>NW_026555343.1:41969885-42709641 GCF_029017545.1 Prosopis cineraria | reverse complement strand
GTGTTGATTTTGTAACCTGCACAAAATTCATCCGTCCGTTGGATCTTTTCAAAATTTAGTATGCTAATAGTATTCTTTTAAAAGTGACATGCGGGCTTTGGATCACTCCGATCGGAGGTCAGATGATGAAATGGTGCACTCCGGAAGTTTGATCCGGAGTGCTGTCATTGACAGCTTTTTAGCTGTCATGACAGCAAAAATAGTCAATCTTTTAACATGTCTAATTTTTAATCCGACCGTTGGATTTTTTTTGAAATTTGTACACTTATAGTACCCTTTGAATGTGACGTGTGAGCTTTAAAATCACTTCAATCGGAGGTCGAATGACGGAACACCGCCTCCTGGAAGTTGGCCCAGGAGGGCTGTCATGACAGCAATAAATTACTGTCATGACAGCATCTTTTTATTCCATTTTTTCGTCTAACTTGCTTCCGTGCGCTATAGGTAGAACCTATAATTATTTTTAAAGTTTTAAATGATTTATTTCTTAAGTTGTTAGAGGAGAAACTCCTTAACCACACTTAGTTTTGTTTGAATTATGTGATTTTGGATAACACTCAAGGCAAGTGTTACATTTGGTATCAGTTTTAGGTTTATGATTCCTTTTTCCTACTTGGCACCTTAAATACATTACTTTTATGCTCTTTCCCTTCTAACCACTAACCTGGACTAATATGGTTTTTCTTCTCTGGCTTGTTTCCTTTAGGAGGGGAGAAAGGTCCGTACGCTTGATAGCCGCTACACTTTCAGTTCTAATATGGCTCGAAGGGAAGGGGTAGATCGAGGAATGAGGAACGACCACCACCTCTACCTCCTCCGCCTCCACCTCCGCCTCCACCACATCCACCACCACCACAGGGGACAGATGCAGTCATGGCTCGTGCTTGAAGTTATGGTGGATATACAGCAAAATCTTAGAAGTCATACTGTTCCAGATCAGCATGTGACCTAAGTGCTGGGCAGGGATCTTCTAGTACTATGGGAGCTCATGCACCAGTTGTTAATAATCGAGAGAAATATGACATATGAAACTGGAAGGAATCTCTCTCGCTCTAATCAGACTAAATATGATGGTAGTATGCTTGATGGGAAAGCTGAAGAGTGGTCTTGGATCGGATGTTGAGCAGTTCTTTACTATGAGTTGTGAGGTGTGTACATATGAGCAGTGAGGTTATCTTGGCTACGATGCAGCTTGTTGGTGAAGCAAGCATTGGTGGGATTCTGTTAAGCCCACAGATGGAAGATCTATGTCTTGGGATGAATTAAAGAAAGATTTTATGATTTTCACTTTCCGCCAGCTTTCAGAGATGAGAAAGAGAGCAGAGTTTCATGCATTTCAGCAGGGGACTTAGACGAGGAGACTTTTATAAGAAAATTCAATCAGCTGTCTAAGTTCTCAACATATCTGAAGGCTTCTAATGATAGCAAGTGGAAAGCAAAGAGGTTATTAGAAAAGATGAGGCCAGAATACCGCCAGCAGCTATCTTTTTAGGCGAGGAGGCGACATATGATGAGATGTGCAATCGTCTGAGGATTGCCGCTCGTCGAGGCCGAGACACAGAGAGTAGCCGGAGTAGGGATACACGAGGTCGATTTTCTTTTGGGTTAGCTCCTACTGGTGGTGTATCCAAGAGAATGGGTTTTAGCTCTGGTTCTTCTTCTAGTGGCTCCTTTAGAATCGGGTCTTCTTCTGCTTCTGGTAATCGAAATTTAAATAGGGGTTCAGATTTCAAGGTAATCGGGGTGGTAATATGAGATCTGGGGGTTCTCGTTTCTCTGGGAATGCTCCAGCACGTTCTTCACAAACCAGTCAAGCCCAATTCTAAGCCACAGCGAGGTCACCTTGCAATAGATGTGGTAGGGTTCATTTTGGTCGCTGCTTTGCTTGTTACAAGTGTGGAAAGTTAGGCCATTTGATCCGTGACTGCCCTGATTTACATGAGAGCTCGGACCGGAGGAACGTGATTCCTGGGTAGAGTGTATACAGTATCTCAGGAGGAGGCTAGGAAGTCATCGAATCTAATCACTGGTATGGTTTCTATCTGTGGCCTCGATTTAGAAGCTTTGTTTGATTGTGGTGCGACGCATTCTTTTATTTCTGCCGAGCGCTTAGATAGAATGGCTATGCCTGTTGACCAGTTGCCCCATGATATAGAAGTTTCCTCTACTTCTGGTTTAGTTGGTCGATCCAGTGTGGTGTTGTAGGACTAAGATGACTTTTAATGGGCGATCGACTTGGGTGAATATGATCAATTACCTATGCAAGGGATTGATTTAATTATTGGTATGGATTGGTTGACAGCTTATGGTGCTGTCTTAGATTGTGTGGCTAAGACAGTGACTTTGGTAGAAGTACCGGAGGAGGTGATCAAAGAATACCCTGGTCATTCTTGTTTTCTTTCTTCTTACAAGTTGAAAGTTGATTGAGCAAGGATGTGAGGCTTACGTGGTAGTGCTCGCTACCCAAGGGTCTGAGACAGGTATAGTGGATGAAATTGAGGTTGTTAGGGAGTTCCCAGAGGTGTTTTCTGAGGATGTATCAGGATTACCTCCAGAACGTGAGGTTGAATTCTCAATTGACTTGGTACCGGGGACTCAGCCAATTTCAAAGGCTCCCTATAGAATGGCTCCTTCAGAGTTAGCTGAGTTGAAGAAGCAACTTGAGGAGCTGTTAGATAAGGGATTTATTAGACCTAGTGTTTCTCCTTGGGGATCTCCTGTCTTATTTGTGAAGAAGAAGGATGGTAGTTTAAGATTGTGTATCGATTACAGGCAGTTGAATAAGGTTACGGTGAAGAACAAGTACCCACTGCCTCGCATCGATGATCTCTTAGATCAGTTGGTTGGTGCCACGATTTTCTCTAAAATTGATTTACGTTCAGGGTACCATCAGCTAAGGAGAGTTAGTGAGAAGGATGTGGCAAAAACTGCTTTCAGGACTCGATATGGTCATTATGAGTTTTTGGTTATGCCATTCGGGCTGACTAATGCGCCTGCGGTTTTCATGGACTATTGAACCGCATTTTTCGACCTTTCTTGGATCAGTTTGTGGTAGTTTTTATTGACGATATACTGATCTACTCTAAAGATGAGGAGCAGCATGCCAGACACTTGAGGACTGTCCTAAGGTTTCTGCGAGATCATAAGCTATATGCCAAGCTCAGTAAGTGCGAGTTTTGGATGAGAGAGGTTAGGTTCTTGGGACATATCGTGTCGGCAAATGGTATTGCAGTTGATCCATATAAAGTTGAAGCAGTCATGCAATGGGAGAGACCAAAATCGATAACTGAGATCCGTAGTTTTCTGGGATTAGCAGGTTACTACCGGCGTTTTATCAAAGGTTTCTCTCAGATTTCTATGCCTTTGACTAGACTCACAAGGAAGGATAGGCCATTTATCTGGGATGATAAGTGCGAGACAGCTTTTCTTGAGTTGAAAGAAAGGTTAACAACAGCTCCAGTATTGGTGATTTCGGATCCTCAAAAGCCCTATGATGTGTATACTGATGCCTCTCATAAGGGTCTTGGTTGTGTTCTAATGCAAGATGAGAGAGCAGTGGCATATGCATCTAGACAACTTAGACCGCATGAGGAGAATTATCCAACACATGATCTCGAGTTGGCTGCGGTGGTCTTTGCGTTAAAGATCTGGCGTCATTATCTTTATGGAACAGAGTTCAGGGTCATGAGCGACCATAAAAGTCTCAAGTACCTGGTAGATCAAAAAGAGCTGAATATGAGACAGAGACGTTGGATGGAGTTTCTTAAAGATTATAATTTGAATTTAAGTATCATCCGGGGAAAGCAAATGTGGTAGCAGATGCTCTTAGTCGCAAGACCTTACATGTAGCCTATTTAATGGTTCGGGAGGATAGATTGATGGAATCTTTGGTTGAAATTTTTTTGGGTATGACTAAGTTCTCTTTGAATGGTCTTAATACTATGGTTATTTCTAATGAATTTTGGAAAGAGATACGAGATGCTCAGCTTCAAGATCCGATTTTGTCAAAAATAAGTCAAGACATCGAGAATGGTGAGATAATGGACTATTGGTTTAGTGATGATGGGTATGTGGTTTTCAAGGATAGGGTGTGTATTCCTAACAATGAGTCTATTCGGAAGAAATTGTTGGATGAGGCACATCGAAGTAGCTACACCCTTCATCCCGGTGCTACTAAGATGTATCATGACATGCAGCGTCATTGGTGGTGGCCAGGCATGAAAAAGGATGTCACAGAGTATGTTAGTAAGTGTTTGACCTGTCAGAAGGTCAAAATAGAGCACCAAAAGCCATCAGGGTTATTACAGCCTTTGGAGATTCCTAAATGGAAATGGGAGAGTATTTCAATGGATTT
This sequence comes from Prosopis cineraria, assembly GCF_029017545.1. NCBI lineage: Eukaryota > Viridiplantae > Streptophyta > Magnoliopsida > Fabales > Fabaceae > Prosopis > Prosopis cineraria. Next base: position 42,705,287 of record NW_026555343.1, on the reverse strand, counting down.
TGTATCTGGTTTGCCGAGGACCCAGGCTAGTTTTGACTCTATCTGGGTAATTGTAGATCGTTTGACTAAGTCAGCACATTTCTTACCGGTCAAGACCACCTATACGGTTGATAGGTATGCTGAGATCTACATTAAGGAGATTGTGCGACTACATGGGGTACCGAGGGATATTGTTTCAGACCGTGATCCTCGGTTTACATCGAATTTATGGCAAGCTATGCAAAGGGCTATGGGTACAGATCTGAAATTTAGTACGTCTTATCATCCACAAACGGATGGACAAACTGAGCGGACGATCCAGACATTAGAGGATATGTTGAGGTCATGTGCCCTAGAGCTTCAGGGAAGCTGGGATAAGCATTTACCTCTGGCAGAGTTTGCTTATAATAACAGTTATCATGCCAGTATTCAAATGGCTCCTTATGAAGCATTGTATGGAAGACGATGCAGATCGCCTCTTTGTTGGTATGAGTTGAGTGAGAGGACAATGATGGGACCGGATGTGGTAGATGAGACCACAGAGAAAATCAAATTGATCCAACAAAAACTTCTTACAGCACAGAGTAGACAGAAAAGTTATGCAGATAATCGTCGTAAGGACTTGTCTTTTGAGATTGGGGATCATGTCTTCCTCAAAGTTTCCCCATTGACAGGCGTTGGACGCTCAATTCGGGCTAAAAAGTTATCTCCTCGATATATGGGTCCTTTTGAGGTTTTGAAGAAAGTTGGGCCGGTGGCTTATCAGTTGGCATTACCGCCTCAGTTAGCGGGTCTACACAACGTGTTTCATGTGTCACAATTGAAGAAGTACCAGCCAGACCCGTCACATGTGATAGAACCTGAGGAGGTTGAAATTCAAGAGAATTTAACCTACCGGACTGAACCAGATCGTATTGTGGATGCTAAGATAAGCAACTCAGAAATAAAACAATCCGGTTGGTAAAAGTGATTTGGAAAGGGGCAGCTCCGGGAGATGCAACCTGGGAGACTGAGGATCAAATGAGGAAGGAATATCCACAGTTGTTTCCCTAGGTATGTTTATCTCTTTGTTCATGTATTAGCTCCTTGGCCCTTTTGAAATGGACCTTTCTACCTTCCTTGGTTCCATGAGCTACTCGAACCCTGATGGTTTTCTTCATAATGCCTGGGGGTCGAGGTAGGTTGGGGGTCTACTATATGAATAACTCTTCTCTCTCTCGACCTCCTTCTTACTGTGAGCTACTACTTGTAATTTTAGCATATTTCATCATAATCTCGGATATCTAGATGAGCCAATTGCTCCCTCAATTCTGGTCTAGCCTTCTCCAATATTGGCCTTCCATTCAGAATCATCCCTATACTGCAGGTATGTGGAGTATCTAGATAACCTGAAACTTAGCAATGAATGTGTCCTCATCGAGGTTCCTTGCTTAAAGGCATGGAACTCCACTTCCTTCTCAGATTAACTCTGATAGGAAGTAATGCCTGAAAATTTTTCCTTGAATTCCTCCCAGTGAGTGTAGAATCATCCCTAGGCCCTACTTGTAACATCCTAAAAATTTTAAGACTCAAATTATTTAAAAAAAAATAAACAAAAATAAAAAAATATCTATAATTAAATTAAAATTTAGAATAATTTAATAGAGGCCCAGAGTTTGAATTTTACTAAGCAAAAGTTTGGTTTTATTTGATTTTTAACTATGGGAAAAATTACCAAAGTTGACCCGGGCTTTTGTGCAATAATAAAAAATGTTGGGCCCTTTCTTGTAATTTTCCCCAAAGTTTTGACCAGCATTTTAAGGAGCAAACTGATGCAGAAACGCAGAGAAAAGAGAAAGGAAGCAAACGCACAAACGGGAGAGAGAGAGAGAGGAAGAAGAGAAGAGAAAGGGAGGGAGTTAGGCTTGGATCTAGGAGTCTTTGCGACCGTTGCGAGCTCGGCTACACGATAGGTAAACTCCCTACTTCAATCCTCTTCTCTTTCTCTTGATTTTCTTCAATTTTTGGAAGAGGAAATTTTTGGATTTTGATCCCAAAGGCTTTATTCTTGTAAGCTTTTGTTTCTTTGGATTCTAGGGAGCATGTTTTGAGTTTCTATATAGTGATCTAATGTTTTGAGTGAATAATTGGATGAAAAGAGGTGTTTTGGGCACAAAAAAACCTTGAGAAATTGGGTTTTTGCTCCTCAATGGTTTAAGCCTATTGATTTAGTTATAATTTTGCTATTTGAGCCCAATAAGATTTAAATTAAGGTTTGGTTTTCATTATAAGGGCTAATGGTGAAAGTTGGTGGCACTAAGTAAAGGTTTTTAATTGATTAAAAAAAATTATATAAATTGAAAATTAGCCTAGTGATGGCTAATAAATGGTTTTGGTGGTTAAGTGATACTATGTGAATGGTTGGTTTAATATATGGACCATTAGGGTGGATTATGACTCATTGACCTAAGTTGTGTGGTATAAGTTATAGTCTTCATTAATGCTATTTGTCATGATAAGTGATGTGGATCACTTATATGTTGTAGAAAATTGTTGGTGGAACTTATTGAGAAGTAAGGAACAAGCCGAGCCCTATTTTGTACAAGGGGAACCCTTTTAGTACCAAAGGGTTGAGGTAACAGGGGAATTTATATTTCTTATTACTTTGTTTTAGCTATTTTTGAATAAATATTACTAGTTATCATGCATTACATGTTTTAAAAGATTAAATGTGCTTTATAAGGGGTTATGGGGTACTACTTTGATTATAGTGCAAATATGTTTTCTAATTGTTTAATAACAATGTTTTTATGGAAATGAGATTTATAAATATTATACTACTTTAGAGTGTTGAATGGTCAATACTCAGGAAAGGTAGACAAGAGTAAAAGGCATGATCTCGGTGGGAGTTCACCAATGAGAAGGTGTGGATTTTTGATATTCTATGGCACACTGTCAGTACTCAGTGTTGTCTTACGTATTGTGGGCTCAGTGCACTAAAGTGGTTAGTGTATTGAGTGTTCGACACCTCTCAGTGGGGGAGGGAATCCGACATATGAAGTGTGAGGTTGAGTGCCTAGGCCAAGGTAGCCCTCACATGGAGAGTAAGTCGGGCTGGCTCTGGGAGGGAGTTAGCTTTGACTGCTCAGGATTCACGTCGAAGGGGCATAGGCGGTTCGGTGGATTAGATCATGCCTTAGATTATGTTTTGTGCCTGTGGAGGTACAAGTAGGTATAAGGTTTACCTGCGAGTTAAAGAGTGCCAGGGGGCATTCTGTTGGTCATGAAAGGCCATACCGGCCTAGGTCATGCATTCATGCATTTTAAATGGCTAAATTATATACTATGTTGAATTTATTATTCATTTATTTGATTATGGCTTACTTTGTAATAATCAATATAGATTTCACTGTTACTGAGACTGTGGTTGTCTCACCCCTTTCTTTTCAATATTCTAGGTCCAGGCGAAGGATCCAGTGGTGGACGGGGAAAAGAGCAAAGCTAGGGGTTTGCTTGTGATTTGTAAAGAACTGCAACCCCTTTCTTTTGAGCAAATATATTGTAATGTATTTAAGATTAGGGTGCCAGTAGGATATGATTATGTGTGTGTGTGTGAATATGTGTGGATTGTGTGCTTGTGTATGAATTTTGTCTGTTTGCAGACTTGTGGCTAGGAAACTTGGTTATGGTGTGTGGTTTTGATGGATTTACTTAGTAGACCAAGTTTCTATTACAAGCAGATCTTTATTTTGATATATATGTGATTTTATAAGCAAATGCAAAGTGGTTGCATTGCAAATGGTGTGCTATGGGAAAACATACAGCTTGGATAGAGAGAGTGGGTGCGTGGGCCCCACAAGGAGCTCTGAGCCAAGTGAAAATGTTTAGCATATGTATTTATATAAATACATGGTATTTGGATTGATTTGTGACCACTCTTGTATGATTTGTGCATTTTGGGGGTTTAGGGTCCATTTTAGGAAATGGCACCCGGGTGGTCAAATTTTGATGTATGGGGGTTTTCCATCATTTGAATGTTCTATCAAGTGTTTTTAATCTTATTTGACGTGTCCAAAGTGTTTCCACAGGTTTGTGACCATTAGGATGGGATTTGGACAATTTTGAAAATGGTTTTTACCAAAAAGCTGCACTTTTGCATCCGGGTGTCCAAATCTTAATCCGACCGTTGGATTTCTCTAAAATTTGGGTCACAAGTAAAACCTTTTATAAGCTTCGTGTGGGCTTTGGAATCACGTCGATCGGATATCGGACGGAGAAACGACGCACTCTGGAATTTGGTCTGGAGGTGCTGTCATGACAGCATTAAATTGCTGTCATGACAGCTACAGTGTTGATTTTGTAACCTGCACAAAATTCAATCCGTCCGTTGGATCTTTTCAAAATTTAGTATGCTAATAGTATTCTTTAAAAGTGACATGTGGGCTTTGGAATCACTCCGATCGGAGGTCAGATGATGAAATGGTGCACTCCGGAAGTTGGTCCGGAAGTGCTGTCATGACAGCTTTTTAGCTGTCATGACAGCAAAAATAGTCAATCTTTTAACATGTCTAATTTTTAATCCGACCGTTGGATTTTTTTGAAATTTGGTACACTTATAGTACCCTTTGAATGTGACGTGTGAGCTTTAAAATCACTTCAATCGGAGGTCGAATGACGGAACAACGCCTCCTGGAAGTTGGCCCAGGAGGGCTGTCATGACAGCAATAAATTACTGTCATGACAGCATCTTTTTATTCCATTTTTGTCTAACTTGCTTCCGTGCGCTATAGGTAGAACCTATAATTATTTTTAAAGTTTTAAATGATTTATTTCTTAAGTTGGTTAGAGGATCAACTCCTTAACCACACTTAGTTTGTTTGAATTATGTGATTTTTGGATAACACTCAAGGCAAGTGTTACACTACTGTCTCCCACCAATCTCTTGCTCCTTTCACTAGGAGCACTAATGCTACTTGTACTTTTTGATTACTAGTACATGTGACTACTCGAAAGATGGACTTGAGTCTCTTCACCCATTCCTCTACCACGATGGTTTAAGGTTTCCATCAAATGTAGGAGGGTTAAACTTCCTAACAGTTTCCCACACATCAGTAATGGTCGGTAGGGCTCTCTGTTCCTTCTGCCTAATTTTCACCCTTCTAGACTCATGATCTCTCGGAGTGGCAGGATGTGAGGAACTGCCTTCCCCCACATGACTCTCAACATGAGCCCTATCTCCATTTTCAGTTACCTTTTGCCTCTTTAGCTCCGTCAACTCTTGTTTATATCCTTGAACATTATCTGTTAATGTTTTTATAAGCATTCTCAATTCCGCCAAGTCAGGCTCCTGATTTGGCAGTGGCGGTAGTAGGTGCTCATATTGGAATCCTGAGTTACCACGAGTAACAGGCATTTTCTCTTCCCTCCTAAAGGATACAAGATATAAATAATAAAATTAGCCTAGCTATATAATGGCCATACAATGAGAAGCACCATAACAATGTATATTGCCAATCGACTATATGCAATGCACCACACATAATAAATACATATTAAATTCACACAAATAATAGTTTCAAACAAAAATTCAAATAAGTGTTACTAAAATAGAGGCTCGAAACATGATGCTCTGATACCAATATGTAAACACCCTCAAAATTTACAAATCGATTTTTCGCAAATTATTAATTCAACAAATCATTTTTTTAACACACACATAAAAAAATTATTTATGTATTATATCTTAACTAAATATTGCTTATATGATTTTAAATTTAAATTTTTAAATTCATAATTAAATACCTAACCATAATATTATTTCTAAATAACCTCAAATAATATAAATTTCTATTATTATCATTTTTTTCCTTAAAACCTAAATTCCACAATTTTTTTATTATATAAAAATCAAGATGTTACACATGTCCTTCCTCATTTTCCCCTGTTCTTTTTGTTGACACCTTTTACAACATTTGACGTTGCTTTTCTATGTTTACACTTACAGTTTCTGGTTGTCCATAAAAAAATCTCGACATATGAGGAATTTTGAGCCTTTTTTCCCTTTCAATGCATGCACTATACTATTGCTATTTATTTACCGCATGAAAACTGTGCTGCAATTAAGGCAGCATGTCAACATGTAATCTCGAGATAAGTGAATCAGGGTGAGAAACTTGTGGCAATTGACAAAAGGAATTCAACTTTCATTTGGAATGTTGAATGGCATGCAATTGGAGATGCTATTTATGAATTGACATTTCCCATGTCAAGACAACGCTTGCCTGTTTTGGAGGTGGTTGTTAATCTGCATGTGTTTGGTTGGTGTTTGTGAGTGCTGGATGAATATTTTTGTCTCTAATTTTATCAACCTGAAGTTTGTATGCTTTGCTTGGGTGATGTGCATCTTACCTTATCTGGAGTTAAATTAATAGCGTGACTAAATGCAACCTACTTTATGAAAACTTGAAATTCCTACTCAAAGTAATATATAAAGCCTTCAGTTAGTAGGTTCAGGGGAGTCATTATTGATCATTAAATAAATGTTTCCGATTCCTTGCGTCCACCCACTATATTTTTACTTTCTCCCTCCCCTTCTCTATATTAATTACTACTAGTCCTGCATCAGTGACAGTAAATGATTTGATCCTCATATTATATACCGCCTTTTGTCTTGTAGTTTCAAAATATGGGAAGTGGTTTAACTATACAACTTCCAGCAGGGAGCATTGCAACTTTTCTGCAACAGCCTTTGCTGTCATAATTTTATTCATTTAGGTCATATATTAGTAAACATTATAAAATTAAAAGGTGAACGTTATTTCTGGTTCTGTTGTGATGGATCTATTTACAGTCTTCTTGTGTATTTATGCTTGATTATTTCAGCTTGTTCTTATCTTAAAGGTTGACAGATGGTGGGGCAACCTACTTCCAAAATTAGTTCCTCTCCTTTCATGACAATGGAGGCCCTATTGTAATGGTTCAAGTACGTTGTTGTCTACTCTAGTTTCTTTATTGCATTCATCAAATTGCCACTAGGGCCTCGTTTAAAAACATACAGCATTAAGCTAATAGTATTGTTCATAGAGCCATGGCTAAAGAAAAAGTGGTGGCTTCATTTTGGGATGCGTGCTGTTGCTCCAGAAAACACTTCCCCCTTCTCTCCTCTTTCACCCCACCCATTTGTTCTAGTTTGTTTTACAAAAAATTGATTATAATCTCTAGCTCCATGTATATCTACCCATCCTACTCTGTTGTTTACCTTATCTACTTGATATCGAGACTTTGAAGAGGTTTCGTCTCTCAGAAATCTTAAGAAATTTTGAGATTTTCTGCAATCTAAATATCTAATCCCATAGATGATGTGACACTTGGAGTCGGGTTTCATTTTTTCTCTCAAGATTAGCTCCGTCAACCTCTTCTTCACCAAATGGTTTACTGACGCATAGTTGGTCAAGGTTGAGAGTCTCATTAAAGCACCGCTATTCTTTATCAACGAAAGATTCGCTGTCATTGTCAAAGTGCTTCACTGCATGACCAATGCCTTGCACCTCAAAACATGGGCAAGATCCACCCTTTGTCAAGTGGCTTAGTTGTCAATACTTGCCCTTGCTTGGCAACTCTTTGCTATCCCAAGATCAAAATTGGCTTCTTCCTCAACTTCAAGGGCTTACTCCCTCTACCTCAAGTCACTATTTAGTTCTTCTCTTTCTTCATTTTGATCGCATTTGATTTAGTGATATCTAAATTGGATGAATTGTACTTGCCCTAATAGATTGGATATTGCTTGGATTCATTTCTACTCTTAGATCAGTTCATTGGTTTTGGTAGCTTGTAAGCAAACATCTACACTAAGCTCAAAGTTGGAATACCTAGTTAAGAGGGGGCGTTGGAGATCACATTATACATATATTTTAAGTAATTTTCTTATCGATAGAGGAGATGAATATCCTTTTAATATAACAAATGGTCTCTCCTACCTAACTCTCTTATTAAACACGCTTCCACCAATACTAATTCTAGTTTCCATGCAAGGGTCTCTAACTTTCATGCAACCACTCAGGGATGGAATTTTGATCTTTTAAGTTGATTTATCCATTTTAATGTAATCAAATATATTTCTCTAGTTCAACTTTCTAACCCTCAAGGTAGTACTAATGTTATTTACTGGAGACATTCTTTTGATGATAACTTCTTCATTAAATTTACTTACAAAGCTATAGGGAAACAAGAGAACCATAACCACTTTGAAATCTAGTCCAAAATTTGGAAGTGGCCTACTTATAAAAAAATTAAGTACTTTTTTTACAAAGCTGCTTGGAATTGATTACAAACTAACTACATGCATAATAATGAAAACTCTCCCTAGCAACATACCTACCCTTTTGGTTGCAGCTCCCCTAACACTTTTATCTATACCTTATGGGACTATAAGGAAGCACGTGAGGTTTGAAAACTATTAGTCAATCCTACCAAGTTTAATACTTTATCCTCTTTCCGTTTGCAAGAATGGATAACTTGAAATGCAAAATATGAAGTTGGTAACCAAAGCACAAGAAGAACATTTTAGAAGAAACATTTTGCCCTTGCTTGTTGGAACATATTAAAGAGAAGATGTAGGAAAATCTACTTAGAAGATGACATTCAGGAAAATAACATTGCCTTCTCCTGCACTTAATGGTTAATCAATGATATGGTCTAAAGCTTTAGTCTAAAATCAACTATATCAACTAAGGAGATGCTAGATATGAAGTTCAATGGAGCCCTCTAGTATCGAGGTGGCTTAGCCTCCACATCGATGGCTCTGCCAACATTAATGGTATTGTCGCTTGTGAATGTGTCATCAAGGATGAAAAGAGTAATTGGATAAAGGGATTCTCCAAATACTTAGGTTATTATTATCCTAGCCAGGCAGCTGAGCTCATAGGGATTATCAACAGTCTCAATCTTTATTGAAATGCTAAACTTCACAAAGGCAATGTCTATTCAGATTTAATGGAAGCTTTATCACTCATTAAGCATAACTTCTCTGAAAGACACCCATTTTCTAACATTATCAGGAATATTAAAGATCTTATTATAAAACTCCTTACTTAAACACCATAAATTTTTGTAAGCCAAGATAACCGAAGGTCTAACCATAACAGGATTACCAAGTTTAATAAAAATTGTAAGTGGGATTTTCATGTTTTCATAATATAAAATACTCCCATACACTTTTAACATTTACAAATAAGTTTAGAAAAACATATTTGGAAGTAGAAGATCAAAAACACGCTGATGCATTTGCAAAAGGATAAAAGAGATCATTTTCTGTCCAAAACAACATGAAATCCAGGGCATGCCATAGATGCGCCGCAATGTGCTACCTATGTGCCACACATTGCGACACATTGCATAAAATTTGATAATTCTTGAGACAAAGATTCAGTGTGTCCCATTCCTCCATCTGACATCTGATCAAGGTGATCTAGGTGTCTGTAAAGAGCTTTCTTCTAACTCTAGCTAATGACATTTATTTTGCAACTAAATCATTTTCTATCAAAAGTTGTACTCCCTTATCAAAACTCAGTTCTTTTTCACATAACTATACAACTAGGGTATTCATTTCCCAAACCAAGCGCCATAAGCCTACACTCACTCTTAGACCACACACAATAGGTTATTATGAACTCATGTAATATACCATAGTCAAACAATCACACATAAATCACATTTTCCATACGCAACCCCTTAATTCACAAAAACATAAGGGGAGTAATTTTGTATAAATCTATATATGAGTTATAATATGCATTCATCTATACTTTTCTCTACTTGCATCAATATTTCGACCCTATGTACTCACTTCTACCACCTCATAAAACCCAAAGGCATAAAATATATATAAATTATTTTCAACCATAATGCAAGTAGTCAAAATAAATCATGTAACATCCTAGTTGGCAAATAACAATTCAAAATATACATAATTTAAACTAAGAGGCCTATAAGTAGGATTTACACATAATCTTATGCCTCTAGTCATTTTTCTTGATTCTAATTTGATGAGCTAGCTCCTATAATATTGATAAATGAGAGATGAGTATAACCACTCAGTAACCAACATCAATCTGGCCTATACAATTACATATCAATCAATTATATATGTAAATGGCAATTATAAATCTTTTTCACAACTAATATATGCATATTTTTCAAAAATAGCCTCGACCACAAAACTCATAATCAAGGGATCAGCCATAGATGCTAGTCATCACATAAATTTATATTTAACAATACGTATTGGCTTTGCAATAATAATAACCATACACCTCTAATAACACATATCAGACCACAATAATAGCAACCATATGGCCAAAAATAAAAATGCATTATCAATGCCAACCTTATACCCTCTTGATACCTCTAACATAAAATGATGGCTATTTAATGACTTCATCCATAACTTAGACTAACCCAACTTTTCATTAGTGAGGAGTTTCTAGGCCAAGGCTAATTCACTCACTTGTAATTCACAATTTTCCTTAATATTAACAACCATAAAATGTTGTACCCTAATCTAGCCTCCTGTTGAACTGGTGGATATTAGTTAGGTTTGAATCCCTTAAAAAATAAGTAGAACAATCCTTAATCAAACATGAGATAATAGCTATCTCCTGATTCTAACGATCAGTGCCAATGCAAGCTTTCAATTTTAATGGTAAGCCGTCATTATCACATGGATTTACTGATCCACTCCTCTTCTTATAAATGAACTCCTGCCTTTATGATCATGCCATGTACACATTAACACATAGTATGCAAAATTATAGACAATCATCATAATGTTTCACATTCACCATAATTGACTCCATTATGCTTCACATACCTTAATATCTCACGTTATTCATTTACCAATCAAAATACAATCTAGCATTAAACATATAAGAATAAACATATACTCCATCATTAACTTATACACATACTAGCACAACCCCTAATCTATCACTTTGCTGAACTTGCATCAAACGCAAATAAATCTCTATCAGAATTTCCAAAACAAGTTCTTTCAAGGTACAATTAATTAACAAGTAATTATACAAACTAAATCTTTCCCTAAATACATCAAAACTTTGAGAGATTAAAGGTTTTTCCTTTAAACACAAACTTTCAAAACTTCTCCTCAAGCTTGAATAGGGATAAAATAGTTCACCTACAATTAAATCACAAGGATAACCTTTAATATCTTTATTCAAATAATTTTCACACTTTAATCAACCTTTCAAATTGACAAACAATGTAATCTCCTACTTCTCATCATATTTAGGTTCATTAGGTTCCTTTAGCTTACATTGTCATATATAAGCCTATAATCATGTTGGAAATTATACTTTAAGGCTAATCATTGTGCTATAAATATTGTTATTTAATGAATTTATTTTTTATTATCATATTAATCGCATGTGCACTATAATAACTGTATCCTTAGATAAATTACAGTGATTGTCCTAAATGTTTTTAGTCGGTCATCTATGAGGGATCATAAATGAAGTAAGACTAGTATGATTTTGATTAATTATAGAGATATAAATTAAAGTCGTAAGCACTTGAAAGGGTTCTAGATGCTAGACCAACCTGCTATGAGAAAGCTGTATGGTACAAGTCATAAGCTTATATCATATGTAACCATGTCACTAAGCCTTTTAACTAAGATCATTATGAATTCTTATATGATGATCACTAAACTTTGTCATAGTCAAAAGTCACCTTTAATCGGGTGAACATAAAGGCTATGATTGAGTTTAGTGATATTTATATAGAGGAATATAAGTGGTCAAGATGAAATTTATCCCTCACATTACTTGAGAGATATTGCTAGGCCCTTCAAAGAGAAAGACTAAGAAAATGTATGGTCATACTACAATGGAAATAGTTTTTTCATTGTTATAGTCAATTTACTCAGAGATCGAGAAAGTAATGGTCAAGTAAAAGAGAATGACAATTTCATATCTCACACTTGACCAAAATATTATATGACAAAAGGGATGTAACACGATTATATGATCGGTTACATTGGATCATGAATCTCCATATGAGTTAGGTAGTCGCAATGTCTTGCTAAAGGTCACTTATGACTTGTGGGCTAGTAATGTTATTGGCCTATTGCCAACTTCATATGGGTTTATAAGGTTGCACACAAGAACAATTCAACTTGAGCTATAACATTCAAGTTCATTGAATCTAGAATGTGTCTAAATTCAATGAATGTAGTGATTTATCTAGGGTGAATGAATTATATATATGTATTTGAATATTTATCTAATAAATAAATATATATATATATATATATATATATTTATATGAAATATAAAATTATATATGTATATGTATTGTGTGTATGATATATGTGTATATATATTATATTATATTGTATTGTGTTAGTTTTAAATTTAATTTTATATAATAAATTAAATTTGATAACCAAGATGTTATGAGAGGATATCATATCAGTTTTATAATTTGAATTTGTGAGATAAATTCAAATCAGATATGATATTATAAATTTAATTTATAGCATAAATTAAATTTTATTTTGTTGACTCAATATTTTATTTTTGAAATAATTATGATTAGTTTTGAAAATTTATAAGGGAAGACAAAAATTCTAATTTATATAATTTATAAAGAAGGATGTGCTTCCTAAGAGAAGAGAGTCAAAAAGAGTCTTAACGGCAAAACACAATAAGAGCCACAAACGTACCCTAGAGAAAAAGAGAAGTTCAATGTTTAAAAGACGGACGAATGTTCGGAGCGTTAGCATGCTGTTCATATTGAAAATGATTCATGTGAATGCCTCTAAAGGGAGTTTATCTATATTGTTAGCTTTTGAGAACTAATCGCTTGAAGGGAGCTTAAGAAGTTTAACATTTAGAAGGTAATTTTTCTATTCACCTTGACTTAAATGAATTTGATTAGTTTGCGATCGCGATTAGGGTTCATTGATTTTGATTTTAACATTTACATTGCACCCCCCAATCTAACAAATCCACTATTATTAGCCATTAATCACTCCCAACCACCATCATACATGCAAATTTTGACCATTAATGGCCCTCACCAACTAAAAACTCATAAAATCATTAATACTAGATTTAAATACTCTAAAAAACTCTCATTAACTCTATTTTAATCAATGGGTTCGAACTCATCACTCATATAGATCAAAAGGTATCATTCTAACTTAAATCCTAACTCTATTTTAGAGAAATAAGAGGAGAATAGAGGTAAAGGGCATAAGGGACTTATCTTTGCTGTTAGAAAGCTCCAAAATATCCTCAAGAGCCCTTAAATTCTTATCTTAGTAAAGCTTTACATGTCTATTTCATTCTCCCTTTTGTTTCTTTTTGTTTTTGCACTAGATTAGCAACTTATCTTGTCTAATATTTGATCATGTGCCATAATGTATGGTACAGAGAGGTTCTCCTTCGATGGTTACCATTTATACACTGCAGCATGCAACATGTTTGCCGTGGCATGCGGCACAAAGTCTCCCTCTTCAGCATTACTAATCTTTTAATGCCCTGGTAGCTTGACTTCACTTTAGACCTATGTTTAGGACTAAAATCACAATCAAACATGTTTATTAGACCTTTCTCGCCGCACACCACATCAAATCACTTAATTATTTTAATTAAGCTTAGTCAATTATAGTTATATTTTCCTAGGATGTTACACTCACCACAAAGGACTGGGTAATCACTTTCAATTATGTTAATAGAGAAGCTAACAGATGTGGCAACTTACTTGCCCAACAGCCATCTTAAGACAACTTAGACATTAGGATTTTTAATAATCCCCTACCTAAATGTAGAAATCTTGTGGTTTTAGACATGATTTGATTTTTATTACTTTTGCACAGTTATATCTTGGCCTTGTATTCCAAAAAAAGTAATTTTCTTATCTTTTAATATTTTTAATTAATAGTTATTATTAGCTATTCTTTAAATCTTTGAATGATGCTTCCATGGATTAGGATAAGAGTTTACTTATTTTGAGAGTAAAGTCTCTTGGATTAAACAAAAATCCTCTCTTAAGGAATGTTTATAAATTTAATGTTACTTCTATTTTAATAGTGAGATTTTATTTTTATGATGTCGATTTGCAGGAAGTTAGCTTCTTTCCAATAAACAAATGTATAATTAGTGTTGCTTTTGATTATAAACTATTATTAAAGAAAAATAAAATTTAAATTGAAGTAACAAATAAAGTACTCATACAATACATGGGTATTATACTACAGTTTTTATAAATAAGTGTTAATCTTGTAGGAAGATTTTTCTTGTGAGAATAATTTGTAATACACACATTCTTCATATCATCCTATATGCAATGAAACTATGTAATTATTATCGTTAATATCAAATATGAATATAAAGTAAAGCAAATGGTAAAAACTAAATCCATAAATGGCTACAATGGGAAGTAGATTAATAAAAATTCATAATTATTTAAATTAAATTATTGAAGACCACCATAAAAGTACATTATAAGTTCTATATGTGGAGTAACCATCCTCATCAAGAACTAATGTTTTCAAAACCTCTTTATGTCAAACATGAGAAACAACAAGGTATGATTATAGGCGTGGATGATAACATGACAAGGCAAGTGCAAACTAACATGACACTAGATCTAGCTCTTACTCTTATTAATAGTCAAATAAAGCCAACATAATGGGAAATTGCCAACTTATCATAGTAAATGGTAACGTAGAGTTAGATGGGCATATAGTAGTATGTGATATATACACTTTCATCCCTACATTTGATCTAGACATTTCTTAGGCCTCAATAATATATTTTTCTAGTTCATGTATGAATGAGATGTGCACCATTACATAACCCCATAAATTTATCAGTGTTCTACATTAAAATAATTGTAGTACTCACTTTCAGCCTTATTCATGCTTTATGAGGCCTAACATTGAAATTGAATTTAGAAAATCAGTAGAGTACAGGTCATCAAATAAATACATGTTCACCCTCATCTTTCACAACACTATCTGAGCTTAAGTATACAACTTCATCACCAGGAAGTGGGGACAACATGTACCTCTTTACTTTTTCAACTATAACCAATATAAGAGATACTATGGCCATATCTCTAAAATATGAAAAATCATAAATATTGTTAAGGAAATCTTGGAAAGTTAAATTAATAATAGACTTTATTAGATTTTCTGAATCATCTAGTAATAAATTCAACTAGAATCAATCCACGAATCTTTCATCAACTTTAGTAGCAATTTCATCACTAATTGATAATTTAATCAGTAAAATATCAAAGAGCACTAACAGATGCTCCAGTATTTATTACTAAAGTCTAATATTTCTTGTTAGTGTAAAAAGTTGATAATTATTCCAAATATACAAAGAGTTGATAGTGGCAAAAAAATGTCTCTCTTGACTGCCCGAAATAACAGGAAAGATTTGCTTGAAGTCTTAACCAAACACAATAACTTTTCCTTCCCAAAGAAAGATCACTGGCTAAAGGGTTGTTTAACTTTAGAATATTTTTTAAGCATTTGTCAACAACTTCAATACAAAACTTTTTTGTGCCAATAGATCTTTATCTTATATTATCAACTTCAGTTTAGTGATTAATAACTTTAGTTTAAGTATTAACAACACAATATATCATAACTTTAATCTAATCATGTAATAGCAAATATATTATTATTATATTAACAACTTTAGTTTAGGTTTCAACAACTATGTTGTTTATTATTTTATAGAGGACCAGAATTTTAATTACTCCAATTTGTGGTACTATTTTGTCATTTACCTATTTTGAAAGGATTTATGTGTCATTTTTACTAAAAATATATGTATATGTATATGTATGATGCCCTGCAATCTAAATTTTAGAGGTCCTTTACTAGTAAGACCAGGTTAACTATCAACTCAGTGTGCAATCCTTATACACCAAGATCGGGACTCGTCCAACCTGATATAAAGTTCAAGTCTAGTGTTCTTTTGGACAAATTATCAAATAAATTTAAAAAATAACAAATAAATTTTATACACTAAATTATCTCCATCTAAAACTAGTTTCTCTTGAAAAATAATATTTAAAAAATCATAAAGACTCCATAATTATATATTACTTTAGAAAACAATTTAGATTTTGAATTAAAATAATATATATTTTTTTAAATATTTGTCATGATAATAACAAAATAATTTATATTAGGTATAATCCATGAAGAAAAATAATCTTATCAATTCAACTAATATTAATAAAATTCAATTTTAGAAAAGTGATTTTTTCATTGGAAAGAATAATAAAATACTCACCAAAAAGTTTTCTTCATTTAATTATTAATGTCTCAAACAAGCCACTATATAATGGGCATGATAAATATATCAAATGTTATTAAATATTTTTTATTGTCTATAAGTATCCTCTTATTGAAGTCAATGTTTTTTGAAGCATAATTGTGCACTAAATATGGGTATATCTTTTAGTGAGAATTCAAAATATTACACAACCATGATTATTATTTGATAATGAATCTCTCATTTTTTTTTTCAAAATAAAAAATTAATAGAAGAAGAAACATTAAGGTAGACTTGGTGTAAACAAATGAAAGACTAAATAAAGTAAGCGATGTAAATATATGATGGGATTAAAAGATACCTATAATAAATCTATTTGCACAATAAACTCGTGAATAATAAAGTTAATCGAAGTTGAGATCATGAAATGAAGTAATGGCGTACATAGGAGGAAATTTTAAATTTAGATTGCCAATCTAATTGAAATATCGAATATATTTGGAATTTAAAGCTAAAAACTTTTCCTTAAATAATAACATAATTCTTTTTTTTCTCATTTTACTCCTTACGTATTGGAATAAAAGTTTAAAATCACTTCCTATTGATTAATTGCACAGTTTATTAAATATTTAAATGGTCAATATTATATTGATATTTATTGAATTGCTATATCACTTTTATCTCACTTGAATTAATATATTTGAAACAATCAATTAATCAAGTGAAGTCATGTATGTACATACTCAATTAGTATTTTTATGTAAATTTAAATTGTTAAAGTCCAATCCCATTTCATCTTTATTATTTTCTATCAAACTCCTCCCAATGATGAATTTAGCGAGTGTAATAGGGGCTGTATCCCTCATACTCCAACTTAAAAAAAAAATTGCTTGTGAAAAATGTAAAAAATCATTGTTAGCTCCCCACATTTAGATAAAATTTTAATTATGGCCCTTCATATGATGAATTCTAAATTCATCCCTAACTCCTCCATTGTTCTTTTCACAATAATCAATATCCTTCCTTTTAATTATGAAATAGTGGATCTTACAGAACTCCATCCAAATCTAAATAATTAAAATTCAAATTACAATATTTTATAATTATATAAAATAAATTGACATTATAATATGAACTGGAATTCAAATAAAATTGATCAAACATCCCTGACTACCATACCTCAAATAGGATTATCCCCACTAGGAGGGTACCAATGAGCAAAAAAAATATCAAATACATGAAATAAAAATATGTAACAATCCATACCATTAATATCATAGATAATTTACTAAGTTATTTTTCAAATTTTATATAGTAAATAAAGAAATGTCTTTTTTTAAAAAAATAGAAAATTAATTAATAATATATGGAAATTCATGCTACTTTCTTTCAACCAATTAAATTTTATGCTACTTTTTTAGAACAAACTAGATATCTCAATTCATACGTGCCAAATAAAAAATTTGTGAATAAGGCAGGGCTCACAATTTTTTATTAAAAATGTCAAGTTAACATTGTCAAATAGAAAATAAAAAATAAAAATTGAAGAACATTAAACAATTAAATAAGTGAAATAAAAAGTATAAAGTATAAAAAAATTTAACCAACATTAAATTGGTTTGGAGATTATATGATCGTTTTGAAAATTATTCTAAGTATTTTTTTATTATATGGTTTTGGAGTTAATAAGCTATCAATTTTAAATTTGGAAATAGCCTGCATAAATATTGAAATTTGATTATATTTTTCACAAATAATTAAATGGATTAATATATGTTTAAACCCTGAATTATAAGTCTAGAGATAATTTGAGCATTAAATTTTTATTTGATATATTATGAATCTTGAACAATTAAAGTTGTTGTAATTTTACTTCTACCGTTAAATTTAAATAAACGTCTATTAGTTTTTTTAAAAAATGAAATTTGATATGTGATTTTTACTAAATTTTACTATCTGTCTCCCCTTACCATTATTTGTGAAAAATCATACATTAAGCTCCATTTTTTAAAAAACTAACAAACATTTGTTTGAATTTAACAGTGAGAGCAAAATTATCCCAACTTTAATTATTTAGGGTTCAAAATGTGCTAGAGAAAAGTTTAGGGTTTAAATTATTCTTGAACTTATTGTTCAGGTTCAAATTAGATATTAACCCTAAATATATTGTATCTTATCGAACTTTATCCAAATTTAAATATTTGAAATTCAAATAACAATATTTCATAATTATATACAAATAAGTAGACAAGCATATGTGATGTTCGGTTAGAAGCTCATAATAATATTCAAGTGAGTGGATTTGAATCTCACATATTCAAATTATATCACTAACCATATTTTTTAGTTATATAAATAAATAATTAAAAAATCAGTCCAAAAACATATACACAAGTTAACAACCAAACCTAACTCTCAAAGCACATAATAATAAAAAAAGGCACCTTAAAGTATAAAATTGTGGATCAAAACATATTTTTTAAAAATATTTATGAATAAAATATATCATAATTTTTTATAGCCTCTTCTTTTTTTTTATTTTTTTTCATTAATTTCTTAATTTACATTATATCCTTATCAACTTATTCTAATTTATCATTCATTTCGTCTACCGATATGATAGATAGAGAAAATTTACCCTCATTTAGATAAGAAAAAAGTTAAGATGAAAGAAAGTTAATGCTCTAGTTTCATTACCTTTTTTATGTCCAAAATGATGTCAACTAAAAATAATATTCCCACGAATGTTTCTCTTGATATTTTTAACTACAAAGTATTTATGCTTGGATAGATATTACTTAGCATAGTTGATGAATGAAGTATTAGAATCAAAATTAACACTTGCACAAAATGGTTTGTCATAATCTCACCATGAGAAATTAGAAAATCACTTTCAATCACATTTACAGATAAGCTAATCGATGTACTGATCTTTTAGCCTACAAAATTTCAAGTAAAAATTTTGATATCACTTTATTTGATATTTTGCTTGTAGATTGTAAAAACCTAATCACTTTAGATATGACCTGATCTTAATCTTTTTATATAGTTTTTATTATGACCTTATATTAAAAAAATGGTATTTCATAACGCAGCCACAACATCATTGTTTCATGTTTCAAGTATTACTCTCTTTAACATGCACAATGATATGACCAAAAATCAACTTTTATGTATCATTTTGCGTCTTGATGCGTTCAATTGTAGCATGGAATTCAGCATTCGTAGGCATCACATAGCCACTTGTATTGGAGGGTCAATAAACTTTTTTGCTCAAATTAAAGCCAAAGGATTGCTTTTATAATTTTGATTTTCATCCTCATTTTGAACATGTATGGTAGATAGACCTTTATTGAATTTGCATCATTTTCACATTTCTTTATTGAATTTGTTATAAATTATATTTTTTTTGACAAATAATAATGCAAGAGCAATTTTTTTATCATTGAAAATATTGCATAACTTAATGTCAGATATTGTTCATATCATTTCTCTATTGATAACTTTTTTTTTGTATAATTTCCCTTTTTTCAAATCTAAAGAAGTTCTTTTTTAAAATTGAGGTCATTCATATTTGATGGCATTGTAAGTATAATAATATAATTAGATACGTCTTAATGATAATTATCATAATTTTTAATAATATTTATTTGTAAACTTCTTAAATTGATTACAATGAAAATATATGTTTCTTGTACATTGCACAGGAAAGTGAAAAATGTTCATGATAGTGATAGCCATGATTTTTCATAGGGCTAAAGTGTATTTTTACCTTTAAATTTTCTTTTCCAAGAATAATTTTATCCTTAAACTCATAAATGGAGCAATTTTATTTTTGAACTATTTTTTGGAGTAGCAAAAAAAAAACTTTTTACAAGGTGCTTAGTATTCCTCGAAAAATAATTCAAAGATAAAATTATCCTACTTATAAATATATGGATAAAATTGCTCATCAAGAAAAATTGAGGAGTAAAAATGTATATTAATCCTTTTTATATTATGTGCCCAATAATATGTTGCATGGGAAGTTGGTGCTAGCATATATGAAAAGAAATGAAAAGGCAAGATACTTCATACATTTAGGCCCAAAGAAATGACTTTAATACAATCACATCTCTCCCCCTCTATTGCAGCAACAGTATAATTATATTTCAAGGGTCTTGCTGTCCTGACTGTCTCTTGCAGCTCTCAGTTTTCTGCACTGAACTTCAAAAAAAAAAAAAAAACTAAAGAAAGAAAGAAAGGAAAAGAAGACCTCTAACAGCAGAATGATCATGCCGAAGAGACTAGAGAAGTTCTACCACTTAGAATGTGACAGTGCGTAGCAGACCTCTGTTAGTGCATACTGAATTAATGGGCTCACTGTTAGAATTGGGGCGTTGGAGGAACTAACTTGTGTGGTGGACAAGCTCGAAAGTTAAGCAATTGGGCTAACATGAATGTAATTGATTAAAAGATCAAATAAAATCAAGTGGACAAGAAACGAAATTACCATGAGAAGGTATATGGTCAGTTGATTTAGGTTTGAATTAAGGCAATAACCAAGTTTAGCAGAATAATCACCGGTTGCACGATTAAAGAAACACCATTAGATTTTTAAACCTATAAGATCAGATATACTCTCTTCAGTCCTTATTATAAAATACTTTTAATCATTTCGCACATCTTAAGAAAAGTTATTTTTTTTCTTGATATCATAAAAAGGTAAGACATATTTTTTTTTTACCTTTAACTTTGTATTAAATACTTTTACACTAATCAAGAGAGGAAAAAATTAAAAAAAAATTGTTTAATTATTACAAGGTATCCTATATTTTGAACTAAAAATTACTTTTAAAAGGTATCTTATAAATAAGACGGGAGGAAATGCTATATATAATTAAAAGCTGATAAGGTTTGCATATTGATGTACAATTTAAATGTCCTAAGCTAATTCAATTCCATCAAGGTATAACTTATCTTAAACTAGATTGAAAAAAATAGTTCCACGTTATTTGTAATCCGTCCAATTAAAATATTCTAAGCAGTCTATATAAAATCTTGGTGATATTTTTTTAATTGATTTTATTTTATAATAGAACATATATTTGATTTCTTATCTGTTCTCTATTTATTATCATTAATATCAAAATCAACTTATATTTAAGGTGCTCTCAATGTTATGTTTTTGTTGGATAAATCACAAATGACGTGGTGCATCTGGTCTACGTAATTATTTCTCTTATGAAAGAATGTTATTTTAGTTCCAAAACTTAGACAATTATACATGTACAAGTTTAAATTGCAAATCACCAACTAATGATAATTAAATATCATAATTTACAACCGAGTCTCTCATATACTGTCTAAATTATTGTCTATAGATTATCTCTTAACAAAATGTTTTTGAATCTAATCTACCTATTATTGTATTAAAGTTATGGCAAGAATCTCGGCCAAAAAAAAAAAGTTATGGCAATTATCTCTCATTTAAAATAAGTGAGGACCATGTTTTAGTGCTTTTTTTTTTTGGAATGGTAGGCTACGGAAAGACTGTGCTAACTGATTTGTTGAGTCATGTTAGCATACAAAAAGTCCTTACAACTTAGGGTTACAGTGTCAAAAATAAGTACATTAAAATTATCGCTAGAGGCTTGGTGGAACAACCAGTCAACACAAGTATTTGCTTCTTTAAAAACGTGGTAAAAGATAACAGTTCAATCTCACATAATAAGATCTTTGATATTATTGATAATGGTAGAGAGAGAGAGTGATTGATAGAGAATTCATTGCGAATTAACGATAGAGCTTTAGTTGAGTTATAGTAGACATTGACTTTATTAAACTTTTCAGTCCAACATATAGTAAGTTCTTTTAGGATGTCCATAAGTTCAACAGCTATATTTGAGTGGTATTCAATGTATTTGAAAAAACTTTTAATTCAGTTGGTTTAATCTTTTTGTATGAGACCACCACGAAAAACTATATTAATAAAATTAATGAAGCCATCATCAGTGTCATGCTTTATTGCTTTTGATGAGAATGAAATGATGGGGGAAGGAAGGAAGGAGGATGAAATGCAACGTGGGTCCCTCGGTGAATACTTCTCCACCAAGTTTGTCTTCCCTCACTGGTTATCTGTAGCCTTTAATTTTCAACTCTCGCGTGTCGTCAATGGACGTGAATGGTTCTTTTCTTACTTGCTTCCCTCAATCACTTTCCAAAATATATATATATATATATATATTGTAAAGTATTTTTTAAAAAATTAAATATTAAAAAATATGAAATATTTTTAATCTTTTAAAGTATAATCATTATTTTTAAAAAAAAATCTCTATGAATGATTTTATATTTATTATAGAATGTTTAATAAAAATAAATATAAAAAGATAGAGTTAATTTAAAAGTAGATAATTATTTTATTGAGGTTGAAATTTTATTAAAAATATTTTATACTTTTTAACGGAGGGAGTATATATTAGTAAAATAAAATGATTATGTTTTACCTGAAAGGTTAAAAATTGTTTCTTTTTGCACTATATAAAATATGAGATAAGTTATTATTTAGTCTATAGGTAGCGTCATTTATTTATAAATTTTATCTTTACATAAAAATAAGTAAAAATATATTTTTTAAAGTTACTCCCTCTAGTCTAAAATATAAACTTTTTTTAACTAATTTTTGGTTTAAAACATAAATAACCTAATACATGTAGAAAAAATTTATCCATTTTACTCATTGTATTTATTAACTTAGATACTTGTGTTATGTATCTCTTACTCATATCAAAGGAAAAATATTTAGATAAATTTGGTGCACCACATCATTTGTGATCTGTCCAATAAAAATGAAATATTTAGATGGCATTAAATATAAATTAATTTTAATATTAATGATAGTAGGGAGAGAAAATATAAGAAATTAAATATGCATTCTGTTATAATAATAAAATCAATTTAAAAAATATCACATAAGATTTTATTTAGATTACTTAAAGCATTTTAATTAAACAGACCATAAATAATGTAGTACACTTGATCTACCTAAATATTTATTCATATTAAAGTGCATTAGCAATTGAGACTACAAATAAAAAGAAAAAATAATATATAATTTTAAGGGAAAGAAAATTTTATTTGTATGTGAGCTTTTTCCAAAATTTACTTATATTTTGGACAAAAAAGAGTAACTGAATGCAAGTTATTTAATAAATAAAAATAATACTTCTTCTAATTTTATTTATAAGTCACTTCCGGCATATTTTACTGAAATTTAAAAAAAAAATTTCAAACCTTATTAACTTTATATTAAAAATTAATAAGTTTTTATCTTTACCTCTAATAAATATTCCTAAATGCCATTACTAATATTTTTATTCAAAATATTTAATAAGGGCAAAAATGTAAAGAGAAGCATTAAAAATTGATAAGTATCCTATAAATATGACTAAATTTTTCTTCTCTTCTCGCTCTATAAATAGAACGAGGAGTAACTAATATAATATCATTAATAAAGCATGTTACATTATTAGTTCTAATTTGTAAAAGTATAGTCCGTCAAATTATGAATAATAAAATAATATTTTTGTAATAAAAAGGGAAGGGAATGTTGGATTTTATTTGGAGATATTCTTAGATTGTGCAATTCTTCCTTTAGTGTGTTTGAATTTCAATTGGCAAAAATGAATCAACAAAACATAATGATACTCGGATAATATTTTTTGAAATTGCTTTTGATAAATGAAGATGCATGAATAATATTTTAAAATTAATTATAAAGATAAAAAAATGAAAATTATTCAAATGTTAAAAATTAATTATCAAATAGAAAGAAAAAAATAGTTTATCTGAAATAAGATTTGACAAGACAAATGAAATTTTGCAAAATAGTGAGTATTTGAATAAGTTTTTGCAAAATTATAGTGGTGGTCTTAGATTGATTCTAAATGAGAATTTAAACAGGCCCCTAGTTTTTGGAACGAAAAACCATGTCCTTGAACGAGTGGAAGATTTTTAAAAGGAATAAACCAACAATAAATGGCTCAAGATTCTTTTTTATTGTTTTATCTACGATATTCCTTGATTTGTACAGAACTTCAGTAAGAAAAAAAAACGAACTTCACGTAAATGATAAACTTTTTCTTATAAAAATCAAAATAAATCAAATAAAAAAAATTGTAAACATCCTCTTTCTTTATTGGGGGAATTACAATAAAGGCCCTCCGATTTAAATATAATTGCAAATAAGGCCTAAATGATTTTGATATACATCTGAAGGCTCAATGGCCTCATTTGTAATTATGTACAATGCTATAATGACTCAATTACCGTTCACATTCAGGTCACTCTTTGACTCTTTTCTTTCCTCTCTTCTTCCTCAGTCTTCCTTCTTTCCCTTCATTTTCCATACTGGTTCCTTATTGTTTTATAAACAATTTCCCAGTCGAGGCAGTGCTTATGGCAATGAATGGAAGGGTGGATTTGATGTCCTGCTTTCATTCACTAATACAGCCTTAAATCATAGGTAGTTGCAGCTATGGGTAGCTGATGGCAGACTTGCCATCGCCGTGAGCCATTGCGTAAGAGTAGATCGTGTCTTTTTCTACATGATCTAAATTCTCACTAATATAATACATTTGATTGTACTCATACTTTTGCATCATTATCATAGTAGATTCTTTAAAGAGCATCATATTATCATTTCCCTGCACTTTCTGTACCATGTTTTTTTTCTCCTCCTTTTATTTTATTGTAGTATTTCACTAACCAAGACCTATGTATGTAAATGAACATCTGTTGTTAATAAATGAATTTTGATTGTTATTTATGGACTTTCTATGGATTACTTGTAAATTTCATCTTGCGAATTTCAACTACAACATGGGTGTTGATTTTTTTTATGTATCAGACCTGAAATTTGATACAAAATTTCATGTTAGTAGTTGTTTCACAAGAAGGATTATTAGTTATTAAATTTTGGTAAGTTGAGAGTTTAGCTGATTGATTTAGATGGCGTCATTCTTGCTTGTTGGTGAAGTGACGACAAAGGTGATCTTAACTGATTTAATATGTATATAAGGTAGTAAGGTGCACATGAGATAGACTTTTTGTTGTACAAACTACATTGTGATGTTGTTGAAATTAAAATTTTGTTTGTGATTTTACTCCTAATATAAGCTAAGGGTTGTTGAATCATGTAAGTTGGTTGTGAAAGTTTTAAATTGGATTGGTTGTTATATAATAATGATGGTTGACTTGTTCATATTGAAATTTACCATGTGAATCAAATAAAATATGGCCTAATATGAAAAAATATATGCTATAAAAAATGTTAGAGTATTGTTGTGCAAAATAAACTTTAAATTGTTAGTGTTGAACATTTAGTTATGTAAAGTAAAAGTCAAGTTTATGTATGTGGACATTTATTTAAATTAATTAGTTCATTGCAAGTTAATATAAAAGATGGCAAGTAGTTTGAGAAAGAAATTATTTTCTTTCTTCTATTATGGTGATGAATTTGTGAGGAAAGTTAATAGTAGTATGAAGTATGAGAGTGAAAATGTAATTGCAAGAAAAATAATAGAAGGATTGACGTATATAGAGCTGAGATCATTGTTCAAGACGTGGGGAGGCTGAGCACAATCATAGAATATGTAAGAATCCTAACCCAGCATGAAAAATACTCACATTCTACTTTTTTTTGTGTACAAACACAACTATAATTATGTATATAGAAACATTTTCAAGTAATAATTTTTAGGTAATTAATAATGACAGATTTTTTTTTTGTATATAGACAAGAAGCTCTTAGATATTTTGAATATAACCGCTAATTTTTTGTATATATCAGAATTGAAATATCATGTCAAATTTCATGCGGGTACTTAGTAGCTAGGTCAATACCAACATAAAATTATCCATATATGATGCAATTATCCTTCTTATTTCAATGAAAGTTTATTGCTTATTATGGTCTGCGTGACTTGTATATTTTATTAAGCCTATTGATAATCTAGACATGTATTGACTTTTAGTTGAGAATATATGAACATTGTATTGTGCATAGTAGATATTGTGTTATACATTGTCTTCCTAACCTCAACATGTAACATCTCAAACAAATTATTCCTACGATTAATTAAGCTATTGAAGGATAAATTTATAAATTTAAATATAAATAGATTTGAAAATAGTTAGAGACAGCTATTAGATTTGATTTTAGCTTTTAGATTGCGTTTAAAAGTAAACTAGGTCTCACAGACTCAAATTATAAAGAAAAATTGAATTTT
Source organism: Prosopis cineraria (assembly GCF_029017545.1). Lineage (NCBI taxonomy): Eukaryota > Viridiplantae > Streptophyta > Magnoliopsida > Fabales > Fabaceae > Prosopis > Prosopis cineraria. The sequence continues at coordinate 42,678,742 of NW_026555343.1, read as the reverse complement.
TAACACACTGTGCATTATGCTTATTGCAGCACAATTTTCAAAACCAGTCTTTTTAAGAATGCAAAAATAAAAAAACACCATAAAACAGAAGGAGGGTGATGAAGAGAGTGATTTCTCTACTAAGATATCAACTTTTGGGGATTTTGAAGGTCATTGGAGCTTGATTTCACCTACGTATTTCTTCCTTGTCTCTTCTTCTTCTCTCTACACATTTTGAAAGTCAGATTTGAGGTTGGGAGATGATGATTTTCGGACCTAAGGCTATAGATTCGAATTCATTGATCTAAATGAGACTGATGAAAGTTGTTTAAGTTATCTAAATCTAAATATAGTGGTTTTATACATCCATGAGAGAGAGCTCTCAATTATGGACAAAATTATGCCCTAAAGTGCCATAAAATGGTAGTGGTTGAGGCAAGTGGATGCCATTGATGTTGATTAAAGATTTTGTTAGTGTTAGTTGGAGCTAATAGAAGTTAATAAACCTAATGTGGTGATTAAACTCAATAGTTAAGAGCTTTAGGTTATGTAGGTGTTGAAATTTAAGAGTTGAAAGTAAGTAAGTTGTGACATGGATGATAATTTTGGGTTGTTAGATGACATATTTAAAATGTTGAAAGCTAAATGAAATTGATGAAAGTTAAGGAACTCATTGGGTGTGAGATTGATCTTGTAGTTAAAAATTTAGTTGTTAAAGTATGAAATTAGATGTTGGAAGTGATAATTTTAATGATGATTAGTCATAGGTATTAATGTAATTGTAGACTAACTTTACAAAGCATCGGTGAGCTTGAATTTAATTCGAAAAATAAGTTATGATTTAGGGATAACATTTGACCTCTCAAAAGTTTAAAGTAACCAGAAAAAATTTAGTTTATATAGCTGAATATTAATTAATTATTTGTTGAAATGAATGATTTGAAACATGTTTAATATTTTTAAACTCATGATGCAAATTTGACGTAGTTTGTACTGTACTATTGTTGTAAATTATATGTATGTTCATATATATGGTAATAGTGATGATGAATGAGAAAATGTGATTATTTATTAGTTGGTGCGTGGAATGAGTATGAATATGTGGATTCATGATATGAATGGTTGATTAGAATGCATATACATATGTGATATACATGCATAGCATGATCAATGCTGAGAGTTCGCTTAGTGAGAGGAATAGTTGATTAAACCCACGTGATATTGGCAGCAACTGTTAGAATTAGGACCTTGCCTTGGCACTGACCATTAGAATCTAGAGGTAGCCCTTATCGGTTGATTCATGACTGTCCTACTTATTCTATAAGGGACTTAAACCTAACTAGTCTCAATCGATTTATGAGGAGGCTAGATTAGGAGTATGACACCCCATGGTTGTTAGTATTGGAAAAAACTAAATTACACAAGTGAGTGAGTTGACCTTGGCTCGATAGCTCCTCACAAATGGAAGGCTGGGTTAATCCGTGAAGAACGTAGCCATCAAATAGCCACTGATTTTATGTTAGAGGTAATAGAAAGGCATAAAGTTGGCATATGATCATGCATTTAATCCTGGCCACATGGTTGTTAGTATTGTGGTTCGGTGCATTTTAGGGGCACATGGTTGGTATTATTGCGACCCTAAATTTGTGCATTATTGATATATATATATATATATATTATGTATTTGAAATTCGGTCACATGATTGTTATTGTCATGTATGCTTTATGTGTGTGTTTATTGCCAATTGCATTCGTTTTCGATTAATATGCAATTGTGTAGATTAGATGAAACTTGGTTAATGAGTGGTTGTACTCACTCCTCTATTTAAGATTTTATAGGCACTAGTTCTAAGCAGGATAAAGGGAAAGCACTAAAGGCTTGGATACTCGGTTTCCTATTGTAAGTCTCTCATAATTTTAATTGCATGTGTAATTAATTGATATTCCTAACTAAGATGTTCATATTTTATTATACTTGCACCATTGAATATTAAGTACTGTTTTAGGCCCTAATGCATGTAGTATCTTTATAATTAATATTGCTAATTAGGATGTTCAGACTTTTTGTTGTTCATAAATTTGAGAAATTTTTTCAAATGTTCAGCTTGATCACATAAACCACATGAAATAGATGGATATTATGATCTTAATAAATAGACCTTGTTATGTTATATACAGACTTTATATTGTTCATAAACCTAAAAAACTTTTTGTTAAGCTTAATCAACTAATAAACTAGACAAGCATGAACTTTTAATTGATAATATATAAATATTGTGTTATGCAAATTAGATATTGTGTTGTACATTATTTGCCTAGCCTATATTTTTGTTAAGCCTAGCCTATTAATTGACTAAACACTCATGAACTTTCAGTTGAGAATATATGAATATTATGTTGTGCATAATGCATATTATATTGTACATTGTTTGCATAACTTGTATATTTTGTTAAGCCTAACCTATTAATAAATTGAACACGCATGGACCTTCAGTTGAAAATATATAAATATGGTGTTATGTATGGTGAATATTGTATTGTACATTATTTGCCTAACTTATACATTGTATGAAGCCTACTGATAAACTGGATATACATGAACTTTTAATTGAAAATATATAAAAATTGTGTTGTGTGAAGTGGATATTGTATTGTGCATTGTTACGTAGGTTGTGTTTTCAAATTATAAAGGCAAAATCATATTTTTGGTTTTAACAAAAATTGCAACAAAGGCCCTTGAACTTGCAATGCAATATCAAAATTTTCAAGCCCAAAGTGAAATAATCCCTTTTCTCAGGGTCCTTAGTGCAATTCTCCCTTCTTTATTTCACGATCGTCGTGCCAATCATATTGCCTTCAAAAGCTGGGACCCATACATATAGACAAGTATATCGCCATTTATTGATTCCTCCAAAATTCTCTTCCTATTATTACATGGGAGACTAAAGACCGTTGTTCTTGAAAGGAGGGTCTCTCCATTTTTTTTTCATTCACTTCCCTCCACTTCCCCCATCCCACCATTCATTAATTTTATTACTTAAAATAAATATTTAATAAAATAATTTGAATGGTAGGGATGGGAGAAATGGAGGGTAGTGAAGAGAAAAAATAAAGAGACCCCTCTCCCATTGTTCTCTCTCATATCATCAATGGTGTGTGAAAGAGAAGCCGTGGAAGAGTGGGGGAAATGATGGTGGGGTTAATATTTTTTGTTTGTTTCAATTCTCAAAGTATCTCGATTATTGATAATCATAACACTAATTTTAGAGTTGTGCAAGTTATGTCAAAGGATTTTATAATTAAAAAATATAAAATTTTAAATATTTGTATAATTACAAGCAATTTTTTCATTTAATGATATTTTATAAGTTATAAAAGTATTTAAATTTTTTTAACATATATATGTATATATTAAATCTCAAAATTGACCCCTCACATATCAAGAGCTGCTTTCATTTTCATAAATATCAATTCAAATAATTATAAATAAAAATATTTATTATAATTTAACAATTACATTTAATATTTAAATTTAAATATTTATTTATAATTAAAATTCCTGAATTTTTAATTATCTAAATCAATATTTTTAATTTAATTTTTAAAATTTTTTGTAAGAACTAAACTGTAATTAATTCAATATTTCAGGATTTTACTGTTATTCTTCTAACAACAATATTTAATAAATAAAAATTATTTTTTTAGAAAAAACTATTACCGATACAAACTACTGGCTGGGAATCGAACCGAGGGGACTGAGGACTGCATTTATTATTACTCCTTCCACTAAAAAAAATAAAAATATAAGATATTGTTTAAAAAGTTAAATATCAAAAAATATAAAGTATTTTTAATCTTATGAAATATAATTATTATCTTTTTTTAAAATATTTTTATTAATGAAGACTTTATATTTATTATAAGGTATTTAATAGAAGTAAATATAAAAAAGATAAATTTAATTTAAAAATAAATAATTATTTTATTAAAAAGGTGAAAAAAATATTTTATTTTTAAATAAAAAGAGTATTATTTTTTATAAAAAATAGTTTTTTGATTATCAAATATTACGTGGGCTTTTTGTTTTTTTAAATTTGTTTTAAACTTTTACGTTGGATTGCTTTCCGCGAAACAGAAGGGTGCCAGTTTTACTGACTTCTCGTTGCCTTTTGCTTTATGATTGGGCATTTGGCAGCTTCGTTCGACGTGCCGAGGCATGAGGAGTGCGGAGAAAAGAAGTGTCGAAAACTTCCAATGATGGATAGTGAGGAGTACTGGAGCAGTTAGAGTGAGAGTGTTGACTCGGCTGACTAGTGTAGAACAAGAAATTCCTCTTGCTTTCTCTCTCCCCGTGCTTGGATCTCCTGGCTTTTGATTGCTTTGGTAAGACTGTCTCTGGATTTTGATCATCTTTTTGCATTTTGATGGATGATGAGTGATCATTAACTGAAACCTCTACTGCTCTCCGGTTCATGCAAATTTGTCGTGCATGGTTAATCTCTTCCAAGAATATCACATTTCTGTCAAGAATATCATGGTGTTTTTCCAGAATTTTGGATATGTCAGATTAGTTGTCTTGTTGTTGGTGGGTCTTCAGATGTTCAATGAGTTTTTCCTTTTCTGCTTTGGTGCTTTGCTGGGTTGCTCTAAAATTTGCTCTTGGTGATTTAACTTTAACGCAAAAGGAAACGTTTCTCTTGGGGGAAAAAAATTTTAAACGTTTCCCATGAATACAAATCTTTCCCTCTTCGGTTGACCCATATGATCCGTCTGGCTTGTGAACATAAATTTAATTCTTGTTCGAAGATTGGGTTGCATACTGTACCTTCTGAGATTTAACCTTTGACCATTTTTATATTCACTGTCACTCCTCTTTTAATTCTCAACAGTGGACTCTTAAGATTCGCCAAGGGCATGGCTCGAGCATGGGAAGAAGATAGCGGGCGAAAGCGAGTGACATATTTTCATAGCTCGGAAGATAAGAAACTACATTTTGGCTGTCAGATCTCAAAGGAAAGATTCTATATTTTATGGAAAGCGGTGACTGAGGAAGTAAACTTTGGGATTGGAATGAGAAAGATGCAGTTCCTTCTGTCCTATAGAGGGGTGGATTATAAACTTGAGCTTTCCTATGAGAATATTTGGCAGATTGAGCTGCATCGTCCACACGGTGAAGCTGCAGAGTATCTTCTGATTCAGGTTCTTAAATATACATTATTTTGTGGGGATTTGAATTTTGAAAGTATATACTGCATTTTCTTATACTCTTATAGTAAATGTAATAAAAGAATTGCTGCTGAAGCGATAGTTATAAAGAACACTGACCATATTATGATAAATACAAACCACTTGGCTTGCTGCAATTTATAAGGGTGGGGTGAAGTTTGGTAGAAGTCAAGGATTCATTTCTTGACCACAACAAAGATATGGTGAAATGAAGCTAATGCAATCAAGGTAATAAAACTTCTAGATTATCTGATATTTCTATCATAAACAAAATGAAGAAAGGAAAAAAAAAAAGAGAAACAACATAACTTTTAATTTCTACACTTTGCTCGTATTTTGTTATTAGTCCTTACACTTTTTTTGAGTGTTATAAGTCCTTACACTTTTATTTTTTATTATATTATCCCTTCATGAGCAAAGTGTAGGGATCTTGGAGGAATCAAAAACACTGAAAAATAAAAGTGTAGGGACTTTGGAGGAATTTAAAACACTGAAAAACAAAAGTTTAGGGAATTAAACCCCAAAAAAATTGCAGGGGATAAAAACAAAACACAAGCAAAGTGTAGCGACCCAAAGCTATGTTTTTCCCCCCAAAAAAAAAAAAAAGAAAAAAATACTGATCTAAAGAATTCTACATGAAAAATTTAATAGATAGTAATGAATAAATGCTATTCCATGAGATCCACCTTACTATTTTGAAGCTGAATTTATAGACGTCTTACTTTTTCCATACTGAAATATGCTTTTATTTGTGGCATGTATACATGCATATGCAGTGTCTGAGTGCGCGCGCGTGCATACATATATATGTAATGTGAGATTATCTCATAAATAATAGTTAGATGAATAAATAATAAATGTGGTGATATATCTTGATTGATAAAATTTAAGCTTTCAGTACGTTTCTAATGTCATTTAGGTGCATAGATTCAAGAGTAAGGCCTGTATATTTATTCACTCGTTGGAGAAGCAAGATGACAGTTTGATATTCAACTTACGAACCAGTTCTTTATATATTCTTCCAGTCACTTAAGCGCATCAGTATCACTACCAAACTGCTTCGTATTTGACTTCAAAGGTGCCTTACAAGGTTTAGATCCCAATAGTCATGTCTCCTTGCCTATCGCCTAAATCTTCTATTCGGGGTTGGTTTTGAGGAAGCCTTTCAGATCATGTATACCGTTCATTGCCTGTCATAAGATAAGAGTGAAGTACATTCTACAAGTACAAGGAAAATATAACATAATTCTACAAGTACAAGGAAAATATAACATAGGGTCAACCCTTAAAGCTCATATACTTTTAACAGTGCACAATAGTGCTTGTGAGAATTCGTGCAAGCTTGTATTCTCTGGGTTGTTGGTGAAACCTATATTTTTTTTCCCTGATAAACAGTGAAACCTAATTTTTCATTCATGAAGGTTGGTTCTTGTTAATTCATGTGATTGCATGTGTTGTGTAATTGCGTATTGCTGTAATTTGTAATCTTCTGCGTATTTGACTTCAGAGAAATATTGTATGTTTATCAATTTCTCTTCAATTGTCAGCTAATTGGTGCTCCTCGAGTATTTGAGAAAGATGTACGTACTTATAATGATCAATGGATCCGAGCAACAGATTTCACTCCTTTTGGCTGTATTGGCCAGTCTTCTAGTATATGCTTGCAGCTTCCTTCTCATGGTTGTCTTCCAAATTTCAGGGAAATATTTGCTTAATATAAGGAAAGCAAGAGGAAGTTCTCTTTAGAGGAAGGAATTCCTTTATTTAACAATTTGAATCTAGTCCCTATTGTTGCTCCTCCTCAAGGAATTGACATACCATATGACATCCTGTTCAAAGTTAACTCATTGCTTCAGCATGGGTGTCTTGCAGGTCCAGCGCTAGATAGTGGCTTCTATTATTTGATTGATCCACGTATAACGGAACGTGCTTTCATTGAACATGCTTTAGAGAAAATGTATCATTTAAAGGAATTCTGCTTTGACCCTTCAAAGTGGATGATTGATCAGTACAGAAAGTATCGTGCATCACAGCATCCTTTCCAGTCGCCATCCCTATCCTTAGATAATGGCTTGGTATATGTTCGCAGGGTTCAGATAACCCCTTGTAAAGTTTATTTCTGTGGCCCAGAGGTCAATGTATCCAATCGTGTCCTTCGTCATTTCCATGAGTTCATTGATAACTTCCTGCGTGTTTCATTTGTTGACGAGGAGTTGGATAAACTGTTTCCAACAGTTTTATCTCCTCGTAGATCTTCTACTGAGCCGAGAAAAACTGAGATCTATACCAGAATTCTTTCCATTCTTAGAAATGGAATACTAATTGGTGATAAAAGGTTTGAATTTCTAGCATTCTCATCAAGTCAATTGCGGGAGAATTCTTTATGGATGTTTGCTCCTACAAGATGTGGACTTAATGCTACTGCCATTAGAAAGTGGATGGGGAACTTCTGCAGGATTAGAAATCTAGCTAAATATGCTGCTAGACTGGGTCAATCTTTTGGTTCATCTACTGAAACGTCAAGTGTTGGCCGGCATGAAATTGAGATTATTCCTGATGTGGTGGTTGAACATGGTGGAATTGACTATGCTTTCTCTGATGGGATTGGGAAGATATCTGCTAAATTCGCCAGGCAAGTAGCTATAAAATGTGGCTATAAATCCACTCCATCTGCCTTTCAGATTAGATATGGTGGATACAAAGGAGTTGTGGCTGTTGACCCTACATCATCAGTGAAATTATCACTGCGTCGGAGCATGCTCAAGTATGAATCAGATAATACAAAACTAGATGTCTTGGCATGTAGTAAATTTCAGCCTTGTTATCTAAATCGGCAGATAATCACTCTCTTGTCTACTCTTGGTGTCAAGGATCATGTCTTTGAGAAAAAACAAAAGGAAGCTATAAACCAACTGAACTCATTACTGACAGATTCTTTAAAGGCACAGGAGACTCTGAACATGATGTCTGCTGGGGAGATATCTAATATTCTGAAGGAGATGCTCATTTGCGGTTATAAGCCTGATACTGAACCTTTTCTTTCAATGATGCTGCAAACATTCAGGGCATTAAAACTATTGGAATTGCGACGCAAAACTAGAATTTTTGTTCCAAATGGAAGAGCGATGATGGGATGTCTAGATGAAACAAGAACCTTGGAATATGGTCAAGTATTTGTGCAATATTCTGATAACAGGTTCATGCCACTGTCTGATGGTTCCGTTGCACATGGCTCTAAGAGATCTCATATAGTCAAAGGTAAGGTGGTGGTTGCAAAAAACCCATGCTTGCATCCAGGTGATGTGCGTGTTTTGAAGGCTGTTAATGTGCCAGCTCTTCATCACATGGTTGATTGTGTTGTTTTCCCTCAAAAAGGATCCAGGTAAGCTTATTTCCTTCCATTTTCGTTATTTTACACAGTTAATATTATTTTATAGGACCATAGGTGGTCTCAAATTTAATATTTGTGTGAAATCAAAGATTCTGGTCTCTTAATCTGTGGATAAATACTCACCAAGTATCGGTGAAATAATGAATACACGATTGTGTTTCTTTTGTAAGTTTGTGTGTTCTTGAATCTGTGAATGTGTGCTTCTGCTACTTAATATACATGCTTTTGAAGACAGCAATACATGTGAGGAGATTAGCATTTTCCCGCCATATTGTTTAACTGGCAAATTCATGTTCAAACAGGTGGGGACTTGAGGGATTGCATTTGGCATGACTATTTTCCATGGAAGTTCTTTATTTTTTGCACTATTGGTCCCTCTGGTTTTATCGTATTTTGGTATAGGTCATGTAGTTTTTTCTTTTTCCTTTTTTTTGTTGCTTTAGGTCCCTATAATTTATCCCGTTTGCAACATATTTTTGAATAAGTTTGAAAGGATGATGAGGTGACACCAACAGTGCTAAATATACCTGTGAGTAATGCCGTTAATCTTTGTGTTGAGTTGAAATTATGATTCAACAGATTGAAACATGAAACAAAGCATGGTGAACAACATTGTTGATCTATTGAATCATAATTCCACCTCAGCAAAGATTAACGACATTAGTCATGGGTAAACATATTTAACACTGTTAGTACTAGCTCATCATCCTTTTGGGCATAATAAAAATAGAGGGATGATATTGCAAACAAGATACTAGAGGGACCTAGAGCTATAAAAAAAACTATAGGAGTCTATACCAAAACACATTAAAATTATGGGGATTAATAGTTATATTTTTCCTTTTTTGCCAGCATCATGCATAATTGCAGTAAAATTATCTGCATAATGTGTTACCTATCCACTGCAACTCACATACTTTCTATAAGAGCAACTTCATCATTTTCTTCTTTCCGTGAGAAAATGTCAAGTACTATATTTTATGTAAAATTGTAATTAAACAGAAGATGGAAGCTTCTTCTGCATTATCAATCTCTTATACTAAGGAGGTTATATGGTCACATTTTTTTTCTCCTGTTTCCATAAAATATGACTTTCAAGATTGGCGAGTCTCCTGATAAAAGAGTTTATTTTAAGGTATCATATCTGTCACAATTTAACAAGAATCCCCTTTAAGATGAAACTTAAAATGTTATTGAATTTATGTGAGCCCTATATATGATCTGTGGTAGTTGTTTCTGTTTCTGACTGGCTATATTTTTCAAGCACATATAAGTTGTAAATCACATTTGTTAACTGGTACTTCGCATCACGTAAATAGGAGATATACATGTGCGCACGCACCATACATGTTATTAAAATTAAAATATTTCTATTCTAAACTATTTTGTCTTATATAAACAGGAATATACTGACCTGTTTGGCAACTTTCTATTCATGTTGAAATAAATCTAAAGAAATTTGATTAGATCAGATTATAAACTGTTTCTTTTAATGAGGCTTTGAACGTTTCCACGTTTGGAAGAGCTAGATTTGTCGTTTAGGAAGTTATTTATCAATGAATTCTCTAGTAAATTGATGTGTTTCTTTTTTTTAACTGTCTTGGGTATTTCATTTTGTAATTCGTTTTCTGACGCCATAATTGACTTTCAATACAAGACCTCACCCTAATGAGTGCTCGGGAAGTGATCTAGATGGAGACATCTACTTTGTTTGCTGGGACCCTGAATTAATTCCACTGCAGCAAATCGTGCCAATGGATTATACTCCAGCCCAAATTATACAATTAGATCATAATGTCACGATAGAGGTGTTGTTCTCTTGGATTCAACCATCCTCTTTATGTCTTAATATCATGACAATTTACCATGATGTCATTGGAATTGATCATGTCTAACAAGGCCATATTGAGTCACTTTTCCATTATCCTCTCATTGCCAATTCTGCAAATGCATCGCCATTAGCCTAGACTATTCTCACCTTGTTGAGGATATGAATAGAAAACCATTCACAGGCCTTATGCTGGAAACGTAAGCTTTATGGATGGTTTCACATCCATATTTGCTCTAACTCAAACCTATTTTCATATCATGATTTGAGGCTAACAAATATCATGTAAACCGGAAGTGAAATATTGTCTCGTGGAAATTCAGTTGTCTTAAATTTTCTGGTACTTTTTCTAGTTTGGAAGATCCAAATTTACCAATTTACGCTATAAGATTTAAATATTTAATCTCTCTTATGATCCCCCCTGTTTTATTTTCTCTTTACATTTATTATGTTCTTTGAAAGTAACCACTTAACCAGCCTTGATTTTAGTACTTCCGTTCCTGAAAGCCTTGTGCTTTTAGATCCACTCAAGATAGACTAATACATAACCGGTTGAGATGCTTGCTTTTTCTGGTGCAGGAGGTTGAGGAATACTTTGCGAATTCTCTAGTGAATGACAATCTTGGAATGATTGCAAATGCCCACACTGTCTTCGCAGATAGAAACCCCAATAAGGCAATGGCTGAACAATGCATTCAGCTTGCTAAGCTACATTCAATTGCCGTTGACTTTCCAAAAACCGGCATCCCAGCTCTTATACCTCGTGAACTATCAGTTAAGGAATACCCAGACTTCATGGAGAAACCTGATAAACCCACCTATAAATCAGTGAATGTGATCGGAAAGCTTTTTAGGGAAGTGAAAGAAATTGCACCAGAAGCTAACTCTACTCCAGCTTTTACTTTGGAAATGGCTAGAAAGTCTTATGACTCTGATATGGAAGTTGATGGCTTTATGGAGTATGTTGGTGATGCTTCCAATTACAAAAGCAACTATGACTTTAAGTTGGGGAATTTGATGGATTACTATGGAATCAAGACCGAGGCTGAAATCCTGAGTGCGAATCGTATGAGAATGTCCAAATCTTCTACCAAAAGAAGGGATTCAGAAGTAGAAGCAATTACTATGGCTGTGAGGTCCCTAAGAAAAGAAGCTAGGGCCTGGTTTAACAGCCGTGGAAGTGCAGAAGATTATGAGGAGGACGATCTGAAAGCAAAAGCATCTGCGTGGTACTATGTTACTTATCATCCAAGTTACTGGGGTTGCTACAATGAAGGTTTGAATAGAGATCACTTTCTGAGCTTTGCATGGTGTGTCTATGATAAGCTTATCACCATCAAGAGGGAGAAAGCCAGCATTAGATCTCTTTCAACCGTCTTTCTTGGAATGCAGGTTTAGCAGTGGGTTACATTTGTATTGACAACCTAAACTTGTGCATTGTATCTCATGGAACCTGCAGTATTAACTGCAGTGTTCATATAAGTTATGTAGCAAGGTGTGAATAGGACTCGAACGTCACCTTAAGTGGGTACTTGACTCACTTGAGTATCTTCTATATGTATACTATATGTCTGTACTTGGGTCTAGTGGATGAAGACAAGTTGTTGATGCAAATATATATGGCATGTGGTTTTCTTTCTATATTCTTGAATCTTCATTTCTTAACGTGTGAAAGTTTGTCTGCTGGTTTTACACTCTCACACACAAGGTAACTCTGTCCCTTTCTCTCTCTCACAAAAAATATTAAGTTATTTTCTAGCCAAACAGTTTACCGGTATAAATCTGTTTCTACTGATTGGTGTGTCATAGTCTGTGTTTGTGTGTGTGAGAGAGTGCTTTAGGCTTCTGGCCAGTGGTCACTCTATCGAGGAGCAACTAGGAAATGGAATGTAAATATTCATGTTCAGCATAGGAAGCTAGCTAGTAATGCATAAATAAGCTAGCTAGTTTTTCTCCCACAAGAAAAATACTTCTACTCACAATTATGGAAACAATCTATATTCTTTGCTTTGAATATTTTAACTTCCAGTTTTCAGAGTGATGAAGAAAATTACATATACTTGAGAGGAATAAAATCAGAGTTAAAAGGGAGGAAACGTAGTGTCCTATTTGGTTCAAGGGAAAAGTTTTCATAGAAGTGAAAGTAAAAATAAAAATAAAAGCAGTATAAAAAGTATGTTTAATATGATAATGGAAATGAGATAAAAATTTTATCTAAGTGAAAACAATGGAATTGAGTTCTCATGGAGGAGGTATGATAGAAGTGAATTCCTTGATTTTTAGTGGAATTGGGTTCCCACATGCCAAACAAGCAAATTTCAAAGTTCTACTTCCACTTTCCTAGTCCCAATTTCAACATACCAAATGCTAACTTCTGTTATATATTTTTACTTTTAATTTATGATAAAATTAAATTTTACAACAATATTATAAACAGTAAAAATATCAAAATTTTTCCCGGCCAAGTCAAATGTATTTTTCAATATCATGCAAAAAGACTTGTAATTTCAATGTTATTTGGTGCGCCAACAAATATGGCCTTATATTCTGTTTTGATCAAGTGTATAGTTACATTTTGATACGCGTTATTAAGAACATATGTGAGAGTATATGAACAATTTTATTTAATGATTATTTATGAATTATTATAAAATTAATATATTTGAATTAAGTATAATTATATTTTTTTTTTGTTTTAGAATGAGGGAGTGAAAGAGGGAAAGGGGGTGAGGATTGAAGAGAATGAGGGTAATTTTATGATGTTATTTATAGTAAAAAATTCCATCCTCAACCCAGAAATTAAAAAAATGGGTTTAGAATGGCTTAGAAGATCATCTCAAGCCATTCAATTTTTTTTTTCAAAAAATTCTTCCAAAAAATGGTATAAAACTTTTAGTAATCTCACCCCATTCCATTTCATCATTAAAAAAAATTCTCAAACATATGCTTGAAAGACGACAAAGAGGGAGATGGATTGTGGAGAAGAGAGAGGGCGAGAGGGAAAGGAAAGGGTTGAAAAAGAAGACACAAGGGAGGGCCAAAAAGGGAATATGAGAACTATCAAATATAAGAGGGATAATGCAAAAAAAAAAAAAATTGTCATATCAATTATTATTGTAATGAGTACAATACATATATGGAGAAAGAGATAACCTCATAAAAATTATTTACAATAATATCTCTCAAATAATGAAAAATAATAAATAGTAATATATTTTTAAAATATTCTATATAACAAAATAGAAGAGGCGAGATCATGGTTGCTACCTGCAATTTTGGATTAGAATAGGAGTGTTACTGTTTCGGATAGGAAGGGAGTGAGAGAGAGGGAGGTGAGACTTGGGGGGAAAGGCTTGGTGAGGAATAATATAGCAGTAAATTAATTATCCAGTAAATCATCATCTGTTATTGTAAGGCATAACAGGTAATCACTGTAGTTTTATATTTTTTTTTTTAACAATATATTTCTATTAATACCCTCCCGCATTGAATTTTTATTAATGCGAGGCGTCTGGAATACCCATGGTTGAGGGTTTTTTTTTTTTTGGTTGGGTTAAATTTTTTGAATCATTGTGGATCAAATTATGGGCCTGCATCCGTATTAGTAAGCTTTAGAATGCTATTTTGTCTTGATATTTTGATGCTCAGTAATTTTTACAGGCAATCAAAGGAAAGTAAAAGCTAGCGAGAAAATCAATGAGAAAAAAATGGACCAAGTGGAAATGAGAAAAACTTATAAAAGAAGAAAAAATAATAATAAAACGCAAGGAATGAGGTTAGATTAAAACTAGCATAGCAACCAAAACCAAAATGTAATCAGAACTAAAGAGAAAACGGTGGTTACCCAAAAATAAAATCAACATGTACTTCTTAAAATAGAAATAAAAATTGCATAGCAAATCCCAACAAAAATAAGAAGCCAATAATCCTATAAAATAACAGGACAATCAAAATAGAGAAGATATGTTTGCTCAAAAAAAAAAAAATTGGAGAAGATATGAGTTAACACTAGGGTTCAACAAACAGATTTGAGATAACAGCAGGTTCGAGGAGCAGATCTGAGGACGTGGCGAAAAGGTGCAACGGTCAAAGTGAAAGAGGAGGAGAAGAGACAGAGATGGATAATTACAACATGGATCGACGGAGACGGAGTTGTTGAGACTTGAGAGACATTGAGAGGTCAACCGAGCGAAGAAATCTAAGGTTGGAGATTATTAGTTTGAGACTTGAGAGACGTTGAGAGGTCCTCCAAGCGGAGAAATCAAAGGTGGGAGATTAGTTTGAGTCTTGAGAGCTGGTCGTGTATAGAGATCATGTTGGAGGGAGAGATTGAGAAGGTGAAAGACGAGAGTGAGGGAGATTTGAGTAGGCGAGAGATCTGTGATATTCTGTGAGAGATAGAGGGATGAGACAAATGAGGGTGAGATCGATGAAACCAATACGGATGAGTGTTTCAGTCTTTATGAGGGGTAACTACAAATGCGGCTTGGCTGTGATACCAAGGGTTGATGGAAAATGGCCTGGTTCCAGCATTTGGTTTGGAATCAAGTCCACCTGGAATTCTATCAAGTCAAGAACAATTCTTAAGACGTGTCTTGTGAATGAAGCAATAGTGCCAATTTTCAGTCAAATCAGCATATGAATCTTTGTCTCCGCCTTCTGCAGAATAAAAAGGAGAGGTAAAAAACTGACTTGGAAATGGAGCAGGCTTCAAAATGCTTGACATTATCTTGGCCTGCCATAGAATGCTCTCCCTTTCGAAACGACTTAATGTGCCGATGGAGTTGAGGTCGCCCCAAGCTAAGGCTCGCGAGAAATACTGAGCCAGAGAAGTTTTTTTTTTTTTTTTTTTAGAATAGTCAATTGAAGATCCCCTCTATCGACCTGCTAAATTATGAAAAAGCAAATAGCTAGTAGTGGCCAAGATAAGTCTCGCAAAATTTAGAAACAACAGCCATGTCACTTAGTACTTGATTGTTATTTGTCAAATATGTGAAAAGACCACACTACCCTTGCTTGAGAAAATGAAACGATGCAGAACCACAAAAAAACAATTCCCAAAGCCCTAAACATACTTGCCATTTCAAAACACCAAAGTGAAGTACCGTGAAATCATAGTCAAGATCTCTCTGCCACCGATGTCCTTCCCATCTTAGATGTAACAACGTCCATTTTCTCATTCACGGACATCCTTATCGTTTGCATTCCTTGTCGTTTGCCTTCCTCATTTAGGGACATCTTCATCATTGTTTGCTGTTTGTGCTAGTTTAGGAATATCTTCCACCATTGGTCTTTCACCTTCCTTCCCATCCTGTCTTCTCCCCGTGTCATGTATGTGTTTGCATCTAATTGATGATTTTCAGGTAAGAATTATGGAGTAATTGGATTTTTACCCACTGAATTCGATTTTTTATGCCGTATTCTTGTTTGGATTTGCTTGAATCAAGGAGTTTTTGGCTTTTCATTTCATTTTTCTAGATTGATTAGCTCCCTGAATTTCATCTTATTTCATTTTTATTCTATGCTGATTATGCTCATCAAACTTGTTTGAGTTTCTAAAATAACATAATTGGTAGCTTAGAAATTGCACTATTTTTTGTGATGATTTGATAGTTTTTTGTAATATTGGAATAGCATTAAGGTCTAATAACATTCTATGTAATTCATGAACATTAATATTTGAATTTTACTGTAAATTCTTGAATTTTTAGGTGCAAATATGTGAATTTGATGTGTAAGAATAAGATGTTCATTTGGGAGGTTAAATTTGAAAGTTCATTGTTGAATATATGGATAGAGAGGTGCAAATAGTTGCTGAGATAGATATAAACATGAAGACTTTAACTTTTAGTTGTGAATTCTTGAATTTTCCATTGTAAATGTGAACTTGATATTTGAAAATGATATGTTAAATTCTGTGGTTCGTAGTTGAATATTTGAAGAGGTATTTATAAATAGTTGATAAAATAATTGTAAATATTTGAGGAGATAGTGTTAATGTTGCTGAGAATTTGTGACAGAACTTTTACTTGTTTTGACAAGTTAAAAAAAAATTAAAAACTCATGTTTGTATTTCTAAAATAGTAGCCCCCATTTATGTTGTGATCGTAGATTAAAATCTGATTATGTAACATGTGTAATTGCAAGTAATACTGAGTAGGAGTGAACATTTCGAATTTATAAGTGTTGGGGTTGTTTACCTATTTGGATTCATTTTGTCATTCCAATAGATTATGACATGCATTTAGTAACATGGCTTCAGTGAAAGGAAAACAAACAACCACTTAAGTGGAAGGGCATGTTAATGCCTCTAGCTGAAAAGGTCATTATCTCTCGCTATCAATACAAGTTCATATATCTTTTTACATATAAGTATTTAGTAGTTTGTTTTGCATTTCAACCTAAGGTGCAATGGCTCATTTGCATGTCGATATGGTGTGGGATTTGGCCAACGATCTCAATAACAGAGCACAGGGAGATGCTATGTCCTTGACGACAAGACAAACCGAAGATGAAAAAGGCTAAGAAGGCTAATTGGCATTGTTTATAGGCTTATGTTACGGGTTTATGACAATTCCTACTTCTATATTTGTTCTAAATACGGTCTATAACTATTTTGAAAACTATTTTGAGAAATTTAAGGACTATTTATATATCCGTTTGTTTTCTATTTTTAGAAACTATTTTTTTATTTTAATATTTTCAAAACAAAAAAATTTGCTTGGCTAATGGTTTTTTAATTTCTGTTTTGAAAACTGTTTTTAGTTTTTTGTTTTTAAATACAAGAAAAAAGAAAAACAATTTTAAGCTGTTTGTTCTCATTTTTTCAGTTTTTCGTTCAGGATTCCTACTCGATCAAAATCATACCTCGTCATTTTGCTTTTGCCTCACCTTTCTTCTCTGTCACTCTGCCTCTGGTCTTCATTGCAACTCGTAGTCGTCGCCACCATTCTCGTCGGCGTCACCTCACACAGCGCTCCCTCCTTTCGACAAGTCTATTACTAGTTTTTTATGGTTACTACTCATCCATCGCTTTTCATCTGCATTTGTCTTCATAACATTTCATTTTTTTTACCCCTTTCATCTTTCTCGGCAATGATGGCAAGGATGCAGTCGAAACGTTTCCAGAATCACTGTTCCATTAGAGTACCTACTTCCTGCATAGTTCACGACTTGGCACAACCTAGACAAGTCCCTAACTCATCTTAAATCATGGAAATTGTTCTTAAACGACTTGTGTGGCGTGTCGACGAAGCAAAAGAGAGCATTTCACTTCCATTCTCGTACAAAGCTCTGCCACCGAGTCGAGTCCAAGAAGGATTGGAGATGGAATCCAGCGATTCCAGAATGTCTCCTACCTTCTGCTTCGTCTTCTTCGAATCTATTCCTCTTCTTCTTACTGCATCTGGCTGAAGCTATCAATGGTAGAAATTGAAGCTCATGACCATAATATTTTTAGGTTCAGGTTGGTTACCCTGCATGGTGGAAAGGATTGGATCACCCTGCATGGTGGAAAGGATTTCTCTCAGATCTTTCGTTTTTTGGCCAAATTTCTTGCATAGATTGAAGTTGGAGAAATCACAATCCAAACACTGATGGTTCATAGAAGATATTGATTTTCCCCTTATTCCACAAATCTTTTTTTTCTATCTTTGAATTTGATCTTCTTGTGCTTGACTTGAACTAGTTTTGTTTTTGTTTTTTCCCCGATGGTGGCTACATTGACAGTGGTGGAAGACAACGATATCTAGATTAGGGCTTTTTTATATGATAGCATTTTAGTTTTATATTATAAATATAAATATTAAATAAAAATGATATCTCAATTTCATATACATAATAAATACATTTTTAAAATCCATATCCATTTCGATCAAAATCAAACAAATTTTATTATATTTTAGTTTTTAGAACTTATTTTCAATATTAATTTTTCCAAGCAGGTTTTTTTTGTTTTTAATTCTAAAATTGTTTTCAGATTACTACCACCAAACAAGTATTTTTTTTATTTATTTTCAAAAACAGTTTCCAAAATTGTTTTATAAAACAACTTTTAAAAACAAAAAACAAAAATAATAACCAAACAAGCTCTTAATTTCTGTTTTTATTTTATTTTAAAAACTGTTTTGTATTACAGTTTTTAGAATAGTTTTTAAAAACAAAAAAAATGAAAACAATTTTGCAAATAAGTAAACAAAAACACTTAACCAAACAGGATTTTTCAGTTTTCCAAAAAAAAATTAAAAATAGAAAACAAACAGGCTCTTAGAGATTGTAATTCAACATCATTGTACTGGGCATAACATTATTGTTTTGGAGACTACTTTTATTTTCATTCACTACTTGATTTTATAAATCTAGCTACTATTTTCATTTCTTCTCCAATTCTATTACTTTTCCTCAAATTCTACCAATCTCTATTACTTCTCCTGCTCAGCACAATACTGCTTGAAAAGTCTGAAGACACTTTCTAATAAAAGCACTAATAGTCCAGAACAAACTAAGCTAACCCAATTCCCAAGAGCTTCCCATAAGCAGAAGTATAAACGTATATAGCAAATAAAGAAATTCTCCAATTTAAGACAAGACAAGAAATACCCACATGAACCTTTAGAATTTCGAAAAGCAATAAGCCAAAAACCAGTGAGGTAAGTATGCAATGCTCTAAAGGAACACGTAGAGAAAAAGTGGTTCCAAAAAATTCACCAAGGAACATAGATATGATTTGCATTGTCATTCCCAAATTAACCCATTTTGTAATTACCATTCTACCACTAGCAGGCATCCTTGAAATAACTTATTTTCTTCTTTTAAAAGCTTCTGCTCAAGACAACATTTGTAAAATTGCCTTATTAATCCACAATTAACTCTAAAATCCTAAAAATCATGAAAATAACTCAAATAGATTATCAAGTTTGTAAAATTTATAAGAACAAAATCCTAAGTTTTCAAACTGTAAAACACTTCAATATAACTTCATAATTAAAAAATCAAAGTAGAAAGGGCATGCAAAAGCATGGGAATAAAAAAAAAATCAAAACATTTGTTTTATAGCTAAAAACAACAAAACAATGCAGCAAAGGTACACTGTAGCACATTTGCCTCTTTGCCATGCGCCGCAGCACATTGCACGAATTTAACAGTAAACCTGCTACCACATGGTAGCTCTTGGGAGCTACTTTTGACACTTCTCACTACTTCATCTAATATCCAATTGAGGTGATACAAGTGTTCATAAAAAGCTTTTTTGAATTTTAATTAATGGCACTAGTTTCACATTCAAATCACTTCTCAATCAAAAGTTAAACACCAATTTCTAATTTCATTCTTTTAAAACATTATCACAACTTGGGTGTCCAATATTCAATAAAGCTCTTACAAATCCATAAATCACACTCAATGGATTATACAAGATTCATGCAATACACCACAACAAACCAATCACACATAAATGCCATTCTTAATGTTTAACTAGAACCGGTAATACGGGTCGGGTTATGTGGGTTGGCCTAAATAACCAGTCATAAGGGTTGTGTCGGGTTGAAAAAAATTTGACCTAAATTAAAATGGGTTTTTTCTAACCCGAATCATATAACCGTGAACCATATGAGTTAACCCTGATGAGTTAGGGTTAACTCATTTAACCCATATTACTGTTAAAAAAATTAAAAAAAAGAGAGAGAGAAGGAAAATTTTGTAAATATAAACCATATCAGACATGAATTACTTAGTTATATCAATTTATATATTTTACAAACATTATAAAATAATATTTTGGTATATTTACAATGAATCATGAAGAAATATCAAATTAAAACTTATTATTTAGATGTATTTTTTAAAAAAATCATAAAAAATAAATTTAAAAAAAATGGGTTGACAGGTTGGCCCATTTACTCTGCCAACCCTTAAGGGTTGGGTTAGGTTCGAATTTTTTCAACACATATAAAAACAGGTTGAACCCAACCCAACTCATATTTCTCTTAACCCGTATGGGCCAACCCATATAGGTCGGCTCGGCTCATATTCCCACCTCTAGACTTCAACCCCTTAATCACAAAAATATAAAGGAGCCAATTTCTCAAAAATTATCACATAAATTATAATATCCATACATTTATACATCTTCCTATTTGCATTAGTATTTTAATCCTAGTTGAACTTTACAACCTCATCATACAAGTTAAAGTATAAAATACACATTCAAATTAATTTTACAATCAGTGGAAGTAGTCAAAAAAAATATTATGGGAACCTAGCTAGCAAATATCAATCAAATACACATAAATAAATTTATGAGGCCTAACATTAGGATTTCAACAAAATCCTATGTCTCTAGTCGTTTTTCTCGATCCTAATTTAATGAGTTAATCCTTGTAATGTTGAAGAGAGGGGGGTGAATGCAACCACTCAATAGCCAAGATTAATCTAGCTTAAACAAATACATGCCAATCAATTATAAAGAAATAAATGGCAATTTCACAACTTTCATGAGTATATTTGCTTTTCAAAATGTTGTCACGACTACAATACTAACAACTATGTGGTCAAGCACAAACGTACATCGAAATTCACATTCAAACACACATCACATGAGTTCATAATATTGACAACCATGTGCCTCTATCAAATTATGTCAAACCATAATAATAACAACCATGTGGCTAGGATATGACATGCATGATCAATGCCATCCTTATATCCTTCTGATACCTCCAACATGAAACCAATAGCTAGCTAGTAGGCTACGTTCATAAACTCAGACTACCCAAGCCTTCCACTCATGAGGATCTACCCAACTAAGGCTACTACACAAGTGAGACAATCCCTCTACAATTGTGGGACAATGCTATCTTCCAATCCAACGGTTGATAGCTTGCTTAGCTTTCGATTCCAACGGTAAGCAATTAATACCACATAAATTTATAACATCCATTCCTCTCCTTATAGGCGAACTCCCTCTATAAATGATTATGTCATGCACATAACATGAGCACATAGCATACAATTTCATTGTCATCAACCTATTCATATCATGCGCATTACACTTCACCACCGTCATATTCAACACATACTTCAATTTGCAATTAAATCCCATGTTGCTCATTTATATATGAACATGTTTTTACTCAATAATAACAATCATATAAGCATACATATATCTATAAATCATTTTTCATCAATTTCAACCCATCACACACACTTAATCACATTACCATATTTTGCATCAAATCTGCATTTACAACATCATTTAGTTTTCAAATAATTCACTTTAACATATAATTAATCAACAAATAAATTCATAAAATAAATTTTTCTCACTTACCTCAAACCTTTAAGAGGTTAAAAGTTTACCTCTCAATTACAAACACTTTCAAAGCTCTTCTCAAAATTGAATGGTGCCAATAATGATTAACCTACAATTAACCATGCCTAAAATCATTACTACCTCCATGATTAAATTTCACGATCCTTTGTTTTTTATATAGCAAGATTTCACAATCCTTTGTCTACACTTTCAAACTCCCAAAATCATAACCATTAATACTCATTGGATTTATTAGCCCCTTTTAACTTACATTATCATTACTACTAAACCACTATTAACGACATCAAACACTTCAACAACCCTCATTTATGGCCAATTTCGAGTATTAATGGCACCCACACACTAAAAACGAGCAAAGCCATACATGTTAAGTTTAAATAACCTAAATAATTCACATAAACTTTATTTAAGTCAATAGGTTTGCACTTATAGTCATTATGGACCAAAAATCATCATCCCAACAGAAACCCTAACTCCACAACTAGAGAAAATGGAAGAGAAAGAAAGGGTAGGAGTTTAAGAATCTTACCTTGGTATTTAATGGCGTAGAAATGCTCTCAAACCTCCAACTTCACAAGCCCTGACAGAGCAAGTCTCTGGCCCTTCATTCACTTTGCTTCTTTCCTCCTTTTTCGAATTCTAATGCAATTTTACTTCTGAAAATTCTTGACCATGCGTCACACAGAGGGGCAACACCAATGCCAATTATAATCAATACAAATATTGCTCATCCCATCAAGGGATCGCGTCTTCTTACTCAAATTGATGACACAAACATGAGGAGATGATATGCCAGCTTCCTGCCAATTGAGTAAGAAACTGCTAAAACTAGTCTTCGATGGGGAAAAAAAATAGCAACGAAAATAGCCAAAATAAGTGGGACAAATTAGAGTAGGTAAAAATTGGAATTTAATATAATTCATGGAGAAAGAAAGGCATTAAACCTATATGGACCCATTCAAATACTTGAATGAAGTACACCAAAGTTGTAAATTAATCAGAAAGACAGAAACTACATAAAATGCGTAAATATGTCTTTCACATGCCTAATTATCTCAGCAGTATTGATGGCAGTGAAACGACATAGAGAAAGTAAAACTCAACATTATAGAGTGAATGCGAGTAGACTTGAGAAAATCCTTAAGGGCGACAAAGCAAAGACTATGAAGAAGGAAGGTGATGGCGTTGAAAAGGGAAGTAGAGGAAGACGACAATGCAAGAAGTAGATGAACGCATCGGCCAAGGGATGTAGATGAAAGTGACGGCTCAAGGGTTCGCACGGTTGCTCTGTGGAGAAGGGATGCAGATAAACGTGGAAGGAGAAGGCATACGAAGTAAGAAGCATAGAAAACCTAAAAGATTTCTTTGTCGTTGTAACTTAATAAATAAGGGTAATATTGTTTTTCTACATCTCTCTCAAATTACACTCAAATTTTAAAATTTGATTATAGTTTCTAAATTTATCTGCAGATAAGTCCCTTTTATGAAATTTATACGTAATTTTCCCCAAAAACAATCCTGTATGAGAAAATGATCTTCAGCGTTCATATATTGATGGCGAAACTACTTTTTGTCTCATGGCGCTTCAGTCCTATCCAAACCTAGCAAATGATCTCGAGCGTTCTAACGGTGTTGCCAAAAAAAGAGCTAACGCTGTAATTTAATTACTTGATAAAATGACTTTTTTTAGCAGAGATAAAACGACTTCGTTTTGAAGGATCTATCTGGGCCCTCATTCTTCTTTTTATGCTAGTGTTATTATTCTTTTTCGGGTTGGATTTTTTTTTTTCTGATTTTGATCATATTAAAATATTTTTCACATTGATCCAGAGCTACACACTACTTTTTCTTGATAAATAGCTATAAACTATTTGAATCACCTAATACTCGCATTCGTACTTTACACAGTTCAAGATTAAAATAAAAAACAAGAATTAAATGATTTATAGATCCAAAACAACATATACGTGAGAGGAGCTGCATTATTTATTAGCATGACCAGGGCCGTACAGGGTTGGGGAACCACCCTGGCTGTTGCCCAACCCTATACCCCCTTCAGGCTAAAATTTGAGCCCGATACCTGTCCATGCCCCAAAAATGCTTGACGTGGGAGAGGTCAGGCACGCAGGGTCAGGCATAGTCGAGCTAAAATGCCCAGTTTGGCCCTTAAAATGACTTTAGTTTGGCCATGACTTTTCCTGAAATTAACCTAAAAAATAAATCTGAAATAATGACAACACACACAACAACCAATTACAGTAAAAATAACAATAAATCCTCAATATAAGCATATTTTTTTGGCCCAACAAACCTTCAATTAAATCAGAAAACAACAACAACAACTCAACAAAGCATCCATATCAAACAAGGAGTCGATAGTGACAAAGGAAATATACCACTAGGAGCAGGCGTTACTGCCGAATTTTGATCCTCCATTTCAAACTCCTAAGCATAAATATAAAATTATAAACAAAAATGACGAGACTATTGACAGAACAAAATTAGAAAGGAAGTGAATTTCATAAGTCAGAACATGCTTAGAACTAAATCAGAACAGCAGACATGGTTTCCAAAAACTTAAGACAAATGCAGTGAAGTTCAGAAGTCAGAACAAGCTCTACATACCATGGTTTCTAAATTTTAAATTCTACAATTAATTAGAGCAAAAATCAGTATTGCCAAGCCGGACCCAGCCAAAGGCAAGAAAAATTTAGAACATGCAGTGAAGTCAAGAATCAGAGCACAAGAACAACAACAAAAAAATGCAGCAAAAATCATATTCTTGAAGCCACAAACAGCCACGCCAAGAGATGAAACACTAATCAGAACAGAGATGAAGCAAGCATGAAATGAACATACCTTGAGTTGCAGACAGCTCGAGCTAGAGACGAAGATGAAGACGAGCTCGAGTTGCATACAAGCACGAATCAGCACAGTGTTAAAGAGACGGAGACGAAGAAGAAGGCGAAGAGGGAAGACGAAGGCACCGAATAAGTGACGAACAGAACAGCCAGCCCACGAAAGTCGAAGCGTGAATTCGAAGATGAAGCCGCTGATGAATTCGAAATTGAAGAAAGGTTGAACTTGAAGGACTCAAGCAAATGAGCGATTCTCAATCTCAGATCGAGCGGAGGAAAAGGTGAAAAGGGTGTGCGCACCGTGAGTTGCAACTGTGAGCGACTGAAAAGTAGCGGTGAGTGACTGTGCTGCGGCTAGGTTCGGCAAATTGACCTTTATGCTGTAAAAAAATAATTTATTTCTCACAAAACTACACTTTCAATAATATTTATTTAAATATTACAAATTTAAAATTTAATTCGATTAGTATTAAATTTTAAAATTTTTTTTATCAAAACCGTACTTAGAATTTAGTTTCTATAACATAAAAAATATATATCTATTATATCATCTCTCTCTTCAGTCAACTTTTTTATCAGATATAGAAGAAGATAAGTTTTATTTAATTTAAAAAAAATTAAATATATATCTCATCTTCTCTCTTTTCAGCCAATAATTAATTATCTAAGTAAAATTTAAATTATACAATCATTATTTAAATATCATTAACTCCATTAAAGACTAAATAATTAATTGAAGTCCCTAATCAATTGAAATTGAAATGTTAATGTCTAATACAACATTAGACGCTTAGATTAACTAAATAAATCAACATAAATCTCTAAAATCATTAAATGAGATGTTCTTAGTGAGACTAAGTCATCATAAGTAAAAAACAATAAAATTGCTAACATATTTTAAGTTATACCATGAGTGATACTAAATTATCATAGATATCTAAAATTGTCAATCATGATATTATGAATTACACTAAGTTATTATAACATCTCTATTTTTACTCCTCAAATCTAAATAAAAAATGTATAATCATATAAATATTAAAGAAATTGTGTTTATCAAAATACAATAGTAGAGTTTAATTTTTAAGATGTTAAGAAAATACTATAAAAATTACATAATATGTGTGTGGAGGGAGGGTTTATAGATTATTAATTTTTTAAAAGAAAAGAAGGAAGAAGATTTAAAAAAAAAAAAAGAGGAAAGAGAGAATGAATACCAAAATGTGGGACCAACTAACTTATTTTATTATTTTCAATTCTATTTCTTCTTCTGCGTACATCACTTCCTTTTTCTTTTTCTTTTTTGTCTTCCTCTTGCTCGGTGCACAAGGAGAAATTAAGACAAAGAGTAAGCAAAATTTTAAAGATAGGATTCCATAATAGATACCTTGAGTCTGATCTCAAACTTTTTTAAACTATATACGTGTTTTAAATATTTTTTAATCACATACTTTCTTTGGTTTTTGATTTCTTAATGATAGAAAATCTAGGGTTTGATATAGTTTGAGTTTTTAAAGACTTCAATTAATTATTTAGTCTTTAATGGAGTTAATAATGTTGGAATAATGATTGTATAATTTAAATTTTACCTGAATAATTGATTAAAACTTGACTGAAGAGAGAGGGAATGAGATATATATTTAATTTTTTTAAATTAAATAAAACTTGGCTTGATAGAAGCCAAGTTCTATATCTGACAAAAAAATTGGCTAAAAAAAAGATGATGGGACAGATAGATATATATATATATATATATATATGTTAAAAAGAACTTGGCTTGATAAAAGCCAAGTTCTATGTACGTTTTTGACAAAAAAAAATTTGAAACTCGGCACTAATCAGGCCAAATTTTAAATTTGTAATATCTAGGTAAATTATTGAAAGTTTAGTGTTGTGAGAAATAATTTTTTTTATAGCATGAAAGTCAATTTGCCACTAGGTTCTTTTCCTTCTTCAACTCTTTTACTTTACATTTTTGCAAAAGTACGTTTGGCAAATTCAAAAATTTATCAGGTTTGGCAAAAATACGCTAGTTTAAATGTGTTTTTGTAGGTTACTCAAATAGACCTTAAATCTTTCTTTTTGATAAAAAGTAAACAAAATGAAAATATAAGTACCTTAGGTCAGTTGAGCAAAATGGTTGTACAGGCTGGCTCAAGCCTACCCGACCTCAGTTTCCGACCAGCCCAACCATTCCTAAAAAAACATTAGGCATTTTTTTCCTTTGGGTCAAGCTGAGTTTCTCGAACTATCGAGTTACATGTTCAGCCTTACTAAATGACCTCTTAGTCTCAAAAATTTAACTAGTTTCAAACTTATAAATACTTATTTAAATTTTCAAATAATTTTGTGTTGGCAATTCCTTACCAAATGGTTAAAGGAATATTTGAGAATCCAGATAGGTTAGATAAGTTAAATCAAACCAATTTTGTTCTTATTTCAAAAGGGGAAAAACCTGAATATATAAAAGATTTTCACCCTATCTCTCTATGCAATATCAACTACAAAGTCATTACTAAGGTGATTGCAAACAACATAAAATAGATTATTGATAAATTGGTTGATCAACACCAATGTAGTTTTATAGCTAGGAGGCAAGGGAGTGATACATTATTATTTCATAAGAGGTAATCCACTCAATGAAAGTGAAATCAAGTTAGAAAGGGTGTATAGCAGTGAAAGTGAATTTGGGAAAAGTCTATGATAGGATGAAATGGGGCTTTATTGAAACTGTTCTCAAAGAAATTGGCGTGAATGATCAGTTGAGTAAGCTAATTTTATAATGTATATCAAGTGCAAAATTCAGGGTCCTATGGAATGGAGAAGCGTTAGAGGAATTCACATCATCTTGAGAGTTGAGACAAGAAGATCCCTTATCCCTTTATATTTTCACTCTTTGTATGGAAAACTTAAGTTATATCATTAAGACACATTACTAGATAAGAAGTGGAAGCCAATACATCTGGGTAAGGACGGGCCTCGACTATCACATCTTTTCTTTGTAGATGACCTTTTTCTCTTTAGGGAGGCAAGTTTGGGGCAGGTTCAAATTATAGAAAGTTGTTTAAGTCAATTTGTCAAATCTGGAGACAACGAATGAATAAGCATAAAAACCAAACTTTGTATTTCTTAGAATGCGCATCTAAACAGAAGCTTGGAGATGTGTAGAGAGATGGGAATTAACCTTATGGGTGATCTTGGGAAGTATTTAGGTATCCCACTCATTCATGGGAAAGCCTCTATCAGTCTTTTCACCCTTATCCTGGACAAGACAAAGAAGAGGATGGCTGGTTAGAAGGGTAAATTCCTTAACATGGTAGGAAGAATTGTGCTCATTAAGGCTATTGTCTCAGCTCTTTCGACTTACCATATGCAAATAATGATGCTTTCGGTTAAAATTTTAACGAAGATTGAGAAAACTAGCAAAAGTTTTCTATGAGGTAATGAGGAAGATTAAAAAAAACTTCACCTAGTTTCTTGGTAGGAAGTCATAAAAAGCAAAAGCTAAGGTGGGTTGGGCATAAAAGACCTCTAGCTATACAATCAAGCTTTTACTATGAAGCTTTATTGGAATTTGATAAAGAAAAGGGACTCCCTCTGGGTTCAAGTTATAAGAGCTAAGTATAAATGTGGGATGAACTAACTACCATAGGTGAATAGAATGAAAAGTGCTTCGCTAACCTGGCATAGCATTGCTAATATCTAGAATACTTTTAAAGGAGGAATAAGGCAAAGAATCACCACAAGGCAACAAACCTTCTTCTAGAAAGAAACTTGGACAAGCTTAGGAATGTCGTTAGTTGAAGTCAATAAGGGAAACATGTTAATTTGCAACATGGAAGAAAAAGTTTCTAAGTACATCCAACCTGATGGGTCTTGGAACACCTAGAAATTGGGTTTATGGTTTGATTTATCCACCGTTGACATTATAGCTTCATTACCATACACTTTGAGAGGAGTGAAATAGATCCCATAATATGGAATCCATCCCCTAATGGGATGCTTAATATAAAATTTTCTTATTTGTTTCATTCTGCAAGTACACAAGATCGTGAGAGTACTCCTTGGAGGAGCATTTAGAGTTTAGAGGTCCCAAAAAAAATGAAATATTTTTTATGGCTTATTGCTCACAATAGAGTTCATACTACTATACTAGGCAAAAGTAGAGGAATTTAAGAGAAGAGCAACTACCTATATGGATGTAACAGGGAAGAAAATGTGATGCATCTTCTTCGTGATTTTTTTTTATGCTAAACACAAATGGTTGTACTTAGTTTTACCTGAATATTGAGGGGATTTTTGTAATTTAGAACTTAAGATTAGGTTAAATGGAACATGACTAAGGAGATAGGGAGGACCACTATTTATAGTATCCCTTGGAGTTCTATTTTTTCATATGTCTGTTGGGATATCTAGGTTAATAAGTGTAAAAAAGTCTTTGGCGAGGAAGAGGAGTTTTGCTCTGGAATCCTTTTAATGTGTTTTTCAGGGCCCTTTGAGACTCTAAGATAAAGCATAAATTTACCAAGAATGGAAGGAGTGGAAATGCAAATTATCAATAGAACTAATCAGATCATGATTGTTTCTCTTTAGAGACAGATGCTTCAGTACTTATGGAAGGGGCAGCGGTATTAGTAGAATCATCAGACACCATGACAACAGATAGATATTAGGTTTCAATGTAAAAGTTGAATATTTGCCACCTACAATTACTAGAATTGAAGCTATTACTATTGGGTTATTGTACTGTTAGAGGCTTGGACTTAGAAAAGTAAATATTATATCTAATTGTACCAATGCCATTAATATGATTTTGAAGGACTCCTTCGAACCACCCTTTTGAAGACATTATATAGGAGGTCAGGTCAATGTAGAGTAGATGATAGACTGTGAATATTAATTTTGTTAATAGGGATTATGTCAGACATGGTGATTCTTTGGCAAAGTTTGCCCATACTTTATCCTTGGATAGTCATTTCTTTAACCATTCTCCATCTTTTATCAGAGAAAAGGAGGAAGGATAGAGAAATGGCCCTTTTGATGTACTCTGACTTGTAACCTTTTAGTAGCTATGAATCAATTTTCATCCAAAAAAAATTATGTTGGGAGGAGATTATACAATTAGGGGTAGGGAGGGATAGGGCCACATTCTTGGAAGAGGGGTCAAGTAAAATGATTAATGAACAAAAAGTTACATTCTACTCCCCTAAAGAAATTAAAAATTACATTCCCTCCTTAAAAGTTGTAATCATCATCCAAGGGCAAACCCTCTTTATAGAGCAAAGTAAATTATTTGTATTTTAATGAAAAAATTGCATCTTCCTTCAAAACTTGCACTCTACAACTGCATTTAAAAGTTTCACTTTTCTCCCTTGAGAATTATGTCGGAAATTGTGCCTAGAGCTAATCATTATACTATACACATTGTTATTTAATGAATTTCTATTTTGTTATCATAACAATTGCATGTTCAATGTGATAACTGTATCCCTTAATAAACTATAGTGATTGTCTTAAATGTCCCTGGTCGGTCATCTTTGAGGGGTCATAGATAAAACAAGACTAGTATGAATTTGATTAATTATAAAGATACAAATTAAAGTCATAAGCACTTGAAAGAGTATGAGGTGCTGAATCGACCTGCTATGAAAAAGCTGTATAGTACAAGTCATAAGCTTATCTCATATATAATTATATCACTAAGCCCTTTGGTGTAAGATCATCATGGATTCCTACATGGTGACCACTGAACTTTGACTTAGTCAAAAGTCATCTTTGATCGGGTGATCATAAAGGCTATGATTGAATTTAGTGATATTCATGCAGAGGAATATGAGTGGTCAAGATGAAATTTGTCTATTACATTAAGTGAGAGATATTACTGGGCCTCTCGATGAGTAAGACTGAGAAAATGTATGGCCATACTACAGTGAAAAGGGTTTTTTTATTGCTACTGTCGGTCTATTCAGAGATCGAAAAAGTAACGGTTAGGTAAAGGAGAATGAAAACTCCATGTCTTATACTTGACCGAAATATTGCGTGACAAAAGGAATGTGATATAGTTGTATGATAGGTTACATTGAATCATTGATCCTCATGTGAACTGGGTAGTTGCGTTGTCTTGTTAGAGGCCACTTGTAACTTGTGGGCTAATAATATAATTAGCCTACTGCTAATTTCATATGAGCCTATAGGGTCACACACAGAAACAGCCTGACTCGAGCTATAATGTCCAAGTTCATTGAATTTAGAATATGTCTAGATTCAATGAATGTAATATAAAGTAAATGAATTATATATATATATATATTTAAATATTTATTTGATAAATATTTATATATATCCATATATGTATATATATGATATATGTATATGATATATAAAATTAAATATAGATAATATATATATATTTGAAATATATATGTATATATATATATATTCGTATATATATAATATAATATGTATATGTGATATATATTATATTATATTATATCATGTTAGTTTTAAATTTAATTTTATATGATAGATTAAATTTAATAACTAACATAATAAGAGAGAACATCATGTCAGTTTTATAATTTAAATTTATAAGATAAATTTGAATGAGATATGATATTATGGATTATATTTATGAGATAAATTTAATTAAATTTTCATGAGCTTTTAAGTGGAAGATAAAAACCTTTATCTACATATTATATGTAGATAAGGACATTCTTATGAAGGAAGAGAGAGTTAGAAAAGTTCTGACGGGAAAAACACTTTAAGCGTCATGAAACACCATATAGAAAGGAAAATTAACATTCAAAGAAGAACGGACACTGAGAGTGCTAGCACACTGTTTGAGTTAGAAAACTGTTTGTGTGGATACCAGTAGAGGGAGAAGATCTATGTTGTCAGCTCTTAAGATCGAAATGTGCGCCAACTTCAAAGAATTAAAAAGTAACTCTTCTATCCACATTGACTTAAACAAGTTCGTTCAGTCCATATCAAGATAAAGACTTTAGAATTTCAATCTTCCGGTACGCCTCCCTATCCAATAAATTACACTTATGCCTTACAAATTACAACTTGTTCAGATATATGTGTGTGTACTATAGAATTTTTGCTATGGAGCCAGGGTTGTCTAAATTTACAAACCTAATCCCGTAGTACTCGATCGAATTAAATTGCTTTTATAGTTCTATTAAACTTGGTACATTACCCTGTATATTACAATTGTGTCAAACTCTTTGGGTTAAAAGCAATGGATTTGTTATGGCCGAATAGAAATCATGTTTTTGTGTGTGTGTGTGTGTGTGTGATGAGATAGAGAGAGATAGGGAGAGAGTTTATATGAAAATCTGTAGAATTAATTGAGAAGGCACTTATACACTTAATCAAGACGAAAAAGAAACAGGAATGTTGAAAATGAGAAATGAATACTTCATGGATCTCATAGAAAACTTAAAAATTTAACCACTAGCTTGGCACATAGAAATGGGATTTACCCAAGTCTCCTCACAGTTTTGCCATACAATAAAGGGTTTGTTTGTTTTTTTTACCCTGAAGACAAAATATCATTAAAATAAAAGAGGACAAAGAAAGCAATGGAGCTTAATAAAAGCCACAAAAAAAGCCCACACAAAAAACCCTAACTCTAATCAGCATATCAAAGGTA
Organism: Prosopis cineraria; assembly: GCF_029017545.1. Lineage (NCBI taxonomy): Eukaryota > Viridiplantae > Streptophyta > Magnoliopsida > Fabales > Fabaceae > Prosopis > Prosopis cineraria. The sequence goes on along the minus strand of NW_026555343.1, from coordinate 42,646,471 downwards.
AGCCTTCTTGCAACTGTTGTCAATTGTTTACTGGAACCCAATAGAAGGAAAACACCAAAGGCAACAAGGCTATATAAGGTGTGGAGCTACCCCTTTTATCGGCAAAGATGCAGTCAAAAAGGTTGTAAAAGATGAGTCATAAGAGGAACCTATAGCAACAAAACATTCATAGATGCCAGTGAATCAAGGTAAACAAGAAGGGGGAGTTAGATTCAGTAATAACATCATGAAATAGATATTGATTGTTATCACTATAGTGAAGGAGGTTAAGAGTCTTGACACAATCAATGAACACTTGGATCTATTGATATCTCCTTTCTCAACATAATGAAGACCAAAGAGGATATCAAATAGTTCAGTGTGGGCTATATGACACGTTCCCACAATTTTTTATTTTTAAGCATAATTATTGTAATTAATCAATTTTCTTAAATTGTATATTGTTGATTAAAATCTTCTTATGTTTGAAAACGTATGGAGTAGAAATTACCCAATTTCATGGTTGTTAAGAAGTGATAGTTGATTAATGTTAAAATGATCATTACAAAGTGTTGTATAAATTATCTAATTTCATAATATGTTTGTGTTAAAAAAAAATTCTGCTATTAGGTGGGGTTTGGTGCTGATATTATTGTCTTTTTCAACTGATTTTTAAATTTTTACTTGAACAACTTAATTGTTTATATTTTCATTATTTTATTTTTTTAAAAGAAAATTAGATGCAGAATTTTTTTTTTTGAAATGTAAAAGCTTAATATGAAAAGAGGAAACAATGACAAATTATTGCATGGATCCAGTGCATCAATTATCAATGTTCTATTTAATAAAATTGTACTAGTTCAATCATATTAAATCTTATCTATCATTATTTTTAATGACTTTATTTTTAAAATAGGGTGACTTTTTTATTTATTTCCTTTTCTTGCCATCATTATTAATGACATATTTAATTTATATTTATAACCATTTGACATGATATGTTTTTATTAAATAGAGCATAAATGATATGTTGCATCAATTTCATACAAGAATTCATCAACCTAAACTATCCAAACTAAATTTAAAATATTTATATTTTTTTTTTGGAATAAGTTAAAGTCTTAGCTCTGTACATATATCCCCATGCATTGTTTGCTTGAGTATAAATAATGAGTTGCAAGCATTGTTCATCATTCACAAAAGTGAGCTTTTCAAAAGTTTACTAATATTATATATAATATTGATATTATTTTGTATTGAATAATGATATTGGTTATTATGTATCGATAGCACCAACTTGATGCTGTATTTTCCACGTGAAGAAATCTATTATGAAAAATGAGTCTAGATTTTATATTGTCTTGTATCTAAATATAGTGTTTTATTACTTTCATAATATGTTTGTGTTTAGAAAAGTGGACAAAAAGTAAATAAACTTGAAATGGAAAAGATAACTAAAATTGGTTCTTTATTATTATTATTATTATTTTTAAGAACTCATCAAGAAGAGAGAGTTGTCTTTATCTTGCAGAAATGGGAATACTCACGTTCTCGGAATGAGCACTCCTTTGCAATGGCTGTGACTTAAAGCGAAGTTATCAATCCTTACGTGGCCTGAAGCAGAGCCAATTTGACTCCAGTCAGATATGACAAGCTAGTCACTTCTCATTCTATTTACTTGCCGTAGTATTTATCGGCTAGTATTTTTTTAATTAAAAACCACAAATGCTAATGCAAACCCAATTTACACGAGGATACATTCGCTAACCTTCAGTTCAGATCCGTAGGAAGCATGTCCCGGAATTTATGAGCCACTTTGTTTTCTATTTTTAAAAATTATTTTTTGTTTTTAAAAATAAAAAAATTAAAAACTTGTTTGAATAAACATTTTTCATTAAATTATTTCTAAAACTTTTTTTATTTTTTATTTTTAAAAATAAAAAATAGAAACAACTTCAAGTTATTTTTATTTTTAAAATACACCACATTTAATTATTAAAAATTATAATTATCTTAATCAATTTTTATTATTAATTACCGTTATTCATTACCTATAATCATTACTATCAATCCATTTTTAATTATAAAACTGTTTTTGAATTAACATGACCTAACTGATTTTCATTTTATTTTGCTTTAAAAAGCAATTTTAGTTTTTAAAAATAAAAAATAAGAACAAAAACCAAACAAGCCCTATGTTTCTCAATCAAATGTTTAACAAGTGTTTTTTTTTCCCCCAAACTGACTATATGTAACCCAAATTAAGGACACACACACACACACACAGATATCACAGCTCTTTGGAAGTAGCTTCTATGAAAGTTAGTGATGAGTTAAAATGTTTAAAAATCTTGAAATTCAATGGCTTGGCTATTAGGATTAAATAGTAAATTAACTCTTAAATTATAAGTCTAAAAATATTTGGGGTTGTAAACTTTTTTTTTATTTTTTATAATTGTTAGATCAATTAGCAATCAAAATTATTTGATACTGATAGAGACAATATTGCACTATTGTGAAATATTAAAAGAAAAATATTATATCAAAAATAAGTTTAAAATATTAATCTCTTTTAGACTTATAATTTAGGAAGAAATTTATCCTTTAACCTAGACATTACTTTACATTTTTAATTAGAATGTGCGAAGAGAGACTCTAAAGTAATAAAACTTTTTTTTCTTCATAATAGCTACTAAAACGAAAATATGCATCAATTATTATATATGTTTATAAAAATTGGAATAATTATTGAATGAATAAAAACAATTTATCAAACAAATATATATATACATACATATACATACATACATATCCACTGCGGATCAATGTTGGATGCATGACATGAACCAAAAGGATGCTTCCCATTAGAAGAGCAAGCACCATAATTCCTTGCAAACGCAGAAAACATGCTATGTAACCTGAAACATAAAAAGGCTACTCCATAATAATAATATACATGCTTCACAACATGAAACATAGAAATGCTAGTCCATAATATATATGTACACAACATTAGTAGCAAAACACCATGCACGAAATAACAGGAACACTATGTAGAGAGAGAGAGAGAGAGAAGAAAAGAAAAGAAAAGAACTTCAGCAGTTCCATCACTGAGTGCTCATGAAGCTGAAAATCTTATCTTTTGATTACGGAAGAGGGGAAACTTGGCTATTCTAACGTGAAATACACAGAAATGGAAGCAGAAGGAAGAGAGGAGAGGGAAGGGGTATCCATGTTATGGAAGAATAATGCGCAACAAACCTATTCAAAACTTCCAGATAACATGGAAGGAAGAATAGTCCAACCGGTCTCCACATCTGACCTCGAGATAAGAATGTGATGACAAGTGTAGTTGTATAAATCCCAGCATCATTCTCATATAAACCATAACTGGTGGTTGATCATGGGGCTGATCCCACCTGAACTGCCATCCTCTCTGAGACATCAGCCAAGGAGCTTAAATTGCACCTGATCAAGGCCTCCACAAAGTAGCAAGTTTCATCTCTGGTGTTCCCATCAGGCACATCCACCATAAATGATTCAATCACCATCGTTCCAGGTCTCCCATCAATGACCTCCGGATGGACAGTGATTATGGAGGAGTAGTTCTGCAGATTCCACATACACAATTGGGTTAGCATTCATTCAGCTTACAAAATGATGAGCAGAACCGAAAATTCATCTCTTAAAGTTTATTTTAAAGTGATCCACACAAAGTGATTCTGATGGAACATCAGATGCTAAAATGCACAGAATATCCAAATTTTATACATTTATAGTTTAGCTCTGATAATTGGTTTTGCAGCGAGCCATAATACAACTGCAGGAGGGGAAAGATTATCTCAGTTCACAACTTGATACTCATAAGTGACTAGGTCATTATGCAGGCGCAGAAGCTGACAAGATAAAAATCCTTATAACATAACCTGCTAAGGTACTGAGCAATATTGTAATATTCCACCGATCAACAGAACACTATAGCTTTGATCAATGCGCTTAACAACAATGATGGTTCTTCTTCTACATTTTCTTTTTTGGATGATGAAATGGTGGTGGTTACAATTTAAGCACCATACTGCCTTTCCCTTAGTAAAGCTCCAAGACCTAAGTGAATTTTTACTACCATATTAACAGCATGTGAATATTCAATTCCCCAACTTTGACAATAAGTTCAATGACGAACAAACATGGGTAATTTTCTATTCAATCTCCTATCCTAATTATCTAGGTAATATACAAATTGGCATACCCTCAGCCTATGGTCACCACCAACAATCCTAATGCCAAGAATGTGTTCCTCATCATCAAGTTGCTCCAGCATCTCGGTGCTGGTTGTAGCAGGAAGGCCAGATTTAACATTTACTTCTCTAACACTCCCAATATCAAGATCCCCTTGCACGATACATCTACTAACAAAAGGTTTATACTTCTGCGGTTGATCAAATCTTCTAACCAGCGACCAAACCTGACACAAAGGAAACATAGTTGAGTCAGATGCTCTGTCATCTAAATTTAATCTTCTGCAACAAATTCTTCACGTCATAAACATATGCCCAAATACACGAGGACGGTCAAAATCACGACTTTGAACCTCCGTTGACTGTCGGACTGAACATAAAAGATGATCGGGATTGATCAAGAGTTAAGAACTTAAAATAATTTTGTTTTACAATGCAAGGTATCTTGGAAACAAGTCCGCAAACAGTTTAGTGGTAAGATCATAATAGAAAGGTGAAGAATTCTCCTAGTGCCAGATTCACTTTTGCCTAGGCATTTTCATCCATATCCAGGGAGTGGCGTAGCTGTTTAGATTTTACTTCTTATTATACCGTCGCAGCCTGCAGGTTCTATACAAGCAAAAGACTTTAATCGGAAAGGGAAAAGTAGACAGGATAAGCTATCAAGCAAGACGTAAAAATATAACCTCCAGAAATATAAAGCTAATTAAGGCTTCCAAAACTCGATGATTAACATGGGAACACGAGTAAATTCTTCCAACAAAAGGAGTACACTTCGCCCCAGAGTATTTCATAACTAAAAATTACTTCATGATATCAATCTAAACGAATGAAACTACAACCCAAAGTCAAGAATAACCCTCCAGCTCGAAAGAGGCGAGAGGAAGTCGCTCGGATCCCCGAACAAAAATAAAAGTCAAACCCCGGGAAAAATGGTTCGACTCTCAGCAAATCACCCCCACACAGCAACACCGAGAAGGAATCCCAGTTCAGATTTCAGAATTACAAGTAAATCCCCTGGTCTTAATCCCGAGGAATCATATTTGAGCGACTCACAAGGTGAACGGGAGCCCTTATGTGTTTAACTAAAGCTGAAGTGCACTGGTTCTCCCCGGGCTCATGCCTGTGGTGCCTCCGTATGTACTGCATCTCAATCACGCCGTAGGATTCCCTGACGTTGTTCATCTCGATCGTTGAACCAAACTTTCAGATATCGCAGAGGCCTCCTTCCGGAGAAGAGGAAAAGGGATATGCTTTGGTATGTTAGGTTGCAGACGGAGGAGTGCAAAGGCAAGAAGCAAAGCAACGGTGATTGGTGATAGAAGAGGCACAGTGAGAGGCTAAGCCTCGCTTTTCTTCTTCCTCTATTATTGTTTTTTAATATATATTTTCACCTATGAGGCTTAGTTTAGCTTTACAAGAATATATAGATGAAAACAAAACTTATAAAACTGAGGTCGTGAATTTTTATATACTTTTTTATTTTCATGTTTTCATATTTTTATTATATATTACCTCAGAATTTATTTATACTTAACAATTTTTAATTAAACTTTAACTTGTAAATTATTTTTTATTATAAATTTTGTGATTATTTACATGTTAAGTAGTTGTGTTCGAAACACTTTCGGTCCCTTATATTAATTATTATAAATTATTTCTTGTAAATAGGTTTGGAGATAATAGTATATCCTTATATTATCTACCAATGTGTCACAAAATGGCAATTGGTTGCTTTACAAAACCAAGAAAAACTATATTTAACTTAAACAATTTTCTATAAATGGTATAAAAAATTAATTATGGATGAAATATACTTATTAGCATTTTTGGCCCATGACATATAGTTATTAGTAATGACTTATGTTGATAAATATTGTAATATGGGATGGGATGGGTAAGGGGAAAGATGCTAGTATGATTTGTGACTACCACTCATCCTTAAAGTGGATGCCTGTTCTCGAAAGTCAACCCTTGAAAGTAGGACTGAGGAAATACATCCGGGTGATTAGGTTTTTGACATTTTTATGGTAAAGTATTTTATCATCAAGCAAAGTCCTTTCCTCTTTGGGCCCAGGCAGCTGAGTCCACATTGTGGGAATATATATCATCAAAGTGAAATCCATGTCCATGTTCCTCTCCTGTTTTCTTTTGCTTTTCTCCATTTATCTTTTTTATAATTCTAAAAAAGAATTTCAACGGAAGATTTCTGAAAAAATTTAATATGCTTCTATCATTTTTTAAAAATTAAATATTAAAAAATAAAAAGTATTTTTATTATTTCAAGATGTAATTAATATACTTTTATCAAAAGTTTCTCTAATAAATAAATGACTTTATATTTATTTTAAAATAAAACATCCTATTAAGTATGAGTAAATATAGAACGATAATATTGTGTATAAAAAAAAGAAAGAAAGAAAGATAGTGTTAGTTTAAAGATAACTAACTATTTTATTAGAAAGTGTGGTTCAATTAAAAATATTTTATATTTTTTAATGAAATGAGTATTTGATAAAATCTAGGCAAATGGATACTTGTTAACACAAAAATTTAAATTATTAATTGTCAATGCTTACTTTTTAGAAGTCTTTCTGTGAAATTAAATTGCTTCCAGGTCCTTTGTTGATATGCCCCCTAAAATAATATTAATTTTCAAAACCCTCACCCAACAATTTAATCCCATTTTTATTTTTCAAATAATATATTACCAAAAAAAAGCTCTTTAATATCTTTTATCTTATACTATTTTATAAAATAATTTATTTTTTAAACATAATTTACATAAAAAAATTGAAATATGACCATGAAAAAGTTTATTTAATTTTAATGCTATACTTAATTAGCCGTAAGATACTGTCCTCTAATAATGATTGAAAGGAGAAGCAAAAACAAAAATACAGTAGGACATGCACTTCAAATAGATTGAAGGTTTATACTTTATATAATTAAGACAAGACATAAGGATACTCAGAACATTTTATTCTAAATATAGGGCATACACATATCTAAATATGCATGTGAGAAAGAAGGACCTGGCTTCTGTACTTTTATAAAACATCTATTTATTATCTTATTAGTAGCACAACTTATTATATGTTATATATAAGTAGTAAAGGTGGAACGCTTGTTTATTGCTAGAAAAAAAAAATTGAAAGAAATAGAGTTATCATTTATCAAGCCTTCTTTTTCACTACCTTAACACAGCTTCGTTTGTTAGGCATATTCGTGGAATGTTCTCTAAAGACAGATGCCTTTCAGATGCTTCAATGCATGAATTCAGACTCTTTAATGTGAGTATCAAAAGCAAAATTTATTTTTTAAAACTAACTTCAATTAAAAACTGTACTTCAAAATATTCTTTTAAAAATAAAAATTAGATTTCTGACTGGAAAAAATATTGGTTTGTTTATGTTTAAGAAATAATGAAATAAATGAATTTTAAATGTTATGAAGATTTAAAAAAGTGATTCATTGGTATAAATATTTTTTTAAAAAAATATGTTTTCTTTAAAATCTTAAAAGTAATTTATTATTTAGTGATTTTAATATTTTATAATATTTTCATTTGTTGTATTTCCATTAATGAAAATATCGGTTTTTAAGTTCAATGAATAAATGGCTTTTAAATGCTTCAGATGCTTTTCAAAAAAATATTTTATTGTTTGGAAATTTTATAAGAAAATAATTTTTTTGGGGTTGTTTACAACCATTAAAAATGATTGATTTTTTCCGGTAAGAAGCAAAGTAAAAAGCTTGTGTGAAGTAATAGGCAAGGGCATTTGCAGAAATTAAGTGCATCGCAGAACAAATCTATTTGATATAATAACAACTTTTAATCATTTTTCTTTAGACGTACGATTATACTTTGTGAAATTAATAATAGTTGTTACTCCTTTCATTTAAAAATATCAAACATTTTGAATCGAATCTCATCCCAATAAAGTAATTATTTATTTTTAAACTAACTTATTTTTTTATATTTGCCTCTATTAAATACCCTACAATAAATATAGAGTCATTATTAATAAGGGTTCTTTTAAAAAAAAGTAATAATTACTCCTCAAAAGATTTATATTTTTAACATTTAACATTTTAAAAATGCCTTATATTTTTTAATGGAAGGAATAAATATAAAGTCATTATCAATAAAAATACTTTTAAAAAAAGGTAATAATTACACCTCAAAAGATTAAAAATATTTTATATTTTTTAATATCTAACTTTTTAAAAAATATTTTATATTTTTAAATAGAGGGAGTATATATAAACAGTCCTCCTTATCTTAATTATAAAGTAAACTTTAAAAATCCTACTTGATCCTAGATGTAGGGTGAAGGTGCAGTAGTTAATCCTTGCTTTTTTTCTAAATTCAATGATATTGTTATTTAATGGAAGGCAATTTAAGAAAGATGTCACAAGTGCTTTTGTTTTTTTTTTTTAATCGTTACTTTGCTTATACAAACAAGAAATTGTAAAGTTTTGCTCGTATTAAAAAATAGAAGGAGAGGGAGTATACATTTGATATCTCATCCAGGGATAGAGATATTTTGAAGAGATAAAGCCGGAATTTACATCAACTTTTCCCGCGAGGGTGATTGATTTGGTTGGGATCAGCGCAAACATTTGGCTGCCAATTGGTGCGTCTTTTAAAGTGATCAACAAGCATTTCATTTCTAGCTATTTATTTGAATGATAAATTATTTCTAAACATCTCTGCTTTTGTTTGCATGTTGTGTACCCAAAAGAAAAGGCAAACAAATGCAATTACATTATATAATTAAGCAACAATTAATTTAATTCAGAGACAATTTAACAATTATATATGCGTACGTATCTTGTGTGTGGTAACTCTTAGTCAGTTTGACCACAATACTACACACAGAAAGAAAAAATTATTTACCCACATACTGTACATTCCAAAACATTTCCCCATATATAAATTTAAAACTCAGTTTGAATCACACCGAGATCCAATTTTTCAAACTCAGTTTAAAAAGATTTCACTGAGGCATAATATCAACAAATTTAATGGCAACCATATTTGAACATAATTGATGCCAAATCAATTCCATTAAACAATGAGTTACATAACTTGAAATCTTGAATCTCCCAGGTTAAAATACTCATGTCATTGGCGGAATTAAATTTACATATCCATTAAGAGGAACCACACAAAATAATGGATAGCATATTTCAAAGACGGATGAAGGAGCATCATGATAGATTTTTTTTTTTCCAACGCATCATTATTTCCTTATTTTTTTGCTAATCACTACAAACCAAATATTAACTTCGTAACACCTGAAATAATAAATATTAAAGTGGAGCAATAGTTCAAAATCAGACTAGAAGTCCACAGCTACCAATTAATGATATTTTATTGCCTCATTATACAAGAAATAATTCCTTGGACCTCATCTTCATGGATATCTAGGGGCGTTATAGAAATATTATTTCACGCATTAAGAGACATCAATTAGGATAATAATGCTCCAAGAGATATCATAGGTGTAACTCACGCCTAAAACATTAATTCCACTCAAAGTTTAGTGCTTACTAAGACAACAGTCATATCTTTATTCATAGTTCCCAATTATTATTTGCCAAAAAAAAAAAAAACGAACGCTCATTAAGTCTAAACGATGCTAAAAAAACTGAAAAGCAAACATTTGCACAAGATATAATTGTTGATAGCTACCCATAAGCACGCACCTCTCAAGTTAAGGTTGCAGTAGATCGATAGTGTAGGCTTCTCGGCCACCAAGTTTTCAGGACCAGATTCCAGTCACTAGCTATACATATACATGCTCTTGGATTTGATTAACCTATAAAGCCAGAGGAAAAAGGTATCCACACTCATTAACCTATATTAGCATATTATTTTAAAAGGAAAATTAATTATTTCAACTATATAATTTTAACTCAATTATAACTTAATCTTTAATTTTTTTAACTTGTTATAACTTAATTTTTATAATTTTAAATTAATTGTAACTCAATTTTTAAACTTTATTTCTTACAATGTAGTTCATATAGTTTCAACCACTCAATTATTGGTCCTTATATCTTAAAAATTAAAATTAAAAAGATTAAAAATATTTTAAAAGGTTAATATTTGTAATATTTATAAAGATTAAAAAGGTTTAGCAATTTAAAATATTAATAATAAATTTTAACATAATTTTGATTTTTATAATTTTACTTTTTAAAATATAAGGATTAATATTTAAATAGTTAAAACTATAAGGATGAGTTGCAAGAGTTAAAATTTAGAAATTGAGTTATAATCGAATTAAAACTTTAAATATTGAGTTATAACAAATTAAAATTTAAGAATTGAATTATAATTGAAGTAAAATTATAATGACTAAATAATTAATTTTATTTCAATTCAAAAACTACTATCAATTACAGCCATTCATTTTCTGCAGTTTTAATAACAGAAAGTTATAAAAAAATAACCATGTATCAAACACGAGGTGACATTTTAAATGCCTGCCACTTCATCAAAAAAGCTAAGTGCCGAAAGTATATTCTAATGATAACTTCAAAATTTTATAAACAAATTATGTAAAACATATATGCTAGAATATGGTCTTTTCCTTTCACTTCTTGATTGAGGAAGAAATCATGAATAAACTCAAATGGCCTAATCATGCATCCACAAAATTCAATAGCCACCTTATTTGAATTCTTCCATCACAAATCATATTGTGATCTAATAAGCAAATATTAAAAAAACTACACATTTAGACCCATCTCATTTGTGATCATTTGGCAATTGCTCTTAAGATTATTATTGAAAAATCTTGCAAAAAATATATTTCTAGTCATGCCCAAGAATGATCTTTAAGGGAAATTACGGCAGAGTTGTCAAAGCTCCTCAAAATTAAATAAAACTTTTTTGTAAAATGAACAAAGTGATAGAGTAGCAAAAAAATACAAAATAACTGTGGAGAAACACAAGGAGGAGAGGAGAGCAGAGTGTCCAAAAGCTTCAAACTAGGTTCAACCATGCAGTCTACACCGCATTTTTTAGGCATAAAACTTTGAACACTAGGCAATTAAAACACAGGTTAATGACATCTTAATGTAGTTAAAAAATGGTTTCCAAAAATAATGATGTTTAAATCACAAGTTACAAAATAATAGATTAAATGATGATAAATATTATTAATCAAAATAACAATTCCTTTTAAAATATCATTAAAATATTAAACTATCCAAAAAAGTTTTGGGACAAAACGATTGGATTATTAAGACACTCCTCATAACCTAAGTGGAAGCCAACCAGATTGGATCACTCTCCAATCCCACAAGCATAATTCCTGCCTAAATACACTAACTTGGATTCAGGTGGTGGCACCAACAAGTGTATTCGTTTTTCCAGCATGCATCCTTTTAAAAAAAAAAAAATCTGGGATATTTTCGTCTGTCCTTCTTTATTGTCTTATAAAAAGTCTAGAAAATAATACTACTCCTTATTTCAATTTTTATATGCATGCGTGGGCCTGTTCTAATATTCAATAAAATTTATAACAAATGTGGTGTACACAAAAAGGAAAAAAATTATAAAAGTAGTGCTATTTAAAATATAAATGATGTGATTTATTATTATTTTTTGTTTTCTTTAGCGCACATAAAATTTTATCTAATTTCATTATATGTACGAGAAAGGTCCATAATGGTCTAGAATCCACATATCAGAGTTGAGAAAGATATGTCCTTTTCTTTTCTATATATTATATTTTGACAGTTTCTTCCATTTGTATGGTCGTCGACCTCCACTCGTGGGACGACAAAATGGTCCAATCCCAACATTCCGGGTGTGCTATGTGTTTATTTGTATGTGTATCAGTATATGTATAGAATGTTGTTATTTAAAATTATTCATAACTTTAAACATCAAAAGTATATGTACAATAATTTTTTTATTATCATTATTATTATATTCTTATACTTTTTATAGAAAATTCTATAATAAACTCTTTTTATATAATATTAACTAGCAAATTAGTAATGAATTAAAATTTCTATTATTTTTTATTGAATGAAACAAATCAATCAAAGATGGAATTTGTAAGAACATCACGATTATTTTACCTATATATAATGATGATATTTTACCTCTATATAATGATGGTTTGGTAGCACAAAAATTTCATAATAGTACCTAATTTAAAATATAAAATTAACCCAATACATTCTTATTATTAAAAAAAGAAGAAGAAGAAGATAAAGGCAAGATTCAGTACAAACGTAACTACTAATGCTTCTTCTTCTTCTTCTTCTTCTTTTTGGCCAGATACTAATGCTTCTTTGAATAAAAATCTCCCCAGCTTTTTCCATTACATAGACGTATTCATCCGATCAATATTTAGTTGCTGATTGGTGTTATATTTCAAGTCATCAAGAACTCATTAGCCAGGGGCGAAACCAAGCTAGCGAGGCTGAGGAGCTAATTTTATAGTATATAATTATATATAGACTGAGTTATTTAATTTTTTATTCGTAATTAAAAAAATTATAATAAAATTGAGAAAACTTATAAGATAACAAATCATTTAGATAACACTTAAAAAATAAAGAAAAAAGTTTCGCAGAGTATATTAAAAACTCACACTTTAAAAATTAAAAGAAATTAATAATTTATTTATACTTTTATCTACTATTAAACTTGTAGAGATGCTTTTTTTTTTTTCTATTTATAAGTCATTTTAAATATGTTTTATTGAAATTAAGAAAATCTTAAAATTCATTAACTTTATTTAAAAATTTAATAATTTTTTAATTTTACCCGTAATTAATGTGATAATTTAAGTTTTAATTTATGACACCCTTACAAGCAAGTGTAGAGACTAAGCAGAAAGAAATGCATATTTGCATAGGAATTAGAGAGTAATAAATGCATGGTAAAAATATGGTAAAAATAAAAGTTAAAAGATTGAATAGCCAAATCAATATTTTTTTTTTATATATAGAAAGCCACCTCATAGAATGGTAAAAAGTTTTTTTTAAAAAAAAATCTGGGAGCACTACTTGGGTCCACCCCTATCATTAGCCATTCATTTATATGGTGATAGAGAATCATATCTTGATCCAAAAAATTAATAAAATTATATTCAAATAATGCTTATTTAACAAGGAATGCATTGAAAACAATTCTTTACTGAGAATACAGTACTTATAACTAAAAATTTATATGCAATTATTATACCATCATGTTGCAACTTGCAAGCAATTCTTGTAATCCTTGCATAGAATATTTAGGAAAATCATAGACAAGTCCCACACATGAAATCTAATGTTCAAAAAGTCTCATGAAATGCTCAAATGACCCCAAAATTCCATAGACTTTAATTGTAATTAATTTTTAAGATAGATTTACCAAAATATCCTTACTTCACACCCTTGCAACTCTCCTCTCCCCTCACTATGGCTGCTTGGACTTGTTAGAATTGCACCCTCATATGCAATTGAAGAGTACATGTAGAGGCATCAAGAATTCACCATTCTCTCTCTTTCTTTCAAGAGTGTTTTTATTTTTCTCCTTCTTACTCCTCTTATCTCAATGCTATCATTGTTGCTTTGTAAGTTAAGAAGACAAGAAATGTAGAGACAGACGCATAAATATAGATATATACATATAGGATAATATAGCTCGAGTCCTATATTGAGCAACTAATCATCAACATTTTTGGTTGGTGGAGGAGGAGGAAATGATGGCAATGGTGTTGGTAACTCTTTTGATGCTACATATGATAATGAAAGTGTCATTGCAGCAGTGGGGACATCTTCCCATAATGGTGGCGAGTCAAAAGTGACAATGGCAATGACAGCATATGGATTGAATTCAAGAGAGGAAGATGTGAGGGGGAAAAAGTGACCAGAGCTTCAACGACAACCTATGCCCAAGCAAAAGACTTTAGCACTCCCAAAGATATGATCTTAAGAAAAATTAAGAGGGTGGCATTCTTGTAGATGAACAGAGCAGTGGATTGATGTATGTGATTCTAACCAATTGGTTCAAGGTGATTTCAGTGCGAGGGAAGGTGAGTAAAAGAAGATGAATATTTTAGTAAATCAACCCTAACATTTAATTATAATTAAAGTTCATGGACCTTTGCAGTTATTTAAGAATTTCATGGGATTTTTAAAAAATATTAGAATCCATGAGTGGGATTTTGTGGTGACTTTCCCTAGAATATTTGATAGTAAATCAAAAAGCAGGGCTCCTGCATTGGCTATTTAAGGAAAGTGGATACATGGAGTGATGCAATTGAAGGAAAATGGAAAGAACAAGTAGTGTTGCAGGGTTTGGGACGGAATGATGGGATTACAAGTGCTACAGGACACTCTTCAAAATCTATTCGGAAGGATGTAACGGCAGGGGATCACTCACTCGTGCCCCGCCATGTGTCCTAATCCTCTGTGGCAAATGCCCCTTGCGTTAAGGTGCAATCACAACTTTGTTTTTTTTTTTTTTGGGGGGGGATCTATCCATTTTTTAATCATCATCTTCCTTCCCATTTTTTAATCATCTTCCTTTGTGGCAAATGAATTTATTTTAATTAAAGACTCGATAAATAATCATCATTAAAAAAAATGGAGGGAAAATGATAATTAGAAAAATGGAGAGACGGTAGACCCCTCTTGCCCCATATATCTACTTAATGCCCACAATGTTTGTGCAAAGTTTTTTTTTTTTAAATTAGATTTTTGTGTTATTATATCTCTGATTTTATTTATAAGGTGTTTGAAATATACTTCATGTTTTTTAATATTATGTTAATTTTTTGTTGACTTTTATCCAAAATTTTCAATTATACTCTTTTGATAAATGAGGAGGAAAATTATAGATTACTTAGTTTTTTAATTGCACATAAGAGTCATTCTATAAAAAATAGTTATGTTTGAGATACATCTATCACTAAATGTAGACACTAGGCACAGTTCTCGACAGGAATTTGAATATTAATTTATTACATTATAAGCACCCAGCTCCTTCCACTAGTTAGACCCAATTCCTATCAATTATGTATTACTTAATTATCTATCAATACTTTCTCAAGTAAGAATAAAATGAGAAGATCATTATAACTTTTTGCATTTCTAGATGACTTTATTAATAGAACAGGAGATAATAGCTTTTTTTTTTTTTGGCCAAAGATAATAACCTTTTTTTTAAGTACAAGGAATAAGCAGAATATGTGTGTGTGTATATATATATATATATATAATATAGTAGCTTTTTCTTTACATGAAGTTTAAGGTACTCTTTTCATTCTAAATATAAGTCCTACTAAGTAGATTATTTTCTCCCATTAATTCGCCTTTGTGTAGAATTCAATGAGAATGCGTTATGTGAATTTTCACATGGTAATATTGGAAAATATATGTAATTTTATGATAAAATGAATGGCTTAACTGACACTTAATTCCTTCCCTTGTTCATGTGGAATTAGATGAACCAAACCTATATTTTGAGGCAGATGGAATAAGTAAAATTATCCATATCATGTACATCATGTGGATATGTATAAGTATTAAGTATAACAATTAAGTGATGATTGGAAAAGTTTTGGATTTTAATCAAAATTTATTGGACAAAATCCAAAACTAAGAAGATATAGAAAGAAGACATATATGGTTGAAATAGAACGTGCGTGATGAGATGTCACCCTCAGTTTTGCACCTTGGATGCTTTTCGGTAAGCAAGAAGACAGAAACCAAAGAAAGAAAGTGATGGACAAGTGAGCGTGTAAACATGGATTTATATTTATGAGAGAATTGAAGTCTCCAGCTTTGTCTAATTCCAAAGTCCTAACCAATCCTTTAACGTCAAAGTTTCTATCCTTTGCAAGCATGACTTCGTCGGTTAGTGGTATGATCAAAATATATAAAAGTTACTTTTTTCTCTCCACAGACCAATCAAACGAAAAAGAAGAGGCTAGAATTGCCCTCAAGTTTCTCCAAAACATTGATTGAACAGGGACCCATTCCCAAGTGTCCCTTTTTCGTTTTAAACTAAAAAAACAAAGTTCGAGCATCAACATGATGTTGTACTATACGGGCCTCAATATTGCCGCAACTTTTTCTTATAAAAACAAAGAAAGGAACAACTACATATTTAGCGGTAAATAATGGTGTGAAGTTTGAAAAAGCGCACTCTCACCTCTTATAGACGCGGGTCCAAAGTCTTGCTGCATTGGATCCAAATTATAAAATCTTTTTTCTCAATTAAATTTAGTTCAAAATATATAATACTTGGTATTTTTAAAAAATTATATTTTTCAATCATCCATTTTTTGTTATTAACATGGGTTTTTTTTTGTAGCATGCGAAATGCCATACGTTTCTCACTTTTGATCATTGAGAAACATATAATCAAGACTGTGAAATTAATATTTTTTTTCTTACTCTCACCTTTTATGTTTCTCTTGATCATAGAGAAGCATCATAAATTTACTTTGAATGCTAGTGAAATTAGTACACATAGTGCAAAAGGAACCAAAAAAAAAAAATTTGTAGAGACTGACAATAATGGAAGCAACTAAATTGGCGATGATAATTGGAGGGGTAGGCTTATCCGGAAGCAGGAAATGATGGTCCACTCTGTGGTATGTGCTTTTCAGAAACTAGCCAATGTGCCTCCAAGGACGCTTCAACACGTAACTGAAGGCCTTTCTAGGTGTCCGCTTCTGATACGCTCACACATTTTGCAATTTGCATATTGCCTGATGTTACGATCGCCTCTGAATACCCCCTAAAAGGCATCGAATTATGAGCTACCCTGACTTTCCAGTCTCGTTGCGCATGATCCCACATTCCATTCCCAGTGTTCTTGTTTTCTCATAATTCTTCTCTCAGCAGCGTGAGTCCCATTTACTACATAATTTACACGTTCTTATTCTTTTTTATGTTTACTGCCTCTAGTTCTCTCCACTTCATCACCATTATTTCTCTGTAATATCAAGTTCCTGCACTTGATCACTAACAATCCCAGATATTCGAGTAGAGATCAGAGATCATGATTGCCTTGGCAGGGTCAGGAGACACGAACGAAAAAGTTTCTTCGCATCAAATCACTCCCACGTGTCAATACATTATCGCCATTTCCATTCCTTCCTCTGTTTACACAGTTTGGAGTATTTTCACACTTGCCCTCGATTATGGTTGCACTCGCAATGCCACGTCCATTAAATGTATGCCGTGCTTTTTTTTTTTTTTTGGTAATATAAGGTCACATAAAATCTAAGAAAAATCTGTACAAAGTCCATCATGGGACTCTAATTTAAAATAATCAAATTATGTCAAGTTCAAAAAAATTTTGAACATTACTGGTGAAATCTCTAAAACTTTAATATCTAAATAACCGTTAAAAGCTTAGTATGGCAATCAATTAACATATTTAATTGCTTTTTTTAAATATGCAGTTAAAAGTGATTGTACAATTTATTATAATAATTTTTTAAAAAAATTTTAGTTGAAGGATGGTTCTCAAAAAACTTGTGCAAGATGAGCATGAGAATTTCAAGAGAGTATCAATAAATATCAATTATAATGAAATTGTCATTTCAACAAAAATTACAATTCTCAAGAATAACTATAACTTTAGTGATGGTATCAGGATGATTATAAAAGCTCTTTTATGTAATTTTCTCGGCCATCCCTTATGAAGCTATTACAAGCGTTAGCACCATTGATGTTAATTGAGTTATCAAAATTAAGTTTGATCTAGCCCACTTCAAACTAGCTTGTGATTTTTCACCTTGCAAAAACAAGTGATTCAATTTTGATTGAAGATTGGGGTCATTAATTTGTCTTAGATGCATGTAAAAGTGATATTCCTATGAGATTTTGGGATAAGTGATTTTACACCTTTCTTTTTATATGATACAACAAACATGTGTGAAAAGTCTTTGCCAAGGATTCTTCTTGTACTCCAACAACTCACATCATTCTTTACATTCTATGGAATTTAATCCTTGAAGGAAAGAGAAAAGAGAATGAAAACTTGAATAATTTCATCTAAACTTCTCTAAATTTCTAGCAATCACACAATGTGCATAGAGATGTCCAAAGAATTATAGCCAAACCCTTTGGCAAAGATTAATTTCTTCTTATAAATTTAGTTTGAAAACGATCCCAAACTATTCTTTTTAAAATGATTTAATTATTTTTTTAATAAGTGAGCCATTTTTAAATTCTAGATCAAATTTCAGAATTATTGCCTCCTTAATTTTCAATGACTTTATATATAGACTTAAATAGAGAAGCTGCCATCGAAAGATCTCCTAATTCTTAAGATCTCCTAATTTTCAATGATTTTATAATCAACTAGCATGCTACTTTTTAAGATCTCGTATATGGACGAATTTATATTTTTTGTGCATGTTGCTAATGGATTTCATCTGCAGTTCTGCATTTTGGCCATTTTTTAACTTGTATTTTATAATTAACCATGTGCATATTCCTCGTATTACTAATATTACACAAATGCATGCAAATCCACCGCACAGTTCACAAGACGTCACTACTAAGCAAACGTGTCGATTCCAACCATCCTTAGGTTGAGATAGTTGCATCAGCTGCCCCTCCAGGCCTATCCTGAGCCAACCTCGGAAGGAGTAATATGAGCAACTTATGACCAAAGAGCTCACAGAGCTAATCATATGAGCAACTTATGGCAGAAACAATGGACCAGAAAAATTATAGGGATCCCGCTTGAAGCTGTCAATGGCATTCAAGCTGTTCCAAGAATGAGGAGGCATAAGTTAATGAATTGTTGCCACATTCATAGAACCTTGTTTAGTAACTGTAAACTCAAAGCAAATAACCCTGATCTCAGGGAACCTGAAGTTACAAGGCAGAAAAACACACCGCCGATGAGGTACTAACAGAGGGATAAATTCTCACGGTGTAATGCTCAGATCAGAAACTCGCTGGGAGCAAGCGTAATCAGCTACAAAGGAATTTAATAGTCCATTTGAAAAAAATAGAACATACTGTAAAGCAATCACGTGCTCTAGTCCATTTAATGCTATTCACGGCATTAAATGAAAAGCATTACAAGCGGAATGTGTTTGATTTTCTAATAGCCCTTCCACCAGATCATGTCATCATCTCTGATGCCAATACAGGATTATACTACTGAACTCTTGATAAATCCAAATTCCAAAACGATTATCATACATGCCTCCAATAAGAATTGCAGTCGAAGAGTTTGCTGAATATGAATCCACTTCAACATCAGAATGAATAGCATGGAAAGAACTAAAGCCCTTTTGCCATATGATTCAATACAAAAGGTCTGGCTTGTACGATTAGACCGTTTCTAGACATCCTAAAATCCATTAGTCAAACTCAAAACGGGTACAACAATATTAGTACAAGCTAATCTGACTGCAAAATCTAACTGTAATTGTCTCATTATATATTTCTACGTATTGAGAGTAAAAATAAGATTCACAAAATCGAAAATGGCAAAGATAACTTCCATTGCGCAAAGAGATCCATGGCAGTAATGAGTTACAATTACTTACCCTCTGCAGCCATCTTCTTGCGTATCTCATGGGCTGCATTAAAAATGCCCAGTGTAGGCTTGTTGCACACAAAACATTTCTTATTCTTTGCATGATGCTGCAAATGAAAAGAAAGCAACAAGAAAAATATTAAAATGAAATCAATACAGGGCATATTCTTATTCTCAAACACAAGATGAAAAAAAGAGGAGGAGGACGGAGGGGTGATACTGATAACACATAGAATAGATATAGACATAGAACAGCTGCATGATTTAAATAACCCGGGTAATCAATCAAACATAACTTTTGCAACCAATTATATTATAGCAACACCTATCTAATATGGCACAACAAACCATTGAAAACTTGACCATAAAATAAAAGCCCAGTAAACCAAAAAATACACAAATGCTAAAATATGAACAAAAAACTTTACATTGACAAGAAAATCAAATATCTAAAACTTATCAAAAAGACAATATTTCACAACCACACAAGAAACAACCAACCAAATTATTTTCCATTAGCTTTCCACATTAGTATGTCATCAAATGAACTTATTTTTGCCAACTACAAAGATATGCACATACCTTCAATGCACAATGCTCACAGAAGTAATGCTTGCAGTTTGTTACAACAGGATCCACAAAGGGCTTCCTACAAATGAAACAGGCAAATGGTAATGAATCGTCATCGTCATCATCTTCACTCAAATTAGCACCCTCTTCATCCGAATCCTCTCCTGCAGCCAATCTCATTCTTCTAGCTTTCTCAGCTTCCTCCCATTCCTTCTCCAATTGCCACCCAGACTTGTAATCTCCTCGATCATGCATAAATTTACATGAATCACCATACCCACAGTAACCAGTCTCCTTGTAATCCTTACATATGTCTGGCTGATAATCAAATCTTGCTGAAACTCTTATATGAGCCGATGCCCGAAGAGGACCATGCGCCCCACCAGCTTTTTCACTGGCAATTGTTTGCTCTCGGCGAAAGCCAGCCTTGTAATCTTTGTAACTATTGATGCCCTTGTACAATTTTTCTTCTCCAGAACTTGTTCCTTTACCCTTCAAACTCTCCTCTGCTTGCTTAAGGGCTCTTTCACGGATAGCTCGAGCATCTTTTGAAAAATCAGTTTCGGTCTCAAGAGTGGCAGTTGCTTTGTTATCATGTTGAACTTGAATCTCTTTTGAAGACTCGAAATGAAACAATTGCTTTTCAGGCTCCTCTTGTACTTTAGATGCAGTGCTTTTTGAGGGACCAGTGGAAAAGTATAACTTATTGTCAGGCTTCACCTGTTTTTTCTGAATATGCAACAAAGAGCTTTCATTTTTCGAATCCTCCCTGTCATCTTCTAAATCAACGGTACGTTTTCTTAAATTCTTCTTATTAACAGGTTTCCTGAAGAAACTACACACTGAAAATACAGAAGACAGTCAAAACTATACAGTTTATAACAGCACAAACAGCTTTATACAAGTGGATTCAATACTTGGATTTACAAGTGAAGGTAAACCAACTATACCTTGCTCTGATGGTTGATTTTCAGAAGATTTCGTCTGGTCATCAGAATCCGCCATGCATGAAAATTAAGCACACAGCTTCAACAACCACTTGGAATAACAAGAATTTTGTAGTGATTAAAGCAATCTTCCAGCAACAACAACGAAAATCCTCAGAACATAAACTGACAACAGAAAAAGCGACCGCCGTGCCTAATCAGAAATTGGTTTAAGATAAATAAAAAGCCTGCATGAATTTAAATCAGTGACATTCTAAAGCGGATATGGAACTAAAAGAAACCCACAAAACTGTAGAAAGGCACCTAAAAAAGGAAAACCTAAAAAGAAGTATAATTTGCAGGGAAATGGACGATGATTAGATTAAAAAAGGAGGAGGAGGAGGAGGAGATGAAGGCGGACATATTATTCACAACAAGAGAAACTAGGAATCTGGCATCGAACCTTCCCACGTATACAGATGCATCCACCTTAATTGCTCTTGCTCTCACCGCCAATGACCACGGCCGGAGAACAGGAAGCGAGGAGATGAGACTTGAGACACAGAGACTCAAAGAGAATATGACCCGCCAAAAGAAACCCGGTATGGTTCACCCGCCTGGCTGGAATATTGGAGGAAAGGTAATGTGGGGTGATCCAGAATGAGCCTTGGTGGTTTGGGCCTTGGCCTATCAGACCAAGACCAGAATATGGGTCATCTTTTATATTTGTGTTTTTTAAGGTTAATCTGGATAAAATTGTAAAATGATACATCATGGGAAATTCAATTGAAATATCACAATTATTGGTCAAACCTTTTAATGAATTTCACAATTCTTTCATACAAATATTTTGGTACATAAACATTTTTAAACGGAAATTAATTAATTGGATGTTAGACAATTTAATTTTTCATCCAATTCTAATGCCTTTATTAATAAATTCATTCACTCTAGACCAAAGTAATAATAAATTTTACTTACTTTTTTCTTTTGGCTAGAAAAAGAGTCTATTTTATTAATCATAAAAAAAATTACAGACACTAATATCCAAAGCAAAAAAAAAAAAGGTTCAAAAAATCTAGATACAACCTAACACATAAAAACTTATCAAAAAAACAAACAGTAGTCAAAAAATACAAGAATTAATGAATACTAGATCTTGCAAAATTAGCAAACTAACATTTGAACTATTCATCCTTATCTCAAACAAATAAGCCAACAACAACTCAATTAAGAAGGGAGGTATTGTCATCAGCCATCCATTGGGCTCCATCTCTCTGCTAGCAGTAGCTACAAAAGCATCAGTAATACTATTGCCCTAGCGTGCCACCAAGGAGAACACTGTACCTGACTTACATTTGATCAAAGAAAGGATATCAATTAACAATTGTCTACATTGCTAATTTGTATCAACAACAGAACCAGCCAACGCACATCTGTATAGAACCTCACAATCAACTTCTATATAAATTTTGTACATGTTAGACCTGTAACAAACCAGTATTGCTTTCTATAGTGCCAAACATTCAGCTTCAAAGGTAGAAGAAGCAGTAACTTTTCTACTAAGCCCCCTAAAAATGTCCTAATTCTATCTCTGCATATAATTCCCACATCTGCACATCTTTTTTCTTTAGAGAAAGCACCATCAATCTTAATTTTCAACACGCCTTCATCAGGAGCCTTCTAATGCAAATGTCTTACTCTGTTAAAATTATTCCTTCTGCTATAAGGCCTTTTGCACTTCTCATTGGCCGTTCACACTTCCTTCACCAACATAAAAGCAACATTAATAACTTTTTCTGCGTTAACCTTGGCAAAATTAAAAACCTACTCATGCCTACCCTTCTAACTACCCTATAAAATTGCAACAACAAGAGCTATCCATCATCATTAATCTGTTTACTACTCAATAAATCTGTACATCACCTTCTTACATTAGAAATTCTTTCTTTATCAATTATTAAGGCTAATGAGTTGCCAAACTAACATTTCATTGGCCAAGGGTAAAAAGGCAAAAGATGTTCCAAGGACTCTTCTTCTTTCTCGCAAATCAGACAGTAAGCATCCTTGGCACATTTTCACTTAAAAAGAGCTCTTTTAGTAGCTAAAACCCCTATCAACAATCTCTACATAAAATGCTTGATTTTTAGAGGAGTACTTAAGGACTATATGCATTTCCAAATCTATTTAGGCATCTAAAATGAACTACTAGATCTTAAAGTTCTCACAGGACCTTCCTCCTTTATGGCTACTTAATAACCAGTTTTAACACTATATTCTCCATTTTTACATTTCAATTAGAACATCTCATCTCTCCTTTCAACTAAAGGAATTTGAATATGCAAAATTAACTCATGATCTTCTGTAGTAATTTTATCAACAATAGGATCCAAATTCCATATTCCCCCATCAATAAGAGAGGCCACTCTAAGTTTCTTCTCCTCATCTTTCAACTGTTCTCTGTATAAATACTTAGATAGAAAATTTAAAATCTAGTTATCTTCAAAAATCCTTATATCAGTGCCATTCCCTACCTTCCAAAACAACTATGTTTTCAGCAATTCCAAACCCTTAATAATACTTGACCAACACCAAAAAGCCTTCCCACCCCTCTTTGTCTCCAAGAAATTGTATATAGGAAAATAAATTCCCTTAAGAATATTACACCATAATTCATCAAGATTTCACAATATACACCATGACATTTTTACTAACAAAGCTTTATTAAAGGCATAAAAACTTCTAAAACCCATACCACCTTCCTTCTTTGACTTAGTCATCCAATCCCAACTCTTCCAATGAATTCTTCCTCTGTCATTATCATTTTGCCCTTACTAGAAATTAAAAATTAAGCTATCAATCTCCTTGCAACCCTTCAAAGGAAATAAGAAACTAGCCATAGAATAGACTAGTATAGAGTTAGCCACGGCCTTAATCAATACTTCCTTACCAGTAGACGTTAATAACTTTCATTTTCATCCTTGCAACTTGTTAATAATTTTGCCTTTAACAAAGCCAAGGGCTAAAACCTTGGATCTACTCCAAATTAATAGTAAGCCAAGGTACTTACCATGTTCAACAATGACTTTAATACCTAACAAATCCTTAGCCTTCTTTTTGACATTAGAGTTGGTGTTAGCAGAGAAAAAGATATAGGACTTGTCAAGATTCATCTCCTATCTAGAAGCAACACTATATAAATCAAGAATTAGCTTTAACACCGTACAATTATCTTCCTTTGCTTGCATAAAAAATAATGCATTGTTTGCAAAAAAAAAATAAAAATAATGAGACAACATTAGACCCCCTCTAAAAAATCTAATTCCTTTCAACTCTCTAGAATTAATATGATTATGCACCATAATTAACAACACATTTGCTACAATTAAAAACAAATATGGAGAAAGTGGATCTCCCTAATGAATGCCCCTAGCAAGCTTAATCCTAGCCACTTTCTTACCAGAAACCAACAACTCAAATTTAACTGAAGTTACATGCTCCAAAATTCACTGCACCTACTTCTCATAAAACCCCACATGCAACATAACCTCTTTCAAAAATAACTAATCCACTCAGTTATTGGCTTTGCTTAAATTAATTTTTTAAGCCATATCATGTCTACTACCCTCCTTCCTTCTCTTTAAATATTGAAAAGCCTCATAAGCTATAGTGATATTGTCTTGTATCAGCTTCTCTATAAGAAAAGCTCTTTGTTGCTGAGAAATGTACTTGCTCATCAAACTTCTCATTCTTGAGGTCATAATCTTGTATGCCACATTACAAAGCCTAATTGGGTGGAATTGACTTACTGCTTCTAGATTTTCAACTTTTGGCACCAGCACAATATGAGTTAAATTAATATTTTCAACTCAAAACCTCCAGTAAAAAATTTCTTCACCATACTAATGACCTCATCCTTCACCCCTTCCTAAGCAAACTAATAAAACAAAGTAGTATATCCATTAGGTCCTAGTGCTTTAGTTGTAAACTTCGAGTTAGATAAATAAGGTTACCCTTACTAATCCTTCCCAATCACAAACAATAATGTAATTATCAAATTTGTCAAATTATCTAAATAGAATCCCTAGTTTTTAATATTTAAGATACTTTTATACACTTAAAATATTCCCAAATTAGAGTTTAAAACATGTGTAAAAGCATGGGAATTGAAGAAAGAATATAAACTTCAAAACAATGAACTTACAAAAAGTAGCACATGTACTGCGGCTTGTTGCAGGTACACCATAGCGTGCATGTCTCTATGTTATGTGACACAGTGTGAGGTACCTTGTGTCGCGGCACATTGAATGAATTTGATAGCAAATTTTATTGTCTATGACAGCACTCAGGATGAATTTTTAACGTATCCCATTTCTTTATTCGATGTCTAATTGAGGTGATCTAGATGTCTATAAAAAACTTTATCCTAATTTTAACTAATGGCATAAGTTTCAAAACCAAATTATCTATCGATCGAAAGTTAGACACTATAAAAACTCACTCCTTTTTCATAAAAAAACTCACAATTAAGGTGCCCAAACTTTAACACGTGTGCCAATAGCCTACACCGACCCTTAGACAACACTCAATAGACCATTTAGGACTCGTGCAACAAAATACACATATATCATAAATTCAACTCTCAACCTCTTGGTTCACAAAATTAAAAGGGAGAGGTAATTGTATAAATTCATAAATATTTAATCATTGGCAACCAAAATATACTTTTTTCCTATTTGTACTAGTATTTCAGCCCTATTTAAGCTTTATAACCACATGCTAATAATTTAGTACATGAAATACACATAATGCTTTCATTTATAATGTAAGCAGATCAAAATAATGGAATGAATCCTAGTTGGCAAATTAACAATATTTAATACACATAATTAAAACTAAGAGGTCTATAAGTAGAATTTACTTAGTATCCTATGCCTTCTGTTATTTTGCCTGATTTTGATATGATGAACTAGGTCCTAACAATATTGAAGGATAAAGAGTGAGTATAATTACTCAATAACCAAGGTCATCCTAACTTATACAGTTGTATATCAATTAATCATATATGCAAATAGCAATAAATTCAAATATCACATGCACATGAATCAAATATAGCTTTGGCCATAAAAATAACAACCATGTGATCAAGCATGCAACATATATCGTCAGAACATATTGCAATTATGCACATCTTGAAGTTGTAAAAATAACAACTATGTGCCCTTAAACACGCTGGACCACAATAATAACAATCATGTGGCTGGAACTATAAATGCATGAACAATGTTAACTTTATATTCTCCTGTTACCTCTAACGTGAATCTGGTGGCTATCAATGGCTATGTCCATAACTCAGACTAACCTAACCTTTCACTTGTGAAGAGCTATTGGTTAAGGTTAGCTCACTCACTTATGTACCATAGTTTCTCCCAATATTAATAATCCTGGAATGTCGTACCCTTAACCTAGCCTTCTCATGAATTGGTGGAGATTAGTTAGGTTTGAGTCTCTCAAAGAACAAGTGAGACAGTTCCAAATCAATCATGAGATAATGCTACCTCATGATTCCAGCGGTTAGTGCTAAGACAAGCTTCTGATTCCAATGGTAAGCCGCCATTACCATATGGATTTACCATTCTATTCTTCTCCCTAGGCAAACATTTACTAATGATCATGCTATAATATCAAGTTATATGCCATTTAATACAACTTAATCCCATCATGTCATGTTTATAAAATTCTTTCTCCACTATACTTCCCATACCAATAACACATAATAACATACTTTCAATCATTATCATTAATCACACATGTATGGACACATATATTATTTTTAATAATTCAACACAACTTTAAACAATGCCAAATTCGCATCAATAGGTATCGAAAATACCAAACATGTTTCAAACCAATAAATTCAATAAATAATTAATCAATAAATAACTATACAAACTAAATTTTCTTCTAGTTATCTCAAATCTTTGATAGGGCAAAGGTTTACCCTTTAAAATACCAAATTCCAAAGCTTTTTTTCAAACTTGAATGGTGGCAATTGATTAATCTATAATTATATCCTAAGGATAACATTATTACCCCATTTTTGGGCAATTTCTAACATCATAATTCCACATACTCCCTTTTATCAAAGTCATAAACTCACTCCCAATCATATTCAATGAGTTTACTAGGTTCTAACCACTCATATTCTCATTACTAAGTGAACAATTACTATTAATAGTCACTAAACACTCCCAACTCCCCTAATAAATGCCAATTTTTTTTGCCATTAATAGGGGTTTAAATATTCTAAACCACTCTTATTATTTATATTTTAGCCATTAGATTTGGATCAATAGCTCATATGGATTGAAAATTACTTTTTCAACTCAAACCTTAACTTTAATCCCCATAATAATAGAAGGAAAGGGAAGAGGAATGCATAATATACTTACCTTATGAGTTAGGAAGCTTCAAAATATCTTTAATGGTTCCCAAATTTATGCCTTAGTAAAGCAATAGGTGTGCTCTCATTTTTTCTTCACTCCCCTCCTTCGATTTTTCAAACAGACACAAACTGGTTTAAGTAGAATTTAGACCATGCACCGCGACGCATGTAACACTAGGTATAGAGAGGCCTATCTCACGTTGGTTGTCTCTGTGCATTGTGGAAGATGTCCCTCATGCCACAATATATGGCACAGAGGACCCTACTTCAGTTTTTTCTTACCTTTTGATGCCCAAATGGCCCAACTTTACTTCAAACTAGCATTTAAGGCTGAAATTATAATTAATTATATAAATTAAACCTCTCTGGCCATACACCATATCAATAAACTTAATTACTCTTACTTAACTAAATCCTGATTAGTTTTTCAGGATGTTACATTAGTGGCACCTAAATCAAACACTGCATCTTCTATCTCACTATTAAAAATTGGCTTAATTAGCAACCACTTTTCCTCCTAAGTTACTACCTCCTTTACATAGCCAAGAATTTCTTCCACCTATTTATTCATTTTAATAGCAAAAAGATCATTATAATACTTATCAAATAAACCATTAATACCCTCATATTCCTCTATCCAAATTCCATTATCTGATTTCAATCTTAGGACTTTATTCCTCATTCTTTGCTGAATCATGGTGTTATGGAAAAATTAGGTATTCCTATCTTTAAATTTGATCCATTTCAATCTAGCTTTTTGCCACCAAAATAATTCTTCACGATCCCAGGCTTCTTTAATTAATTTCATGATAGTTTCAGCTTGTTGAGCTTTTTTCTTAATCCATACCACCTTATGATAAGAAGATAATTGAGATCTCAAACCTTTAATTAACAAATTGTTATTTGGAAATTTCTTTTTACTCTATTTAGTTAAATCTTTCTAACATTTATTCAGTTGACCAATCAATTCATCAATCTTCTTACTCTCATAATTCATATAGCCTTTCTATCTACTTATAACAATCTCTCTATACTTTTCATGTTCAACCCACATAGCATTAAACCTAAATAACTTAGGAATTTTCTTATCCTGAAAATAACAATCACTTATGATGAGATGATGATCAGAATTAATAGGTTCAGTGTGAAAAACCTGAGCATTACTAAAAGGTTTTCGAAACATGACATTCCTAAAACCTTTGTCTATCTTTTCCTTTATATTAGCATCCTCATATTGCTTATTATTCCAAGTAAACCTCGAGCCTTTAAACTCAAGGTCAATCAAGCTACAATCATCTAACAACATTAGAAAATTCAAGACTCTTCTCGCAAAAACAAGTCTCCTTCCTACCTTCTTAAATTGAAAACCAAGTTCATTAAAATCACTTGCACATAACCCAAATCCTTCCACACCTCTTGCCAAAACCCTCAACCTTTGCCAAGCCACATCCCTTTCTTGCTCTTTAGGTGCACCATACACACAAGTAACAAAATCTAGCATAGTCATAGAGCTAAATCTCAATCTAATATGAATAAAATTTCTAGATCGAAATAAAACCTCCACATCAATCCCATCATACCACTAAAGTGCTAAACCATTAGACAAGCCTCTTGGATCCTCATAAACCTCCCTTACTAAATCACAAGCTCTTCAAATTTTTTTAATTTTTTACTAGCCGCCTTTGTTTCGATTAAAAATAACATTGAGGCTTCATGCTTTTTACAACATTCTTTCAGATTCTTAACTATCAAGGGAACCCCCAAACCTTAACAATTCAAAGATAATAGTTTTATGGCTCTACAGGGGTTGTTAAAGGCCACCCTCTCACACCCTCAATAATAATAGATTACTTCTTTCACCCTCTACCTTTATATCCATATTACAAGTACCTTCATTTGTTATCAACTTATTTTTACGTTGCACAAATCCTCTCAATCTTGCTTGAGTTTTTCTTAGATTCTCAACAAAAAGTGAAACCAAATATGGATTATTATTAGTGTCAACTACTTCTTTCCTTCTCTTCTTATCATCAGATTCCAACATCTCATTTGACTCATGCTTTAGATATAATCTATTCATATCATTAACTACCTCAGCAACCTCCTTCCCCACATAAACAACAGTTGCTTTCTCATTGTTCATAACATCATTATCACCAATATTACTAATATGCTTAATAGTTATGTGTATAGTTCTTACATCAGTAGAAGACTTCCCTACATCCTTATGCATAGTACTATTGCCTCTGGTAGTACCTATTTCTCCATCATTTTTCATATCACTTTTAACTCGATCTTTAAATAACTCTTTTGCTCTTCACTCTATCTTTATTACTAGTCAAATTAATAGTAAAAATATTTTCAATTCTCTTATTAACAACCTCCTACTCCATTCTTATTAACTCTTGTTGCCTTTTCCATTTAAGGTTAGTCTCTAGCTAATCTTCCTTGACCACTACCAAAGCATCCTCCCACATATAAACTTGACTAATGAAAGTCTAAGCACCATACCTTAGCTCATCAGGATTTAATATTGACATTAGCCTTGGCCGATTGCAAGTTCTGAAGATATGCCTAAAACAACCACAACAATGACAAAATTCTTTTAGCTTTTCATATTTGATCAAAGCCTATGCACTATCAACATCAAGCTTCTAGTAACTAGTACTCAGTAGTCTCCTTAGAGCCAAAATTACACACACTCGTAGGAAAAAGTTCTTATTATGATTATAATCCCAACCACTACTACTTCACCAACATGATTACTAATCTGAATTGCATTCTCTAGATTCATTGCTTTAAGTAGAACTCCATGTGATTGAATTGAAATCAAACTTTTATTAAAATTCAATTCATCCAGCACCATGAACCTCTTCTACTCTATCAAATTCAATATTTGACCATCCAAAGACCATGGTTTACCTCTCAAAATATGATCGTATTCTTTATTGCTTGTGAATTTGAACAAGAAAGCATTCTTTGCCACTTCTGTAATATTCAGCCCAGCATAAAGATTCCATGCTTTCCTTATTGTAATCTCAACGGTAGCCTGAAGAACTTCCTTTTCTGCTAAAATCTTGCTAACCAAAACACTGTTCACCTCCTCCACATTCCAAATCAAAGGTTCCACTATCATATTAGCTAAATCACTCTCACTAAATGTAGCCATTCCCATTGCCAGTAGTAAGACTGATTGTTATTACCCCCTTTGATCACTACTTCGATAACCATTATACCTCTTAACCTCCACTCCCGCCAAAAAAATGTCTCACTCAACTGATTCTCTTACGTGACTACATGGAGAGAACTCTCACTCCCATGCGTTGTGCATGGAGAGAACTATTTTTTTTACTTACTTATATGATTGTTTTACATCCGTTGCAACCATATGCATCTTTCTCAAGATGCATCTAATTTGCATTTTTTGAGGCAGATAAAAATTATTAGTTGTCAAGTTACATTGTACCAAAATATGGCATTCAAATTTTATATTATTATGTGAATATGTGAATCAACTTCTTTCCTTTTTTTTTGTTTTTGGTTTTCAATAGCATCAAATTCTCATTGCTCTTGTAAGATTTTTAAAAATTTAAATTAATGTCTATGTCACATAGTTTTTATTTTTGATATTTTAATGTAAAAATTATTTTAACTAATAAAAAATTTAAAAGCCTAATTTAAGACAAAAATAGTAATTAAACTTTAGACAATTCTAAGAGGCAAAAGGTTATTTTTCATTATACATTACAAA
The DNA here is from genome assembly GCF_029017545.1 of Prosopis cineraria. NCBI lineage: Eukaryota > Viridiplantae > Streptophyta > Magnoliopsida > Fabales > Fabaceae > Prosopis > Prosopis cineraria. Next base: position 42,615,024 of record NW_026555343.1, on the reverse strand, counting down.
ATCATATAACTTTATTTGTTGTCAAGCTCAATGAGTAAATCATCAATAATTCATCAATAATTCATATAATTTAGTTTTGAGTTAAAAAAAGAGTGAATCGTTAATAATTAAATTTAAGTAAAAAATGGTTTATTTTTATTTTATATTCTATATATGGCATGTAGGTTGTCAACAATCTCAAGGGAAGCAATAAATTCTTAGATGGATCCATCCAATGCACTGCATCATCTATAATTCATTTAATAAAATTACATCAATTTAATAAAATAAAATGTCATGTGTCATTGTTTTTAATAAATTTATTTTTACAATAGAATGCTTGTTTATTTTTTTTTGAATTTTTTCTATACTATATTAATGCTATAATCAACTTATATTTAATATGATTTGAATGTTATGGCTTTTATTGGATGAATTATAGATTTAATATCATTTAAATATCTTGTTTTTATTGGACGGATCATGAATAGTGTGGTATACCAGGTTCAAATAAAATTTTGTCATCCCAAGACGCAAGTAATTGTTGATATGAATGGATGAACTACCTGTTGTATGCTAATGGTAACCAAAAAGAGAAATACTTAGGTGGATTGAGTATATCATGTTATTTATAGTCTGTTCAATTAAAATACTCCAAGTAATAGCATTTTTAAATTGATTTTATTTTTATAATATAATATACATTTAATTTCTTATTTTTTCCTTTCCCTACTAACATTAATATTAAAATTAATTTATATTTAATGCCATCTAAATGTGATATTTTTATTGAATAAACCACAAATAACGTGGTGTATTTGATCTATTTAAGTATTTCTCAACCAAAAAAAGGGAGAGGTTATCCAAAATTATATTCATATAATCATTATTTGACAATTCTTACCTATTATGAGTATTATTTAAAAATTGGGATATGTGAGTCATTTTATTTAATTTTTATCATGAAAAAATGATTTATAATCCACTCACATGTTCCATATTCCATAGGATGGAACATGCAACCTTCACTCCAATGTCATTCCATTTTGGGAATTTAGTGGAATGCATGTGATATTGCGAGGTTCAATATATCATCTACATATTAAACACAATTACAATGGATGACCATCATTGACAGTCCACTTATTTATTCAATTTCTGTACCATTTTTTAAAAAAATTACCTTGAACTTCACATAAATGGAGTTGAATGAAATTAGTGGTCTGAAAAGTTTAGGTTGGTGTGTAATGTATTAATAGAAATTAAACTAGCTCATCAAAATGGTTTTATTGGTATCTTGTTTGATATGACAATCATCTTCTCAATGAATTAAGTGTTGAAATAGGAAAATAAATGAAGATGTACGTGCGCGCGTGCATATATATATATATATAGCCACAAGGCAAACCCAAGCTTGAGAAAAGAAAATCAAGATAAGCTAATGATAGATTTGAAGGAGCCATAGAAAAATATTCCAATCTATATATAATCCCATATGACCAACCATATATCAATTTTGAGGAATAGAGATTAAACATAGAAGGGTACTTGAATTTATCAGTTTGATTTGTTATTTAAACTTGCAAGTGGTTGTATTTTTTAGATTTGTCATCAGAGAGAACTTTTGAATGTTCCCACAAGGGAGGAATGAGAACATTCTAACTAATTGGATGAATGATCACAACTCTTATTTATAGATTTAAGTTTGTAATATTTACAATTTGATACCTTGACAAATTTAAATATCACCCTAATCTCTACGCATTAATTCAATAAAAATTATACCCTTGAGTATTAAAACTTTAATCATTATTTGCTTAGTAATTCTCATGCATGGATGGCTTCTTGAGTGATCAAAATATTATCACAAGTTTTCCTTCTAGCTATGAATTACTACATTATTGCTCTTGTTTTATTAGATAGCCAAGAAAAGGCTTTATCCTTGAGGCAAGAACCTTGGTGAGGATTTTGGAGTTGACTTTTCCTTCAAACTTGTAAGGTGTTATATTTTGAGTTGAAGGACAATGTTAGTTTGACTTGTCTCTCTAACTTTCTCATGATCACAAATAATATTTTTAACTAGAGTACAGATTTTCTCCTCAACAATAGACCATTAAGTATGAAAAAAATAGATTTGAATTCCACCTAAGCCTAATGATTAATTTAAAATCTCTAAGTGAGAAGGCAACATTCTTTATCTCCACATCATTTGCCTCTCTTTGAATATATCCTCCAAGTCTTCGACTCTCAATTGCAGCCGTGGGAAGTTTGCAATTACAATAGGATCAGAAATGGATCCTATATCCTTGGTGTACAGCTTCTTGTAGTATTGATAAGCCATGTTCTTCATTTTACTTTGATCTATGAGTTTGTGACCCACTCATCACTTTCATTTTTCAACATTTCAATGCTCCTTTCCTTCTTTTTAATCACAATAGAGGTGTGAAAAAACTTAGTGTTTTTTCCCCTCCATTTTAATTATATCTAAAAGCATGTTTTGTGCATTTAAAAATAAATAGTTACTATTTAAAGTGATCGCTCTTAAATATCCATTTCCATCATTACAAAACTAAATATATACTATTCAATGATTAGCCACCTTCCTAAATAGTAGCAGTCTCAACAAACGTTCTTTCACCATAATTAATGGGCTAATAACAATGATCAAATTTCGTCTAAAGGTTATATAATCTTTTATTTTAACTACTTCATTATTTTGTAGTCCATCACTCTCTCTCTCTCTCTATTTTTTTTTAAATGGGACATGTGCATGTAAATAAACTTAAAGGAGAAACAAAGACAAGAAGTTTAGAGAAAATTACAAACCAAAACTTTCATCAATTACACCCCATTATAGGAATGGTGGTTTTTGATCAAGTACATACAGCTCATGATTCTCAATTATACAATCTTTGCCAAACATTGCTCCATGCTTGGGATTTGGTTTTGAAATCAAAGCATATCTAAAAAACTCCCCAAGCCCGTACACACAACACAATGAGAATATTTGTGGCTTTGACAAAATCTTTTTCGTCATCATTGCCATTCAACCTACTATCCCACTCACCATTGCTAGGTTTTATGAAACTTGTTGGCAATAACATAGGAATTTGTAAGAGATGAGTACAATAGTGAAATTAAATGCAAGCGGAATATAACAGTTTAAAAATAAGTTAAGCGATCACAAAATTCTCGCAAAAATATATACTTTTTATGGCACCTTTTAACTTGTTTTATCCAAAACAAGAAAAAACACTATTGAATTCTATTACATCAAACAAGCATATGTATGAGTTATACATACATAAAAGTGACATAAATTAGGCGAAACTAGATTATTGTATTGCCAAATCTATGTATTGGTACATATAATTATATTGTAAGTTTCATGTTTCATATGATAAATCACATGATCACATGATTAATGGCTCGCAAATAATTTAACTTTGCATAACGCATGTATATTATCACGGTAAGAATTGATATTCCTATTAACTATAATACCGGTATCATAACTATACTACTTACTTATATGAATTTTAAATCGGATATCTCATTATTGTTATCATTTTAAAATCTTTAGCATCTAATACAGAGGTGAAATCTAGTAATCTTCTTCTAAAATAGTATTTGAATTCAATGTTTCTGATTCAAAAGAAAAAAGAAAGAATTCATTGTTTTTTTTAGGCCGAGTTGAATTCACTTGCCAAGGTTCTTGCATTACGTTTAGCCCTTCAATTAACTACCACTTTGGGACGCAGGGCGCTATGATGGGCCTCGCTGAACCACGGAAATCTCTTCAAGTGACATAGGCCAATGAGAGCTTTTATAAGTTAACATTAACATTATTTTAATTTTGATTTCTTTCCTTCTGTTCTCTCTCCCCATATTCTATCATCCTGTGCCTGCCAATATATTTTCCATTTCATAAACCCCTTGATAATGTACATAGCTATGTGCAATAGCTTCCTCAACGTGAAACCCGTTCTCTCTGCTCAATTGGCTTTAATCCCAATTTCCATGCGCACTTCTCCCTCCTTGCTAAGCCTTGTTTTTGATCGATGCATAATTTGTATTAGCCACTTGATTTGATGCTCAAGCATCTGTTCCCGCATTTGCATATTGCTTCTCTGTGCCCGCCACGCTTCTGCCATCGTTGCTGATTCGCCGACACTTCAACTGTGTAGGGATTGAGCCGTTTCCCTCTAGGGTTTTATTTCATTATCTAAGCTATCATGTATTCCTCTTATTATAGTTTTTTTTTTCCCCTTTGCTAGTTTTCAGGCTTCCGCTTGGATTCATCGAGTTTTTCTCGCCTCTGAGTTAGTTTGTAGTTTTCAAAGGTTGCTGTTACTGTTTATATCGGTTTTCGTTTCATTTATTCATTCATTTTTAAAACTTTAAGATTCATCAGCTAGTAGGTGGATGCACTGATATTGTTTGGGGGTTCTATCTGTTTGCCTTTTATGGCGAAAATAGTTAGAATTGGTTACATGGGAATTTGCAGTGCTTGCCATAACTTTTAAACCTCGGAAGAAATAAAATCCTGTCTTTGTTTGCTTGTTTTATTGCTGGAAATTTTGAGGGAAGATATTGAGGATAATCTACTCTGATCTTTTTATGTTTTTGCTTTTATTGGTTTCGTTGGTTGCAGTTATCAGAAAGTCTTTGGTGGTGGTGTCTTGTCCTGCGGTGGGAGGTTTATTAGAGAGTTTGAAGGTTGAAAGATTGAAAGCAAAGGCAAAGCTTAGGTTTGCATGGGCGAACATGAGGGGTGGGCACAGCCCTCTGGTGGTCTATTGCCAAATGGTCTGTTGCCCAATGAGGCTGCCTCGGTAATTCGAGTGCTTGACTCAGAGAGATGGTTAAAGGCTGAAGAAAGGACTGCAGAACTCATTACCTGCATTCAGCCTAACCCACCCTCTGAAGAACGTCGAAATGCAGTTGCTGACTATGTGCAGCGGCTGATCATGAAGTGCTTCCCCTGCCAGGTGGGTCTTATGTGCACAAGCAGAGACATATTCTGTATCGTTTACTCAGTTTTTTTTTTAATTATTATTGCTCACTTAAGAGCTATTGATTTGTAAGTCATGCATATTATAACTTCTGACAAGCTGACATCTTTACATCATTGAAGAACTTTTGGATTGTAATCAAGGTTTCAATTTTGAATAATGTTATCTTATGTTAACAGTATTAGCCACTATTTAGATTCTACTATTTAGCCTCTAAATTAGAATCCTAAGCCTGGAATGCCATTATGATTAAAAAATGCATGTATGACAAATTTGTGGCATGGCTTGACACTGAATTTTGGTAATGTGCCTTAACCAATTCTGAAGTTGTTTTATTTCCCTGGCTTCATTATTTTAAAACATCAAGATTTATTTGCATTATTGATTGATTGATTGTTATTGTTATAGGTGTTCACCTTTGGGTCTGTGCCCCTTAAAACTTATTTGCCTGATGGAGATATTGACTTAACGGCATTCAGTAAAAATCAAAATTTGAAGGATACATGGGCACATCAGGTTCGTGATATGCTGGAGAGTGAGGAGAAGAATGAGCATGCAGAGTTCCATGTGAAAGAGGTCCAGTACATCCAGGCTGAAGTAGGTTCCATTATAAGGCAACATCTTATCTACTGTTGATTTTAATGCTTATTCTGCTTTAAATCTTAAACTACCTAACTCAGTGATGGTGCTTGCTTTCTGAACGTGGTTTAGCATCTAGTGCCATGCTTAGCTTTAGAATCTTTTTTCTCCAAGTGAAATTTGGAGGTCTTGTGCTGCTTCACATTAATAAAGATTCTAGAAGATGAGAGCATACAATGAGTGAATGTGATTTTGTTAATTCAAGAATTAAAATATTAGGTGAAATTATGCTTAGAGTCATATATGATGGTCCAAGTCGTACTTGTGTATGTGTACCGCCAAGAGGATAACTTGGAAGTGGTCAATATATAATGATAAAGTTATGTAATGATAAAGTTATGTTTGTGGATATGGTTCTTCCAAATATTTTGAAATGGCACATCATTCATCATTTTGTACTCAAAAGTTGCAGAATGACAAATTATACCATCCTATATAATGTCTGTGCACAGGTCCTTGTGTATTTTTTTGTACATATTGAAAGAATCAATGGAAGGCCAATTCTTGGAAGTCGTATGAATGACCTTTTAAACAAACATACCTGATATTGCGTTGCATTTTATGATTAATTTATTGTTTTCAGTCTTCCAGAGTTGTAAGAATGTTGGATTTTGGGTATATTATGCATGTGAAGCTTGATATAGTAGTAACCATTAAATACAAGTGCTATGGATGTAAAATATCAGGAAAGCAAATATTGGCTGGAAAAACCATTTTTCATATCAGTAATAGAAATTAATAATTACTGAAATTATTTTATATACTTCAGCATCATTGGTCTGGAGATTTATTGCCATGTATTTCTTCTTAGCACTTATATTCTAGAATGTTGAAGGACAAGCTGTTTGTTTCTGCATTTATCATTTATAGAATGAACACTGTGCTCGGATTTTGTTTATTTTCAGGTGAAGATTATAAAATGTCTCGTTGAAAATATTGTGGTTGACATATCATTTAACCAGCTTGGGGGGTTATGTACCCTTTGTTTTCTTGAGGAGGTAATTTAGTTCATTATAGAAGCTTTGCATCACATCTTTCTCTTTGAAAATGTGACCTTGATATACTGGTTTTTTTTTTTTTAGCTTGACAAAAAATCGTTTTTTTGCTACTGTAGGTTGATAATCTGATTAACCAAAATCATTTATTCAAGCGTAGTATCATACTGATAAAAGCCTGGTGTTATTACGAGAGCCGTATACTTGGTGCCCACCATGGACTCATCTCAACTTATGCATTAGAAACTTTGGTTCTTTACATATTTCATGTTTTCAACAATTCTTTTGCTGGACCACTTGAGGTACCAAGAATGGCATATTTTACTTTAATTTAATATTTTCAGCAATCTTTACAATGTAGCATTGTTTTGGCTACTACAGGTATTGTATCGTTTTCTGGAGTTTTTCAGTAAGTTTGACTGGGATAATTTCTGCGTAAGCCTATGGGGTCCGGTACCCATTAGTTCTCTCCCAGATGTTACAAGTAGTTGCGTTTGGTTGATTGTTTCTTCATAATGATGAAAGTAGCCTTGCTTATTTTGGTCAATTTTATTGATTGAAACAGCTGAACCTCCTCGAAAAGATGGTGGAGATTTACTGCTTAGCAAGTTGTTTCTTGATGCTTGTAGCTCAGTTTATGCTGTTTTCCCTGGCGGTCAAGAAAATCAAGGGCAAACCTTTGTTTCCAAGCATTTTAATGTTATTGATCCTTTGCGTGTTAACAATAACCTTGGTCGTAGTGTCAGCAAAGGTTAGACTCAAAAATTTGGATTTAATTCATTTATGCATTTGATTTGCTATTTCTCATGTTTCCATTTGAATTGTGATGGTTTTTGTGCGGATCTGTCGAAATTGCTAGTTAGTGATTTGGCATCGTAGCTGTTAATAAGGAACTTCATTAGGCTGGAGTGCTGGATGAATTAAAGATACATGGCAGCTTTTTCTACCATCTCTGTACCATTGATTGCTTCTTTTCTGTTTTAAACTATTCTTTCAATCTCTCCCCCCTCCCCCTCCCTCCCTCCTTGTTTTTCTGTGGTCTAGTGTTTTATAAAATATGATGAAGAATTGATGATTTTCATGAATGGCCTTACATACACGTTGGTCTGTACATCAGTTTCAAGAGGGTCAATGAAGTTTCCACATGTCTCTCACTGGAGTGTATGCAGGATTTTCTTATTAAGCTGATGAATGGGACTGTTAACATTTATGGAATGTTGCTTTTTATCTTGATAGTATCAAAAAAATTTGGCACTTGCGTTTACAATTTAAATAAAACGAACTTTGAATATGTTCACTTAGTCAGAATAAAAGATATTGTGGGAAAGTTAGTCCAATTTTTGGACTAATTGAGTATCAGTTGACTCGACCGGGGAAAAAAAAACAAAGAAAGAGAGTATCAGTTGACATTATTAATACCAGGGGTTTATTTGTGCTTAGATTTTTCCTGAGCAATCATTACTCTATCCTACTTTGATTGTGGCCTTTAATATTTCCCAGGTAATTTCTACAGGATACGTAGTGCTTTTGCATTTGGGGCTAGAAGGCTTGCCAGATTACTTGATTGCCCAAAGGAGGACTTATATTCTGAGGTCAATCAGTTCTTTATGAACACTTGGGACAGACATGGAAATGGGCAGCGGCCTGATGCTCCAAGCAATGACTTATGGAGTTTGAGATTATCTAATCATGACCAATTACAGGGGTCTCAGAATCTCAGGAAAAACAGCCAAAAAATTGAAAATATCAGTGATCGTAAATACCAAGCTGAAGGGACACACGGTTCACGAAGTGGCCCATCTCATCATAGTAGCTCATTTAAGAGTAGTGATGCTTCTACTGGATCACATACACAAAGTGGAAAGGCCCATAGCAACCAAAACAATTTAAGGACCTCTGACCAGGTCAAAAGGGAAATCAGTTCTAATCAGCATGCTTATGTTGATAAAGGTCAGGGAAATGTTAAACACAATAATCCAATGATTGATATTCAAGGAAGATTTGTATTTGCAAGAACCCGCTCCAGTCCTGAGTTGACTGATTCATATGATGAAGTTTCCTCCCAAGGAAGTTCTGCAAGGGCCCAAGAAAGTGGGAAAGGGCAGAATTCCTCTGCAAGGTTGGATAATACTCATAGGAGGAATCTTGAAGCTGACATGGCATCAAGCCACGGTGTTAGAATTGATGATACATCCTCTACACGTTTATCACCCAGTCATGTCCTTGATGATGCTGCTGATATTCAGAGTGACTCAAATAGTTACCATGGTGACTCACCCTCTGGTGTAATGGGTGGAGATTTTGTGTCTCTGGCTGGAAAAGGAGCATCTCAGATGATGCTTCAGGAGGAGCAAGATCTTTTGAACATGATGGCATCTTCAACAGCTCATGGTTTTAGTGATCGTGTTCATGTTCCTGTGAATTTAGCTCCAGGTCATCTACCACTTCCATTTCCACCTACAATTCTTACATCAATGGGATATGCACAGCGAAATGTGGGTAGTATTCCCTTGATTGACGCTTCTTGGGGCACAAACATGCAGTTTCCTCAAGGTTTAGTCCCTTCTTCATTGACTCCATATTTCCCTGGCATAGGATTGACTTCAAATCCTGAAGATACAATTGAAACCAGTAATGATAGTTTTAGTGCTGTTGAAATGAATCCAGCAGCCAATAGTGGTTTCTGGCATGAGCAAGAACGGGGCCCTGTTACTGAGGTTGAAGTTGATAATGGGATTCTGGATGATAAACAACAGTCAACTTCTGGCAGTTATAACTTTGTTTCATCATCCCGAGTTAGCAGCTCTGGTAGTTCTGGTAGAAATCAACAGAAGTTCACTAAAGAAGACAAAGGATTTACAAGAGAAGAACATGTTGATAATTTTCAATATCAAGATAGCAGGGGAAATGAGGTTTGTTTCGATGATAGAATGGCAAATTCTAGGTTAATCAGTGCTCCTTTGAGTTCCAAGACTAAAACTTCCTCTGAAAGCTCTTGGGAGGGATCACCAGCAAAATTTTCAAAGTCAACAAAGGAAAAAAGAGGTAGGAAGAATATCCCCTCAGGGGTATCAACTGGTTATGGGAAGGGAAAGGATGTATCGGAAATGTCATCTAACCTGGCAGATGATGAAAACGGAGAAAGATCGTCTTTTTCAACAACTAATATGGCAGAAAGAAGTACAGGTGCCCCAGCTGTTGCTTCCATGCATGTCCCAAGGCATCAAGCACCTGGATTCGAACCATTTCAGACAAGTGAATCAGATTCACTGATACCTATAACTCCAGTGCTTTTAGGTGGAGGTTCTCGCCAAAGAGCAGTTGATAATTCTGGGGTTGTTCCATTTGCATTTTATCCTACGGGGCCACCTGTACCCTTTTTTATGCTTCCAGTGTATAATTTTCCAACTAAGTCAGGAACTTCTGACACATCAACAGGCAATTTTAATGGGGAAGAATTGGTGGATAACAGTGATTCTGGTCAGAATTTTGATTCATCTGAGGGGTATGAGCAGCCTCAAGTGTCAAGCCCTCCTAATTCTATTAGAAGAGCTACTTGTGAGTCATCAGAGCAAAAGTCTCACATTCTTGACAGTGACTTTGCGAGCCATTGGCAAAATTTGCAATATGGGCGGTTTTGTCAAAACTCACGCCATCCACCTTCAATGATCTATCCTTCACCTGCACCTCCTGTTTATTTGCAGGGTCGTTTTCCTTGGGATGGTCCTGGAAGACCCCATTCAACTAACGTGAATCTTGTTGCTCAGTTTATGAACTATGGGCCACGATTAGTACCTGTTGCTCCTCTCCAGTCGGCTTTGAACAGACCTGCCAATGTTTACCAACGTTTTGCAGATGGGATGCCACGTTATCGAAGTGGCACTGGAACCTACCTGCCAAATCCTGTAAGATGTCTCCAAGAAACTTTCTGATTTGTTCTGTGCTTTTTTTACCCACACACATCTGAATATAATTGGAGAAGCCCAGGAATGCTTGCAACTGTAATGACTAATAGTCTTCGTATCAGGAAAATAGAAGCTATCGTTTTACATAAATATTATGTTAGTGAAAATTTTTAATTTTTATTTTTTTAATGAGCCCAGTATACAGCTAATCCTATGTGTTTATTTTTCACGACTTACATATTAGATATATGCTACAGTCTGCTCATTTTGGCATTTATATTATTATGCCTTTTGTTCATTTACTTCAGAAAGTTTCTGCTCGAGATCGACAATCCACAACCCGAAGAGGAAATTACAACTATGAAAGGAGTGAGCACCATGGTGATAGGGAAGGAAACTGGAATATGAGCTCAAAGCTGCGAGCAACTGGACGTGGTCATAATCGCTACCAAACTGAGAGGCCAAACTCAAAGCCAGAGAGGTTGGCAACAAGTGAGAGCCGAGCTGAAAGGCCATGGCGGTCACATAGACATGACTCCTCCATGTCTTACCACACACAGAATGGTCCAGTACGCTCAAATTCCTCACAGAACAGTTCTTCCAATGTGGCATATGGGATGTATTCTCTGCCTGGCATGAACCCCAGTGGGGTCTCATCAAATGGACCAACAATGCCGTCTGTTGTAATGCTGTACCCCTATGATCATAATACTGGCTACAGTTCACCAGCGGAGCATGTGGAGTTTGGATCTTTTGGACCAATGGGTTTCTCAGGTGTTCATGAACTATCACTAAATGATGGAAGCCGATCTGGTGGAGCATTTGAGGAGCAAAGGTTTCATGGAGGTTCTGCTCAACGATCTTCACCAGATCAACCCTCTTCACCCCGCGTCCCAAGGTAGCTTTCCCCATTTGTTCACCCCTTTTACTGGATAAGACCAAAGAGAATAATCAATTAAGTGTAAGACACATGCAACAATGAGATGTTCGCATGACTGGCAAAACTCATGTCCAGTTTTTAGGTGTTTTCATGAGTATTTTTATTTTGATGAATATATGGCACAGTGGAACCAACATGTAATGTTTATCAAAGAACCTAATGGCAAACACCTATGTGTCTGACTACTGAAAACTTGCTGGATAGGATCCACGTAATTGTTTAGAACTCTTTTTCTACTTGTAGAGGTGTTATCAGGAGAAATGTCTATACTGATGAATTTACCTGGTGATGATATATATTGGTTTATTTTAAAATTTGTAGTTTTAATCATTATTCGCATGTCAGTTATATTTCTTTATGATGTATTAACGCTGTATTTCTTTACAGGTGACATTGATTATTTTGCCAGACCGGTGGCCGAGAAGTGATTTCAGGTTGAAAGAGGAGGATATTCTTCCTACTTATTGGGAGCTGGGAGACAAGTTGAGTGGAGAACCCTATCCTCAATCAGGCGTCATTCGTGTTCCCAGCCCACTCTTGACTGAGAAGATTTATTTGTTCGAGTTATAGTTGATCTGTCATGTGAAAGTTGCCTGTTTCGTGGCCCAGATGTTGCTTGTACATTTACCAAGCTATTAACCAACTTCGTTTATATTTGTTCTTCTAACACCTTGTTCAAAGGACGAAGCCACGGTGGCAAAAGTGGGATGCCTAACTTGGTGGTTAGTTTGTCATTGAAGGTTGATACAGTTGTAACAGTATCAGATTAGAAAACCGGCCTTTAGGTTCAGAATTTAGATATCTTTTCTTACCCAGTCACAGGTTTTCCCCAGCTACTCTCCTTGACAGTGGAGTAGGATATTTGTTTTAGAGGATGCAGTAGCTCTTCGTCGAATTTTATAGCACTGTTTACAATGTAGCAGTAACAATATCAGAAGATAATAATACGCCATTTAAACCTACGTTGCTCCATTCTCAACTGCTTTTTAGTGTCCCTTGGCTTTGCCAGGTTTGTCCTATTGAGCTATTCCTTTCTTATCTGTTTGGTTCATTAACCATATCATTCCTAGACTGCTCCTCTCAAGTAAAGTTTTAATGATCAATAGAGATTATATATTTTCTTCTTAGCTGTCCTAACTCAGTTGATTGTCTAGTTATCTGGGGGCCTGGTTGGTTTTTGTTTTCAAACTGTTTTATGTTTCTAAAAATAAAAAATTAAAAAACTCATTTCATTAAGTATTTTGGATTTAATTTTTTTAAAACTTTTTTATTTTTTGTTTTTAAAAACAAAAATATTAAAATATCTTGATGGTGTGTTTGGATTAATAAATATTTGGATTTGAATTTAAATTAAGTCCCTCATTTGAATACACAAATTTGTAAATTTGGATTTGAACTCTTTTGTAATTTCAAATATTCCTTCATTAAAAAATGTAAGACATTTTTTGAGGAGTTGAATGTTCAAAAATGCATGACATTTTTAGTCTTTTAAGGTGTAGTCATTATCTTTTTTTCTTCTTCAAAAATGCCTTTATTGATAATGATTTCATATTTATTGTAGGGTATTTAATAGGAGTAAATATGAAAAGATAAGGTTAGTTGAAAAGTAGGCAACTACTTTATTGAAAGTGAGATTCGATTAAAAATGCCTTACATGTTTGAACAGATGGAGTACTATTTATACCTTAGTTATTTGAAATTTTAATTATTTCAAACATTTTGTTTTTTTTTGTTTTCACTATTAATAATTCTATGATTTTCGTATTTTTTTCATTTATTGATTAAAAATTGAGAATAAATTTTCATTTTTTATTTTTTAACTTTCATCTTTCTTCCTCATTTAAAATTTTTTAAACTATTCAAACAAATGATTTTAAATATATGAATCTAAATGTAAGATTTGAAATGCAAGATTTTAAATTTAAAATTTAAATTCAAATCCATCAATCCAAATGCTACATGAAGTTATTTTCATTTTATTTTTTTTAAAATATTTTACATTTAATTATTAAAAAAATATAGTTAATTTAATCAATTTCTATTGTTAACAATCACCAATAATCACTCATAATCATTACTCTCAGGTTATTTTTTAATTTTAAAATTATTTTTAAATTAATATAACCAAATAGATTTTTGTTTTGTTTTGTTTTGAAAAATAATTCTAAAAACTTTATTGTTTTTAAAAACAAAAAAATGTAACAAAAACCAAGTAAACCTTAAAACTCCATTTCCTCCTGTTCGTGTCAGACTTAGAAAGGCCATTTTTTTGGCGCGGCTTCTCCAATCTATTTCTGTTGTAGATATGATTTATGAATCCTAAAACTCCGTGCTAATTATGGGATGTGATTCCTTTTTTTTTTTTTTTTCTATTGCAAAATGTTTTCTTGAGTATATATGCTAAGTGGAATTGATTACTGGTGGTGTTCTAGATATTTCTTTTTGGGTATGGAAAACTACAATTTTCTAACGTCAAACACGTAACTAATCCCATAATTAGTATGATAACTTGAAAGGTCTGGGGTCTATTTTACAAATTTAGGGACTTCAAGGTCATGAGGAATCAAGAATGACATAAATACTTGGAAAAACATTAGTTTTTATCCCTACATTTTATTGGGGCTTTGGTTATATTTTTTCAATGTTTTCGATTTTTATATTTTTCTCCGTTTGCAACTCTTACATGTTTAGAAAGACATTAATATAGCACAAACAATATTAATAATATTGAGATGCTAATTAATATCATTAATTTTGTTCTTATGTGTCAAACTAATGTTGATATGGACTTTTTTATGCCTTAAAAAACAAGGGTCCTAGTCTTTTTAAAATTTGTGCATTTTGTTGATTGTTTAAGAGTTTAGGCTAACCTTTTTATTTCATATGATGTAGGCTTTTTTATATTTTTTTTCTTATTAAAAAATCTATGTCAATATTAGTTTGACAAAGTAAGCACAAAATTAACAACGTTAATTGATATATTAACATTATTAATATCATTTGTTTCACGTCAACGTTCCTCTAAAAATAGAGACCAACATTGTACATAGAAAAAAGTGTAGGGACTTGTAATTAAAAAAAATATGGAGATTTATATTAAAATTTGAGTAAAGTATAAAGACTAAAAATATTATTTTTTTTTCCAAATATCTCATCTCTTTGCCATGAACAAAATGCCAGAAGCAATTCGATTTCTCAAGTAGAAAGAATGTAAATTTATACAAGGGAGAATGATATTAAACTCTCACACAAGGAAATTAATTACTGTAAAGTTCATTGATAACTGAACTAAATTGCATTGACAACACATATTAATGCAATTTAGTTTAATTGTCAATGAACCTTACAGTAATTAATTTTTTTGTATGAGATCTAACTGTAATTCTCCCCTTATACAAATCTTATTGCCCGTTATTTGACGTAAAAGGAAAAGGAGAATGAGGTAAATTAAGGGCATGTTTGTTTTTTGTTTTTAAAAATTATTTTTTATTTTTAAAAGTATAAAAAATTTAAAAACTTATTTGAATAAGTGTTTTTCATTTAATTGTTTTTAAAATTATTTTTATTTTTTTAAATAAAAAAATAGAAACAACTACAAGTTATTTTTTTTATTTTTCTTATTTTTTAAAATACACTACATTTAATTATTAAAAATTATAATATTTTAATCAATTTTTATTATTAATCACCATCATTAACTATCTATAACTGTAAATATTAGTCCATTTTTTTAATTCTAAAATTATTTTTTAATTGACATAACTAAACAAATTTTCATTGTATTTTGTTTTAAAAAATAATTTTAAAAATTGTATTACAAAACGGTTTTTGAAAACAAAAATAAGAATAGAAATCAAACAAGCTCTAAATTTTTGTTTTTGTGAATCTGACAAAAATAAAATGTACCTTCCTTTCTCATAAATAATAACAAGAGATTGCATTTACTTATTAACTACAAATTATTATTCTCTGCAGCAAAACTTCAAGAATGATAACAATGCACTATGAAAGCTTAGTGAAAGACATAAATATGAAAGATCACATTCATAAAAATAAAATACGAACATAGATGAACAAGAATTCCCCTTGCGAGGATAGATTACTTAGTCCATTATATTGGGACGAAGTATTTTAAGTATTCGATCTCTTAAGTTCTCACCAGTCTTCTCTAGGAAAGAATGGTTTTATCCCTAAGACAACTTCTTAGTCCTTGCCCTCTTTACACAACTTAAACCAAAAACGAAAAACTCTCCATCCTAAAACTTACCAATCTTTCATGTTTGTTTCTTCTATAGCATGCCTCCGAGTTAGTACCACCATGCTTTTAAACCTTTATTGCTTTCGTTTTCTCAGTATGCAGAAAACAAATGCAAATTAGCCTATTTTTGTCTGCATAACTGCCTCTGAAGCTCGTCTCATTAGCTCTATATCAAGCTTTTCCCCCACTTAGCAAGACGTATTAAGAAAGACAGAACATCATCTGGATCACGCAGAGAATAGGAAGCTTTGGTCTCCTTTGCTTTTGACGAAACAATGATTGGAAAACCTTGTCCAATGTGTCTAACAATCTGCAGTTATCCACATGTTAAATACCCCTATCTCAACTTGCAACTTAGGTTTACTTGCTACGTGTATGTTTCTTTAAGGTAGAAACCTTTATTCTTATCCTTGGAGATGCTGTTATTATCAATTTATTAGCATTGTTGATGCTTCCTAAAATTACTACACATGCTCTCTTAAAGTTATAAGAGAGAATGATAGTTAAGTCTCAAGGAGAGCAACTAATTTAAGTCCTAACCAATTTCAAAGTATTAGCAAAGCCTCTTAGTCTTTCAATTGTAATAAGTTTGACAACTCTAGATATTTATAAATTTAGCTTTTGATTTTATAACTTTGTTATAATGTATTCATAATTTGTTTTCTAAATTTTAATAAAGTTGAAGAATAAATAATAGACAATGAAAAAATGAATGATCTAAACTATTTTATTTATAAATAAGCAAAGAATAAATAATAGACTTAATATTTTTCAATATTAAAAATGAACATTTTTATTCTCTATTAAAATTTAGAAAATAAGTTGTGATGTATTCATAATGAAGTTATAAAATTGGGAGCTTAGCTTGTAAATTCTTGTAAATGTGCTTGTTAAAATTTGTGTTCCTTATTAAAATTAGGAAAACAAGTTACAAATTTATTACAATAATATTGCAAAATGGGGGGTCAGACATGCAAATTCTTCACACTATTAGATTTAATACTTATCAATATTAAAGATGAACATTCGTATTTCCTATTAAAATTTGAAAAATAAGTTACAAATTCATTGCAAGTAAGTTGCAAAATTGAGAGTCAAATTTACAAATTCCTATTAGACTTATTATCACTAAAGAACCAAGAGACTTTGTTGATACTCTAAAGTTGGTTGGAACTTAACTTAAATTAATTGATCTCCTATAATTTAGTATTCTAGATGGTACAAAGATATTTTCAATAAGAGAAGGTCACAAATTTAAAACATCCCTATAATATTCAAAAGATCATTAAAGCATACCTTAAAGGCGTCCTCATCAGTTGTATCATCCCCTATGTACAGTGGTATGACCTTGTCAAAGCTGTCAAAGCCAAGAGTGCCAAGCAAATACTGCACAGCACAACCTTTATCCCAACTTATATTTGGGCGTATCTCTATAACCTGAGTAAGAGTTTGAAAATTTTAGTTTGAAGTCCAAGAAAAACCATAGAACGCTTTATCATATATAAACGATTAATCCAATAGTTTTTGTCTGTATGTTCTTAAGAATCTCTTTGTAAGCATATAGTGACTGGTTGAAGTTACCTTTCTTCCTACTGATATGTGAAAATTGGGGTAAGCTTCCATGATAGATTCCACCATCTTTCTGAGAATTTCAATTTCCTATGATTTGAAAGCAACAATATCACCATCTGAACATGAATTATGCTCCTCATATTCTGCATCAGGTTTTTTAATCTGTTTTTTAAATCTGGTACTCTGAATATTGTCGTTACCTTTTCATTTTTCACAAGCCTGTAGTGTACGGTGATGCAGAACATATTATCTTCTATCTTGGACCCATTTACCGTTAGAACATTTTCTTTCAGAACCTGAATTATCTGCCACAAATTCGTACTACGTTGGGAAAGTTTGTTAAACTTAACAAGATGAATGCAATTTGTTCTTGTTATTTAAAACAAAAAAAGAAAAAAGAAAGAAAGAAAGTTACCTCCTTGATGGTTGGCAGGAATTCTCCTGCAGGATGAAAGTGAACTACTTGATTACCCTACAAATGGAAAACCTTATAAATCATATGAAACAGAAAAAGCATCCTTTGAAGAGCCTACCAGGTAAAAAGTAAACTTTAAGGAACCTTTTCATCAACAGCCCTAGTCTGATGTTTCTGGTCTTCAGCTTTTGAGGAGCCTTTTGGAGTTGATATATCCATCCCATGACTTCCAGCATAGTAGATATTTCTTAACCTCACAAATTCACGTACCTACATGTCAAAGTTAATGTCTTGAATTGTAAATAAGAAATAGAAAACTAGAATAAAATAATGCATGCTTCAAAATGAGATGCCTGAGTAGTGGATAACCAATTCTTAGCCACACCTTTTTCCGACTCCTTCCACTGACAATTGCAGTAGGAAAGCAACAAGCAACTTCATTTACTGCTGTGCGCATCTGCAAAATCATGTATGTTGCAAATTTGGGAGTGAAAACGATATTCATCAAGGATCACTTGAACTTTTAAAAGCACCAACTCTAATAATGACTTGTAATGTTCCTGATGCTATGGTGTTGTTTGCTAATAGGGAAAGCACTTACAGCATCAGTCATATTAGCACGATCAGGGTCATCAACAATGGGAGATAGAGTTCCATCATAGTCCAGAAACACAACAATCTCTTTGTCTTTGGCGATGCTCATCATTTCCTCAAACTTGTCCAGTGCAGAGGGATGCTTTTCCTGTCAGCATCAGATCATTGGGTTACTTCACAAGTAACTCAGAAAAACCATGGAGAGAGGCCAATACTAGGCCATTTTAGCAACGAGCAAGCAAAAGGGTACTTAAATTCAAACGCATCACTCCAAAGTATGCTTGGGTTTAGATATTCTCATAGTTAAAAATGTGCACAACTTAGTTCCTAACCAATGGAGAATTACAGGAAAAAAGGGAGAAGAAGAAGAAGCCTAGCTGCGAAAATGATGCTTAATGACCCTGGCTTGTAGTGTTCTCGAGACTTCAAAACTTCTACAATTGCAGTCGTTTCTCTCTAAAGTGACAAAAATAACTCAATCTAGGATATAAAACTTTAACAAATTGCATTATTCATAAGTTGTGAATAATGACTGCAACATAGTACATGGAATTACAATTAGTTACTATTAGTGCTTCCTAAAGTTATTATTCTTTTTTTCTAAGGTTATAATTTGAGTGTTTTACAATGTCAAAAGAACGCTTTCATCTAGAGGTAATAAAGGATTTAAAAAATTTCTGTAGTATTGAGATCAGAAAATCAAGTATATTTTTAAGGGCTCTAACTGTCAATGTTATAAATTATAGAGCCTTAATTAATATTTTCTGAAATAACTAAAAATGCAATTTAATTCATATTTCATATCATGTGAAGAAATTCCTTTAAAAAGGAAACTGTGATAAAAAAGAATACTGAAGCGAGATATTAAGAGATAGAATGATTTAAAAAAAAAAAATGTGAACATGATTAATTGGATGAGAGAGTAAGCTTTAAAGCTTACAAGCCATGAAGCGTAGGAACATAAAATTGCTTCTTTGTTCTCTTGCAACTCAGATACCAAGATTGACTGGAGGTTCGAGTATGCTGATGATTGAATTTCGAATCCCATTGTAGAGTTCAGAATAGAATCTTGCAGAGAGACCTGTACATGAATTCAGTCTTAATTAGCTTTTCAAATCCAAGCAATGCCTTTGCCATATTACAATTCCATGTTTGTTCAGAAAGACAAGTCATAGAGATCCTAGTTTATTTTTATTTAGTTGTACTCTTCCAAGTTTATTATTGTTATAATTTAATTCTTACATGATAATCTATCATGACTTTATGATTATTCTACTATCAATAAAAAAACAGTTATATACCTTCACATTGTTTGATAGTGAGAAATTCTTCTCATGATGACCAGCTAAGGTCAGTTACTCATGTGATTATTAATTTTCCTATTTGTCGAATTCTCTCATCTCAATTTTTTTTCCTTGAAATTAAGCATTAATCATAAAATGTAAAATTTAGAATCAGTAATATTATCCACAAAACTCATTTTTTTAGATTCTTTATAACTTTGGGGATACCCGCCTAATTTTAAATCTTAATATAAAATTTTGATATATATTTGATAATTATTAAAATCAACAATTGCAAGAGACGTACAAATTAAAAAAAATAAGAAATAAATATATTTTTTTGGGGTGAGCAAAACGTTAAACATATTTTAATAATAACTTATTTGACTATATATATAGATATAAATATAAAATGAAAAAGAAAATCAATACAAACAAGAAAAAGAAAAGTAGGATAGAACTAAAATAATAAGTAATAAAAAAATTAAATATAAATGGAGATCCTAGAAAGTGGTGGTTGACATATAAAGTCGTGAAAGAGACATTATTATGCAGGCAAGGACAATGAATTCCACTAAAGAGAATTAAAGTAAAAGCTTATGATCTTTCTCAATTGAAAGATCAATTACCATGAAACCATTCCCTATTTTAATATGTTATCTCTATGCAGGCGTGTTTTGAAAAAGTGTGTGTGTGAATCAATTTATGTTTATATAAATTATTAAACCCATTCCCTTTAAAATAAGCCAATAGAGCATGAAATTCGAGATATTATCAAGCAAACAACATATTTAAATTTTCTAATTTTTTTAGACACACACACGATACATGAATATATCGTATTAATAAAATGTTTGGATATCTAATAATCAAGTGCATGTTACAATATTTTAGAAAGTTCAGTGCATAAACATCAATTAATCGCTGATAAAGAAACGTGTTGTGCTGAACTTATAAATTAGGCAACAGAATATATTCTACATATATCAAAATAATAGAAGTGTTCAAATATACTATAAATAAATGTTGAGACTTTGAGACAGATAATACGTATACGTACGTAACGTACCTAACATTTTTTTTTCTCTATAAAAATCAATACAAGTTATTTTTTTAGGCTATGAATCTACGATTGCAACTCTACTTTATATCTCATATTTTAAAATATCTATGGCATACATATTAATTATTATTGGCCCTGCATGCACATGTTGTACTGTCAGAAACTATAAAAAGTAAAAGCTGAAGAAAAAGAATATTGATCAGCATAAGAGGAAGTACCTAATTAACCAACACTAATTGTGATCAAATTAAAGCCACGCCAAGATATCCTGCGAGGAAATGCAAATCTTGACAACCAGAAAAGAAGAAGAAGAAGAAGAAAATCAAAAAGGGAAAGAAAATATCACACTAGCTTGTCATATCTATATATATATACACACACACATATATATAGATATCAAAGTTCATAATTAACGTTCACCGTATGAGCCGAGCATAAATAATCCATCAAGCTTTTGATAGTAATTAAAAGTGAAGTCACAAACTAAGAAACAACGAAGAAGACATATACGTAGCAAGCAATGATGACATACAGAAACAGGGACAGGGCAAGGGTGATGTTTTAGAATTAACTAACTAGCACTGATCTGATGATATATACTTTCATTATTGCAAAGAAATAAGAGGAATTGAAAACGAACGAGGACAAGGATGATACAAACATGAAGGAATTGATCAATAGCTAGAGAAGGAGACTTACAGTGGGAACCCCGGGAAGTCATGAGTTTGGGCTATCGCGAAACTCGCAGGCTTTAAAACAAAGAGGCGAAGAAGAAGCAGAAGGCATGCATATATATATATATATATATGGATGAAAAATGACAATAAAAAATAACACACATGCAAACATACATATACACATGGCGATCTGTCATTTGTTGTCTGCATTCACTTGCAGAACTTGATTTTTCAGCTTCGTTTCCCTTGCTTTTTTTTTTTTAAGTTAATTGATGCAGCTCTAGGTCCCTCTAATTTCATTTTAAGATCTTATTTTGTCCATTTAATTTCAAAGTAAGCATCCAAAGTTTTTCCTTTTTGGTACGTTTTTCCATTCTAATCAAAGTTAACGCCATAGGTTTCGTTGACTATGAATTCGCTCTCCATAATATATTTCTACGAGATAAATCCGGAACTTTAATCATTGCCATTTATTTGAAATGGGAATTAAAAATCAAATCAAAACTTTTAACTAAAAATACCAAAACATATATTTATATATATGCATTTTGACCATATAAAATTTTTACGAAACTGCACTATTCATAAATACTTATATATATATATATATATATATTTCCCAGACTTAATCTAGTCATTTCAATAATAGAATTGCCTAATTGTTTCCAGGAAGAAGTACTTGAAAAGGAAGGAAATCAATGATTGGATATCGCAAGAACATTTTGAGAATAATTTAAGTTTGATTTTGCATGCTTAAAGCACAAATCAAAGCATTGATGCTTGCAAATATTTGTCAAAAATAATTATGGATAGGTACATTGATATGGATATATACATTGATATATATATATATATATGATCAACAAGCATTGATTCTAATCAAAAGGATTATAATCACTTAATTAAAGGTGAGGCTTCAATTTCAAGTTCTTATAAATATAAAAAACGCCTTTAAAAAAGCTATACACTGACAATGCTTGAACATGAATATCAGTTAAATATTATATCAAAAGATATATATATATATATATATATTAATGGTACAAGATTTTCTCACATCTCAAAGAAGATGGTGTGTGTGTGTGTGTGTGAATACACATATGACTTTCAGCTTCAATTGGGTAGTCGTTCATCTTTTTAAATAATTAAAACTTTTTAAATTAAATATCATTTTTTTAAATTTCTTTTAAAGAAAAATTTTATCCCTAACCTAAGCCTTCCTCAAAAAAGGAGATGCACTCACTCATAAATGCACACAACACATGTCATCACTTCCTATATATGTAATCCTTTGATTTAATCACAATCATCTGTGGCATCAATTGGTAAGAAGCTAAGGAGAGCTTCTAAGAAAGCACTTTTTTTTTTTTTCAACTTTAGTGCAATTGAACTTGTTAGAAATTATACGTATATATAGTTCCTATATATTTCTAGTAAAGCATAGCTAATGTTTACATATATAGGGACAAAGAGGCAAAAATATCTAGTAACTTTTTCTCCAAACACACTTAATATCCTTAAATAAAGAAATGTACAAGAGTTTTCATGAAGTTATTTTAATGAGTGCAAAAGTAACTAAACCATTAAATAGTTCAGACGTTTGTTATCTCCTTTTGTTTTGTTTTGCTTACCCTCCATGCTCTGATTTCTCAAATTCACTCTGCTCGCAGAGCCACTTATTGAGAGAGATGCATATCCATCCTAGCTTCGTAGCTCCTAGATCTCTTTCACCAACTCTAGTGATGGCTCAACCTAGATCTCCTAGATTCACCTTCTTCGGCAATGGCTCAACCCATATGTCTTGGATTTACCTATTCCAGGGATGGCTCAGCTTCTTGTGAAGAAGCACAGTGACCGGGATGTGATGAAGGTGATTCCTCCTTCGTCTTATCTCTTACTTTGCATTTTTGATTGATAAACAGCATCTTCCTACTCTTCCTTCATCCTGTACTTCTCTTTTTCCCTTACGACAATCGAAAGGGCTGATGGGTGTCCGCCAAAGCTTCATCCTCTATGGATTTTTTTTATTTTCAATTTTGATTTTTTTACTTGTTTTGAAGTGTGGATCTACATTTTTTATTATTGCGAATGTTAATTGTGACCGTGGATCTGAAAATTTTCTATTATAGTTTGGTCACTGTTTCTTGTCTTTTCTTGTGTTGTTCAATCCGGTGAAAAGGAAGCACTACTACAAAATATATATATATATATATATATAAATATAAAATAGTTGTTTTAGCTAATATTTAACGGTTATAAATTTTTGAGTAACCTGACGCTAAATGTTCTTGGTGCCTTTATTCAAACATTTTTTTTTGACAAAAAATGGTTGAATATTTAATTTGTTTAAAAAACCATTGAATATTTAATTTGTTTCAAAGATTTTGGTTAGCATCTCTGAGAGGCAATATTTAACCATTGTAGTCTCAGAATTGTTGAATATTATGAGAAATTTCAACAGTTATGGTCTCAAAATTGTTGAATAGTTTGCAATATAAAATGGTTGTGTGACATAACTGCTCACTATAAAAAATATTCAATGATTTTCCTTCGTAACTATTGAATATTATAATCAAATTTTTAAAAATAAGGGATTGCCTATCTAGCAACCCTATGCATTGTAAATTACATAACTATAAGCACTTAGAAACAAATTCCAACTAACAATAATAATATATTATCACGCTCAAAAAATAGAGGGTGACTAGCACGTAAGGTGAATCACATCACACATCTCTTAAGTTTCAAATAGAAAAATTATTCTATTTCTAAAACATAATTAAATTTATATTGAAATTATGACATCCTTAATAATATTCATTATAACTAAAGCTTCAGTATTTTATAAAAATTTGATAAAACTTTTCCTATAAATAGGATTTCTTGAAATCTCTACAACAAAAAATATTATAATATGCATTCAATAGTTCAGAACTACACTCCCTAGCAACAAATAGTCTAACATAAAAAAAATAAAATCAAGATCCTATCTATAGTTAACGTGGAGTACCTCAAACATAATCTTAAAATAAAACACATCATTGAATATTTACATCAAAAGAAAAGACATTTTCAAATATAAATATTCACCCAATATAGTTGTATGCCCTTCAATGATCAGCAAGAGGTCCAACATCAATTAATGAATCTGAGATCAAAATATTTTTAATTGAATAATATCCTCAAAAATAAAATTTAAAATAATAAAAATAATAAAATCAAACAATTATGTAAAATAATTAAAAAATGATAATTCAATATAATAAACTTAATAAACCTATAAACCTTAATCATAATCATAAATTGAGAGTGAACTAAAATTGCTTTATTCTATCATACTTGAAGAAAATAAATTATCCATATGTAAATCAAAGTAGCATACTTACTAACTGAAAGCAATGACATTTCAAATACCTAAGTTAGTTAAAAATATAGAATTTAGAGAATTTAACAGAATAGGTAATAAATGTGAACACATAGTTCATGAAGGTAAAATAACCAGACGCGACTTATGCCACGAAGATAAATGTAAACACACAGTCCATGAGTGTAACTAACCAGATGTTTTCAAAGATACTAGACATACAGTCTACGAAGATAACTAACCAGACGTGATCAAAGCCATGAAACAAACACAGGTGTAAGATTAATGAATAACAGACGTGAAAACATAGCTTATGAAGATTCAATTAGCTAGTCATTGATCAAAGCATGCCAAGGACTAATAGAATTGCTGTTAACAATAATGTTCTGCTTAAAGTCCTCTCTCAACATCAATTTTCGAACATGCGAGAAAAATAATCATTTTTGAAATATAATTTTCATTCTCAATACCAAACTTGTATGAGTCATCTTAAGTTCTAATTCGATACTTGTCAAAATAAAATTTTATAAATAATGTCCATTCTTGCATTTGTTGAGTGGCCAAAAATTTCCAAAATTAAATAAATAAGAATGCCTTCATCAACCTTAAAAATATATCTCTTAAGAAAAATACTAATACAAATCATAATTTAGTTATCCCTTAACATTATTCTATAATTTCTTAAAAAAATAATTTAATTAACAAGGTAACTGATATTTATCATAGTTGTTAATAGAAATAATATACATAAAAAATGTAATAGTTACAATGAAAAAACTTTTATTAATAAATCAACTGGAGTGCTATTCATTTACCTATTAAATTCCAAAATGCAA
Organism: Prosopis cineraria; assembly: GCF_029017545.1. Lineage (NCBI taxonomy): Eukaryota > Viridiplantae > Streptophyta > Magnoliopsida > Fabales > Fabaceae > Prosopis > Prosopis cineraria. Next base: position 42,589,489 of record NW_026555343.1, on the reverse strand, counting down.
TAATTTGCTCCCTCAATTCTCAACAAAGTACTCATCCTCCACACACCCTATATTCAGAAAAGCTAGAAGCAAAGAAGGAAGCGAAACTATGGCCGAATAGGGGAGAAAGTTTTAACAATGGCACACAAACAAGAAGCAGAAAAGAAGAGGTTGATGGTGTTACACAAGGTAGACGAAGGAGACCCGATGCACTCCTCAACATGACATGAATGGTGAGCTTGAAGCAAGGGAAGAATGGGGGGATTTTCAGTCGATGTTTAGCAGCAGCAAACGAACTCTAACACCTACCAGCGGTAGATGAATAGACGAACGGTAGATACTCACGCCGGTGATGATTGAATATAGAAAGGGAGGAGAGCGGAGGACAAGAATTAAGGACGAAGAGTTTCAATGCTTTTGGTCTCTAGCTAGTTGCTCTTATCATAAATTTTAATTTATCTTAAATTGCAGGGCTATTACACACATATACATGAATATACAATAAATTCAAAATTTAATGACAATAAAATGCTTTTCCAAGCAAAATCATTAAAGTAAATATTTTTTTTAGAAAGCAAGAAGTGTTTGAAAGATGTATACAAAAATGATAATACTAGAATAAAAAATATGGTTGATGAGGGAAAAACTTTTATGTCATCAAGGAAATACGTTTGATACATTCAACTTTACTCTTTTTCTTGGCTTGGTAGATGATTAAAAAGCTTTTATTTTTCTTGTCCTGCTACTTTACTCTTTAACTTGAGCTTTCTTCTCCTCTTTCAATTCCAAAGCTATTCTTTCCCTTTCCAATTCAATCTAGCCAAAAAGTAACATTAATTAATTAATTTTTATATAAGTTGAGGATACCATTGAATTCACAAATAGCATCACTAACTATGTCTTTGGTGCAACTTTAATATGCTTGAAATATGTTATAATCTTCATGGAAAATATGATTTGCGACATGTCATGTGTAAAAAAAAAAATAAACAAATGAAAATAATTATACCAAACTACCTCAAAAGCTCAAATAAACATATCAAGTTCTTTTATATTTGTTTTAAGAAAAACTAACATTTTTTGTGTTAGGAGTAACCCACGTGCACGGCAAGAATGGCTAGGATAAGAGCAACCCATGGTGGTAAAATTGCCCATGAACGGAATGGAAGAGGAAGATGAAATTAGGAAGAGGAAGAGGAAGAGACAAAGAAGCCATGAAACCCACCAATGAGCGTACCCATGGCAATGCAAGGAGAAATTGACAATGGCAACCCAAAAATGACGTATCAACAGCCTGTGAGGATTGGTTGGAAATGCAATCCTAAAGCTTGTGGAGATGGGAGCATTTGATTTTTTAGAAAGAAAATAGAAAGTTTTGCACGACTTCAAGTAAATAATTTGAGAAGAATATGAAAAAATTTTAAAAGATACTATTCAACAATTGTTGAGAAACAACTATTAAATAAATAATATTCAATGATTTTTATAAAAGAACCATTGAGTATTTAAACTCTTTCCTCAGCAATTCTTTATAAACAACTGTTAAATACTGGTAGAATTTTAAAAATAATAAAAATAAAATAATACTCAATGGTTATATGACATTACCGTTGGGTATTGTGATGCAATATTCAACGGTTTCACTAAGAAATTTCAAATTTTTACCTATTTATGTACACAATAGGTTTTTTTTTTAAGAACTGTTGAATAAATCGCACTATGTATTGCCATTTTTTTAGCAGTGAAGAATCAAATATCAATGCAAGAAGAAGAAAAGGAGAAAGAGGAGGGTTTAAAAATGGAGGGGTTGGGTGGTAATTTGAATGAGTTTGAGAAGATCATATTTCGCTTACCACTCTCTCATGACCCATCTTCTTGAAAAAGCTCTTGAACATGAAGATGAAGCCATACATACCAAATTTCAAGCTAGCCTTTAAGCATTTTTGTATTCATGCCAATGTGAGAGAGATAGAGTGTGGCAGATGATGTTTGAGAAGGATGAAGAAGAGAGACACATCATGTTTTATACTCCACATCAATGGAATTTGTCAACAGTTTTCCTACATAGACAGCATAACGGTCAACATCTTAGCTATTTAACAGTTTAGGTATTCTTGCACACATTAAACTAAATTCATGAGCACTTTTGCATAGATGCGGCGCTGTGTTTAATTCAAGGGGGCAAATGCACCCCCCAATTTTAGATAAAATTACAAAGAGGATGGATATGTTCTATTATTTTTCACCTTTTAACCTAAATATTTTGCACCCCTAACCCACCTTTGAAATGGTTGGATTCTAAAAAAAATTAATAATGCTTGATAATTAACTTAAGAATTACATAATTGATATGTGAAGAAATACTGAATTTGCATAGTCTTGCACAAAAATTGGTGTAAACAAGAAGAAATATAGTTTATTCCTTACTTTATACTCTCTTGAAATTAGCAATGATATTATCAATTGCCACAGCAATGGTAGAAAGAGCCTTTTCTGCTTTGAAGTTTGTAAAGAATCAATTGTAAAATCATATGAGAGATTCATTGATGAATAATTATCTAGTGACTTATATTAAAAAAATGTTGATGGTTGTTTAACAATTTCATAATATGAAGTCATGAAGGGTACAATTGTAAAGTATGTACATGCTTTTTTTAAAAAATTACTAAATAGTCTTTAAATTATTAATTTTAAAAATATTGCACCCCCTGACCTAGGGCCCTGGCATTGCCACTACTTGCACTTACTTCATTTAAAGATACTAGGTGCCCTTAGAAGAAATGTCAGTGGGCATTTTTATCCCTTTACCTATATATATATATATATATATAATTAACAGCATGGTTAATTGCTCAATCACCATCATCATGTTGTTGGTGTTTATATATATTTTTAATTTTAATATTAAAAGGGATTGTGTTAAAGCCAATAATTTGGGTTTGGAAATTTAGAAATTTTCCTTTACTTTAAACTTATTCGAGCTATTTGAATAAATTTAAAGAAATCTAAGTCAAGCTCAAACTCAAACTGGGTTTTGCCTGAGTACTGAATTTTTTATTATTAATAAAATGAAATTAACATTCGCTTGAGCTTTTACGTATTCAGTATTTCATTATTAAAAAAAAACCTCTTCCAGACTCTAAGTTCACACATTTTACACTCTTAAACGAAGTTCTAATATCCTAATATTTATTTGTTTTGAAATTTCTTGAAAATATAAAGGAAAAGTAAACGCAAAATATTATTTCATATATTTTCATTTTTATTCTTTAATGCTTGGTCTCACTTTAATAAGGATAGAAAAAAAGTGCATTGTATTGTCATCATGTTACTAGAATAATTTTAATTTTAAGATAAAAATTAAAATTGACTTAAAAAATAAAATAAAATAATATTTAATAATTCAAGACTTGAATAAGTCTGAAGCATCAGGACCAAGCTTGGTTATATGATTTTTTTTTATATATATTTAGGTATTTTAAATTTGACCAACATTGAATCTAACTCAAACAAACCTAGTCCATCCAAATTATTAGCTCTAGGTTGTAGTTGAAGAAATCATATCATGCATCTGAATTTTAATTTAATTATTTATGCAACAAAGACAGAAATTGAAGTATTGTAATTTTTGAAATGTTAAGCACAAGTGCTTGTGTTTAATTAAAGCTCCTGGCTTATAGTTTGAGTTACCCTATACATAGCTTAGCACCATTAATGTAAAATTAAGCTTTGATTAATCAGTCAAATCTACCAAAACAAGACTCCTCTGCTCTTTCTTTCATCGATGTTCATGAACTTCTACTCAAGTGGCAGTCAAATTGCGCCTAAAAATCACTTAAATTAATGACTCCAAATTGAAGGGAAAAAAAATCTTTGCTAAAAATCACTAAAATATTATGACGAGTCATCAGCTTGAATATAATTGAATCCAACCTATGCAAGGAATATCAAGATCAGCCAACAATAAAATCCGAAAGGCAGTAATTGAATTCAATCAATATAATTACACAGTTTACTAAAAACTGAAATGGAGTGAGGATTATTAAAGTAAACCAAAGAAAGCCAGTGGAAATATTATAACTTCTATATAGCATGTGTGTTTGTGAGAGGGAGTGATGATGATACTCATCCAAAACTGTTTCATTCAAGGGGAAAAAAGAGGGCAACAGATAATCTACGACGTGTTTGGATTAATATTAAAACAGAATTTGAATAAAATTGATTTATAAGTATGATTTTAGACATAATTGGTTTAATCAAAATGAAGAAGCTCATGGGAGGATAATTGATTGAATTAGTTAAAAAGGTAGAGATATGCAAGGGGCAAGGAGGGGTGCTTCCCCCCCATTGTTGTATGCTCTTCTAGTACTTGCATGTAAAACTTTTAAAACTAGGTTTTGACCCCCATTCAATGTTTTATTTTCAATTCCCCCCCATTCATTAGCATCCCAATCAGTCCTAGTCAAGTCAACTTATCCTAGTGTATTGGAAAATTAGTGATGGACATAAGATGTCATCACATTTTCATCCAATTTTATAAATTTAGTGACCAATTTAAATCGATCACTAATTTCCATCACTAAATTTTTATATTAGTGAAAAATGTTTTTAATTGAAAAAAATAGTAAAATGAGCTCAAATATTTTTTAAAAATAAATAATTTGTAATATACATAAAGAGGCTCACATCAAAAATCTTCAAAATTATCAAATTTAATAATTAGACAAATAATTTTTCTCTTATTATAAGTAAAATATATAATCTAAAATTATATGAAAATAAAAAATATTTTTTTATTATGTAAATTTAAATATAAAATAAAATTTTTACCGTATGAAAATATTTTAATTATATCATAGATAATATAAAACAATATGTACAAATAATTATTTTCATAATATATATTATTTGGTATTAAATAATATATTTATTAACTAATAATAAATATTAAATTATATATTCATGTGTTAATGTGTGTGTTTGATAATATATGTTATCAACATATTTAAATAATAATATATAAATATATATATATATATATAATACATTTAAATTAAATATATGAGTTCAATTAAGTAATATACATTAAATTTTGCATACCAAGAATGAAAGATTATCACAGCTCAACTTGCAAAAGAAATGAGATCTTAGGTTCAAAACAAGACGATGTCACATCTAAAAAAAATTAAAATAAATTATTGACATGACAATGATATGGCGTGGAGGTCCAAGTGGCGATGACGTGGTGAGTGGTGAGTGATGTGTACTTGTGAGGTGGCATGGAAGGTTGGACCCACAAAATTTTTTAATGATACAATAAATTAGAAACAAAAGTTTATTAATTAATGACAAATATTTTTCATCACTATCATTTTGGTCACTATATTAGTGACGTAATTTTGTAATGAAAACGGATGATCTTGATGGATTTGCTTACTAGTGACAAATTCGTCTATCACTAATTTCATTTTTGTAGTAGTGGGATTTAAGTTTTAAGATATGCAATCATATTAAATAAAAATATTGAAGATATTCACAAGGTACCCCATGAGACTGCCACTAATAAGAATCTGTGGTCACACGCAACAAGGTTAAGATTAGTATAAAAAGATAGTAATATCCCAAATTTTCCAAATACGAGACAATGGAATTTTAAAAAAACAAACAAACAAACACAATTTGAGCTTTCATGATTGAGTTAATCTAAATGAGTGTTTAGTTGAGTATTAGATAATTGATTTCATCAAAACAGGTGTTTAGATAAATTTTTAGAAAACCAAATTTTGAGGGTTGATAATTGATTTCTAGAGCTATCCCAACATAGTTAGATAATTAACCGAGTTTGCTGCATGTGAGATCACAGTTGAGAGAATAAAACTACTGTTAAGAGTCATTATTTTGTCGGTTATAAGTTATTTGCATATTTTTTTCACATTTATTTAATTATTTTTAAAACATTTATTTTTCATTATATATCAAGCTAGCACAGTTCTGTGCAACAAGCTAATCATTGGCGAGTCATTTCCGGGAGTTTATTCTTGGCTATTCAGAAGCTTGAGCGTGAGATTCTTGTTCTTTCCTTCTCAATGGATTATTATTCCATTAAAATTCCTTTTATTGGTTTGAGTTCCTATCAGAGAGAAAAAGAGAGAAATTTCTAGAACTGGTGTGGTAAATTTAAAAATTACCATCTGTAAATATCGCATCTAAATTAACATTCAACCACAATTTTTAACAACCACGGCTGAATTCACTATTGTCTATTAAATGTCAATTTCCTTATAGTGTGTCCCTTTCCGGGTATTGCGATAGTGTGTGTATATAAATGGGAAAATACCAGCTAAGGATCTCTAGAGAGTTTTTATATTTAAAAAGTGTTGGAATACCTAGTAGATAATCTGATTGGAGTTGTGTTTGAGGGCATTATCCTTAAAAGTTATTTTGCCATACTAGGACTAAACAAACCCTTTCTGTAAAAACAGGATGCCACAGAACAATAGAAATACATAAACTGAAAAGAAAAACCTAAGAGATGGAAGGGGAATGCTTGAAAGCTCAATAATAGTGTATTCTAATTACTCCACAACTATGCCTTCTATGTAAAATAGCTGTACATGAATGTTGAGCCTCATTAAATGCCACCATTAAAACCTTTTAGAGTTTTTAAGCACTTAAACATTAAATCTAAATTAAGAAACTTGTTAATAAATATCGTAGATTTTGAAAGGTTAAAGCTTTGAATAAGTCAACATTAATTACTTACAAATTCTAAAGGATAATAGATTGAATATCATTAATAACCATCATGCATATTGCAAAACTTTAAAGGTTTGGACATTGAAGTCTGCAAAATATTTTAGTAAAAAAACCCAATATCACATCTCACTCACATACAATATATGAGCACACTCACTCCTTGATTTGTCTCACTTATCCGAATTTTATCTTAGTATTATAAATTAAGGCTTCCCTGTCTCGGCTAATATGAGGTTTCTCTTGACACACACCCATAAAATTACAAGAAGAGCCTTAAAAATATAAAATTTTACCACACCAATAGGTACCTATTTGAAAATAAGATTTTGTGAGAAAAGATCTAATTATCCCTAAAACTTTAGGGATGCATTAATAAATATTTATTTAAGTTTTGACAAGTAATCATATGTGATTAATAACAATTCATTCAAAATGAATAAACTGCAAAAGCTAATAACACAAGTTTAATTATACAAGATTGATTCTTGCATAAACAAACATCCATTCAAATTTTGACAACTAACTTTATGTAATTAACAACAATAACCCATTTGAAATCATCAAGTAATTGTATGTATTAGTCCTATATAAACAAGTATCCATTCATCTTTTGACAAGTAACCATATATAATTAATAACAACTTATTTGAAATTAAAAAGTGATATAATTGATAGCATAGGTTTAATTATATAAGTGTTAGTCCTAAATAAATAAGCATTCATTTAGGTTTTGACAACTAAGAATAATTAATTAACAACCTATTAAATTACTAAACTTTAGGTGCAATTAGATCTTTTCTTATGAAACGTTATTTTATACAAGCACCTAAGGAGTGCAATGAAAATTCATATTTTTGAGGCCTTTCTTTGATATGAAAACTCTCCAAGAATGCTTAGATGATATTCCCCCTCTATATATATATATATATATATATGTATATGTATTTGTTTCCTCCAATAGGAGTTTGTTCAAATGGACTAAATTTAAATTATATAATATATATGTATTATATATTATTGGTGAAAGCACAATTTAGCAATGTTTTAAAAGTTAGGATGGATGTTAAAATAGGAAGGCTAGTTAGTCTCAATTTTAATAGTCTAACTAGTTAGACAGAAGATTAAACTGATAACATAATAATTAAATAAAAATTAAATAAAAAATAATATGAAATGCATATATATATATATATATATAATAAATCCAAAATATGTCTATTTGTTATTAAAATAACATATTGGACCATATATCAACATGTAAATTATACTTTTATTTATAAGTTGTCAAATATATGTTGATCTTAGTTAAATTGAAAAATAAGTATTTTTAAAAGCATCTACATTTTCACACATAGTTGTCAATATCTTCATAGAAAAATGGCCTCAAATTTTATTATATGTGTGAAGTGTTTAAATGCTTCTTATATACTTATGTTGAATGGACAAAGAACTTTTGGTTATAAAATTCTGTGTTTCTTGAGATGTCATGGTATTAGTATTTTCAACTTTGGCTCTCCCAAGAAAAAGAAGAATAAGATTGCTGGGGCTTAAAATTTTGAAGAAGACTTTTTTTTTCAAATATTTTATTTGAATTGCTCTCAAGAAGTACAGAATATGATACAGAAATTATATAACTGGCATGAATCTTATGTTTGTCACCTGCAATCTGAAAAAAAAAAAATAGTCATATCATTCATGATTTATGAATAGTATAATTTATTAAAATGTTTATATTATACATTTACACTACATAAATTATACTCCTTTTGTTTGACCTGAACAAATAATGCATTATGACGTTAACTTTAGCAGCATATGAATTAATATTATATACAAGGCTAAATGATAAATTTTCTCCTAAAATTTAAACCATAAGTTTAAGAATATCTATGACCCTAAATTTAATTTTGATGTAATATTTTTTTTAACTTTTGAAAATGGTGTATTAGTATTCTATAGTTAACAAATGTTAACTTTAATCGCTAGTTGATATAAAAAATTAAAAAAATGATATAAAAAATTATAAAAAATAATCAAGAAAATGTTTTCAGGCCATTTTTATATTTTTTGGATATTTCTTTGCAATCTTGGGTCCTTTTCTATAATTTTTAAGTTATTTTTTGTAATTTTCTGTTTAAGTGACTATCAAAGTTAATTTTAACGATATTGAACCATTTTTAAAAATTAAAAAAATATTATACTAAAAATAAGTTTAGGATTCTAGACATTTCTAAACCTATAATTTTTGGTTGAAATTGCTGTTTAATCTCTATATATATTATATAGAAGAAAGTTATAGTGTGTTGATAAACTACAAATCTTATAGGTCAAATTCCATGTGAAATTAATATATAAAGACCCACATCTAGGATTCCATCGCAAAAACAGCATATATCAAAAATAAAATATTGTGCTTCAAATATTTAATTTGCATCCAGGCGATTCTTTTGTTGTAGTGAGTCTTGCTTTATAGTTGTTCCGATTAATTGTCTTTTAAGAAAACTAAAGCCACACTTAATATAATGTTATGGGAAACGTATGGCTTCAAGTTGCAACCAATAATTATACGTTGCATCTATTTAGTGCTCGTCTTAATTAGTCGTTGACCGTTAAAATCACGATCAAAAGTTCATAACCGCACTTTCAAAGATCGAAGATTTGAAAATGAAGTGGCCAAATAAATAATTAAGACAAGCGCACTTTATTAACTATGTACGACATGCCTTCCATTCTGACAAAGCGTCATACAATCAATACGACATTAAAGGGAATAATAAATTAAAAAGTATGTTGATTGACTCTTTGATCCGAACACACACACACACACGTACGTTTAAAGAATAGGAGTTGTCGAAACAACAATGATGTGCGTGTTGTACCCCCCACACTCACGTTTGGATGCAGATAATCCAACCAATTAATGCCCACCATTATATTGTATCGGACTCACTAATAATTTAAGTGATCAAGATGGTGAAAGTACCTTCATGCCTTCCATTCTGACAAAGCATCATACAATCAATACGACATTAAAGGGAATAATAAATTAAAAAGTATGTTGATTGACTCTTTGATCCGAACACACACAGCACACACACGTACGTTTAAAGAATAGGAGTTGTCGAAGCAACAATGTTGTGTGTGTTGTACCCCCCACACTCACGTTTAGATGCAGATAATCCAACCAATTAATTCCCACCATTATATTGTATCGGACTCACTAATAATTTAAGTGATCAAGATGGTGAAAGTACCTTCATGCCTTCCATTCTGACAAAGCATCATACAATCAATACGACATTAAAGGGAATAATAAATTAAAAAGTATGTTGATTGACTCTTTGATCCGAGCACACACACACACACACGTTTAAAGAATATAAGAGTAGTCGAAACAACAACGTTGTGTGTGTTGTACCCCACACACACTCACATTTAGATGCAGATAATCCAAACAATTAATGCCCACCATTATATTATATTGGACTCATCAATAACTTAAGTGATCAAGACGGTGAAAGTACCTTCAAGTTATTTAATTGACTTTTTATTTTTAATTAGCATTTATGTCCCAACAATTTTAAATAGTACTTTGTGTCTTTGGCTTCTTATTTGCCTACATGATAGAGTGCTGTTACTCATCTACCAATAAATATATTGGGCAATATATATTCATTTAATATGTTGTATGTAGTTTAATTGTAAATTAAGATTGATCAGTCAGCTAATTTACTACATTCCATGCTATTTTCTTTATATAGTTTCAGTTTTATCAAATGTCATTGAACGGCCAGGAACTTAGTTAACCTAGTTGATAATGTCAATATATATAGGGAAAATCATATTCAAGAATCTAGCAAAAAACTTATTTGCAGGTAAGAATTAATACAGAATGTATTATTATTAAAATGAAAACACAGTCTTGTTTTTTTTCCTAAAATGAGACTTGTTATTAGTTTTTGTTTGTGAATAAATTTTTTATTAGGTTCTTGGATATAATTCTCCCATATGTGTTGTGCGAGCACAAGAGCCAACATGAGACTTATGATAATGTCACCCTATCAAGAGTCGATATTCTCGACAGCTCCACTCCATGATACTTCACTCAGCCTCCTGCTGGTCAGGACCCTCTATAAGTAGTCCTTTCCATGATACTAGAATCTCAATAAAAGCACCAATGTAATGACTGATGAGCACAAACTCAAGGGAAGAATCCATCCTAAAAAATTAATCTATTAGGAAGAAGAATTTCTTAAACTTATAAATATCAAACCACTTGTAAGGCTCCCTGTTGTGGGATCCATGACATGTATATATGCTCAGCACATACAATCGAAGCATAGGATAAGCAAATCAAATAATGATAAATATTTAAAGTATTTAAACCAAGAGTTCGCATTAGGAATGATAATTACCTAGGACTAGTTACCCCTATATATGTACTCTTTAGATTTGCTTCCATTAATTAAAATTCAATTTTACATGCTGTCGTTTCACAAATCTCATGTATATGGTTTGTGCTACCTTGGAATCGGCTTTTTATTGTTCTTCTTCTAAAAAAAAATATTAAGAAGAATGAAATACTCCCTCATGTATATAATATAAGGCACCCTCTAATCATCTAACAAGAATCAAGATAAGAAGAGATACTCAATTCATTGACTCTATCTAAAATGAAAATAAATTTTTAATTTCATCTGCATTTAAGTGGAAATATTTAAATTTGTATTGCATCCTTTCTCATAATCAATAACTTTAGAATTTTTGTCCTTGATATAAGGGGGTATTAATCATATTTTTTAATATTATCCCTGTTTACAAATTTTCATTTAAAGGTGAATAAAATTAAAAATTCATTATATTTTTAAATAAAATTTGAAGAGTTTTATAATGAAGAAAGAAGCAAGGGAGTATCTTACAACAAGGATCAAAAGGAGTAGATAATTATTTACATTATGAATGATGTGGACTCTCTTGATTTCCAACCTCATCATCTGGCCCTCTATTGCCTCAAATCGAAACATTTTATATTTATATTACCATTGTCAATGTGTCACATTTAGATTTGGACTGTAATTAAGAAGGTAGAAAAACTCCTTCACCATATTTATGCCATCTTTACGTTTTGGTAGTTTTTTAATTACAGCCTAAATCATGTGATACATTTAGTAATTATCATCACACATTTATTGACATTGGTTCTATGTGTGTTACATTAAAAAAAACGCTTTGAATTTTTTTTTATATAAATAACTAATTAAGTCATATTCAAACATTGTCAAACCTAGCTCATTGAAGGTAACTATCTTAAAAATATTTTGTCTTCAGACAAATTTAATTAAATTCAAAATCTCATATTTAAGTTATCATAATTTCGTTAACTAGAACCAATTTCTATTGATTTGAGTAATTTTACACCAAGTCATAAGAAAATACCCGTGAGGAAAACAAATGCGACGACAACTATTTTTGGTTTATGCTGTTCGACACTAGAAACCCAAGAAAGTGACCTTTAAAAATATTTGAAGGTGACAATATCTCTTTTATATGTGCGCTTCTTTTTTAGTTATCTTCTGTTTTTATTTCTAACTTTTGATTATTTAAATTTTATACATGTGTCACTGACATGCATGCCCTATAAAATAGTGGCCATTGGGAAAATTGGTTATCCCAAAAAGGCTATAAAAACAATCTGTGCCATGAAATAGACATTTACCTAGTTGGGTTGTTGGTCAGCGTTATATATTCCTCACTCACTAATTAATTAATTTAAGGCATTTTCTCCCAACTTTGTAATTCTATATATTTCCTCAACTCTATTTATAAATTATTTTTATTAATTTCATCAATATCAATATAATAAAAGTACAAAAAATAAAAGTAAGTGAAAATTTAAATATGACCATCAAGTAAAAAAAAAGCAAACAAATAATATACTATTATTTTTTTTTATCTTTCTCTTTCTTACTTTTCTTTTCAATTTAAAATAAAATAATTCTATCAATTAATGATTTATAAAGTGAATCAAATTATACTTTTAAAATGTGACTAATATACATGATTGTAGGAGTACTTTATAACCTTCAAAGCTAAGATAGTTTACTCCCTCCCGTTTATAATACAAGATTTGTTTATAAATTATTTTTTGTTTAAAATTTAGAATGTTTGATAGAAATCTCAAGAAATATATTTTCATTCTTACCTCTATCTTGGTCAATACAAATCATCAATCTCAATATATATATAGTAAATTATCAATATCAATATTATGTAATTTTGACTTAAAAAATAGTTAATGGATATTTTATTAAAACAATATAGATGTAGTATCCATAATAAAAAAAACTGGATGTGGAACCTACTGTTCAAAAGAAATGAGATCAATGTGGGACTCATGATGTATTTACATAGGATGAAGAATTTTACTATATAGACATATATAGATGACAAGAATTAGACATTATATAAAAAAGAATAGCATTTTTTGTACTTTAAAGATCATATGAGGTTCATAGTAAAAATTGGTGGTAGATAATAAAAATAATATGTATTAAATATGGAACAAAATTACAAATTTATTTAGACAGAGTATAAAAAAATAAGTAGGTAATCTAATGAGTTTTACTTCAAAATATAATTTAATTAAAATAAAAAATTCTAAATTAAATTTCACCCAAAAGACAAATTCTAAATAAAATTATTTGTTACTTTTAATTTATATGTAAAAGATAATAAAATATAAACCTAAGTGACAAATTAATTTTATATGTAGATGATAATAAAATGTAGAATATATCCTTCAATTTTAATTTTAACTTTAAAATAATATATCCTTTAGATAACACTTACTCCCTTGGGTTTTATTAAAGGGAGAAAATATTTTTTTATCATATTTATAAATTATATCATTACCATTTCATCATAAATTTTTCCTTTTAGCCTCTATTAAATATTGAAGAGAGAAAATATATTGTCAATATATATATATATATATATTTAATAGGGGTAAAATTAAGAATTTATTAAAATTTTAGACAAAGTTAATAAATTTTAATATTTTTCTTGATTCAACAAAACATGTTGAAAATGATTTATAGATAAAACTAAAAAAATTGAAATGAAAATTTGTACAAAGTTAAATGACTAAAGAAATACTAATCTAGCTAATTTTTAAAATAAAAAAGAGATATTTAAGATTAGCATAAAATAGAGGAGAAGGCAAATAGAAATTTGTCCTAAAGTTTTAAAGAAAAGTGAGTAAACGTGAGACTTATAATAGTAAAGAAATTGTTAAAATAAAAGAGAGATATTTAAGACTAAGATAAAATAGAGGAGAAGGCAAAATAGAAATTATTCCTCAAGTTTGAAAGAAAAGTGAGTGTATGTGAAAGTTAAGTAAAGAAAAGTGAGTGTAAGACATACCATTAAAGAAAAAAAAAATGTGGGGGCAAATATGAAACTCATAATTTAATTATTAAATTTTATTTACAAATGGAGAAAAAAATTATATATATATTTTCATTTCAAATTGAAAAATTTAAACAAGGTGTAAAAAAATAATAGATTTCTATATTTTAAGATATATCATTAAATAAAAAAATATGGGGTGAATATAAAACTTGAAATTTAATTAATAAAATTTATTTACAAAAGGGAAAATTTTCTATATATTTCCATTTATAAATTAAAAATTTAGATAAGTTGTAAAAAATAATAAGATTTTTTATATTTTGAAAGACTATATAGGATCTAGAGAAATACTTTACATAGATCAGGTACACCATATTATTTATGATTTTGTCCAATTAAAATTATTCAAGTAATATAAATAAAATCTTGTATGATATTTTTTTGATAGTGGATATAAGATTCTTAATAAAAATTAATATATAGATGTTAAATATGAAATAAGGTTAAAAAATTTATAAAAAGTACACAGGTAACTTGGTGAATTTTATTTTAAAATTTAATTTACTCAAAATAATAAATTATAAAAAATAATAATTTATTTTAAATATTATTTATACGAGATAATAAATTGTAGATTAAAATATAAAGTTAAGTGATAAATTATAAAGTGAAATATTTTATTATTTAAATTAGGGGATAACACATGTCCTAGAATAATAAATTATTCTTTGTATTTTGAAATTTTAGAGTAAAAAATTTTTAAGTTCTTTGTCTAAAAATAAAACAATTTGCTGTGTATATTCTTAATATAGACAAATACTTTATTCGTGTTTTACTATGCACAAGAGTAAAAAAATTCTAAACTAAAATAAGTTGTTATTTATAAAATTAAATTTATTTTAAGATAAAAAATTATAATATGAAGCATGTTTACATTAAAAATTTATATGGAAATTACACAATTTGGGATAACAAATTTTTTTATATATTTTCCCTTAGCATGGGGTAACAAATTATAAAATAGTTTGTATGAGAATAAATTAAGTTATCTTTTTTGTTTTTTTGCTAACTAGAATAAAACAAGTTATCATTCATCCTATGTGAATACATGCTGCAATGATTTTTTTAAAAGAAAAGAATAAGCTAAATTATATTTCAAGTTATAAGAGATGAAATTTAAAAAAAAATTGATTTTTTTAATATGTTAGAGTTACACAAAGGATTGGATAGGATTAGACTTCGACCTATACTAAAATCTAGTCTCTTATATAAAAAAATATTTGATTAGGCAACTCGTAATCTGGTTTGATTTAATAATAACTTAAAAATTACCATAATTAGACTTGGTCCATAGAACTAAGGTATTGGTCCTATTAGTATAATACTCACTTTACTTTTTTTCCTTCTATGAGAAGTAATAATTCATTTTGACATGATAAACTCAATTAAGATAATAAAAACACTTATAATTATAATAAATTCATAATAATTTCCAACAAAAAGTAAAAAAAAAAAATTTCAGTTACAATTTAAATGATTTAAATTTATAACTTTAACAAAAACAATACTCAACAAATTTCAACAACACTATATTACAACAACAATTTAGTAACAAACTTAACAAATCTCAAATTCATTTACTTTACCATCATCAACATAAAGGAAGGTAATAAAAGAAAAATAAAGAATTAATAGATCAACATTTAATCTAGGGTAAGTCCCACTGAATAATGAAAATATAAAGCCCTTCCTGTTTTCTTTCCTTTGATATGAAAGTTTTATTTCTTCAATATTAAAATAAAGAGGAAGCAATCCTTTGCTTTAATATGAAAATAATGGGACTATAAATAGCAAATAAGCTCTAAGACACGGAAAACGAAAACAATGCAATAGAATCATCAAATTAGATGCATAAAAACTCCATGGCTAAGACTATTATTCTCTTAAAAGTAAGGAGACATCTTTGCAGAGTTCAATTCTACAGGAGCAACAATCCCTTGCAGATAAACTCAATCTTAGCAACACCATGTAATGCATACCTATGTTCATAAGCATTTCAGAACATCAAAAAACTAATTTATATAAAAAAAGTTATCCAACACTACCATCAAGTTGACATGTTTGGCTATTATTAAAATGGAAAAAAATATAAAACAAATAGAGAATGTAACAAACTAATTAAATGTTACCTGCAAATGAATGAACAAGAAATTAACATCAATAAGTAGCAAGTATTAGAAATATATAGCAAAACATGAAGGAATTAGAGGACCCATAATGAGTAATTCAAATCAAAGGTGAGAGGCGATGACGCAATGTGAATTAGAGGAGAGGTGACGACACAATGTGAATCAGAGGAGAGGCAATGGTGCGATAAGAATCAGAGGAGAAAGGCGACGAAGCAATGCAAATCAGAGGTGAGAGGCGAGCACTTGATGAACAAAAATGTCCTAGATGATGTGGTGGATGAGAAGGGCTAGGGCTTCATCTGTTGAGCGAATGGCGAAATGGGCGCGTTGTGCGAGCAAGTGACCTAAGCGTGCAACTGTGTGAGGGACCAGACTTGATAAGTTATTATTAGTATTTTCTTATTATTATAATATTTAGTAAATTAATTATAATAATATTAAATAAATTTAATAAGACCAGAGTGAACTAAGTAGTTCAGATGCCCAATCTCTTGTTCAATCCAACTTAAAAAAAAGTCTGGTATTTTTACTTTTTCCAGTCTTGAAGGATTCGTTTTTAACTAGAACATACCGTCTTGAGTTAGATAGGATTAGAGTACTTCTGTGCAACCCTAACATGTATAGAGATAACAATGCAAAATAAAAATTCTTCTTTAAACTTTAAAGAAAAGTGAGTGTAAGTGTGACCTATAGTAAAGAAAAGTAGGTGAAAGACAAACCGTTAAAGAAAATGTCTATATCGCTTTTCATAAAATCTCTACAAACTAAATTGCTTTTCATAAAATCTTTAAATTATATAAAGAAAAAAATATAACTTTTGATCTCTACACTTTACTCGTATTTTGCTATAGGTCCTTGTACTTTTTTTTGGTGTTTTGGATCCCTACACTTTCATCTGTTGGTGTTTTATGTTCATCCAAGGTCCCATATACTTTGTTCATTTTGTTCATTTAGGGACCTAGAATATCAAAAAATGAAAGTGTAGAGATCCAGAACACCAAAAACAAGTATAAGGACCTATAGTAAAACACAAGCAAAGTGTAAGAATCAAAAGTTATATTTTTCCTTATTAAAAATCATTTATTTTTTTAATCTTAAACAAATGGGCCATTGATCTTTATGATTTAAGAGATTAATTTGATTTCTATTTTTAATTATCCCTACAAATTTTAGTCTTAAATGATTATATTAATGTAAATATGATAAAGACATCCCCTAAATACCCATGAGAGTGTCGTTGATAATAATGGCCATACACAATGAGGATTCGGATTAATCTAAGCGGAGATAGTAATACCCTAAGTTTCTCGGGTTATATAATGTTGGAATTTACTTTTTTTAAAAAAGAAAAAGCTAATAAAAATGGACCCACCTCTAACAAAGAAACTGATTTTCCTTTTTCAGGTCACTAACTGTGTACCAAAAAATGATTATAGTTAAAAATATTAAAATGCTTTCTCAATAATTGGCCCTGCTGAATTTTTTCAAGCCCACGCGTGTTATTATTATTATTATTATTTTGCTAATCGCGCGTGTTATTTTTTTATCTGGTCAATATCACGCTCAACTTATTTTTTTGTGAAACTTTACTGACTTGGTTTAACTTATAATATTATTTCGTAACAACTATATATCACATACTTATTTGATACCAGCTATATTGACAAATAAATACTTGGATATTGTTAGATTCTAACAAAAGTTAACACTTTCAATACGATTTTATACGACCTGGAAGTTAAAATTTGAATATGATATCTTATTAAAGTGGCATAAAGTTTTTGATGGTGTGGTGATTTGGGGTGGCATTTCATATTGCCTCCACAAAGTTGATAAAGAAAATTAAGCAGTGGTTGGAGCAATTGCATGCACGCTATTGTGTGAGTGCTCAAAAGTGTAAATTTTAAATGTGGCAGAGATTAGGAACTCAATATGTTTACAAAAGCCAAAATGCTAAAGTGATTGTGCTTCCCAACTTTTAATATATATATATATATATATATAATTAATGCGTGTGTGTATACTCCCTCCACTTAATCACGTTTTCTCAATATTAATTTTATTTAAACTCATTAACTGCAGAGAAAATAATGCAAATATGAAAAAAATTTAATTTAAAAAAGGGGATAATTTTAAATTTTAATTTATTTATGAGAAAACACAATTGTTGGCTTCTATAGTTTTATCAGGTTTTATTTTTAGTTTTAATAATTTTTTTACTGTGTTTTTAGTCCCTATAATTTTAGAAAGATTAGGTGACTTTTATTTTTCAAATACAGATAGTTTTCATTTTTTTTAGTGTTTTTATTTCCAATGAAAATTGAAAACACTGAAAAAAATGATATGGACTAAAAGTAAAATTCAGTAAAACTATACAACAAAAAATAGAATTTCATCTGTTCCTAAATATAAGATCTGATTTTCACCTTTCTTGTTCTTAAATACAAATTCCAATATTTGGCCAAAAAAAATACAAATTATAATGGAAATTTCTATTTTCTAAGTATAATTAATACTTGTTTTTAAAAATACCTCATATGTATCTAGTAATTTAATTTAGAGATATCTACTTATTGTTCTCAATATCTCAAGGAAGATATTTTCTATTGTCAGTGAGACTTATTTCTTATATTTATAAAAAAAATTCCTATGGAAAATATAAAACTTCTTATCTATCCTTAAATTTCTATAAATACATGATAGATACTAAAAAACAGACTAGTCATTTAATTGATAAAGACAATGTATCAAGGATTAGTGATTCAACCAAGAGTCAACCTAAAGTCAAACCATTCTTAATTAAAATAATATAATATAATTTATATACATAAAAATATTCATGTTTGTATATGAAAATATGAATATTTAAATAAAAATAAGAAGGAATGACAAATAAAGATCTTGTAAAAATATTAATGTTATATTAGGATTTTTCAACACTGATGTTCTTAAATTTTTAAACTCCTATTACCATATTTCAATACTACAGTTTCTGATTTGATATTAATGTTTGTACAAGGTCCTTACTTGTCATATTCCCTAAAAATAATTAGTTCTGCTCAAATAATCCAAAGAAATTTAATAAAGAGAGGAAAATGTTATACTTGTGAACACAATCCCAATAAAAATTCAGCAAACTTAGTAAAATTTCAATAAAAATTAAATGATTAAATAATTTTTTAAAATAAATGGATTGGGTTGATCGAGTCACAACCAGGTTGATCACTTCCAAGTTAATCGATTTCCTTCAAGTTAACACTACCCAGAGTTAGATTATAAATCAGACTAGTCAACTAACCGACTCACCAAGTTACCAGTTAAATCGGTCAATCCGATCTAAGTTTTTATTTATTAAATACATGTATTCTTTTCCATGATATTAAATAAAAAGGAAAACTAATTTTTACATTAATACATAGATTTTGGTATCTTCTTTATTTATATGCTTTTTAATATTATGACTTATATTTAGAGGCAGGGAAAGGATAACAAGAAGACAAATTTCAGTAGGGTGCCCATAATTGACTCCCTTCCAAATGGCCCGTGCACGCATGCATTACTTTATTAGAAAATCCCTTTTGCAATTTTAGTATAATATTTAGGGCTCTAAAAGCAGCATTCAATGATCTCGCCGCACGTTATCCCCGATTTAATTTGTTAACCAGTATCATGAGCTTCCAGTATACTACTGTACATTTAATCCAAATAATTAAGTCAGAGCTTTCAAATGTCGAATGAATAAATTAAGCTTCTAATTTATAATTACCAATAGCATCTTCTCCTAGACGTCATCAGATGATTCTAAACAGAGTGAGGTGTTCAAATCCGAGTCGCAGCTTTCAAAAACTATACTTGTGCTTTAATTATAAATTCCTTTTCAAAGCATATGTTTTACTTAACATTTACATTAAAATATATAAGTGTTGGCTATATTACCAAATTTTCTCTAAAATTCAATATTTTAAATTTGTTGAAGTAAATAAAAATATAATAGAAAAAGTTTCAATAAATATAATTTAAAATTTTTAAAAAGACATAAAATGAAGAGATGATAGTCATCTTTCTCTCGAACTTTTTACGTAGGATATGGAGGTGTCATGAATTCAATCTTAAGTTATTTTTGCCTGTGTTACAATTCTAATTTTCCTACAAATTTTTAAAAATATTCATCATTAATAAAGGAGACCTAGAATAAACCTAATTAAGGAGTAAAATAATAAAATATAATATTAAAATAATCATCATTAATGAAATTTTATTTTTATCAAAATGTTTTATATTGCTACATTTTCTCTGGCAGTCATATTCTATCTAATGCATAATATGTGACACTTTTTAAAAGCATTGTTCAGTCAAAATATAGAGCATTTGGATAAAAATTATAATATTTTTTCAACTATATCTTTATCTTATTTATTATTTATTTTAATTATTATTATTATTATTATTATTATTATTATTATTAAAAAACCATGAAATAGTTATTAATATATATATATATATATATTAATAGAAGACCACAACAAAACTGTGTAGATAGACAATTAAATCATATCAACCTACAAAAGGCTGTAGAGGCCATAAGCCTATAACAAGCATGGGCCTTGTCTCCTTGAGTGAGTTAAGGAGTGTAAAAATATAGTTATGGTTTTATTTAAGAACACTGAATCAGAGGATCCAAATCAAAGTGACGAAATTTTAAAAGTTGAATATAATTTATGGTGTGTTTGGATACCTATCAATTATATCTAGGTTTGGATTTGAATTTAAGAAAAAATTTTATTTGGGCACTTAAAAATTTATATATTTGGATTTAGCCAACTTATAATTTCTCTATAATTTTAAATTCCCTTGACACTTTTGTAATTTAAAATCTTAGTAACTCAAATATCTGTTTCTCTTATATTTCCATCATTTATATCTTTATAACTTTTGTATCTTTTCTCATTTTTTGTTGATTAAAAAATAAAAATTTACTTGTCCTTTCAATTTCTCTTTTTTATTTTGACTTTCAATTCATCTATTTTTTTCACTTGAAATTTTTAAATTACTCACACAAAGAATTTTAAATGCAAATTTAAAACCATTAATTCAAAGGTTACCTTTGTGGTGTGTTTGGATCAATGTGGATTTGACTTTGAATTTAGATCAAATCTCTCATTTGAGTATATAAAAATTTATGGATTTACCATCTCTCGTTAAATTTCTTTTGTAATTTTAAATTTTTTTAATCCTTAATTGTTTAAAATTTCAGTTACTTTAAATATCTCATCCTTTTTCGTATCTTTTTATTGATATATATATATTCATTATATATAAAAGCTTATCACTTTTAATTTTTTTATTTTTGTTTTAAATCTCAACTCATTTCTTTTCTTTATTTAAAATTTTTTAAACTACTTAAATAAAGATTTTGAATATATGAATTCTAGATTTCAGATTTAAAATTCAAGATTTGAAATCTAAAATTTAAATTCAAATTTCAACTATCCAAACAACCTTGGTGTATTTTCTTGTGATGTACTTAGCTGACTCAAGTTAAATTATAAGCCCAACGACATGTCAAATTAATGGTTAGCTTCATTTTACAAGCATGTGCTTTGTTGATGGTATTGGGCTCTGCAGCTCTTTTAAGTAAATCATTACTATCAATAACTGTTTTAGTCATTACATTTTGAAAAGTCATAATAAGAAAAATTGGTAAGAACAATAATCTCTTTTTTTAATGAGTCATTTTCTTTCGTTGAGATCAAATTTTGCAACAAAATCACCCATGCCTGGCAATGTTAGAGAAGTCATCAATAAGATACTGAAAACTGTGAATAGCCATTCTGCCCATTTTGTCGAGATAATATTTTTGGAGGGGTGTGGCAGCTTTATGTAAGCTAGAGTTTGATTTTTGGGGGGGGGGGGGGGGGGGCGGTGATAGTAAAAAAAATTAATAGATAAGTCACGCTTACTATCATTTTATATAACCATACATGAGATTTTCATCTCATACAGCTCATTGTTCAATTCTTTCAGAGTAATTGGATTCCATTGAAGCACTGAATTGCAATCCTATATTCAAGCCAATATGATACTGGAACTGACAGACAATTTTGTATTATACAGGCAATTTTGTATTCACATGTCAAAGTCGGGCCTTTCATAGCTTCATGCTGGGCCTAAGCCCCAATAACACCCTAGGGTTTCAAAAGACAAGGCACTTGTACCCAAAAACAAAACCGAGACATGGTAGTTGAATGGGCCGAATTAGCCCATACATGGCACATGCTAGTCTCAAAAAAATTACATTAACAGTAATCAATAAATTAGTTTAAAATTTTAAATACAATAAAAATTGAAATAATAGTTTTTTCCATAATAATTATAAAATCCACATTCAACCTGGTCTGAAACCCGGGTTGAGCCGACCCTGTGAAAAGCTGGATCCTCCACGTCTTTTACTTGTCGGAGTTTCTCTGCCTCCCTCACTTTTGCTTTGAAGAACGTTCACCGGCCGTAACTAATTTCAGGAACCCCATTGTTACATTTATATCTCGCGTAATTTGTAAATATTATTTCCCACCCCTTTGAAAATATCTCTTTTCGCCGCTATTCAGTTCCGTGGAGCACTTTTTCCTACGCTACCTGTGCCCATCAATTCGGGGAGCGCCAGCGTTTGAAGTTTCATCTCTAGTCCTATTTACCAGTTTAACTTTCATAGCTTCAAGCTTCTCGGCTAAAAACCTCAAACTTGGTGTTGGGTTTCTGAAGTCATCGAGATACAGGGTGATTTTGTCCTCGTCCTCGTGTCTGCTGGAGATTCAGGAACTAGTGTTAGGTACTCTTTTGCTGGATCTTCATTTCCCCCTTTGGCTTCGCGGATTTTTGGGTTCTGGTAAAGGCATTTAATTTATTTACTATTAGTTTTAAGTTTCACTTTTGAGTACAAGAGAAGTGTTTTTAATGAAAGCATCTGAGGCTAAGGACCTGGTAACAGCTGAGATCTGGTTCATTTATCTACTTCGATGTGGTTCAGCAGGATATTGCTGGCTGCTATGATAGTGTTACATGATTCGGATGTTCATGTGGTGGATAGTTGTAATGCCTAGTCTTATGGAGAACTAGAGTAGACAATTTTTTGTTTGACAAGGATATCTTTAGAGTATCTAAAATATTGTGGTTGAGGATCCACTTATTCTTGCATATTGAATAATGAGCTTACATATTCGACTTAGATGAAGCAAACTCGAATGAGGTGTCTTGTTGCCTCAAGCTAACTGCACTATTTTGTTTATGTCAATGTTACTTTAGTACTAGCGAAATAATAATGTAGTTGTCATCAATCGTGCTAAAACCTTTCTGATTGTTTTCTTGACGCTGTTTTTGTTAAGTAGTTTTTTCTTTACAACTAGATAATACTGTTTAATATATATCTCACCATATTAACATCACCGTAATTTAGTGGATATTCTATATATTGTATTGAGAATAATTTTTAAGGACACTTTTAGGATGGGTTTGAATTTCCATCAGTAGTGTGTGTTGGTTTCAACGATGATAGGTTCCTCTTAGCAATTTATCTTGGAATTCAATCATTATTCTTCTTGTTCCAGATAAAAACTACTGCAATTTGAAGTGTTGTAGACATCTGCAAATGTTTTGTCTTCAAAGTGTGGCAGTTGGTGAATGATTTAAATTCCTTCCAAAGACATGTGGCCAGCCTTCTTCCAGTTGAAATGAAGAACTCACAGGTTCTCTCGTCATGCTCCTTTTGTGCTATTACTATGTATTCTTTCCTTATTTAGAATGGTTGTCATACATATCTCATCAAATTGTTGGGTCTACTGCGTTTGACCTTTGGTCAAATTTTTTTGTAAAGAAACTATTTTCTTTAGTCAATCAAAACATCTCTTCTTAGATTATCTGAATATTGGATGTGAAACATCAACATGAAATGGAAGTTTTATGGAATTACAGAGCCCAAAAGAAGAACCCTCAACTCAAGCGTCTCATGAGTCAGAAAGTGAACAGCCAAACAATCATACAACTGATGCCCCCATTACAGACTGTGGTTCAGTATCTGCTTCAGGCAATGACAGCAAAAAGGTTTCACGGCAGGATATTGAGCTTGTAAGACAATCCACTGTTTATAGACATTTGACTAGATTTCTTTTATTCTGAGGATTTCCTCATGCTTTCTTTGTTTCTTTCTTTTCCTGTTGTTCATTTCTACAGGGATAGTTTACAGATGCTATCTTTAACTGTTCTGTTTCTGTTTCTAGTTGATTAGTTGTTTGAACTACTTTTGTAGGTCCAGAATTTAATAGAAAGGTGTCTACAATTATATATGAATAAAGATGAAGTGGTTAAAACACTTTTGACTCGGGCAAAGATAGATCCTGGATTTACAACTCTGGGTAAGCACCTTGAAGTATCTGTCATGCTATTAAATGTTGCAATTCTAGTTGATAGTCATATTTATATTATATTTCTTATTGAAACTTATCATCCAATTAATGGCTTTTCTTTTTTCCTTTTATGAGTTACACTGTCATTTATGTGTCAATGATATGGAAATCAATCTACTTTGACAGACAAATTGTGCTTGAAAAATATGTTCTTGGATGCTATTATTATTTTCCTTTCCTTCCCTGAGTCCAAAATTATAAATATCAGTATCTACATCTCCAATTGTGCTTGGACTCATTCTTTAAGTTAATTCAGTGTGGCAGAAGTTGGAGGAAGAGAATGCTGATTTCTTTAGGGCCTATTACACAAGATTAAAATTGAAAAAGCAAATACTCCTCTTCAATCACTTGCTTGAGAATCAGTACCATTTGATGAAGCATTCCATTGCTCCAAAGGTTCCATTGGCTCCGATTCAGAATGGAATTCATCCAATGCCTGGTAAATCTTGCCTCAGATTAACGGAATTATTCCATTATGCATATTGTAAACTAAACAGTGATTGTGATGAATGGCACTTACATTTTCTTTTTTATATTTTATTTCATATGTGATTATTATTCTAACTGCAACATTAACATCGTAGCCAACAACTTGAATCTGGTCATATTTCTCATGGCTAGTCACAATTGACTGGTGATTTCCTTTTAAGAATGGGAAAGAACAAATACTGGGCAAAAATGTAGGGTTTATAGAAGTTTATCCTACCCAACTAGATTTCTTATCAATGTATATGCGTTCCTGCATGTTGATCAGTCTTAACGATATTATATTAAGAAAGCAATTTGGTAGACTAGGTAGATGATATCTCAAGATAATGTTAGTTGCACATTTTTCCCTTTAAGTAAAATGAAGGGTGAGCTCATTGGTCCAAAACCCAATGGGTATATGTGCTTCTTTAGTTGCCAGTTTACTTTCTTGTCTATGAAATGAAAATGATTAATCTTTCTTCTATACTCCATTAAATTCTTTGGATATTTAAGCTCGCTATTTTATCTTACATCTTTCAAAAATTGCACTCAAATTTTTTATGCATAATAATCATCTTAATATTCCTGGGGATGGGCAATATATGTTTGTTGGTCTTTTCTATTTACAAGTCACACATTTCCAATGAATTTAGTGATTTACTTGCGCTTCTACAAAACATCAACCAATCACATTTTGTCCTCATTGATTTTCAAGAATGCAAAATCTATTTATGATGTTAACATTCATTCCACCGCAAAATTTATCCAAAAAAAAAAAGGAAGAAGAAAAGAAAAAAAAATGATTTGAATTGCCTTCTCTGAACTTTCAGGATCTCAATATTGTTAAAATTATTGCATAATTTATCAACAAGCAAATGTTTTTAACTACTTTCACTGCAAGTTCAGAATCTTGATGAAATGTATGATATAGACAAACGCCATAGCCAGTTTAATGAAAATATCAATGAGTGTCCAACAGTTACATCTGTTGTTTATATTGATATCTACCCGGAAAATGCAGATATTGATGAACATGAGAGATGGTGCTGATATGGACACAACCACATGAGAAACTGTGAAGTGTTATACGAGTTTATGATTTTGAAGTGTTTGTGTTACATAGATGTATGCTGTTATCTTCTTTGGATGTAAATTGTATTTGGATAAATTCAATAAGGAAGCTAACACATGAATTTCAGGGGAATGGGTACTAGTTACTAATCAGAAACACTTGTAGTGTATTGACTATTTGACTGTCACTGACCTTTACAAACCAAATTCGAGCTTTTAGATCATGGTTGGAATTGGATATTGACGTTGGTGGATTCATGAGGATTTATGTTACCAAATAAATGCTTGGGAAACTTCCTGGACCTAAAAGTCTTTTTGAGTCTTTTGCAAAGACTTCCTAGTTTGGTTGCTGAATATGTGAATATCATGTATGCTGTAAAGTAAGATAAACTAGATAATTCTTATGTGTTACGTTCAATTCTTCTGCTACATTTTCCCTTATACCCCCATTATTCTATAATACCACTTGTGTGCAGTGCAGTCAACAATCTGCCTATGGGATACCCAGTGTTACAGCCTCCCAATATGGCAACAGGTCAACCACATCTTGACTCCATGGGCTCTGGAATATCAAGTTGTCATGTGGTTAATGGAGTCCCTGCTCCAAGCAATTTTAATTCCATTCAGATGAATTCTGGGAATGAGTGAGAACCTATCCAACAACATACTATTTTTTTCCATTTTCAATTTATTGAACAAGAGCACTATAACGGCTCTGTTATTTTGGCATTTTGGTTGTTCTCCAGATGATTTAGGATAACTTTTTTTATGAGTATTTCCGTCTGGAATGTGTAAATGGGTTTTGCATTGTTTAAAAGTTACAATTGCTTTGATCAATGAGCTATTACTATTTATTAGCCTGGTTACCATGCCCGTAAATACTAATAGTGAAAAATGGAATGCTTGATTACTTCTTTGTTTTGCTCTGTTCAAGTATTTTGCTCGATAGAAATTCTGCTAATGGCAGCTGCTTTTGTCATTGTTGAAGCATGGTGATGGACCACAGTGCTCCTGATATGGCTCCTGTTATTCCATCAATTAACTCAATGTCGTCATTGTCAGAAATGGCAGTGAGTCCTACATCAGTAGCATCCAGTGGTCGTTTCCCATTTACTGCAGCAGATTTATCCGGAATAAACACAGACGCATCAGCTCTGGATACCGCCTTTGCATCTGAGGTAGCCAGTTCAGCAGGACTGCAACTTGCAGCAGAAGGAAACACAGCAATTTCCAGATCGCTTGAGCAAATTCCGTGGAATTTTAGCCTATCTGATCTATCTGCTGATCTGTCTAACTTGGGAGGTATTAAGTTATTTGACTTTACGCAATTCATTTTTATATTTTTAATTTAGTTCAACTTAATCACAGAGCTCGTCTGGGAATGAAATGTTTCAAATGTACAACTTGTGTTGTTCTATCATACCTTGAAAGACCAACAGTACTTTAGATATTTGTGCAAAGGTGAAGCTGTTGGAAACAAGTTATAACTTAGCAAAGATGCAGTAATATCTTTCAAATAGAAGCACAAATCTCTGTCATTATGTGTACAACAGTACTTAATTTGGACAAATTGGACTTCCTTCTGTTTTCTTCATCAATTATCTTGAATTCTTTGCAGATTTGGGGGCCCTTGGTAACTATCCTGGTTCACCATTTTTGCCGTCTGATTCTGATATGTTGCTTGAATCTCCAGATCAAGATATAAATAATGGTAAGTGCATGTGTGTTTTTGTGTGTGTCTGAATTCCTTTCCCTTTTTACATGTCCTGACTCTATAATTATTTTGGTGAAAAATAATGGGCATACTAAATTCACATGACATGTGAAGAACTAGATGATTGAATGCATTAGAAAGAAATTGAACTTTCTATAATCGCACACATTGACAGAGGACCTAAAACCATATAGAATGACTATCTCAACGAGGAAATTTGGGAAAGAAATCAAATATTTAAAGCCAGATAATCAATAATGAAGTGAAAAATTGATAATGACAAACATATACTTTCTGGAAAGGAAATATACATTTGTATATAATGCTTGAATCTACGTGAAAACTTACTCCTTACTCCCTCTGGCTTTGGTCCAAGCTTTGATTGTAAATTGCAACAATGGCGGCTTTGTTTTGATTTCAGTGGATGACTTTCTTGTTAGTTCTGAGCCGCAGTGCTCTCACTCAGACGAGCAGAAGTCGTAGATGCAGGTTAGACAACATGTGTTTGGCATGAAAATTGATAGATTAGTTGAATTGGGGGAATAAATGTCATTCAGTTTATTGAATATCACCTTAGTGTAGGCAAACTACCCTTCATTATCATCCTCTAGATGGAAAATTTCTTTGTTACTGGGTAGCTGTATTTTTCTGTATTCATTGGGGAAAACTATTGTTTGGAAGGGTTGGGGGGGGGGGGTGGTTTGTTGAGGATGGAATTGATGAGTTTGGATGCATATTGGTAGGATTTAGACCATTGTCAGTGCCAAGGTTGGTGGGTTTGTACTCCAGAACTTCACCTGATATAGTGATGAAATGAACTGAATTGAAGTGGAGCACTCGTTCTTCGATGAAAATTGATTGATTTGATTTTTTTTTCTTCGGAGATGAAGCACAGTTCATTTCTTTGGTTATGACTATTTTGCTTTTTGGCCAAAAAAGAACAATTTATGCATAAAAATATTAAAATAGAAAGATTACATCAAGTTCAGGGAATTAAGGATAGATCCCGCCTGTTACAACATCTTGTCAACGGCTTTCTGATGGCATTGAGCCCCACATGGTGATGGTTGTCTGTTTTTGCCTGAAGAATGTTTAAATTTATAATTATTACTAGCGGTGTTTATTGACATAAAAATTATTATTTTAATATGATTTAGTTTTTACCATTTATTAATTGGACATACAAATATTATTTCAAATTATTTATTTTTAAATTTACAATTTTTGTTGCAAAATATTAGAGCATAGCAAATAATTTAAAAATAAATTATTTCAAAAATATTAAAAATTTATTTAGTTCTTAATTTAACATCACGATTTGAAAATAGTATAATATTAATTCTAATTAAAAATAACTTTAATACTAAATTTATTTTCTCAAGAAATTTCCATTTGAGTTTTTTCAATTTTTAGGAACCAGTTTTTAGAACTGTATTTTTTTTTTGACCTTTAAGCTATAATTTTTTAAATATTAATTATAATCTCCTCATAAATCAATAATAATGGATGTTTAATTAAAATCAAATACTGAATAATTATATTGTTATAAACTTTCATTTTTAAATGGATTTTGAATAATTAATCTTGATGGCTATAAATTTTGGAAGTTTAATAATAATTTTCTACACAATTGAGCTATATTATTGAGAGGGTAAGAGCATATTTCTTTTATTAAAAAATGTAAGGTATTTTTTAAGGAGTTGAATATTAAAAAATTTAAGATATTTTTAATCTTTTGAGGTATAATTATTTTTTTTTAAAAGTGCCTCTATTGATAGTGACTTTATATTTATATAAGGTGTTTAATAAGAGTAAATATAAAAAAGATAAGGTTAGTTTGAAAATATGTAACTATTCTATTAGAGATGAGATTTAATTAAAAATATTTTATATTTTTTTAACGGAGGAAGTATTTGTTAATTAATTTTGTTACAAGTCAATAATAAAAAGAAAACTTAAAAACTTCATTTTTCCTTCTCATATGCAGAGTTATCAATTAGGGTCGAGCTCGTCTAAGCTTGAAAAAATCTAAGGCCGAGCCTCTTATTTGAGCTATAAAATGGTAAATTGAGTTTAAAGGAGCTAGTCTTTTTAAACTCAAAAATAAAAGGGCTAGCCTTTTGAAACCCTTTTATTTTTTTAAATTTAATATAAAAAATAAACACTTCAAAACTAAATATTATGTGTAATAATTGATGAAGCTTCACAAGAAAAAAGATCAAATTATATTTATGATAATGAAAATCATTAAAATTTAGTTGATGATGTTGATAAAGTTTAATTATTATCAATGTCGATTTTATGATGTTGCTACTTTTGATCAAACTTAAATTTATTATTGTATGTATTATTTTAAATTTATTATGTTAGATTTAATATTATGTATAATAATTTTTTTATGATTTTAAATGTTTTTTAAAATTTTAAATTGAAAAATAAAAAAAATGTATATAGATTTGAGGCCCCTTGAGAGTAACAATTGAGTCGGCAAAAATAAAACCTTAATGTAAAATTAGGTTTTATAAAGCTAACTTGTTTAGATTCTGACACTTTAAAAACTGAACTGATCTTAACTGACAACTCTATCAATATGCATGAACTCAAGAATCCTATTTGCTTCAAGGCTCAGGCTCAGGACACCCCTCAACGCTTCCCATCCTTCTATCCTCTCTGCTTTTCCTCTGAATGGTTCCCCAGAAAGGGAAGGAAAGACGACATTGGAGTAAGATGCTCTCCAAATTCCTTCTCTTTCTAAACCTTCAATTTTCTCTGCATATTCTGCTCCTCCATTTCTACATGAATCGTTCATTTTTTTAAGGAAAATTCCCCGAATGGATCCAAACTTGGTCGGAAATAACATTAACTACACTGTCACATAAATTAAATTTCAATGATTTAATTTTAATTAATATTTCGAGAGTGTTGCTTTTTTTTTTTTTTAACGAATTGCTCATGTGAATCAGGGGTGCCAAAGGTTAAGTTGTAATTTGAAACAATCATGTGGACTCAAACGGCCTGAGACTGGTAAGGCGACTGAAACTTATATGGCCATAATTAGGAGCGTTGTGCATGAACATGAAATGGGCTTAAAAACTAGATTTCATGACTCATGAACAGTATGGTTTGCTATAAGGTATGGTTTGCTATAGGATATAAATGGCTTATTTATTTTAAAATATATATTTAATTGTTTAACTTTATAAAATATTTTATTTTAATATTTTAACTTTATAAATTATCTTTTGAGTCAATACTATTAGTTTTCTTTCAACAAATTTTTACATTAAACTTTCAAATATTGACAATATTTTTAAATATTAATATATTAAGTTTAATTTTTTTTTAAATCACAATAATTGACAAAAAATAATTATTTAAAACTAAAAATAATAGGGTTAAATGATTAAAAAGATACTTTACAAAAGTAAAAAAATAAATTAAAATTTTATATAAAATTGTAAGATTAAAAGTATACTTTGACCTATTTTATTTAAGGACTAATAATAGACGATAATTATTTTTTAAAAATTAAATTATTTTTTTATGCATGTATATAGTGGATATGCAGAAGACAGCACCCAAGTATTAGGCGTCACCTGAGAAAGTGGATTGG
This sequence comes from Prosopis cineraria, assembly GCF_029017545.1. Taxonomy (NCBI): domain Eukaryota; kingdom Viridiplantae; phylum Streptophyta; class Magnoliopsida; order Fabales; family Fabaceae; genus Prosopis; species Prosopis cineraria. Next base: position 42,557,833 of record NW_026555343.1, on the reverse strand, counting down.
AAGGATGATTTTTGTTGAAACCTAAACTTAGAAGACGACTCATCCTTACAGTTTCTGCTTTTTAGTTGACTTCGTGTAACCAGGATCGATGCATAATTGGAGTCTGCAATCATATGTCGGAGGTGATCTTGATCAGTCGACAAATTATAATTAGAAGACGATGATTTAAATGTCACAGATAGAGAAGGTGCGAGAAGATAATTAAATAAGCATGATTTGTAATGGCGCTGTCTCTTGATCCATTATTCTTTTACATCCCGGAGATTATATTGACGGCAAGCGAAAATGCCTTGTTTTGGATAGGCCACTGAACATTACCACCTCTGTTCTTCGCACATTCCTTGATCTCTTCTACATCATTCTCCGCGTAATACTTCAGATTCTAACTGGTTTTTATCCCCCCTTCTTCTCTGGCTATTGCAAAAACGTGCTTCTTATCAAAATTCGTCATTGACAAGGAATTTATTTCTCTCTGTATTATATTTTGTTGAGAAAATGATGAAAGAGAAAACTGAATATCCATTAATGGAATGATACGGTATGACAATAAAATTGATCATTCACTTAAAGGATTTAACACACCAGTCTATCCACCTGGGTGATTCTCAAACCTCTTTAAATGTGGGATTAAATTCCCTTACTCAACACAATAATATGATCCTTTTATATAGATTTAAGGATATCAACTAACTAAGTGATTAATACTAATTACTCCTAATATTTTAACATACTCTTTCGTCTTTATATATAAGAAGTCTTCTAGAATTTTTTTTATTTTTAAATATAAAAAGTTGTCAACATATTTTTTATTGAATGGACCATTATACCTTTATTAAATTAAAAAGAGAAAAAGATAAGTACTCTCGTTAATTTACTTTAAAAAAAGAAATTTATTTTTTATTTACAACAATTAAGGATAAAATTGAAATGTTGTTGTACCTTTAATTAAATAACTAATTTTTATTGATTTGTATAATTTAGTTAAAAATATTTTATATATAGGAGGAAGGGAATATTTAGTATTTTTCCTTAGGTTTTACTGTGCGTTCACTACATCACATTCTATTCATCTCCATTTTTTTTTGAATAAAAATATTCGTCTCCATTATTGATTAAACTGTAAGATGAATCTTCTTTAATTAATATGCATGGGGACTTTGTTATTCGATCGGCTTCTACGCGGGTACGGCCTTGATCGAGTCATTTTGCCTTTCAAGTCACAAATAAATGTTACGACGCAAAGTTGGATGAAACTTTTGAAAAAAGTAAATTCATTTCCACCTCTAAGGTATCCAACACCAATCACTGAAGGCTTCATCTTCAAGTTCAATATGAGAAATAAAATAATTTCTTTGTTATAAAAATCCTCAGTTCCAACTTCCAAGTACACGTCCCACTGTTATAATTAATAATGCTTAGAACCTAATGGCCTCAATACAATGGCTTTCTGATGGCATATTGACCCCCTCATAGTTGTAACTTATATCTGTTGTTGCCTGAAGACTGCTTATTCAATATCTGAAGTCAATAACGTTGACTAATTTGAATTTGAGCTGAGTCAAGCCCAAACAGGGCTAGCTCTTTCAAGCATGTTTTTCATTTCCATTACCTCAGGAATTGAACCTAAAAGCTAATGGTTAAGGAACTCAAATTCCTTCCATTTGGGCCTTCATGTGTCGGTAACACTGCTCAAACATTTAGGTTAAATTATACATTAGTCCTCCAAACTTTGAACTATATGTACATAATATTTTTAATCTTTAAAACTTTATAACAAACTCCCTCAAAGTTTAGAGGGGTTGTGTGTAATTTAGCGATATTTATTAACATAAAAATTATTATTTTAATAATATTTAGTTTTTATCATTTATTAATTGGAATTACAAATACTATTTATAGTAAATTTTTTTTAAATTAACATTTTTCGTTGGTAAATATCATGTAATAGTAAATGAGTAAAAAAGAAATCATTTTAAAAATATTAAGAATTTATTAATTATTAATCTATAAAATTTGAGTTTTTAAACCAGTTAATATCACAATTAATATAGAAAGTCAACCTTTAAATTAATAGTGACCTTAACCAATTTAGAAAGGAGGGACTTTCTACGCTAACTGTATCTCACAATTGGTTTAGAAAATCCTTTTATTTTCATGGGGCACTTTCTAAACCAATTTAATTTTTGATGTCTAAATTGATTCTAGAACTAGTTTAGAAAGGCTTTTTTTTAAAAGCCTTTTCTCTCACTCATGTACAAATTTAATATTGAATAATTATAATATAAACTTCTATTTTTAAATGATTAATTTTTGGAGGCTATAAATTTTGGAAGTTTAATGATAATTTTCTTATTACTTGATAGAAAATTCTTAAACATTTAAAAATAATTTTAGTAAAAATTAACTGTGAAATTAAAATTTGTTCTCGGATGATTTTCAATCAAATTTTTTATTTTCTTTTGGCTAAAATCCATAGAACTTCCCTCAACTTCATAGGACCTCTTACCTTTAAAACTTGATTGAAAACCTTCCTTATCTTTCATTTTTATTCATAAAAGCTCCTTTCGTCAATAAAAGCTGTTAAACCATTAACAGATTTTAATTGCCACATTATATAAATATTGCCACATCTTGATGATATGTCATATGAAATGGCTTTGTTAGCATTTATATTATTCTATGAATGTAAACGAATTGGCCCTTCAATTTGTACTTATCAATGTACCTAATCGGATATCCGTGTTCCCTTGCCATGGAAACCTTTCAATTTCTCAACAATAGTTTCTTTGACCTTCATAATAACATCAACATATGGGGAATATGGTTTACAGCATTAAAAAATCAATCAAGTGTATCTCGAATTAAACTCTTTCATCACATACAGCTTGGATGCAAAAACATCAATGGACTTTTCAAGATGAAGGTATAAAAATCAAGCACTCTTGCATAATTTTTCATTAAACTGATTCTATGTTACCCAAATATTCCTTCTAGACCACGATTTCCAAACATTATTGTCTACATAGAAGCCTATAAACTACCCAATTATATATCAAATTCTCGACCTACAAAATTTCTATTCAAGTGCCTGTACTTTCTACAATGGCCAATTCCACACTGTCATTGGGCCCTCTTTGTCATTCCTGGGACTCCGTAAAAACCCTCGCAAACCCTGTTGGATCTGTCGGTGATAAATAACTCATTGGCGTCACGATGAGTTCAAGGCTTGGCAAAATCTGATGCCAAGATGTTAGGTTCAAAGGAGTATCCCACCATTGAGTTGCTAAAACATATAATTTTGCATCCTTATTTTTTTTTTTTCCATCTAAAAAGGTTTGAGGGCTTTGGACAGAAATGAAGAAAAGATTCAAGGGTATTTTGAAACATTCATCTATCTTCCCTAAGCCATGTGGAACATGTCATTTAACTAAACTTGTGTCAAAATCACAAAAAGTTAAAAAAGGAGAAGAAGAAGAAGAAGAAGATGTGGTAACATTTGTTAGTGATTTAACAGTTCTGTCAAGGCAAGGGATGCTACATGCACTTCATCTAAAGTTTAGGGAAGACTATTTTTGCTTTTTGGTTTTTTTTCCTTTTCAACTAATCTTCCTGTGAGTTTTCCCAGTGTTGTTTTTGCTTTTTGGTCCATTGAGTTGTATCATTGAGATAAGAGCACACCCCTCTAACGCTCTATGCTTCAAAGCTCAGCCTCAGAACGCTCCTCCTCCTCCTATTTTCTCTTTGCTAATCCATTCTGGAGCTTTGGTTGAGACATTTTCTGCTCTTTCTGGCCTCTCTGCACTGTGCTTTTCCTCTGCCTCGTTCCCGAGAAGGAGAAGGAAAAACGACAATGGAGTAAGACGCCTGACCTGAGTCTTGCTTTCTACTCAATAATTTGCTTCTCTTTCTATATCTTGAAGGCTCCTTATTGTACTTTGGGAATTAGACAATGCTCTACAGTTTCTGCTATTTAATTTACTTGGCGTACCCAGGGTCGATGCGTATCATATAATTGGAATCTCCGATTTTCATCCTTAGAGTTTATCAGTCGGCAAGTTGTAGCGATGGCGTAAAAGCCAGACCCTCTTTGAGCGAATTTAATTAGAAGACGCGTCCATATAGAGAAGGTGTGAGAAGATAATCAGATAATGAACATGAGACTTGAGAGTTGGAACAAGATATTACTAATGACATGTGTGATGGCACTTCCTGTTGATCCACTATTCTTTTACATCCCAGAGATTGACGGCAAGCGAAAATGCCTTGTTTTGGATAGGCCATTGACCATTACCATTTGTTCTCTTCGCACGTTCCTTGATCTTTTCTACATCATTCTCCACGCAATGCTTCAGTTTCGAGCTGGTTTTATCGCCCCTTCTTCTCGAATATTAGGTTCGGATGTGCTCGTTGTTGATCCTCAGGCTGTTGCAAAGAGATACTTATCATCAAAATTCATCATTGACATCCTATCAATTATTCCACTTCCCCAGGTTCTTCTCATTCGATCATTTACTTTCTTATATATCACTAACACTCACATAAATAATCTCTTTGGAATTCGCGCTTTAGGATAGGATCACTGCTTATTAATAAATGAAAGCTTCTGTAATTTTCTCTGTGACATGATTATTACTTTGATGCACATAATACAACATTTGCAGTTGATCCAACATTTTTTTTCCCCTTTAAATTTAATCAGCTTTTTGCTTTAGCCATCATCCCGATCACAAATTCAGCAATTCCATGTATAGCAAAAGAGTGCTTGAAGTACATAGTAGTAGTCCAGTACGTCCCAAGAATTGTTCGGATCTATCCGTTATTCAGCGAAGTGACTAGAACTTCTGGCATACTTACAAAGACAGCATGGGCTGGTGCTGCTTACAATCTCCTCCTTTATATGCTAGCAAGTCATGTAAGCTGTTTTTATTATGACTCACGGATGAGACCACGTGCCTTATCCATAATGTTAGATAATCACAGTATGTAGTATGACCAAGCTTGGAATATTGATGCCAGGTGGTTGGAGCTTTTTGGCACCTATTTTCGGTAGAATCAGAGATTCAATGCTGGAGCCAAGAATTGAAGAATGCGAATCTATCAGCGGCTTCATACATGAGCTGTGGACATCATAATTCAACTGTCATATCACTTCTCAATAATGCTTGCCCCCTCATTTATCCTGATGATATTGACCACCTCGGAGTGTTTAATTTTGGAATATTTGTCGATGCTCTAAGATCCCGTGTGGTGGAATCAACAACCAATTTTCCTAAAAAGATTTTCTATTGCTTTTGGTGGGGTTTGCGCAATTTAAGGTTGGTGAATCGTCTTAGTCACTTTGCATCCAATACAAGGTTCACATTTTATATACTTGGAACCTAGCCCTCTAATGTCCCTTCTTTGACGTCACTTCTTTTAGACCCAAATTAAAGCTTACAGATTAAAAAATTAGAAATCTTAGATTTAATTAGTTGTCAATAAATTTTATGATATTTTAGGATGTTGTGTAGAATCTAAGCATAAGTTTTCCAAATTATGATCTAGTGGTACAATGTGTGTGTGTGTGTGTGTGTGTAGATAATTGAGTATTGCTTTTCTTAAAATAAAATGTTACACACTAGCTAATTGAGTATCTACCCCGAACAAATTATGCAATATTAAAAAGAAATAAAGAGAATGGTCAATTGCACAATTGGATCATGACTTTGGTACAAACTTCAAGTTCCAAAAAACAAAAAACAGAGTATATCATAGTGGACATTGGTAGGAGGACATCAAAGCCCCTTAGCCCTTGAAACATCAATTATATCTTTTTTTAAAAAAGAAATAGTTTTCCCTTTCAAGTTTTTTTGGATTTTATTAGTTATTAATGCTTGTAATTATTCATAATTTTGTGCTATATTCTGTAGTTCTCTCGGGCAAAACCTCAAAACAAGTACATCTATTGAGGAAATCATCTTCACTATCTTCATTGCAATCTTCGGGTTGGTTTTATTCTCGTTCCTCATTGGAAACATACAGGTGATTAGTCATCCATTCTGTTAAAATCACACATGTTATCCATGCATGCTAAAATGAATGACTTGGAGCTAGCATTCAGTACAGTCAGAATTCAAGTTGTGTGTTCTACGTACAGAGACATATATTTGATGAATGATCTCAAGTTGCACGTGTTGAATATTACTTGTTACAGAAATATCTACAATCCATGCAATCTACGGCCATTAGCGCCGAAGAAATGAGAGTGAAAAGACAGATTATGGAGAAATGGATGTCCAACCGTAAGTTGCCTGTGAGCTTGAGGGAAAGAATCATGCAGTATGAACATTACAAATGGCAACAACACGAGGGTGTGGATGAGGAAACACTAATCAACAGTCTTCCCAAAGATCTTAGAAGGGACATAAAGCGTCACCTTTGCTTTGATTTACTTAAACAAGTGGGTATCATCCTTAATCAATAACCTTGGCTTGTTGGTTTAGTTTTGAATACTTTAATTATATGCTTGATCAGGTGCCCATGTTTGAGCAAATGGAGGAGCAGTTGTTGGATGCACTTTGTGATAGGCTGAGGTCAGTTCTTTATACAGAGAAGAGCTACATTTTTCGCGAAGGAGATCAAATCGATCAAATGCTCTTCATTCTGCGAGGAAGCCTCTCTACCATGACAACCAATGGTCGAACAACTGGTTTCTTCAACACCTTCGTCATGAAAGCAGGTGACTTCTGCGGAGAGGAGCTTTTTCCATGGGCCTTGGATCCCAACTCCTCAATTCTTCCCATTTCAACTAGAACTGTAGTATCTATATCAAAAGCTGAAGCCTTTGCTCTCACCGCTAATGACTTGAAGTTCGTCGCTTCCCAATTTCGACAACTTCACAGCAAACACGTCCACCACACTTTTAGGTAAGGCTTGCAATCTCATTGATCATGTGCTATATCTCCTTTAGTAAGCTTTATCAGAATGGCACAGAACCATGAAGTTCTCTTCTTTATGGTAGGCTACTTTTTCTGCAGGTACCATTCCCTGCAATGGAGAACATGGGCTGCGTGTTTCATACAAGCAACTTGGCGTCGCCACCTCAGGGTTAAGATTGCGAAAACATTACGCGAAGAAGAAGCAGCTTTGGCAGATGAACAAGGGTCATCAGCAACCAGTCTGAGTCTGGGTGCTGCCATATATGCATCCGTGTTTGTCAGCAATCTCACGCTGCGAAGCTGGCGAACACGTGGCGAGCAAAACCAGAGTTTTCTTTTGAGACTGCCTCCGAAGCCGGACGAGCCTGATTTCTCAACTTGCAATTGACTCTCTCCGGTGTTCCTCACATGTGCTTAATTAGAAATTTAACCATGTTTGCATGATGCACGTTCGTAGCTTGTTGAATTCCGTCGACCAATTACATATTTGTGCGCAATGAATTCAAGCTCTCAATTTGGGGGTCCTTGTTTCGTGCTGTCCAAATTTGAAGTTTTTTAATTTCATTTATTTTTTTATTTTATATTTATTAAAATAAAATTTTATAATGTTTTTAATAAATAGTTTGTCATCGATCATGATTGTGTAGATTTAATTTGAATGATCTAATTTAATGTTAAAATTTTTATAAATTAACCATCCAAATATATTCTAAATAGTTTAGATTTAATATTAAAATTTTCATAATTTTTATAAATTTTTATTTTAACCAATATAATATTAAAAATAAAGATAATATTCTAATTAGTACTTTTAAATTTGAACAATCTAAATTAAATTTAGACTATTACGTTAGTAACAAACAAATTTATTAAATTTTTTACAATTTTTTATTTTATTAAATATAAAATTAAAAATATTAGATCTAAACCATTCAAATTAAATCATTTGGACAGTCTACATCTCATGATATTCTTATCACTTTGGTGAGCACCGAAGATGATTCCCTCAATTTGATATTATATATAACATATATATACCATCTTCTAAGACAAAGGATGATATTTTTCCCTATGTAAATTCATGAGATTGACTTTACGTGAATTTACATTGTCATTCCTTAGATTTACAATTATACAACTTTTTTAAAAAAAATTTGAGTCACCTTTCATTGGCTATTTCAATCTTTTAATTATAAATACTTCCTTCATTAAAAAATTTAAAATATTTTTTAAGAGGTTGGATGTTAAAAAATATAAAGCATTTTTAATCTTTTAAAATGTAATCATTATCTTCTTTTTTCTTTTCCAAAAGTGCTCCTATTAAATATGTTATTTTATATTTTTTTAGGGTGAAAAACTTTATTAAATAGGGATAGATATGAAAAGATATGATTAATTTTAAAAAAATAATTATTTTATTAAAGGTGAGATTTGATTAAAAAGGCCTTACATTTTTTAACAAAGAGAATAAATACTATATATATAACTTCAATTATTATTAACATCTTTATAAGATAAGTAATTGTTAGCAAGATTGTTAAACTCACAAGTTTAATTAAACTCATAACTGAAATGTAAACTCGAATTGTAAACTCATAAGAGTTTACTTCTATTAATAAATAATCATTAAAATATGATCATAATTCAATTTAAATGTATTTAAAATATAAATTATTAAAATTAAGTCCATCTATATTAATAAATTATCATATATAAAACATATAAATTTTAAAATAAGAAAGCTAATTTTTGGTATTTTTTATTTTTATTTTTATTAATATTAGTTTTTGCATTTTAAGTTTTTTTTATTTGAATCAAACCCTATAACTTTTATGAATTAGATTCTTCACAGTATACATGTAACTTGCCCAACTAGAAAAAGAATTAAGGAGCTTAACAAGTTTAATTAAATTTATATTTAGCTTGAGTTTATGAATTAGTTGACACGATTTTATAAGTTAAAAATATAAAAACAGTAAACTCAAAGGTAAACTTACCGATTTAATTGAGTTTGTATCTAATTTAAATTTATGAGTGAATTGACATAATTTTATAAGTTAGAAATGTGAAAATGTTAAATTTAAAAAGTCAACTCAAAAGTTTGAAGATTATGATTGTTAGTTTTGTGTACCTAGCTAATTTAACATGTATATTGTTGTTAAACTTTTGAGTTGATTCTTTGATTTTATTATTTTTACATTTGTAACTTATAAAATCATGTCAACTAACTCATAAACTCTAACTAAATATAAATTTGGATAAACTTATAAGTTGATTTTATAAATTTACTATTTTATATTTTTAATTTATAAAATTGTTTTAACTTATTTATAAACAAGAACTAAACACCGCCCAACACTTCTCATCCTCCCGCCCTCTCTGCTCCATCTGCTGAAAACGACATTGGAGTAGGATGCTCTATGAATTCCTTCTCTTTCTGAACCTTCAATTTTCTCTGTATATTCTGCTTCTCTATTTCTAAATGAAACGTTCATTTTTTAAGGAAAACTTCCCCAAGGGATCCAAACTTGGTCAGAAATAACATTAACTACACTGTCGCATAAATTAAATTTGAATGATTTAATTTTAATTAATATTTCAAGAGTGTTGCATTTTTATTTATTTATTTATTTATTTATTTTTACGAATTGCTCATGTGAATCAGGGTTGCCAAAGGTTAAATTGTAATTTGAAACAATTATGTGGACTAAAACGGTAAAAGGCTGAGACTAGTAAAGTGACTGAAACGAATGGCCATAATTAGGAGCCTTGTGGATGAACATGAAATGGACTTGAAAGCTGGAGTTTCATGAATTTGAATTCGGTGAATGTATTTAATATAAATATTAAGTATCTATATCATTTAAATCATTTTAAATCAACATTTCAGATAAACTTATTTCTTCATTGATATCAAATCAAGCATATATTTATAACAATTAATTTGAATTTTAACGACTCAAATTGTATAGGTACTCAGTATCTGAATTAAGTATAGTCACTAAATTCAAATTCAGAGTTCATGACTCATAAAGAGTATGGTTTACTGATAATAGACGATAATTATTTTAAAAATTAAAAAAAGTTTTTATTCATACATACATACATACATACATATGCATAAAAACTTAGAAGGGTATGCAGAAAGTAGCACCCAAGCATTTGGCGTCACCTGAGGAAAGTAGATTGGAAGCATGATTCTTGTTAAAACCTAAACTTAGAAGACGACTCATGCTTACAGTTTCTACTATTTAATTGACTTGGTGTAACCAGGGTCTATGCATAAGTGGTGTCTGCAATCATATTTCAGAGTTGACCTTGATCATTTGTCGAATTATAATTAGAAGACGATAATTTAAATGTCACAGACAGAGAAGGTGTGAGAAGATAATTAAACAAACATGATGTGCAATGGCACTGCTGCCTCTTGATCCACTATTCTTTTACATCCCAGAAATTATATTATATTGATGGCAAGCCAAAATGCCTTGCTTTAGATAGGCCGCTGAACATTACCACCTCTGTTCTTTGCACATTCCTTGATCTTTTCTACATCATTCTCCACGTAATGTTTTGGATTCTAACTGGTTTTAACCCCCCCCCTTTTCTTTCTCTGGCTATAGCAAAAACATATTTCTCATCAAAATTCATCATTAACATCCTCTCAATTATTCCACATCCCCAGGTATATTTCTCAATTACTTTTTCATTTATTGTCTCTAGCACCCACCTAAAATATCTCTGCCACCACCCATTAAAGACAGTTATCTGTTAACATGTCATAATAAACTTTAATAGAGATCTCTGATTAAGTTAGCACATCTTCTTACTAGCTAAGTTATATCCTTGTTATAAAATTTACTTTAATAACGAACAAAGAAAGCCATGTATACAGTTGTATAGTTGGATCTCAATTAACCATGCATAGAATACAAGAAGTTATAATAAATTTGAAGTGATTTCAATTCCAAAGTTCAAGTCATTAATTAGGTGAAAATGTAGATATGAGCTTGCAATAATCCCCAACAATCCCCAAATGAAGGCATTTAAATGTGAGTAATTAATTTGCTGGGATTATTTTGATGCACAATGAAAAATTTGCCGTGGATTCAACTCTTCTGATTTCTCCTTTTTTTCAACCAAAAAAAAAAAAAAAAAAACAAAATAAACAGGTGTTTGTTTTAGTTATCATTCCAATAATGAATTCATTAGACCCATTAACAGCAAACGAATGTTTAGAGTATATAGTACTAGTCTAGTATGTCCCAAGAATTAATTTTTCGATCTATCCGTTCTTCAGGGAAGTAACTAAAACTTCTGGCATACTTGCTAAGAAAACATGGACTGGTATTGCTTATAATCTCCTTCTCTACATGTTTGCAAGTCATGTAAGCTGATTTTTATGATTCATGAATAAAATCTTATCTATGTTACTAGATATTAATTTCTAGGTGGGTAAGTAAATCTGGCATATACACATCAGGTGGTTGGCTCTGTCTGGTACCTACTTTCGGTATCAGAGATTCGATGTTGGAGGCAAGAATTGAAGAATGCTAATCTCTGCGACTACATACATGAGTTGTAGACACCGGAATTCAACTGTCATATCCCTTCTCAATAGTTCTTGTCCCTTCATTAATCCTGATGGGATTGACAGCCCTAGAGTCTTCAATTTTGGAATATTTATCGGTGCTCTAAGATCTCGTGTGATGGAATCAACAACGACCTTCCCTCAAAAGATCTTCTGCTTTTGGTAGGGTTTGCGCAACGTGAGGTTGGTGAACATATATATGTATATATTTAGTCTTGTTTGTTCTTCACTAATTATTCCCACGCTAGGTTCACATTTTATTACAGTAAATTATTGATGCTTGTAATATCCGAATGAAGGAAAAAGAATATATATTAATGGCCATAAACTTATTACCATATATTTTCTGCAGTTCTCTCGGGCAAAACCTCAACATCACTAGTACATTTACTGAGGAAATATGCTCCACTATCTTCATTTCCATCTTCGGGTTTATTTTATTCGCGTTACTCATTGGAAACATGCTGGTAATAATATTTATTTTGTTACCAAAATGTCGACAGACACAAATGTCATACTCATATCCAACTAAAATGGATTGACTTGGAGCATTTGGCTGTAAAATTAGAATTCAAAGGTGTCGTCTTACGATACCAAAACGTACGGATACATCTCATTTGCTAGTTTCTTTGATTAAATTACCGAAAGTAATCCATATGGGAGTGATAAATATGGTAATGAATGTTGAATCTCCCACGTTGAATAAATTCTTGAATTGTGTTGAATATTGCATTGCAGAGATATCTATAGTCCATGCAATCTATAGCTATTAGAGCTGAACAGATGAGGCTGCTGAACAACAGGAATATATGAACATTACAAATGGTTATGGGTGTCCTGCCGTATGCTGCCAGAGAACTTGTTTGGTTGGGGGGAAGGGAAGCCTCTCCCCTTGTTTGGCAAAGTGGAGGGGAGGGTAAATTTTAATGAATTTTCACAAAAATTAAGACATTGAAAAAACCTGATTTTCATTTGCATTTTGCAAGAGAATTTCTCAATCATTTTCTCTTCTATATTTCTATCAACAACTTGAAATAATGTGTTATTTCATCTTGCGAAACAGAGACCCTTGTAACTACTACTCATTTGTGATAGATTATTATAATAATGTTATTGAATACTTTTACTCGAAGAAGACTATATATACATGGAAAGATAAAAGGAAATAATAATTTTTTTTTGAAGGAATTAAGTTAAGGGGAAATGATAATAAAATTAATTTAAATTATGTAAATACTAAATTGATCCCATGAAGTGATATAATTTTTCTGGAGTCCTAATTCATGTTTCCGTCATTAGGGAATTATGAAAAATGACACTTTTACCCTTTATTTAAATTAAAAAAATTCACAAATTTTCATTCACAACTTTTGTTCATATATTAACAACTTTTGTTTTAAAATTCGTAACAATTTAATAGCTATTCACAAGTCCTAATATGTATCAGGTGTTGAAAATTTATAATTTTTCATTTACAACTTTTGTTTCTATATTAACAACTTTTATTTTTAAATTTGCAACAATTCAATAGTCATTTGCAACTTTGTATCTATAGGTCCTTATAATATTGAAAATTTGAAACTTTTCATTTACAACTTTTATTTTTATATTAACAACTTTTGTTTCTAAATTCGCAACAATTCAATAGTTATTTGCAACTTTGCATATGCAGGTCTTGATATGCATCAGGTGTTGAAAATTCATAACTTTCTATTCACAATTTTTGTTTCTAAATTTATAACAATTCAATAGTCATTCACAACATGTATATGCAGGTCCTGATATGCATCAAGTGTTGAAAATTTATAACTTTTCATTCATAATTTTTATTCCTATATTAACAACTTTTGTTCTTATGTTTGCAACAATGCAACAAGAAATTGTAATTTATTAGTACCCTCTGTAAATTAACTAAATCAGCAAAAATAAATTACCACTCTAATCAAAGAAATAACAACTTTCATTATTTTAAATGACAAGAAAATCTTGAAAAAGTGATAACTATCTAAGGTTTTGTTATCATTTACATGATCTATAACTTGTCCCAAAATACCTTGCAATCCTTTTGACAAAAATATATGAAGGGTTGAGTCTTCTAGTGTTATCCCTTCTCTTATCATTTTATCCTCACACTCTCCCATCATATTGTATTTTACCTTTAATATTTTTTACAAATGTCTCCCTATGTGGAAATAACAAAATAGTTCCTTTCCAAAACTAAAAGCAAAAAAAGTCATTGCTCATGTCAACCTGAAATAATAAAATAGTCATTCATCAATATGTCTATTTTTCAAATATCATAATCACATATATGTCATGTTTTATCCAACAACAATTATTCTTCTTATATTCACAACATTGTATTGGATATTCACAACTTTGGTTTATGCATTTACAGTACAATTAAAAATAATATATCATTTACCATTTATCATTTATCCATAAGTAAGTATCCATACTCACGTACAACAAAGAAAATGAAGACCACAATCATGAAAAAAAAATAATGACCTTAATCATTTATGTACATTAACCTATATCAACTTCAACTATCACATATGGGAGGAGAAACTTTCAAGAAGGAAAAGAAATTTACCCACATTCAGTATAGCTAATAGAGGAAAAATGATTGCTTACATATACCTATGTATAGTAGCTTAACGAAACAAATCACCCACGTACAGAAACTCAAAAAGAAATAAAGCAAAAGACAAGGAGAAGGAGAAGGACCAGAAGAAGAGCATGAATAAGAGAAGAAGAGGAGAATAAGAAGACGAAGCAGAGCCAAGAACGTGCGAGAATGATTTTGCATTTTGAGGCTTGAAATTTTTGTTTTATTTGAAGGTAATTTGGTCATTTCTTTTAATTTTCTAATGATAGAAAAATCTCATAGGACTCCAGAAGAATTATGTCATTTCATGGAATCAATTTATTATTTATATAATTTAAATTTAAATAGATTTTTTTATCATTTTCCTTTAAGTTAAAAAAAGTTCATCATATATCCTATAAAACTATAAGAAAATTAAATAAGAAATTAAATAAAATTAATTTAAGAAAATTAAGGAAGACATAAGATTATCATAATTAAATTCCCGACATCAGACAGGATTGATTTAAATAGAAAGATAAATGTGTATTATAACTAAAAAGGACTAAATTAAAGTGTTCAGTGAAGGCTAGCGTGTAGGGTTTAGATAAAGCACAAAGATAAGCACGATGTCGCGTCCCCTGCTGTCTGTATCTTTGTTTCTTTCTTTTCTTTCGTATGCCAATCAGATTCACCTTGTGAGTAATTATTAATGGATTGCTGACAGACAGAAAATGGCTTCACAAGCAAAGTGGACATTTCTTCTTTTAAGTAAAGCCAAAGTCCTTTCTTTTCTCTCAAAAAGCATGCTTTCAATTCATTCTTGTCAAGGATTTTCTTTCTCTATTTAGTATTTCTCTGATTGGTTTTACTGTACGTTTCACTACATCACGTAATATGATGATTAAACTAAACCTTGTTTAATTTATACATATAGGGGGCTTCGATACAGGTACGGCCTCGATTGGAGTCATTTCGACTTTCAAGTCATAAACAAATGTGGATTGAACTTTTGAGAAGTAAATTCGTCTTCCGCATTTAAAGTATCCAAAACCAATCATTGAAGGCTGAATCTTCAATATAAGAAATAAAATAATTTCTCTGTTCTAAAAATCCTCGGTTCCAAGCACACATCCCACCGTTATCGTGCTTAGTAAGCTAGTGGCCTCAGTCCCATGACAATGGCTTCTTGATGGCACATTGACCCCCTCATGGTTACGACTGTTGTCACCTGAACACTGCTTAAACCATTATTAGCGATGTTTATTGGCATAAAAAATATTATTTAATAATATTTAGTTTTTATCAAATCATTAATTTTCGGAGGCCATAAATTTTGGAAGTCTAATGGTAATTTTCTTTTTCAATCGAGTTCTTTTCTTTTCCTTTTCGACTAATATTCTTGTTAGTTTTTCCCAATGTTGTGTTTGACTGTTTGGTTTCTATAATTGACCTGTAATGTTGAGCATTCGCGAATCCGAAGCAGCGTCCCTCAACCTGGTCCATTCAAATTATCAAAATCTCATCAATTCACACATCACATAGTTATTAAAAATACATGTCAATAATTTATTGAACTTAAATAGAGACATACAATTTGTTTAA
The DNA here is from genome assembly GCF_029017545.1 of Prosopis cineraria. Taxonomy (NCBI): domain Eukaryota; kingdom Viridiplantae; phylum Streptophyta; class Magnoliopsida; order Fabales; family Fabaceae; genus Prosopis; species Prosopis cineraria. The sequence goes on along the minus strand of NW_026555343.1, from coordinate 42,542,130 downwards.
ATTTTAACCCAATCTATTTAACAAAAAAATCATACTTAAATTTATAATTAAATTTATTTACATAAATAGGTTAAACTTATTTAGTCAAAATCTGACTTAAATCTTATCTATTTTCGCCTTGCATGATATTTTAAAATATTTATTTTTTATTATTTAAAAATAAATTGTTTACATATGTTTTTAATGGTGATGTGATGTGGATGTTGATAAAATTGTGACTATTTGAATGGACCAGATTTTGCTGCTGAGCTACGCTGAGGATCGTGGCAGCTGAGGAGATCCGATTCCGAGTATTGACTGGGTAAGAGCACAACACTGAGCTCTCTGCTTCAAAGCTCAGCCTCAGGGACATCCCTGAACGCTTCTCCGCCATTCTGAAGCCTTGGAGGATACACTTTCTACTCTTTCTGGCCTCTCTGTTCTGTAACGTAAAAAGGTCTAGCTAGGGAGATAGTAGAAACTGCAAAAAACAAAAAACAAAAAAAAACACTTGCAGAACAAGACTGGTGCGAACATGTGCAGATATGTGACCATAGACTTTTATGCCTTTTAAATTCAATTGTCCTTTTTGTCTGCTTGCTCCGTTAAGTGGGGAAAAAACTAGACACAACTTCATTTGAGAGTTCGTGACTCATAAATAGAATGGTTTGCTGTCGGCTATAAATGGCATGTTAATTTTATTTAAAGACTGATTGATAATAGATGATAATTATCTAAAAAGTTAAATTATTTTTTATGCGCGCGCACCCGTATATATAATGGATATGCAGAATGCATCACCCAAGTATTAGGCGTCACCTGAGAGAGTAGATTCGAAGGATGATTTTTGTTAAAACCTATAGCTAAACTCAGAAGACGACTTATGCTTACAGTTTCTGCTATTTAATTGACTTGGTTTATCCAGGGTCGATACATAATTGGAGTCTGCAATCATCTTTCAGAGTTGATCTTGATCAGTCGACGAATTGAAGCGATGATTTAAAAGTCATACCATTGTTGAGCGACTAATAATTAGAAGACGACTCCAGATAGAGAAGGTGTTAGAAGATAATTAAATAAGCATGAGACGTCAAGGCTGGAACATATGTCATTGCTAATGACATGCGTAATGGCACAATTGGCACTTGCCTGTTGATCCATTATTCTTTAACATCCCAGAGATTGATGGCAAGCGAAAATCCCTTGCTTTGGATAGGCCGTTCAAAATTACCGCTTGTGCTCTTCGCACATTCCTTGATCTTTCCTACATCATTCTTCATATTTCAGTTTCAAACGGGTTTTATTGCCCCTTCTTCTCGAGTATTTGGCACGGGTGAGCTCATTGATTCAATTCAAAAGTTTAAGTTATTAGATGAAAATGTAGATATGATGAGCTTCCAAATAATCTCCTACAATCTCTTCCCTACTTTAGGATCACTTTTCAAATACCAAGGTAGGAAAATGGAGGCATTTAAATTTGTAGTAATTTTCCGGGATTATATTTTGACGTCCAATGAAATATTTGCTGTGGATTCAATTACTTTTCTGATTTATCCCTTTTTGTTCAAATTTAAAAATAAAAATGGAATGTTTAAAGTATATAGTACTACTCTTCATTACTTCCCACTCTCGGTTCACATTTTATTTGCTACGAAATTAGCTTTTTAAGTATACTTTTCTGTTTCAAAGTTTTGTTAGATTTATTACGTTAAATTGTTAATGACTGCAATTCCGAATGAAGGAAAACGAACATATGTTAATGGCCTTGTATAAACTTATTCCTATATACCTCAACACCAGTACATTTATTGAGGAAATATGCTTCACTATCTTCATTGCCATCTTCGGCTTGATTTTGTTTGCGTTACTCATGGAAACATGCAGGTAATAATATTTATTTTGTTACCAAAATGTAGACAAACATAAATGTCATTCTCATATCCAACTAAAATGGATTGACTTGGAGCGTTTAGCAGTAAAATCAGAATTCGATGGTGTTGTCTCGCAATAATAAAATGTATGGATGCATCTCATCCGCTTATTTTTTTTTTTTATTGCATTTCCGAAACTTATCCATATGGGAGTGATAAATATGGTAATGAATGTTAAATCTCCCATGATTGAATAAAGTCTTGAATTGTGCTGAATACTGTATTACAGAGATATCTATAGTCCATGCAACCTTCAGCTATTAGTGTTGTATGTGTGTCAAAAATGTGCGTGTGTCAAAGTCTCACATTGACTAAAAGAAAGACTCTCCTAGTGTATATATACTAAGGAATGAAGTGGGCTAGTAAAATGGACTTGGAGAAAAAGTGACCTTGTGTACATAAGATAGGTCAACACAAGGCAACTGCAGTTGAAATTAGCCGATTCACTCCCCCTTGCGTGCAAGTTCAAGAGGCACTAGGTTCCTCTTACCAAATTACTTTTCCAAAAATAATTAAATAAATAATTATTTAGCTTACAAATGTCTCCGGATTAATGAATGCTAAACGTTTTCGGATTAATGGACGTGTATATTTTTTAATGTGTGTATAACCGAAGCATTAACCGGTGATTATGACCCAGCATTTTTGCCGCATGCTACCAGAGGACTTGAGGGAAAGAATCAGACGATATGAACATTACAAATGGCAACAACATGAGGGCATGGATGAGGAAACATTAAATAAAAAAAATTTCTCGAGATCTCAGAAGAGAAGTGCCACCTTTGCTTGTGTTTACTTCTAAAATTGGGTACCGACTTTAACTATCCCTCCGTAAGTATGTTTAACTAGCTTACATTCTTCTTGGTTCAATTAGAAAAGGTTTACCTCAGAATTCTTGTGTGTCCAATTATTTTTCCTGACACCTAAACATGCTTATTATGATTTGCTTCAGGTGCCAGTGTTCGAGAAAATGGATGAGCAACTGTTGGACGCACTTTGTGATAGGCTAAAGCCAGTACTTTATACAGGAAAGAGCTACATTGGATCAAATGCTCTTCATTTTGAGAGGAAACCTTTACACTATGACAACAAATGATGGAAGAACTGGTTTTTTCAACTCCGTCGTAATCAAGGCAGGTGATTTTTGCGGAGAGGAGCATTTAACATGGGCCTTGAACGCCCACTCCCCCGCCCGCCACTTTCTGCGTGTTGACCAGAGGAGGTTGCTCATAGATATTTTTCCATTAAAAAATGAATGCTTTTTTTAGTCAAAATTCATACCTTAATTTATCACATTATAAAATACTAATCTTTTTTATTAAACCTAACTCTGTCGTTCTTTTCTTTCTTTCTTTTACTTGATGCTCATCAAGTCAATCAATTCCAATATACTTTCTTTGAAGTTTATTATAAAACATCTTCTAGAAAAGATAGATGATCTTCATTTTAATTAACTTAATACAGTATTAATTAAATATTTTTAATATTATCTTTATTTAAAGTCCTTAATTATGAGAAAAATATAATGCAAATTTAAAAAAATTCATTTAATTACAGGTAAAATTAAAAATGTTTTTTAGGTAATTAAAGCTAATAATTGAACCACTTCTTAATTTCCATGAGTTGAGTTGATTAGATGTGACTTATAATAATGATTGGATGGAGGATATACTTAATACCAAAAGAGAGAACCACTTGTGTCAGACACTTAATATTCTGTTAGATTAGTTAGATTAGGCATTAATAAAATTTTTTATTGAAGTTGTATGGGTATTACTTACTTGCACAATATATAAATACTTCCTCCGTTTTTATTTATCAAAGAAATTGTTACTTTTAATTTTTTTTTATAAACAAAATCACATATCTCAATAAACATTTATTAGGAATTTCTTAAATTACCTCTCATAATTTACATTAATAAAAAATAATTAATGCATACTTATGTTAATTAACACATGATGTATGAGTCCAATTTTTTTTATGTTTAGATATAATTATTATAATTAATTGATTTTTGTAAACTGTATAATACTACTTTTTTTTCTTATATATAGAAATGAAAGGCGTATATGATTGCATTACTATGATCACCAATAATACTCAGCACTTCCAGTATTCCCTTTTCGTACTTGGTCACAACTTCATCAACCTATATATTAACATATATGATTCTACATTTCTATCAAACAACCTGACATGGTTCGTTATTTCGTCCTAGTAGCTACTCCTCATTGGTAATAGATTACTATATTAATGTTATTGAGAACATGTATTAATTTGTAAAAGATAAAACGAAATAATAATTTTAGGAGGAATTAAATCAGAAAATTATCATATATATCTGATGGAGGGACAGGGAAAATAAGGAAGGCATAAGATTAAATTGAAAAATAAAATAAAAGTCAATTTGTAAATTGTACAGATTGGGGAAAATAGGGTGGGCAAATAAAAGGAAGGTGCCGAGAGAGCGAGAGAGTACGGATGGGAACCATGCAAGGTATCCATCATTTGCACAGAACGCACAAAGGATGAGCACGAAGGCGTGTCCAATGGCTGATGGCTGGCTGTATCTTTCTTTCTTTCTTTCTTTGTTTTTTTTTTTTAATGCCAATCAGATTCGAGACCGCATAATTAATCAGTGGAGCATTGCTTCTTTTCATTAAAGCCAATGATATTTTCAAAAAGCAACCTTTAAACACATCTTCTTTGCATTATTGTCGAGGAGTTTCTTTCTCTATTTTGTACTTTTCTTTGTTTTAATGTTTCACTTTTATAATAGTTCATCCATCATATTAAATAATGGAGATGGATCTTCTTGTATATACAAGATCTTCCTATGTATGTATGTGTATATATATATATATATATATGGACTTTGTTACTTATCTGGCTTAATCTATATGGCCACAGTTAGAGTTAAAAATAAAACTCAAGCCTAAAAGGTTGGGTTTAAAGATTCTGTTTAAATATGGGTTCGGACTTTAAAATTAAATTTTTTAAAGTAACTGAATTTGAGAGCCTGACCTTGATAAGCCCTGTAAAAAAAAAAAAAGATTTAGGCTCGAGCGACCTTTCAAACCCTATTATATCATCATTATTATTATTTTCTTTGGCAGAACACACATTTAAGGTCAAGAAAAACCTGCTCGCCTGAAACTCTGATCCTACATTGTTATATTATTAATGTTAATTTATTGTAAAATTAATTTAATATAATTTAATAAATACCAATATACATTATAACATTTTTAATATTTTTTATTTTGTATAATTATTATGTTTATGTATTTGTACAAAATGAACTATTTTTTTTAATCAAGATTTAAACTTTCTTACTAGACTTTTAAATATTTTTTGTTTAATTTTAAAAATTATAAAATTTTTTATTTTTATTTAAAAATATTTTAATTAATTTATAATATTTATTTTTTTATTTTTTCATGATAGAATTTATGGGACAGACTCTGAGCTCTTCCCAGCCACGGCCTTGATCGAGTCATTTTGCCTCTCAAGTAATAAAGAAATGTAGCAACTCAAATTCCCATGAAACTTTTGAAAGTAAATTCATTTTCCACATTTAAAGTATCCAACACCAATCATTGAGGGCTTAATATTCAATAATTAAAATGCGTGCGCGCACAAAGAGAGACGGGTCTTGGGGTAAATTTCTCTGCAATTAATTCATACAAATTATATAAATTTCTCATAAATATTGTTAAAATTATATATTTTCAAATTTGAAATATATTCCTTTGGAATCGGAATATTATTTTTATTTGAATTGAATATAAAATGCGTATCAAAATTTTCCAATTTGACCAAATAAAAAGATGGAAATTTTTTAAAGATGATGAAAAAGAATTCAATTGGTTTGGTTTTCAGTAATTCAATGCATATATGTATTGGAAATCGCAGAGTATATTTTAGTAAAAACATTCAAAATTAACAGCATATCAATATCTTCGTATTTTATTGCTGGTAAAAAATTCTTTGTAGGGAAAGTGATAATGAAATCTCCTCAAATTATATAAATAATAATTGATATCTCAAAATATCATAATATTAATGAAGTCTCTAGAGACTTTTTTGTCAATAAATTATTTTTAAAAAAGATTATTTTACTCTTATTGATAAATTGTAATTTCGTGTTCAATTCTTGCAATTTTTTAAATAAAAGTTGTAAATAAAGTTTGTTAATTTAAAAATTTATTTATTAATAACAGAAACTATACTTGATAAATTGTGATTTCTTATTCAATTCTTACGATTTATAAAACAAAAGTTGTGATTCATTAAACAAAAGTTATGATTGAGTCTTGTTATTTTCAGTGAGAGTAAACTAGTCTTTTTTCTATAAAAAATTATTGACAAAACGGTCCCTAGAAATTTCATTGATATTATGACATTTTAAAAGATCAATTTATTATTTACATAATTCAAAAATATTTTATTATTATTTTTCTTTCGTTGTATTTTATAAAAAAAGTATGTATATTTAAAAATAAAAAATTATATATTTCTAGTCAAGTCAAGTCAAATCAAAGAGGAAAATAAAAACAATCTTACTTTAGTTTATCAATATATATATATATATATATAGTAATTGCTACATGCATGTGACAAAAAAAAACAAAACAAAACAAAACCTATGTGTGCATTGAGCACGTTCAGTTTGGGAGAGGTACTGAAAAAATAATTAATCTAAAGAGGAAATAAATTAAATTTTATATATTTTCACCCGTTCTGTATTCCTCTATCTCCCTTACAAAACACAGGATTTTTTTTGCTAATTAGATTGCTCAAGTCAATTATTAAATGTTGGCAGCATGAATTTTAAATTTTTTTTAAAAAAAATTCACAAGCATATTAATTATGATGTTGCATTGTTTTGGAGAAGGTGAATTTTCGTAGGGTCCCACATTCACATGGACATTGACACTGATGTTATCATAACGGAGCCACCCATTTCCTATTCCGTGGACTCATAAAGGCTGACTTCAATGAATCAATCTTCCTTCCCACACTCTTGCGTGGATTCAGTTTTTCAAGTCTAACTCTCTATGCAATTCAATGCTCAGCTTCAGACATCTCTGAACACTTCTCCGCCTATTTTCTCTTTAATTTGCTACACCATTCTCAAGCTCCTGTTTCTGGCCTCTCTGCTCTCGTTTGGTTCCCGAGAAATGGGAACGAAAAATGTCAATGGCCTTGGCAAAGAAAGACGTCTATGCTATTTGAACCATCTGCACATATTCCTGGTTGGTGTTTCCTTTTTCTTCAACTTTTTGCAAGTTTTTCTTTTTATTTTCATCTTGGTTTACTTACCCAAGAAAAAACTGAAAATATAGCATGGAACAAAATTTTCACCTTTCTGTACTTTCTCAAAAATCCAGACACAAATCTATGTATAGCCTTCGACTCTGATTTGCTGTTTTCTTCTATCTTATCTTCTGTAGTGATCATGCACGCATGTTTGGTAGTAGGTACTTCCATGAACTTCAATTTGATGACAAACTGCCCCAGTCAAATCTTTCAGCATGAAAGTTTTTTTGCTTTTCATATTCACCTGTATTTTACTGGTTGTTCAACTTGATTCATGTTTTCTTCATCTTGGTTTCTTCTATATCAGTGAATAGTCCTACTTAGTTTCAAATCTTTCTCCTTCCTTCTTTGTCTCTCGATAAATTGGTGTGTCCCATGTGATTAGCACTTGACTTGCTAGATTGACTTCATTGACTTAATCGTTAAGTTGTGCAAGTGTTACTGTGACCTTATCTTAAGAATACTTTTTTTTTTTTATTTAACAATGTAACTTTATTTTTTTCCTTTAGTTTCTTTCATGTGCAAGACTCTAATTTTTCAGAGACGTGACTCTTAACCGAAGTTGGATTTTGCAGGCCTGACCTGAGTCTTGTTCTGTACCCAATAAATTGCTTCTCTTTCTAAAGCTTAAATCTTCTCTTGGCTGAATAAGAGGGCTAATCATGGATGCCAAGGGGCAAAAAGTTGTGAGGTTAGTTTCTTTAATCATGGTTTTAACCATTATTATCCCACATATTACTCCATATATCTGTTACTTCCTTTTTTATTGCATTTTTTTTTTTACCTGAATATTTCTGTTGCTTTCTACTTCCTCTCTTGATGCGGTACGGTTGTACTGCCTGAGTCGTCTATTTCTAAATGAAACGTTCTTTTTAAGGAGAACTCCTCTTATGGATCCAAGCTTGGTAACAAATAAAGAAAAAATTAATTATTTAGTCTCTAATTTTGACTGGATTATAACTCCGTCCTTAAACTTTAACTCGTACAATTCAATTTTTATAGTTTCGACCAGTTACAACTCAGCCATTAAACTTTAATTCATTGCAATGCAACTCTGTCCATTTAGTTGTAATAAATTAAAGCATTAGTCATTGCAACTCAAAGCGACCACTAATGCTTCTCAGAGATATCATTGATTTTCTGAAGTTGGCTGACATCACATGCTTTTTAAAATTACTAATTCAGAACATCTTTGTAACATTGAGAAAACTGAATTGCAACTTGAACACGAGTGGTAACTTTGAAAGACACTTGTTGCAACCTTGGTTCTTCAGAGGAACTTCAAAAGATGTTTCTCTTCAAATAGAAGAGCTTGACACCAAACAGAGCAATTCACTCCCTTAGTTTGGTTACAGTATAAAATATGTCATTCCAAGTTGGTTAATAATTAACGTTTGATCATAGGACAAGACAACTGGCCCTTGATTTTCAACGACTCTGAATAAAACATATTAAGTGGACTTAAAATCATGAAGAGACATGAAAGACTGGTCTTCTTATTATCACAAATTGGGTCTACCGAGTATTCTTTCCCAGACTAAATCTGATGATTTTTGTTAAAGCTTAAAACTTGATTTCACATTGTTGGGAATAAGATGATGCTCACATATTGTTGGTACTTGCTGTTTAAGCTACTCGCCATGTTTACATTTCTATCTAGGTTTAAGGACTGGAGATCAGAATCATCTTTCAGTGTTGAGAACACAAATTCTACTGATGATGGATATCCTCAGAGAAAAATTAGACCAAGAGTAAGAGCTGTGTTTAAGAATATTAGAAGAAGACTCCAGAGAAGGTTTGAGAAGATTAAAACCTTGAGAAAACCTGTAAATGTGCATCCAGTAAGTGATGCAACACCTAAGAAATCGGCTTCGGGAAGGAAGATTCTTGATCCACAGGGGTCTTTCCTTCAGAAATGGAACAAGATTTTTGTGATCGCATGTGTACTGGCAGTTTCTGTGGATCCTCTGTTCTTTTACATCCCAGTTATTGATGACGAAAAAAAATGCCTTGCTTTAAATAGCAACTTGGAGATTACTGCCAGTGCTCTTCGTACATTCTTTGACCTTTTCTACATTCTCCACATAATATTTCAGTTTCAAACGGGTTTTATTGCCCCTTCTTCTCGAGTATTTGGTAGGGGTGAGCTCATTGATGATCCTCATGCCATTGCAAAAAGATACTTATCTTCATACTTCATCATTGACATCCTTTCAATTATTCCATTTCCACAGGTATCTCCCTCTTCTCATTCTGAAAGGCTTCCTTATATGCCAGTTGAAGTTACTTGACCCTTTATCTTGCGTAACTTGTAAACATGTGATCAACTCATACAGTGAGTTCAGTGAATTTAAAGCCTTGAGAATCATAAAGGCAACGAATATTCCTTTATCTTTGTCAAGTATCACTTTATGTCCGAAGTTTTTAAGTGAAGGCATGTGAATGTCTCTTATTATAACTTCTGACACCTTACTTCACAAGAAGTTTATTGGACTGTAGACAAAACACGAGCACACGGACTTTGCAATGAAATTAGATTTAAATATGAAGAATGAGAGGGGTAATGAACACACCCCTAAGTATCTGGCCATAGAAATTTTGATACCATGTCAAAAGATGGCTTCAGATGCAATGCCCTACTTAGTACTCCCTCTGTCCTATTTTACAAGACATTTTTTTTGGGGGGTAAAATTGCAAATACCAATGAAGTCAATTAAATACAGTTTGGAATTTTAATTTTTCCACAACGAAATATAAATTTCTGAAAACACCATTCATTTAATAAGGGAGAAAGAAAGAAAGAAATTTCAAGAGTGGGATGACGAGAGGTAATTTTTAGAATAAGCTTCATCAATGAATCATTGTTTTTTTTTTTTCAAAAACATCTTATGTTATGGAATATCAAATCATTCAAAAAAAAAATCTTATAAGATGGGCCAAGGGAGTATTTTCCTATGTGGGGTATCATGGAAGCAAAGTAAAGGCATTTGTTGTCATGTTTTTTCCGATTCACTTGATGCGCTAGACATAATTTGCTGTTGTTTTTATCACTTTTTATGTTTACTTATTCAGGTGGTTATTTTGGCACTCAGACATTCAGTTCCACGTCCATCTGTAGAAAAGGACTGGTTAAAATATGCAATAGTAATCCAATATGTCCCTAGATTTCTTCGGATCCATCCATTATTCACAGAAGTAACTAGAAATTCTGGCATATTGACTGAGACAGCATGGGCTGGCGCTGCTTATAATCTCTTTCTCTACATGCTAGCAAGTCATGTAAGCTAATTTTTCTGCTTATTGTCTATAACACAAGACATCATACTAGATTCCTTGATCACCGTGTAAATGTGGGGTACCAGGTGGTTGGAGCTTTCTGGTACCTGTTTTCAGTAGAATCAGTGCTTCGATGCTGGCGCAGATTCAAGTGTCACTTCGAGGATCCTGACGAAATTGGTTTTGGAATGTACACCGACGCTTTAAAATCTCATATTGTGGAATCAACAATGGATTTTCCTCAAAAGATCTTCTTCTGCTTTTGGTGGGGTTTGCGCAATGTAAGGTTGTTCAGTGATCTATGTTCTTGACTTCGCATGCAAGGCCCGCATTTATAAACTCCAGATCTGTATACTTATCTTAGTTTTTGGCCTCTTTAAGTTTTTATGGATTCATTGATATGTGTGTGACATGTTTATGAAGGAATGAACATGCTAAAAGTCCAACATTTTTCGCTATGTTCTGCAGTTCACTGGGACAGAATCTCAAAACAACTACATATGTAGGGGAGATCATCTTTGCTTGCTTCATCGCAATTTTTGGGTTGGTTCTGTTCTCATTACTCATTGGAAACATGCAGGTGATTATTTACTAGAATTATAAGATCAAATTCACCAGCACCGTCCAACTAATAAACTAACTCAAACAACAACAAATCTCACCTCATTAAATGAGATTGATTAAATGGATTGTATCACACTGTTGTATTTTACCTATTTGTATTAGCAAGGTTAAAGTTCACAGTTGTCTTTTCACAAACATTTGTTATTAAAAACTGGTCTATGTTAAAGTTTTACGTTTATCATAAACTAAGACTTATCACTTACACCAAAATAATTTAATCTACTTTGAAGGACTAACCACACACTAATATAGTTGTGACTAATTATCTAGTGATTCAACATGAGACTATCATTAATCTAATATTTTCCTTACTATTTTTCCTTTCCTTTCTTTTTCTTTTTCTTTTTAATATTAATTATTTTAGTTTCAAATAGGCCCGGCCCTTGAAACTATATTAGGGTTTTACCAAAAAAAAAAAAACTAAACTAAACTAAGACTTGTTACTTACACTAAGATAGCTTAAGTTGCTTTGAAAGGACTCATCATACTTATATAATTGAGATTAATTGTCTAATCACTTGACATGGCACTATGATATATCTAATAGTTAATACTGCTCATTTTATTTTATTCACTAAAAGCTAACAAGATTATGTCCTTATTAGCAAATACTCCCCTAATCTTTTTTACAAGTCATTTCTAATTTAAAATAATAAAATTATTTTAAAAATAAATTACTTTCTAATTTTATCCCTAAATTTTAAAAAGAGTTATTTGAAATGTGGAAAGAGTTTTCTTGAGAATTGAAATAGTCAACTTCTTTTCAGAATTTGTTGGAAAGTAGTTTTCGAATTGTGCATCAAAGGTTAAAAAAAAAAAAACAAGGCAAAGTGACTTATATAAGGACCAAGAAAATCTTCTAGAATTTGATCGATAAAAAGGACCGAAAGGAGCAACGTTTAATTCACGCCAAAAGAGGTGGGTGTAGATTGAGCGATTACTAACGAGAATGAATGTTTCAAGTGATGAGGTTTACTGACACCCCACTTGAGTAAACTTCTATTGGGTCTATTTACCTATATATATTGAATGTAAGGAGAGAATCTAAGAATATAATGATCCATATATTCCATTGGGAACCAAGTATTCATCATTCTGAAAGTTGTGAATATAACTTATTGGGTTGTTTTGAATATAATTACAGAAATATCTGCAATCTGTAACTGTCAGAGTTGAAGAAATGAGAATCAAGAGGCGAGATGCAGAGCGGTGGATGTCCCACCGTATGCTGCCTGAGCACTTGAGGGAAAGAATCAGACGGTATGAGCATTACAAATGGCAAGAAAACAGGGGAGTGGACGAGGAAACATTGATCCACAATCTTCCTACAGATCTCAGAAGAGACATAAAGCGTCACCTTTGCTTAGGTTTACTTAAAAAAGTGGGTATCATGTTTAACCATCTCTCCCTCATAAGTATGCTTAACATGCTTACGTGCCTCTTATTCGTTCACTTGGACAAGGTTTGGCTAAGAATTTTTCTGTGTCCAATTATATTTTCCCTGACATCTGAACAGGCTTATTATGATTATTGCTTCAGGTTCCACTGTTTGAGAAAATGGATGAGCGGCTATTGGATGCACTTTGTGATAGGCTGAAGCCAGTACTTTATACAGAGAAGAGCTACATTGTTCGAGAAGGAGATCCAGTGGATCAAATGCTCTTCATTATGAGAGGAAACCTTGCTACTATGGCAACGAATGGTGGAAGAACTGGTATTCTCAATTCCTTTGTAATCAAGGCAGGTGATTTCTGTGGAGAGGAGCTTTTAACATGGGCCTTAGACCCCAACTCGTCCTCAAATCTTCCCATTTCAACCAGAACAGTAGAATCTATATCAGAAGTTGAAGCCTTCGCTCTCATGGCTAATGACTTGAAGCACGTTGCTTCCCAATTCCGACGCCTTCACAACAAACACATCCAGCACACTTTCAGGTCAGAGCTATCAGCCATGCAATCACGTTTCTTCCTGTTTATATACTTGATGATGTGTTATCTTCTCTATTTATGGAATATTGCTGCAGGGAAGAACGTAACACAGTTTGTAGAAACCAAAGCCTTCAAGTTTTCTTCTTTATCTCAGCCTTAAAGTGTATCTTGAATTTAAGATAGAGATGTGAGGTTCATAATGTAGTTCACTGCTTTTTCTTCAGGTACTATTCCATGCAATGGAGGATATGGGCTGCCCGTTTCATACAAGCAGCTTGGCGTCGCCACTGCAAAAGGAAGATTGAGAAATCATTACGTGAAGCTGAGTACAGGCTACAAAATGCTTTGGCAAATGAGGAAGGTCCGTCTCCAAGTTTTGGTGCCACCATATATGCATCAAGGTTTGCTGCCAATGCGTTACACAACCTGAGAAAAAATAGGGATCGAAACAAAAGAATGCCTCAGAGATTGCTTCCTCTTCTGCCTCAGAAACCAACTGAGCCTGATTTCACTGCTCAAAAGCTTTAGGTGGGGTGTCAGTTTTTTGTTGTGATATTTGTGCATATGTTGCATGCACTCAACAAATTTGTGTGTATATGGATATTGAAGCTTGCAAGTGTTGTTGCAGAATTCCTGCAACAAAAATATATGACTGTGAAAAATGCTATGAAGACTTGTGATGGTTTGCTTTCCAAAAATAAAGTGCGCATGAGATCTTTCTTTCTTTCTTTAGTCTCACTATTCTTATCTCTTACTCCTTTTTCTCAGAATTGCCACGAAAAAGCGCGAGAAAATATTCATGCGAGTGAAACATCCGTTGTTCATATCGTTATCCTTGGATTCATCTTCCGAGAAAAAAGCTTGAAAAGGTCTATTGAGGTTGGGTGCTTCAAACATTGTCACAGTAAAGGCTATATTATATTAATGATTTTGTGACCTAGTCACACTTCTTTTGTAAGTGAGGGGTGATTCAGCTTGTAAATTTAGGCAGAACATAATTATTAGTTCATATAATTTTATTAAATTTTACTTTTAATTTCAGTAATTTTTTTTCTCTAGTGTTTTCAATTCTTATAAAAAATGAAAATAATAAAGCTATAAAAACTTAAAAAGCATACGTCACACTATCTTATTAAAACTATAGAAATTAAAAAAAAGTAAAAAAATTACAAAAATTAAAAGTAAAATTCAAAAAAATTATAGAAATTGATAATTGTGTAAAATACTATTGATCCATGCATTTCCATATGCTTGTACTACTAGTTAAATTAAATTATTTAATTTATTTGGTACTTCATAGTATATGATAGTAATGTCAAAACAAAACACTACTGATACATATAGAAAATTTTATAATAATAGTGTCCGATCATACTTAAGCAAGTAACAACAAAGGTCTGTTGATCAGACAAGCCAAGCAATTGGACGACGCAATACATTAACCGGGCAAGTTATTACATAGATAATTTTTTTTATTGAGTTAATTATGGATACTAAGATTATTTATAGCAAGTTTATGGCTCCATGTCATCCACCCTAGATTCAAAGGCTAGCCTCCAAGACCGCTAAGAGAAGTTGTTATTATCTTTCAAGTTGCTACGTAGGAAAACACTAACACACAGTGTAAAGATCATGAGTTTTTAAACTGTAGAAACTTGATTGCACACAGATTAATATTTTTTTATTAGAAATAATCTTATTCAAAATATTGTTAGATATTAAAAATGTGGGAATTTGAACTTTGTTTGTCAAGTTGCAAGGGACTAACCATTTCTGTCCAATACTCCAATCAAGTTGTTGTAGAAACTTGAAAATATAGATGTAAATATATAGCTCGAAGAAGAAAGCCTTACTTGGAGCCATGCTGCTAGTCACATGCTTGTACAGTTCTTGCCTTGCTATATGCGCCATCTCGATCGGTGTTATGTTTGATGTGTGAAATGAAGAAATAAGGAAACACAACGGCCACTTTTCAGAGTGATGATGTTGCCTTTGTCTTGGTGTTTTGTTTCAAAAGTTCAGTGACTTGCTTCTACGAAACCCAGTGTTCTAATATATTATAGGGTTAATAAATAAATAAGATCCTAAGCTACTATTCAAAAATCACTCTGAATCCTAAACTCTTAAAATATGCAAAATAAATTTTAAAAAAAATTTTAAACTTTTAAAATTATAATGAAATAAACTCTGATCGTTAACTTTTTTAACATTGTTAATGTTCACACGAATATTATAACAGTCAAGATTAAATTCGTAGAAAAATAAATCCTGAACAGTACCTGTATGGACAGTAAATATGTTAAAAAGTTAATAATCAGAGTTTATTTTAATATAAATTTAAAAGTTTAGAGTTTATTTTACATATTTTAAAAGTTTAAGGTTCAGGATGATTTTTGAACAGTTGTTTATAATTTGCTCATTAACCCTATATTATATATATCATCACCCTGAGATATACTTTAATAATAATAATACGGCATGGGAACAGGTTCTTTTTGTAATTAAAAATTGGGGTAAAATACATTGACTTTTCTCCTGCTTTTATAAAATTATAAACACCTCTTCTCTATTTTCAAAATCCAACTTTTTATTCTAATTTTATAATTTTTAGTCCAATTTTTTTTACATTATAAAGAATATTTTGGTAAATATTCTAATATAAATTATAAATATCAATGATTAATTTATCCCTCGTTATGATATTAAATCCATAATTCAGTAAAGTTTCCTCATCTATAGCGATTGAGGTATTTTTCACCACCATATACATATTGGTTTAAAAAGTTTAAAATTTAAATTTTTTATATTAATATGAATGTTAAAATAAAAAATTTTAAAAAGTTTTAAACATAAAATTAATCAATTTTAAATATGACAAAAAATTCAAAATATTTGCATTAAAATTTTTAATAACTTATATGATTTGTAAATATTTATATTAAAGAGAGGTAATTTGATAAATATATATATATATATATATATATGATTTAACAATCAATTAAATTAATTGATAATTAGATGAGTAAAAATGGAATCTTAAAAAAAAACACACACACACACACAGAGGAGGTCTATATATGTATCATAACTTTTAATTTTGAGGGAAATTTATGCAAGTTTAAATGAGAGGTCTCTGTATTAATTAATTATATAGGTTAAAATAAATGGGAAAACAGTGTATGTTACTCAAAAAATTGGCTACATGGCTTGAAAATGTACTGTGTTCCTTGTCAAGTTTTAAATGTGAAGGTGATTATTTTCATATAGGTCAAAGCTCATATAAGTTAGTCAAAATTTTATGAGAAAAAACTATTAAAAGTGGCGCAATGGTGACCATTGTGAATAATTTGCATGAAGTCTTGAAGTCCAATTTTTTTGCTGGCTAGTGATGAGAGATTGATGCGCCAAAAAAAAAAAGTGGATTTAGAATGTTAACAAAACATCCCCAATCAAACATATCCTAAAAGTGGGATTAGAATCTTACAACAAAAAAAAAATAGTGAATTTAGAAAGAAAAAAAGAAAAGAATTTTGAAATTTCAAACTTTACAAATTATCAGCTTTAATTATTAAACCAAAAGGATTATTATGGGAGCCACGCATAGGTACGCCAAGTATGAAAGGCTTCTGAAATGGTGAACATTTGCAAGATTTCAAACCTTCACGTAGTAAGATCCTCTTTCTGTCCCTTCGGGGACATCTCATAAAAATGAGTAAGTAAGATCCTCTTTCTCGTTTTGTTGCACCAAGCGGCTTAACCATTGACATTTTATTCGTAGTTAAAATTTGGAAGCCCATTATACTTTCTATTAATGATCGATGATAGTCTTTTTACTTGTATATATTTTCTTCGTTATTGATTTGCTTTTCCTTAATTTGCAGAATTATCACTGGACCAAACTAAGATAATGGGTTACCATGTCAAATTACAAATAGTCAGATTCTTTTTTTCCTCCAAACATCTTATATATTCTCTTCCGGTTAGAACTATTGATTGTTGAATGAAATTTTATGAAATGAAAAGTTAGAATCATGTAAGAATCACACTAACAATGATAGGTGAAATCCATTTATATCTATCACTCTCCCTCTGTTTTTAACTCTCTGTTTTTTCGGTCTCGATCGCCACATCTCTTTTTTCTTTCTTTTATTTTTTTGATAAACAAAGGTGTTTGATTTATTTGAAGGCTACCTAAAGATGAATGGACCACGATGCTTGATTGTTCGTACAGATAATTTTTACATTATTAGAGGGAAGAAACTCAGAAAGTTCATTAAAATTACTTTAATCCATTATTATTCTCATCGACCGTGAATTATCATCTAGTTACTAAATAAATATACTTATCCAATATTTACTTTTTTTTTCTTGTTAACGCACCAGCTCTTGTTAGGATAGGAGGGGAGGGAACATGAGAGGACCTGCTCTCCTTTGTAATGCCATATAGAACACTGATATTGATATACATATAGAAAATTTAATAATTATAGTCAAAGAGCATACTTGAGCAATTGGCAACACAGGTTCCGTTGACCAAAGCAAGTTAAGCAACTGGCAACACAGCATTCCGTTGACTAGGCAAGTTACGTGGATTTTTTATTTTTTTGAGAGTAATTATCTATCCTCATATTATTTATAGCAAGCTTGTTGATTCATGTCACACTAGCCTTTCGTTTGAATAAGGAAAAAAAATAAAGAAAAAAGAAAACTAGAAAGAAAGACTCTTAAAAATAGTAAATAAAATTTACTATTTTTTAAAATTTTTTCTCCTATTTCTTTTTTTTTCTGTTTTTTTCCCACTTCTTCTTCATCCAAACCAAGCCTTATTCAAAAGCCACCCTCCACAAGCCTGCATAATTGAAAGAGAATCTTTTCAAGTCATCGTGTAGGCAAAACACACTAACGTATTAAAATTTTGATTAATCATTGAACCCTTTAAAATATTGGTTCAAGGGATTAATGATTAAAATCATAATCAAACCATGATCAAATTGATCATAAACAAAACATTTTATTAAACCTCAAAACATTGACTCATGGTTTACTAGTTCAACCGGTGAGTTAACTAGAGCAGTTTTTCAATACTATGCAATTAATTATGAGCAAGTTGTAGAAACTTGATAACAGAGATGCAAATATAGTTAGGGAAAAAGGCTTACTTGGAACAATCAGTGTTCTTACTAATGGCAGGAAGGGAGAAAGGGAAGCCACACTGTTTAGGAATCATAGGAATGCGATTAGGATCATATTTGCCCACTAGGGAGAGTGCTTGCTTGATGCAGTTGCACGCAACAACCAGGTCTTGTTTGGCTCTTGACTTCTCGTTGATGATCTTGACGCCATTGCAGCAGCCTTCAGAAGGCTTGGAATTAGTTCCCATCAAGTATCGACGACAAGGAGTGATCGCCGGAATAAGTTGATTGCACGAAACTGCTGCCGCCGGCGACCCATGATGCTCAGCTTCAGATGTTGATGATAACAGTACAACAATGGCCATAACCATCATGGCTACCAGGCGAAACATGGAAGAAGCTCCTGCCATTTTCATTGATTATATTGTTGAAGAAATTCACCACAGCGTACGTGTTTTTGAGGGAACTAGTTCGCTCGCTGCTTGACACGAGATTATGCATTCCTGAAGAATGAATATATGTAGAGAGATTGGTGAGTGCATACATTGAAATTAAGGAATTGTAACGGCCTCATTTCGGAGTGATGGTGTCTTTGATTTTTGGTGCTTTGTGTGAAAAAGTTCACTGACTCTTGCTTCTACGAAACTCGGTCCTCTGATGATAATATATAGTGCCGGATGGGATTTTATCAATGATCAACTTTTTGTTGGTTAATATTATGATTTTGTAAAAATATATTCAAACATTTTTATTACATGCCAAAATTAATTATCTACTTAAAATCATGGTTTTTTTTTCAAAGTATTCAAACAGCCATAATATATCATGACTCTGGAATAATTTCTTCACACTTCCATTTATTTTCTTACAAGACATTGCCTTGAAAAAGAAAGAGAATCATATAATTATGTGCAAAATTTACTTTTCTGCTCTTTCTAATTATTATTTTTTTAATTTCTTTAAAATAATAAATTATGATTAAATAATGGCTAAAATATATTTTTAGTTATCTAATTTTATATAAGATTTTAATTTAATTTTTTAATTTTATAAAATATCTTTTCAGTCCTTCAACTCCAACATCGTTAACTTTAAATGATTATTTTTTATATCATTTATTGTTATTTAAAAAAATAAACTTAAGATATTCACATTTTGAGTATATTTTTTCAATATTTAAAAGTTTAATGTAAATTTTTTTTTGTAAAGAAACTAATAGTGTTAAAATTAAAAGATTAAAAAGATATTTTATAAAATTAAAAAATTAAAATAAAACCTTATGTGAAGTTAAAATACTAGGTACATTTTAGCATTAAATAATTGAAGCAAGTAAGAAATTTTTATCTTTGGCCCAAAAAAAAAACAAGTTTTTTATGAAATATCAAAAGTTTAGTTTATCTTGGTAATTTTTTTAATATAAGGCCATGAAAAATCCATGTTAAATGATGATAAGTCATGTTAGAGTACCAAAAATTTTTACACTCATTGGGAAATATCAAAAATCCTAACATCTAAATTATCATTTAAAATTTGATGTGCAAGCAAATCAGTTCATTTATTGACTTTTTAAAAACATGATCAAACATGATTATTCAGTTTCTCATAATAAATTTCCTTATTTTCCTAATAATTTCAATGAGGGGGTGGGTAATAAATAGAAAGTTGTTAGTAAATATATATATATATATATATATAAGTGAGACAACAAGAGACTGGAGAGCCTGAGACGGACATGGGAAGTTCCTAAGTTGCTTGTGTAAATAAAGAAATGAAAACGGAATATTAGCTGCGGATCTTCTCATCGGAGGGCTTCTAATAATATTGTTTTGTTTTTTTTTTTTTTTCTTGCAATAGATGTTCTGATTTTTGATATTTCATCTCTGGAGTTCAGAAATCTTTCGTAATCTAATATGACATCGTTTATTTTTTTCCCTTGTACGGTTTATCAATAGCGTTTTACTTTAAAAGGGCTAAAGGCAAAACATCCGTTGACCATTAAAAAAACGTAAACAAAGATACAAAAACATTCATAAGCCTTTCTTTTTTAAAAACTTTCAGTATTCTAAAGTCAATAATAATGATATATTATTACTCATTAATTTTATAAAATAGGACCACTTTTTCTAATTCATTAAATTCTAATCCTAGATTTTTACGGCCAATGTCAAGTTATTTTAACAAATTGAAAAAGGTTAGAGCCGATGATTTAAATAAAACCAAATAAGTTAACTCAAATAAGCTGAAAAAAACTTTATGACCAACCTTGATAGTTTATAAAATTTTCTCTTTTTTTCACTTATTTGCCCAAATAAGCCGGACAAAATTTAGGCCCAACTCAAACTAAAAAAAAGTTGAGGTAATCATATTTTTTATTATTAATGAAATAAAATAAAAATTAAAAATGTCAATTTTTAAGATAAAAATTGAAATTGATTAAAAATAAAATAATACTTAACAATTCAAATATTTGGACCAGGCTAAATAAGCCTGAAAGCTTGAGTTATTAGGGGTGAACTTGACTAGATAACCTTTTTTTATAAGGTTAAGATATCCATGTACCATTGTTAATTTAAACATACCAAAAGCGTCTGACAAATTTTTTAAATATTTTTAAATTTTATATTTTCTTCCTTTTATTGAAAGGTCAACGTTAGTGGACAGTAGTTAAATTTATAAAATGAGTAATATTATACTTATTATAATAAGTTTATAAGTATTCTTGCACCTTTATTCACTTAAGAATATTGGGTGCTCCTAAGAAAAGTTGATGGATGTTTTTGTCCTTTAATCCTATTAAAAATCATCATGTAATGGTTAAGATACTGATGAATAATTCAATAGTTGAATACTAATTAGATTGTGATCAAATCGATTATAGTTAAATTAATATATTGTTAAATTTAAATTAGTTATTTTACATTAAAAAGTAAAAAAAGTTATAAAAATAAATCTAAATAATAATAAAATTTAAATGAAATATGAAGAGTCTAAAAATACTAAAAAATATAATAAAAGAGATACTCATATTTATTTTAATTATTTTATGAAAATAAATAAAGATTTCTATAGCTATATCTAGATGAGGCATGATTAACTCTTGATGTTATCCCATCCCTATAATGGTGTTTTATAAGAATTGTAATTTTAAAAAAAATAAAATGGCAATAATTGCTAGCTTATAGTTAAGGTTGTCCGATTTACTACCGGTTTGTAAGATCCTTGATTTAAATGCTTTTCTAGATGAGTTACCTGACGAGTTTGCTTGTTTATGGGTGAAATGTAACCCAAAAAAAAAAAAAGCCTATCAAGACTTTGGATTAGCCTGGCTAATAACCGAGCACATAAATTTCTCTCTCTATAAATAACTTTTTTTAATACATGATCACAACAAATTATGCAAGGAAAAATATCTAGGTTATGTTAGACATTATATAATTTTTGCATCCATCGATAGATCATCAAAAATCTTAATACTAATGTTACTGTCTAAAGCTTGACAAGCAAATCAACACGCACACATGTTAGTTTCTTTAAAAACATATTTGAATGTGACCATTCAATCTCTCATAACAAAATTCATGATCTTGTCCAGGGGTGGGCCTATGTATATTTGAGGGTGGGCAATCCCCCCACCAAAAAAAAAATTATGATGCTTCATGTAAATATGAATTGAGTTTAAATTTTCCCCCATAGATATACTAGTTTTAAACTCACTAATCAAAAGAAGAACAAGGGAAGAGGAAGAAAAAAAGGGGAATTATATTCACCTACATCCATGTGAGGGGTTGATAAAGAGTAAGTTAGAGAGAAGAAGTATAGTTACATCTAAAACTTTAGACTCAAGATATTGGGAGGAGTGAAGTTGACAAAATTTGGAATAATGGATGGTAAGAGATGATTAAGAATTAAAAATAATTTAAGTATTATGAATAATTATTTTTTATTGAAACTTTTATTTCAAACGGTACCACAATATAAGATATCTCCTAAAAGCTCTGTTTGATTCAAAATATAAGACATTAGATCATTTTTATAATGGTTTTTTCAATCACATCCCTACTTTATTTATTATTCATTTTAAAAAATGATACATTAAA
The DNA here is from genome assembly GCF_029017545.1 of Prosopis cineraria. Classification (NCBI taxonomy): domain Eukaryota; kingdom Viridiplantae; phylum Streptophyta; class Magnoliopsida; order Fabales; family Fabaceae; genus Prosopis; species Prosopis cineraria. Next base: position 42,519,838 of record NW_026555343.1, on the reverse strand, counting down.
ATTTTAATTATTATTATTGAGACATTTATATAGAGCATTTAATTATGAAATAATTATTAATGCCTTATATTCTGGTCCAAAAGAAATATGTTTCTAGTGAAAAGAAATATGTTTCTAGTGATTTATTTCTTTTATTATTTTATTTTTTGTCTAGATTTTTACTAAAATCATTTATAAAATATACATGGTAGAGGTCTTATTATTATTTAAACAAGTGGATGACATTTAAATATCAACTCTTGCAGGTGTAGAAAACCTAATTCATATGGTTCTATCAACTACTTTCAATACGTATGGTAAATTAAATTTTGCTATTGATAGAGTATATTATTTGTGACTCACCAAAATAATTCTGCCCCCACTAGCCCTAAGTCCTAAGTCTACCACTAATCTTGTTGATGGCGTCAACAAGGGGATGATTTGTGTGAGGTTGCTTTGAATGAGTGCTAAAGCTTTGAAAGAGTTAGAATAGATATTGACTTTGAAAAAACTGCACTTCCAACGTAGTTGATATCCTCAAGAATATATAAAAGTTCAATGACAATGTTGAGATAACATTCAAAATATTCAAAGAAGCCCTTTAACCAATTTTTTTAGACATAATGAATGAAGTCACCACAAGAAGCAACTCTATAAAAATTAAATAAATCGCCTATATCAAGTCAAACATATCAAGTTTCGGTGGAATCTATTTTACAAGAGCTCAAGCATTGTCAAAAGAGAAGTAATTGATTCTTGGGTGGAGGTGAAACCTATGCCTGTGGCAAGGATGTTTTCTTCCAAGTAAATAGAGCTGCATTTTTCTTTCCAAATGTTCTAGCATAAACGTGCAAAAAGCCTCTTCCACAAAATTCTTCTAGTGGTCAAGCCTCCGACGTCATTCATCTCATTTCAAGTGTCCAATAAATTACATTTTTAGAGCACAAGCAATTACAATTACTTATTAGAATAAAACTACGATCAAGGTTAGGTTGTGCTTGTTCTGCCAAAACATCCAATTCTGATGGGTCTATCACCATCACCAACACCATCTTTTACCATTGCTGAAGGGGCAGGTGGGAGGGGGCGAGTCCAAGTCCAACACACAAAATGATACCACGAGAAGGCTTTTTTAATCAAAAATAAAAGAGCGAACTACGAGGTGCCCGGTTAAAGTGAATCCCAGTTATTTTTTTCCCAGAAAAATATTATCTATAGAAATTAAATTAAAAAATAAGACCAAAAATTCAAAGACCTACGCATATCGGACAGATCACATACTCTATATTTAATGAAATTGACCTTCGACGTGCCCATGTCCTATTTTACTCTTCTTTAAAAAACAAAAAAAAAACAAATCTTTCAAAATCGGGTCTTCCAAGAATGTGTTGTGCCATTCTTAGGTACCTAAAAAGGTTCTATAAATTCAGCTCGGGAAAAGAGCAAAGAAAATAGGAGCTTATTACTAGAGCTGACAACGTGGGCAAAATAGGGAAGATTTATCTATAGAACCCCAAAATGGAAAAAAAAATGTCCGTCTTACATTAGGGAACTGAAAGAGCAACCTGTTCAAAGACATAAAAATACGCTTGGCCAACCAAAAAAAAAAAACATAAAAAATACTACGTATTGATCTGTACACATTTATGTTTTGGAAAAATCCTGCCATGTATTTACCTTCGAGATTCAGACCTGGGTTCATTACCTCGCTTCACGTACAAAGACCCCACAGCTGGAACTTCAGCACGGGAAGGTACTGTTGCAGAAAGAGGCTGGAAATTCGTATTTCCAACGAACCAGTACAGAGCCCATTTCAAATTGCAGAGTGTGTACTTGAGAGCTTTAGTCCAACTCTCCTGTTTATTGAAGCTTTGAGTGATGGAGTAGTTTTCCACTTTGTCATTTTCAATCCTACAAATCAAAAGCCCATGCATGGTATTTGTCATTCTAACCGCAAATAACTAATGATTGTTCCGGCTTGTGTATAAGCTGAACAATGAGAATACAGATTTTGTGTGCGCGCTGTGTGTGCGCGCGGGAGGGAGGGAGGGAGAATAAACTGCATCTACACACGCAAAAACAATAACTTTTGATTTGATTCACTAGTTAGGTTTCAATGCAATCTATGAAAAGTTTAAAAAAGCAAAAGAAAATAAAATAGAATAAAAAGAGAGAGGAGAGAGAGTTTGAGACAAAGTTTTACAGTTGCGACTCCTGCTTATTGAAGCCATTTTCGAAAAAATGGTAGTTACCAAATTTGTCAATATCAATCCTACAAAATCAACACAGCCCATGGTATGTCATTCTAAACCAAAAGAAGAAAAAAATGATAGTTACAGATTGTGCATGAGTTAAAAATTAGAATACAAATAAATCACATTTATACGAGCCCATTTATGCAACAAAAGTAACTTCTGATTTGGTTCACAAATCGCGTTTCAGTGAAATCCATGAAAGGTAAACAGGGATTTTGAAAGTACAAAGAAGTTTTGCAAGAGGGGCAGGCATTCCAGTACCCATCAATTGATTTCTTACGGCCTCTAATTTAAGCCACAAGAACTTTCTATTATGCCACAGCCAAACTTTTATTAGTACGTGAAAAAATGGAGGTATGAACTTAAAAGCTCTCATTTACTACCTACTCTCTGGGCCAAAAAAAATCTACTACAACCACTCATTACCACTTTACCACACCTAGCAGCTCCCACAAGTCACAACTAAGAATTCACATGAGCAAAATAAATAAATAAATAATATTACATAATAAAGCCTGCACTCAGAAGAGAAAATAATGCAAAAGAATACACTATATGCAGGTTTCAGTTTCTTTTCCTTGTTTCTTCATCTCTTTTCTGATGAAAAAGGATCGGAAATGAGTCGCTGAAAGTTGGGATAATCCAGCATTTAGTGCAAAGGTATATGACTACATTTAGATTTTGTGTTTTAAGCTCCTCAGTCATTATAGGAGTTTGAGCAGTTCTTCTAAGATAAGCACGAAGCTACAAAGTAAAAGTAAAAGTAAAATGGCCCATGCTTTCATCGACTTCATCAATGTACATAGCAGAAGGGCCTAAAATGCATTTAAGAAGTCAAAATCAGAGTTGCCTAATTTGCAATTCTCCATGACATGTTAAAAGTATATCTACAAAGTATGCCAGTTGACATAAATGTTTTTTTTCGGTCGGGATGGGGCAGGGGGAATTGTGTATGATGACTTGATGAGAAGGAAAAAAGGGTTTGTTGCTTTGTGAGGAGGGAAGGCATCTTATTTGTTCCATCTATTGCCGTGTATATATCATAATTAAAGCAATATATTTTAAAATTGTACACATAGAAAAATGCATAATTATCATAGCAGATGCCCCACTCAAGATACATGATATCTTTTTATTTATATATAATTTTAATATCTCAATACACATTCAAGATCCTATGCCGATATTAAATCCATTGCCACTAATACATATGATAGAACTTACTTATAAGGCAATTTGAAACACTTCTCAGGTGGAATGTTATTCTCCTGATCCTTAGAATTGGCAAACTCTGCAAATTCCTTGAGGCATACCAAAAACGAAGTCATTGCTTTGTCATAGCGAGTGCTCCAAAACAAGTTGACTGGACCAAACCTGAAAATCCTGACATCAATATATAATGATCCAATGGACAAATGTAAGAACAAACTAAAGGCAGACATTTCATCAAATTACACTGCTGTTAAGCTGAGTGAAGGCAAAAGCTCGACTGAAAATTTCATAGAAATGACATTTCAAAAACTCTAAGAAGTTATCACAATGTTTAAATAAAAAACAAACAAAGATAGCAGTATAAAGCATACTCACAGCTCCAAAGTGCTATTGCTGCTGTCCATGATGCGAGGGTAGCTACCCATAGGAATTATTTTTATTTTAGATCTAAGGTTTGAATAATTAAGGATATCTCACAAGTCATTAGCAAGAAATCATATGCAGAATGCAGAATGAAAATAATATGAAAATGGAAGCTAGTTGCATAAAAGCAACTAGGAGCGTGCAAGATCCATTCCTCATTGTACAGTAAATTGGATCAGCAACCAGATTCTTTCACCTAAGAAAAATATCTAGGTGGATTCTAGAAGACCATGAAGTTGGACTAGGCACATATAGAAGCAAAATAAGATGACTCAGTAGTGCATTTTAAGAGAGAGTGCATAGCAATAGTAAACTTCGGCTTGATTGCCAGATAAGAATATAAGTAATCATTGAGACACCAATAATTACCAAGCCTGTCACTAAATCTGAACTTTTTTTGATAAAATATTGGAACTGTGTTCTGGGGTTATGAATGGCTTTTATACGAAGCCGTAAAAAATTTAAACAAAATAAAATAGTAGTGAGCAAAATGATCCTATTTTCTTAATGAAAAAAGATACTGAAACTTAGGCCTGAAATACTGGCACATTGTATGAAGGAGAAGGCAAGCTTGGCCCCAAGCAGCATTTATCTCATCCCACTCAACCTGTACATTATGGAAAACCGTGAATATCACAATAAAAAAAAAAGGACTCTATATAAGCAAAGAACAGAAACAAGCCAGGAAAATGCTCAAGAAGAAAGTGAATAATTACACCTTATTCCTATAATAGTATGAGCAAATGCCACGTATGGCTATACCATTTTATCATTTTGTGAACAGGAACAGAAAAATACAACCTTACACACCATAGAATCTAAATAATCATATTATCATGCCTTATATTAGTTATCTGTACTCAGAGGTCTTTGTCAAAAATCAATTTATGAACTATTGAATCATAGAAGCTCATTTTTTCACCTAAAAAGGTTTTCTTTGCCAGATGAAGAATTTGCCTGAAAATAAGTTCATTAGAACCATCGTTGCTACTTTTTGGCCATGAAATTCTTGACATCGAACACAATAACAAGCTTCAAATTCCAGCATAAACAAACAATTAAATCCTCTTAAATTATTATTCAAGTTTGATATCTTTGGTAGTAAATTATCAATAGATTGCCTTCCAAAAGTATACTGAGAAATGAACTTCTGCATCATGTTAGTTAGAATATACATATTTAAGCAGACAGCAAAACTATGCTTTGTAGTAGCCCTAACATAAGAAGTACAGTGTGTATGAAGCAAAAAATTTGTAGATTTGCCGAATTATCTGTAAGACTCTATCCGTTAGTAAACTAAACAACCAGATGCAACAAGCTTATCACACTAAAACTCTCAGTCTCATCTGTACACTCTCGGCATTTGGACTAGAAAATTGAGCATATCAAAGAACAAAACAAAGCTAAACTCATAACAATGACTATAAACAGATTGCCTATATCTCATGGTTATTCGCCAATTATCCAAAATGCACTAAGTTACATTGCAACAAATCCAGTGATAAATATTAAGTTCAAAATAATGAGCAAGAGAAAACATGCTAAATATCTTACAGGAACTTTAGGAAGTCTTCCAAGTCGGAAATTGTTGATTGTTCCGAACTCTCCATCATGTGAGATAGGGAAGGCATCATTTAGCACATTAGTTCGCTTCAACAATTCTAAATGTGCTTGTGAAACTTCAATCTTGGCCAAAATTGCATCTCTCTCCTCCTGTTAAATCAGTTTTATTTCCTTCACTCTATCATTCTACAGTCAAAAATGGCAGTAGCGGTAGAGACACTAATTGACAAGGCCCAAACAAAGAAATTAACTATGTGGTTTGAATCAAACCAACGATCCTTCAGAAAACACCTAAACCAACTTAAAGAGTATGATAGCTAGCACAAACCAACAAAAACTTAAGAATAAAGTTTAATTAGAAGAGCATTTTGAAAGAGATATTAAACCAAAAGAAAGCAATAATCAACCACAAACCTGATGAGAAATTAATTGAAATTGAAAATTATTGAACTCATGCCAATACCTGTTACAGATTAAAATATGTGAAATAAGTAATGATATTAAGGCTCCACAAACACTAGGGAGAAACAAATAATACGACATCTATATCCATAGAACAATGGTGATGTAGAAAAATGTGGGCATTTACAGGTGTGACAAAATTTGATTGCAAAAATACATATACAAAAGGTAAAGACAGTAAAAATACCGCTCCTCCAATTCTTTGAAGCGGCTTGATTTTAACTCTAGCTCCTTGAGATCAGCATTTACTTCAGCATTTTGTCTTTCTGTTTCTTCAATTGCTGCTTCAAGCCTTCTTTCTTCTTCCTCAATCTTTAATAGAATTCATGAATCAAATCAATCATTAGGCTTTACAAGAAAATTTGATGATCATCTCAATAACAGAATATTAATCAAAGCCATGCTATCTAAGATAATGACATGTCGGATAAAATCCCACATTGCCCACTGACAGGTTGACTTGCAGGACAAAACACATCATAACTCCAAAAAAGCCATATATATTGCAAAGGGGAAGAAAACAACTTCACCTTTCTTTTCCTTTCTGACAAGAATGTATTACGGCCCAAATGGAAAATAGAGAAAAAGGAATGAAGGGACAAGATTACATAGGACTGATCTTGGAATGACCCCCTAAGGGTGCATGTACTATAGCAAGTTAGTCACAGGATCCAGACCACCTGAACTTCCTAAACTGACGGTGCATCCAAATAGAGATGAAGATAAAAGAGGTTATGAAAGTACAGATAAGATTTGGGCTACAAAATCAATCACATTTTTTAGTGTCACTTTCTTTTTTAATATATGAATGCGTGAATGTAGAGGATCCAATTTCAATCATGGCTATTGAAAGATTCAGCTCTATCAAGATAGAATACGTGTTGTTAAATATCTTAAAATTCATGCACATAAAGGATTAATGCAAATCACTTGCTTCATACTTGAAGGCCCAATAACAATATTTCTCCTAATATTTGCGAATTGTGATATTTGTTTTTTTGATTCAGAAACAATAATCTATTTTGCATTATAAAATGGCATGGAAGATTTGAAGTAGGTTGTTCATTATGTTTGAGGAGCAACAGGTGTCCAGCTAATCCGGAGGCTTTCTTAGCAATTAATTTCACAGGCTCTGGCTCGAAAAAGGAGTACAAAGTTCTTTTGGGGTTTGCAGTCTTGGTGGGTGTGATGGTCATTAGTGGTTAGAAAGGAATGCATTAGTATTTAATTTAAGTTTTTTTCCATCACATCCAATTGAGGTCAGAATTACCTTCTTGGCCCCTCTCTGGATTTCAGCAGTTAAAACTTTCTAGGAGGTATCCCTGTGGACGTCTTAGTGTTATCTGCAATTTTTATTTTATTTGTTTTGGGAGGACTGCTTATTCTCAATTTTTTTTAATTGTTCTTCTTTTCATTAAATTATTTTGTCTAAGAAAAAAATTGCAACCCCATACCAAACCAACTATTATTTCTGAGCAAACTAAGGAAAATAGTCATTCACATCTCATAAACCAACATGATACACATAAAATGGAAATAGTAAACCACTAATCACCTTTAATTTCTCCTTCAGAAAATCAGCTTCACTAAGCACATCTCCATCCTCCCCTTCCAAGCGTTTAAGACAGGCTTCATATGCTTCAATGTCCCTGTTTACATCTTCAACCTCCTTATCAAGCTTATCTAATAATACCCTCATGCACTCAAGGCATAAAGGTTGTTCAACCTGAAAATGCATATGAATTGATATAAATAATGAGCTAACTGCCAGCAAGTCATCTGGGTTGAGAAACAAATTATCGATTCCATTTATGTGAACCTGTGTCTGTGTTGTGGCAATCTCAAAAGCACGTTTTAGCACAGTAATAGTGGAATGAAAACCAGAGTTGTGAGGCTGTAAATGACAACTTGGATCAGCCCCAGGAGATGCATGGTTTCCACTTCCATCAGAATTGGATTCAGACTTGTGCACAACCACAAATGACTCTTCCATTGCCTTTCCCCGTTGGCCTGTGTCTGGCTTAACAATTGCACCGCAAGATGGAGGATTTCCTTGAGCCAAAGGTCGTTGCTTTGGCAAGACAACATAAGAATTGTCCATTCTAGTAGTACTTAGGACACTGTTAGCCCCATCGATGGAAGATCCTTGCATTCCTGCATGTGCATCACCTCTTCATCATAATAAATCAAAACAATCCTCTCATACAGCATTAAATAATTATCCACTAACTCAGCTAGTAAAGTCCTTCACTGGGGTAGAGAGTGCTTGACATAAAAGAAAGGTTTCCTTTCTGTTGCATAACCAAGAAAAATATTTAATAAATACACATCAAATTTGTTTAAATTAATCGACACATATTATTACAGCGAAGAAAAGTGAACCACACGAAGTGCCCTCTCCAGGAACAATTTTTAAGGTAAGCAAAACAACGCAAAAAATTTACTAAACCAACTCAATTCTGGCCAGCTTTGCAAATTATGGACAAATTCTCCCTCGTCAAAAACCAGTACCCAGCAAAGGTATAATCCAAACCTGGTCATGGAATATATCGTCTAAAAAATGATATCCTGAATGCAAACTTATCACATTAAACGGCATAAATACTATAATTCAGTGATCCGTCCTAATCCAACAGCAACGTCCCTAATGAAATCCAAACATAATGAGAAGTATGCAAACAAAAAAAGAACCGATTCAAATAAAACCATATCAAAAATGAAGGCAAAGGGGAAAAACCCTAGCTGACCAGAACGAGAAGGGTCATTGAAGAACTTTTCAGCATAAGAATCGACGCCGACGATACAGAGGGAGTTGTGGCAGTTCTGACAAACCCATCGAGGGAGGTTCGGATCCGCCGGAAAGGTCCGACTCTTATCAGCCATTACCTACTTCGCCTTGATTATGATTTCTACGTTCAGAGATGTGGCGATGGCCTTTGCTTCATGGAGTTAACGAACTAACGGAGTTCACCAGGAGTGTTGTCCTTGGCTCCTAGCTGACCAAAATACAGTGTCTCTCGAGATTTTCGCGGAAAAATAACGAAGCCAGAGCCGAGCTGAAGTTTTGTGGGGAAAAACCTTTAGCCTCGACTTCAGATTAAAAAAAAAAAATCAAAATTGCAGTAAAAAAAACAAATCTTAATAATTATAAGAAATTACTTATTGCTTAATTATAATTATTTTTGAAATTCTTCGTATTAAATATAAAAACATTAAATTTAAATTATTATATAATCAACCATAAATGCCAAATGTAAGTGTTCCAAGCCCCCAAAAAAAATATTAGTTTTAACAAAACTCAGTTAATCTTTTAATTTACTTCTTTTCACCTTCATCAACCATTGTTGCGTAAAATTCAACAATTGCAGTTAGCCATAAGTGGATCTAAATTCCAAATAAAAGGTAAATTATATTATGATACTAGTACGTGAAATATGGGTATCATTTTTCACTCACTTCATAGTTATGTAAATTCAAATGGAGATATGCATTATCTTAAAATATAATTTTTAAAGCTTTGACACATGGATTAATAAATACAATTAATTTATTAATTTATTAATTAATATATCAAAATTTATTTCATATTTTCAAATTAATTCTTAATTATTTCATAATTAATAAGAAATAGTAAAGAAAAATTGTACTTCTATAAATGTTACATGGAAATTATAAATAAGGGTATGATAGGGACACATTAATAAATGATGCATTAAATTTTTTAAAAGACATGTAAAATTAAACAAAAATTTTCTTTCAAAAGACTTGTATTTTAGAATAAATGAAGCATATGTAGCTAAAATGTTGGTGTGTTGGTTGCATTATTGCGAAAAAAATTTTGGACCAGTATTTTCTTCGTAAGTTAATGGATTAGAATTATAGTTAACAGAACATACATGACTTAAGGCTAATATCTGAAGATTTAGTATTTAACAGCTACAAATATCATTTCAATGTTCTCTCCTACCTTACTTGGTGACAGAATTTTTTGAAATATGGCAGATAAATATACTGAATCGCTCCAAAAAAAAAAAAAAACTTGCACACTTACGGAGCTAAGAATTCTTATTTTGCCATGCCAGGCAATTGCTTGGGAAATAGAATGGTACGAGACAAATAGCATGCATGATCTTCAAGTATATTTTTATACTAGCATACAAAAGAATGCTATGTAATCATTACCAATTGGTAACTTTGCACTTGAGAAATGTATGTATCATGATCCGTTAATTTCTGCCCGGAGCTATATAATTGGAAGTCAAAGAAAGGATTTAACGATGGTAAGGTATAGTGCCGTATAAAAATGTGATACTGGCATCCCTTCAAGACTCGATAAAAATGAATCAAAGGAGCTGCTGAGAGATTCTAATGGCAACTACTGGCCCGTCACCTCCAGCCTTCATAGCATGGTATTTCACATGAAGACCTGATTCAATCAGAACGAAATTATAAAACATGATAAACAAAAGTAATTAGGAGAAGAAAATCAAATGTAATTTAATTGCATCAGAATATAATTGTAAAACATGATAAAAGCTATATATCTATCATGGGCAAGGAAGGCAGTAGAAACGACTATTATCATTATGGCCGGCAAAAAATTGCTTGACCGGTCTGGATAAGAAGAATGAGATTCTAAAGTTTACAGGGATTCATTTCCGGTGTTGATACATATCCGGAAAATAGAAATTTTCTTACCTTCATTATCTTGTAAATTCGTGTTAACAGCAACCGCATGGGGAGCAATCTTGGCCTTTGGTTGCCAGTCATTGTGTCTGCCTATCCATGACGCGTAATCAAATACCACTGCCATACAGTTAGGAAATTAGAAGAGATTGTATTTATGCCTTAATGCCAATCCTAGAAGTAATAGGTCATGAAGCAAGTTGCTGAAATAACAATCACCTGAAAGGCTGAAACCACTTGAGCTATTTTTCGTGGAAATAATTGCTTATTAAAACTGTTTAGTGGATTAATTAAATAAGTACCCGCTTTGTTTAAGATATAGAATTAAATTTCCGATTTGTGGACTGGGGTTGAATCTATTCGTTAGAACGGAAGGTAAATTCACGACGCACTATTGACTAGGGAGCTTAATAAAAGTGTTGGGATTTACCAGAAGTTGAAGAATCCTTCAAGTGTGTGAGATCAAAAATGGCCCCAGCTGCACCATCTGCTCGCTTTTTGATATCATGTGATCCTATTAGCTGGTATTCCCAGCTCCCATTTTGGTAGCCGTCACAGAGGAAAAGCTCTATATGCCTTGCATCTAAAGTCTGCATTGTTCCTGCATTAGTAATAGAAAACTGTCAAATGAAGTCAGTTAGCCCCATTGTATTGGGAAAGCCCTGTATGAAATAACTCATCGTTTGCCACTCTTTTTTACATGTGGCAGTTAATGAGCAAACACGTTATAAAGGTAATTTGGCCTTTAATCAAAACGTAAAAGTTAAATACTAATTAATTACGATATCCAGAAACGAATGCAGTCTAAAAGTAATTCGACCCCTACCGTCGCATGTGTTGAGATCACAAACCGGGCATCGTACAAGCTGCAGGTCTGAAAAATTAGCCATATCAACAAATAGACAACGACTTAATTCCCTTTTAAAAAGATAATGCCGAGGTATTTAACTTGGGAATTACCAGCAATCCAGATCCCACTTTTAACATTGTCTAACATGCAACAACCGTGAGACTGCAACATATTTTCCATCGTTTCTTGTTTTCTGATCTTCCTCGGAAAGGTTAGTCTCTCAGCTAGGAGGGCCATTGAAGAGTCAAGGGAGAAGGCGCCAATACGCATCCAATCTGATAGTAATAGTACACATGAAAAGCCAATGTACATATATAATATCCCTCAAATGTAACGCGAAGTTGCCCATATTGTGACATCATTAGCAAATCATGGTTTAATTCGACAATATGGGCAACAAGAACGAATCAGTGCTTAGATAAATTCTATGATGTAATACTTCAAAGTTCAACGAATCAGAGAAGAAAACCACACTATAATACAAAAAATAGTAACAAGGGCAGGAGTTAGTGCTAGAACCAAGGTTAGGGGTTAGCGTTTACGTCCAAAGAACGAAGGTAAATTTCTAGTTTTCAACTCACCAATATGTTTCTCCTGCTGGCGGAACATAAAAGAGTGGCTCCCATCTGCAAATTCATTATACAATTGTAACTAATTGGACGAGGCGATGCATTGCATCCTTTACCAATCTTAATTCGACGAGGGGGAAAAATTTCAAGGATTGAGCCTTACCAAAGGCTGAAGTGTATAGTTTGTTCCACCTGAACGCCACTCGTGAAGGAGAAGGTTGAACCTGAAGATCACGCAGGCTCACAAACATCCAGATTGTGTCGTCCATAATAACTCGGCGGAACCATCGGTTTGCGGCTGCCAGCATCACCAAAGATTTCCCATCCAGAAACTTGGCAATCTCTGACCATATGTCCTCTTCGTACCTTCTCATTTAGCATTGAGAAATATTTAGTGTTGAGATTAAAATAATATACGTGGCTTCATATATTCCAAGATAGATATGTTGGGAAACACAGATGATGCCATTGTCCTTTGACGCAACGAATTCATAAAGAGCATCAATGCATCATTAACATTTTCCATCCAAATTCAGTAAATAAATAATAGAGCATCTCTTTTCATTTTCTCCGGCAATCAAACAGAATTTGTTGATTACGAAAGAAGTTGAAACCGAAACTGAATTAAGCTATGTTGCTGTTCAAAAGTTTAAATAGTAGGTCTGACAGAAATAGCTCGCAAAGTTTCACACACACACACACAGTTTTTAATGTGCTCCGCAATCAATCTACCCGTTCAGAATAAAATTAGTTTGAAAATAAAACATATATTGGCTCCTAAAACAGCTTTTTATTAAAGTTTCCCTTATTAATTCAGCTTGCTCTGCAGATCGGTGTGAAATTGTTTTCAGGATCAAATCGACTCTAAACCTAGCAACTACGGCTTGAAGTCCATGGATAAGCGGAAAATGTTGATGCTATGTTCAATTGCATTTTGAAAATTCAAAAAGAAGATCTATAGCGAAAGATTCAAGCGTAGAAGTTTTCCTACTTAGCAAGAGTCACACAGGAAGCACCGTTTCCATGCATTAATTAATAAAACATCCGGAACTTGAAGCTTAATTCAAAATTTATAAGCAGCAGAAGTAAACTTCATTTCGAACGAGAGAATCAGATTGAACTTGAACTTTGATCCGTTACAGAGGAAAAACGAACAAGTTTACGATCACGTTGAAGTTCAAAGCGAAACAGAACACTGTAATTCGTGGAAGCGAAATTATTTTTTTTTTTTCTGGTGAGAGAGAAAGAGAAAGAAAACCAGTTGAAATTGGAATGTGGAGAGAGAAAGGGAGGACGAGGAGAGTTGCAAGAACAAATGGAGTTGCTCCTCCGCAAGCGCTTTTCTGGTTCCATTTCCGTCAGACGCAGCACCATTTTGGAGGCGCTTTCCCATGCCTGAGTTGCCTGAGATAAGATTTTTTACAACTCCGTCTGAGCTCAGAAGCTAACGCAAAGAAAGTATGAACCACTTCGGAAGCCGGTCTGAAGCGCAAGGTGTTCTGTGAGGGTCGTTATATAGGCGCGCCAAAAGCTCCGATTCAAATAAAATAACTGCTCTCTGATAACCAAAAAATTAAAAAAAAGGGGGGGTGTTTTTCATTGGTGACGGGGAAATATTAATAGAGAAATATGATAAAGCTGAAGTTTTATACTTTTCTGTTTAAAAATATAAAATATTTTTTAAAAAGTTAAATATTTAAAAATATAAAATATTTTTAATCTTTTAAAATATAATTATTACTCTTTTTTTTAAAATATTTTTATTAATTAATGACTTTATATTTGTTATAAAATATTTCATAGAAATAAATAAAAAAATAAAATTAGTTAAAAAATAAGTAATTACTTTATTGAGAGGTAAATTCAATTAAAAATACCTTATATTTTTCAAGAGAATACATGTTTTTAAAAAAGTGTCATTGAATATATAATAATATAATAATTCTTATTTTATTTTATGTACAAATAGTTCAAATTCAAAATATTTTTGGCAAAAAAAAAATTAAAAATCTAATACAGAAGTGGGAAAATTTAAATAAAAGGTAAAATAAATTCTGGAAAAGAAAATTGTATCTGACTCACTGATAAAATCAAATTTTCAAAAATTGACGGAAAATCTACCAATCAAAAAAACAAAAAATCCGCATAAATGCATAAACAGCAAAATTTAAATAATAAAGTTACAGAAATGGTATATTATAAGTTAACATGATATGTATTGTTTTAGAATGTGTAACCCAATTTTTATCTTGCAATTGCTTAAGAATGTCCTCGTTTGCTTTTTTTCATACAATCAAGCAAAGTGCATTCCAAAACTTCAAAAAAGTTGAATCAAATTTTCATTTGTATCCAAAAAACTTCAATATTTTTTATAATAGATGTCAAATATAAAAATGTGAAATATTCACCTCCACTACACACTGCGAAGGTTAGAACAATGAAATTGGCAACAAAACGCCTCTTGGACGGGAGTTTTCTTATTATAACCGTATAATATACAAATTAGAATTACATTGAACCTGTATACAAATTTAAAATAAAAAAATATTACAAAATCAATTGAATCGTTAGATAGGGGCAATTTGCTCCTTTAAGATTTTTATTTTTATTTTTTAGGGCGGGGGGTGGTAATTCTAATTCATAAATTTTCTACAATTTGGAGCATTGCAATGACAGGGAACTTTCAGTTCATAAAGCTCATCCGGATCGAACAAGTAATCATACCTGTTGCAAATTTGAGATGAAAAGTTATTCCTAATCAAATTCAAATCAAAATTTTCATGTGCAAACAAGAAAACCCCTCTGCTTGCAGAAATCTGCAAGTTTCTGTCACACTAAAACTGCTTTCATGTGCAAAGCACAAGAAAAGGGAGAAATAATTCCATGGGAAGCTCTACCTCTCAAGATCCAGCCATTCTAACATGAAATGCATTGAGATTCGCATCTTATAAAATATAATATTGGAATGAGGTTGAGATGTATTTAATGGGGGGAAAGCTCAGCCCCAGAAAGTAGAGCTTATTATAGAATTATATACAAAGATATGCAACAGAACAAACCGTACGTTAGTTCTTCGCCAGCAGAGATATTGGTCTTGGCAATAAGAACAATTCGGCTCTCCTCATCATCCAAACTTATAATCCTCGCATAGCAGTTCGGCATGCACTAAAGCAAGTCAGAGTAAACATTAGGACCTTATCCAACAACTAGAAGAGATGTGCAACTCCTTTAAGCGCAAGGTCTCTAAATCACTATTCCAACGACCTATATTTGACCATAGCCTTTCCCTTTTTCTTTTTTAAAATAATTTTCTCCTTTCTTTTGACATCACAAGGGAAGTGGGGGAACACGACGATAAGGAAGCCAAATAGATTTTGAGTAATATCGGATTTAGCTAACAGCCACAGCCTAATGCAAGCTAGATTCAGATTAGGAGACTCGGCTGCTCTCAAATCAACACAAAATTCTCCTTTAAAATGTAGAGAAACATGATGGGTATTGTCTTGGAAATAAATAGAAACAGAAAACAAAGACTAAGAAAAGGGATATGTAAAAGCATTGCAGAATCCAGTAACAACTTACAGAATGGTTAATCAAGCGTGTTATGTTGCCCTTGTCTGTTGCATCAATTACCACTTCCTCGCTGATCTTGAACAGCTGCATAAAAAGATAAAAGATCACAAATGGAACTATAGCTCGACTTCAAAATACATTTCACTATATGATGTGTAAAGATGCAAGGTGGCAGTACAGAACATAGTATCAAAAGTAATTTAAAACAAGAGGCTTACGTAACAATCTTTGCCTTCTGACCGGTACCTTGCTTCCCTTAAATCAGCAATGCTCCGTCTTACCTGCTCACCACAATACTCAGCTACCTGCAGACAGACATAACCAACATAAGCATAATGTCCTCAAAAGAATCTACAAGCATGTAATAATCTTACACTTATTTGGTGACAATCTCAGCATAGTAACTAACCATCTCCCCTTCTTCTATATCTCGATGAGCAAAGAGGCCCCATCCATGTATGCCAGATTTTCCAAAGCAAACTTGATACTTTACAGTTTTCTGAAACACAACATTAAAATAAAACAAGAAAATGTTAATAAGAAATGACTTAAAATTATAGATTAGATGATAAAAGTTGTTATATATTTTATCAACCAGAAAATTTAGCATATCTTACCTGCAAATGATAAAGGCGTTTCTTGAGTGAAATAAATTCTTCAGAACGTTCAACATCCTATAGTAAAACAAGGAAAGAGATTTTATTATTCGCATAGTAATACAACCACAAATCAACAAAACTAGATTTGTTATTTCAAAAGAAATAGGTCTGATATAGTGTCAAAGCGAACCCTGACACACGAAAATCACCTTATAACTGTTCAAATGAGTTATTGTGCCTAAAGAATGATGTCTTGGTCCACTCAGTAAGTGAATTACTGGCAGATCAACTTTCTGGCAAATTGGAAATATTAAAAAGTATTAAGGGAGACCAATTGTAAAATAAAATTTAGTGAAAACGAAGCAATAGCATTTCATGTTCACGTGCAACTAAAAAAACACAAGTAACTCAACCTTATTAAGAGGCCTTCTGTAAACACGACATCTAGCAGCAGAGGGTGGCTCAAACTTGTTAGTCTTGGAGGTTGAAGACTCTTCAAAAAGTTCTATATTCTTTGGTGAAACTAGCCTCGATCCCCTTAAGCACCCCTTATGATTTTGAAGTTCAGTTCTGGGAGAGAAAACCCCTAGGGGTGTATGCACAACCAGTACTGAATCTAGTTTTGGGATCCTGCAATGAAATTAATATATAAGCTACATTGGTTTCAAAACTCAAGCCAAAAATATCACTAGATACAATCAGGTGATTAGAGCTCAAACCTATGAACTGCACAATATATTAGCTTCGTTGTGATCTGACTCCCATTCTTCTCCATGGAATGCAGCTGTAAGTGCAAACAAATATTAAAATGTAATCCTGCTCTGGTTTAGTTCTAACTGTCAGAACTATTTGGTTAGGAATGGCAACATATATGATGCCCCTTCCTCCGAAAAGAAAAACAGCGAACTACTGAAAAGAAAAGGAACTGCATTAAAAAATAAAGATATTAAAAAAAACACTACCAAACTTACTTCCATGCCATATCCAGCTCTTGCCGCACACATCACATGAAAATAAGTAGCACATTTGCAGCAACTTAAGCACGATCCATGGCTTTGTTTACAGATAATGCAAATCTGCAGTCAATATAAACAGAGCATCTAAATATATATGGGAAGACAAAGAAACCCCACAACAAAGAAGAGTTCTTTCAAAATCAAAGAGGAAAGACTGAATAATCCAGTTCTAGGGGTGTTGCTAGAGAAAATATTGTAAAGAAAACCAATTAATAAGTCAACGTCAAGACAATCTTTCTGCCCAATGCTGTACCTTTGAAAATGAATTTGGAGGAATTTTAAGTATTCCAGTGGCAGGTTCCATTGTCTCATGGTTTCGGAAAATAACTTCGGGCCGGAACCAAGCACATGTTATGTGAACCCACAGCATTTCAACATCAGTTGGCTTCAGAGCACCGCCTACAATGAAAATTTCCACATGATAAGCAAATTTGCGCCAGGCAACAAAAACTGGCAATATGATAAGAGGGAAAAGTCACAAGCAGAGTGCACAATGTACCAAATTATATGCAATCATAACTACATTTAAATGAAACTTATAAAAGGATTCTACTAAATTACTTGAAAACCAACGAAGCGGTTGGAGGCATAGAATGGAAAGATGGTGAGAGTTTGAAATCCACCAAAATAAAGCAAGCTTTTTTAACGATACGAAGAATGCTAGTACTTGATGTGCCAAAAAAAAACCAAGTCCGTCCCTTTCTCAGTGGAGAATTATAATGCTAGATTCGCCACTCAGATCTCAAAAAGAACTCAACAGCATAGTGTGCATAGGAAACAAAATAAACAAGTCAGATCAATCATGAGTTAGATAACATGCCTTTTACTGGACAGAGGCAACACTCTCTCTCAACATCAGGAGTTTCACATACTCTGCAAACCCAAGAAGTAAAATCCTTAACGCTCTTCACCCCATAGCATTCTTGGTGCACTGCAATTTGGCACCTGCACAACGAAAAATTCCACAAATAGTCAAATAGGGATCAACGTTGCTTCCTTTGAAGCCCTGAGGTCAAAACAAATTTTTAACATAACTAAATACCGAGATCAAATTCAACAACAAAAATAGTAACACCTGTTACAGATAATAATCTTGTTATCATCCCAATCTTCAACCCATCTACAAATGGCACACCTTTCTGTAGTCCATTTTGCATAAACTGGCTCGTACTTCTCTGTGACAAGAAAATAATATGAATAATAAGTTTCCACCTCAAAAGGATATATTCAAGAGAAAGAAAGCGGCTTAGTTTGCCACATACTGTTCACCTCAAAGATAAGGAGTCTTCATTGAGTGGAAGTTTAGATGGAATACATATTTACCTTGTGAAAAGGCAAGTACTTGCAGCTGATTCAACTGTAGGGAAACTCCCGCTTGGGAATTGTGCTCGGTAATCTGAAGCATTAATGGTAACTCAAAAAATGAGAAAGAAGCACACAATAATAACAAAAATGAAAAAAGGAAAAATATAAATAATTAAATGTGAGTATCCTTTTCATACTCACAATGGGTAGTGATCGGAAGTAAAAGTAATGGGGGCATTATTATATAAATGCAAGTGATAATTCTCATCGCTAATGCCATGACTGGACACAAACACATACCAAAAGACCGGCAAACAAGCCAGAAGAAAAATTGCTATTTCACTCATATTGCAAGAACTGAAACAAACCCATTTTTCTAGGGGTAGCATTGTGCCTTTTACTTTCACGCTGAATTTCCATTTTTTGGCTCTGCAACCAGTATGCCGCTCCCATTCACTCAGTGTCTGCTTCCCTGACCCACAAGCACCACACTTGCACATAACTCTGCAAGGGAAAAAACAGTTCATTGAAATTCTTCTGGAAAGAGGTACCATAACTGCCTTAAGGTTCTTCCATTGATTCTCAGAGTAAAAATTGTATAATTAAAAAATAAAGAACCCAGTCAGATTGATGCATAGATCTAGACAAAGGTAGGTTCTTTCTCAATAAGATATTAGATAACAGCTAATATATCATTTCATTAAAAAATCACAACAAAGTAAAAGCATGTGAATTATTTAATGGAAATAAAAAATGCAGTCATAGAAACAACCTAAGGCAATTCATAAAAAAGAAAGGGAACAGAGAGCACTTCAAATATATGAAGGAACACACAAAGATATTATAACAATTTTTCCTTCCACTAAAGAATGTAAGCCAAAAAGATTTTGATCTGATTAAACTCAATAACAAAAAATTTAAGGCTTACAAATGAAGACTTGAAATGTAAATTCCTTCCATGCCATTGCACACCACCAATACCTCCTCAGGTATCGTACGTTCTTGGTTTTTTTCTATTGAACTGTCCCAAGAAAATGTCACCAGATCAAAAGACTGCCATCCTCAGGATTAAGATAAGATCAAAATTATGATCACACCTAAATGAATCAGGAGATAATTACTGCTTACTTGATTTCCGAATTGGAGGAACGTGATTCTGCCAATTTACAGTTGACTTTAGTTTTGCAATCTGGGCAATAGTAATCCATGAGCTCTAGATCCTGCAACCATAAACCACTCCTTGATCTTCCACTGTTTGCAAACCAGGGAAATCAAATATGACAAAAGATATATGTAAAGATGAAACCACGATACCTTTAAAAGTTTGCTGGAGATTTTATCACATTCTGCATGCACCCAAACATTGCAACCATCACAACATACCTAATTTCCAGAGTTAGGCCCACAATATTTAAAATTTTGATTGTTTTGTTAAAATTAAAAAAATAAATAAGAAATCAAATGAGCAAGCTTACCCAATTCCCACCATCTGAATGGTGCCAAATCTTCTTGCAGATGCCACAATATTGTTTAGATTTTTGCAACTGTAAAAACAGGACCAAACAATTTAAAAATTAAACCCATCTACCAATTAATTAAGAAAAAACACGATCCCAAAACTGTAAGAATTTCCATTTTGGAAACATTAAAAGTAATTAACACATTGACCACTTGGTAAATGCTCCTTAACCAGATATTTCTTATGCAAAGTTCATAAACAGGAATGGCAATTCTCCGAGATTAGCCAAGAGAACAAATAAAAAATAGCCAAGATAAGATAAGCCATTGAACAGAACCTTTGAGCAATGTCTACAATAAAGTTGACCGCTAGAATCCTTAATCTTCTTCACGGTTTTACATGGTAACATCAAACCACAGCCAGCACAAAGTCTTGCTTCCTGCACGATTTATTCAATGGATAAGAATCTACAAATAAGCAGATTCTAAGACACCCAATTCTATACTTCCAGTGTCAACTATTATATAAATCTGCTTTCTAGACTAGAAATATGGGTAAAGAAACATATAAATTAACAAATGAAAACACAAGGACCATGATAGAGATCTGCACGGACAGCTCTATTTAAGAAACAAAAGACCTAGGGCAGGGGCAAGTGGTGGGTAAGATAGTGAGAAAAGAAGTTAGGGAGTGAGGGAGTTACCTGTGAAGCACATTTTGGCAGTTGACTGCAGTTATAGCATGCTTTTAGTCATGTGTTTAGGAGTCTACTAGTTCAGTTAGGGTTTGGTCATGTATTTTCACTTTATAAATATACCTAGGGTCTATGTAGGAGGTAACTCTTGATTATTATTTGTCATGTATTGGAGATTCTCTGTTTGGGTTATTAGAGTTATAGTGATTTTTAGATTCTGGCACTATTTTATCTGAATTAGTTAGCATTATATTTCCCTACTTTATTTTCACCAGCGTCTATTTGGCCATGGTCTATATGCTACGGACCACTTTCATCTCCCATGTTCATAAATTCATCAATTATCTGAAAGAACTGTAATTTTATTTGCTCGAGATTCAAACAGAAAATAAAACAAAAGTCACGAAACTAAACCAGTAGTATACTGTCACAACTATAGTGCCAAAAACCAATACAAGGCAAATTAATTTATTTTTTAACTATACGAAGCAGTACTTACTTTTAAGAGGGAAGCAAATTAAGACACTAGATATACGCTAATCATTTTTTTTTTTTTTGGTGGGGGGTGGGGGTGGGTGGGGTTTGGGGGATTGACAGTCGATCATTCATATGACAGAATTTACACCTTTCAGTCTTCTTTTGCATATCTCATTTTGCCCCCTTCCTTTAAAGAAGATACTATGGCCGCAGAAGCCTCTCATATATACGACACAGCAAATGCAAAAGGCAGCATATTAAGGTTTCCATCATCTAGTAAAGGTCAATCAAAGAAGTTGAGCTCACCTGGTCCAGGCAGTATTCCTCCTGATCATCACATGGACCCGTATCCTCTGTATATCCACTGTGCTGAGCTTCAACATTGCTTTTAGTAATAACCTCTGCTCCCAAATGTGAGTCCAGAATACCATCTTCTGCCAACAGAGCCTCCTCTAATGCCATTCGAAAGTCACTCAATTTGCTCTTGTACAGCCGGGTCTGCCCTTGGAATCTAAATAAAGATAAATTTTAATGAGCAAATGTTGAATATTCATGCAAGAAACTATCAACTTATATCGGATCATTGATTAGATACAAACCTCTCCATGAATTCCAAGAAGGGGAATACCATTCCCTGTCTCGCCCATGCATAGTCCTGCCAATCATTATTACTTTAGATTTCAACTGAGGATGATTTTAAAACTCAAATGTTAAGGCCATAAGTGTAGAGAGAAGTTTACCCTTTGCTTTCCATTTTTTGAGTACCCAAAAAACATTACGCAAATTGCACCAGGAACACAACAGTTCAGTACCGACTTGGGAGCTTGCAAGATGGGATCAATCACAATCGCAGGCCAAGCCGGATACCTCTTCCCGCATTTTGCCCAAACTATATCACCGCAAGCAAAATCATCTAGTCTGTAAATGTCGACCCTCTTTTCAGCTTTCCCATTAGCCTTAGGGTCAACGCCTTCAGAATTAAGTCCCGACGCATCACTCTGAACTTTAACTGACGATGAACAACTCTTATTAACTGCCGCTCTCACGGTACTCAAGGAATTCGCATGCTCCGTGTCCGCGGCATCGGAATCATTAGAATTTAAGACGCCCGAGACTCTGTCCTTCTCCATTTCAGTGTATGAACAACACATTGAATTTTTGAGATTACAGTTAACACTATATCCCTGTTTTGCAAATTCCATTCCACTGAACTTCGACTCATCTTCTCCTGACATAATATCTTCTTTAAAGCTGGAACATGTGTTCTCCACTTGGATTCTTTTATTCTTCCACGTACCGAGAACCAAATCCCTGAACCTCGACGGAAGCATCTGGTGGCGGCCTCGCGATGACTGCAACAATGGAGGCCGAACCATTTTTGAGCCCGGTTTTAGTCCTGTTTTAGCATTCGACGTTGTGGTATCTGACTGTAAGTCACCACCGCAGTGCGATTCTTTACTGCACCGAAATCCAGAACCGCCACTCAAATAATCATCCTCGGCGGGCATAGCAGGAGATAAAAACCCATCTGCCCTCCGTTTCTTGGGATTTGCAGCGCGCGCACTGTCTTCGGGATCGAGGTTCTCTAATTGGCATCGCTTCAGGTTCGGCATTGCAATTTTCACAGCCCGCTTAACTATCATCCTATGTTTATCTGATACCGTGAAGTGTACTGTGTAACTCTTTACGCCGAAAAGTCCAGCAAGTCAGGAACAAACCTCCAAAGCGAGCAACAATCTGTCCAGCATTTAACCAATTCAGCACCAATCTCCGTGCCCCAACAGCGGCACAAATCCCCAGAATTTCAACACAAAAACCTTCGAATTTGAACAATGAAACAACAACCAGGCAGTGATACAAAAACCGAATGCCTTTTTTGCTCTTGCAAAACACAGAAAATGAACATAAAAACCTCAGATATACCAGTGTTGATTTCGATATGAGAACCAATTAGAGAGAACAAAGAGCGAAATCCAGTAAAACACCAACAATTTCGTTTACCAAAGAAATATCACTCGGAATTGGAAAGTAAGAGCTGGCAAGTTCTGTAACTGGGTGTTCAACTAAACATGGAATCGCTCTTTGCCTCTATCACAATTCACAAACATAGCAAGCAAGAACATCATTTAAACTAATAATCACTAATTATGAATTGTTTAAATGCATATTTAAATGTAAAGGTTTTGAAAGGGGAAAAAAACAAAACAATAAAGTAATCGCTGTGGAGGGAGAGTGATTTCGCTGTGGAGGGAGCCGCCGAACATTTGTTTTGAGGAAAGCGCCGTTGAGGAAATTTTGGCGGGTTACGAAAATTTTTACTGGGGAAATGACAGCTGGAGATCCTGAAAAAAATTAATCACAATTGCATACCTTAAATTATTAAAATTTCACTAAAATATTATCAACTTTACTTATAATTAAAAAAAAATAAATACTCAATTAAAAAATCTACTAACTATGTTTGGGACTATTTATAATATTAATTAAAAATTTATAAAAGTTAGTTAAAAATTTTGATTTTTTTATATCAATATAAGGATAAATCACTTGAAAATTTAAGAAAATATATTTAAAATTATTTATAACATTAGTTGAAAATATATTAAAGTTAATTGTGAATCACAAGCTAATTACTCATAAATTTTTGTTTTCAATGTATGGATAATCACTTGAAAAATCTACTACATACATTTAGGATTATTTGAAATGTTAGTTGAGAATTTGCAAAAATTAATTGTGAATCACAAGCCAATTGTCTGTAATTTTTTGATATCGCTTGGAAAATTAAGAAAAGATAGTTGAAAATGTTTATTGTATTAGTTAAAAATTTATCAAAGTTCATTGTGAATTTCAAATCAATCAATAAAAAATGATTTATTGTAAGTAAAGATCGTGGGTTGTTATTTGAAATTTCAATAATGTCAGTTCTATAATTATCATTGATATTTTTATAAAATTCTTAATTGTCATTTTTCCTTATTTATTTTGTTATGTATCTAGTTGAAATATCAACATAGCATATAATTGCTTGCATTGATAAAATGTAGTAACTCTTCTGACTTATTTTTTTATTCATAAGGCTTTTAATAAGAACATTGCTCGAAGAGTGTCGAATTATTTTAGCTCAATCTAGCTCGTGTTAGTCAAATTTAATAAAGTATTGGCATAACTGCAAAATATTAATAATTGCAATGGAATTGAAATGTTTTAATTATCATAAGATTTCAACCATAGTTCTTTCTTTGTTTTTTTTTTTTTGGCCAAAAGAGAAATTCATTGATAAGCCAGGTCATTACATCAAAAAAATGAAGAACATCATACGCAAGTAGATTAGCTGAAGAGGGAGGGGGTCGGAGTCTCACACATAAGAGCTCACCCCTTTTAACAAAATTTAGCTACCCAATCACTAGTTAAATTAGCAGTCTTGGAAGTCCAAAGGAGGGACCAATAATTATTGTCCTAAAAAAGGCCTTGGATATTGGTGATGAGCATGAAGTAAGTCTAGTCAGGACAGTCACAACCAAAATTGATTGACTCAACTAACATCTTGCAATTTGATTTGGAGAAAATCTTCTCAAAACCCCTATCCAAAGTGAAATAAAGGGTGTGAAAAAGCGCAAGAGCTTCGCTCATGAAAGGTGGAGTGGTACTAAATCTTGCCCCCCGCAACGACAACAAAATTACCAGAGTAGTCTTTAAAGAGGAATCTAATGCCAATAAAGTTAGACTCAAAAATAAAGGAAGCATCAAAATTACATTTTAAATAACCAATATCGGGGGCTCTTCAAATTTCCTTCTGAAGTTGACATGTGGAATTACTATAATCATGTAACATCCTAAAAATTTAAACCTGATTAACTAAGATTAATGAGAGTAATTAAATTTATTGATGCGGTGTGTGGCTAAAGAGGTCTAATTTGTATAATTAACTGTAATCTCTACCCTAAACATGGGTTTAAAATAAAGTCAAACTATACAGGCATCAAAAGGTGAGAAAGAATTGAAAAAGTGTCCTCTGCCACATATCGTGACATGAGGAACATTCGTGATGGTGCACAAAGGCAACCAACAAAGGATGGGCCTCTTTGTGCAAATTTCTACATAAACCAGTCATGCACCATTTGAAAAATCAAAGAGAGGGAAAAGGAGAAAATGAGAACACGCCATTACCTTTATTAGGGGCATGAATTTAGGAATCGTTGAAGATATTTTAAAGCTTCACAACACTCAAGGTAAGTACATTATGCTTCTCCCTCTCCCTTCCTTCCATTTTCATGAAAGTTAAAGTTAGGTTTTAAGTTGGAAGAGTAACTTTCGATCCCTGTGAGATATGGGTCTAAACCCATTAGCTAAAATAAATATAATAGTAGTTGTTTAGAGTATGTAAACCCCATATTTATGATTTTATGAGTTGTTGGTGGTTGGGGATCATTAACACCTAAAAATGACAGTAAATAAAGTTGTAAGAAGTGTTTGATGACCATTAATAGTGGGTTAATGGTTCATTAATAATAATGTGAGTTGTTAGGACCTAGTAAACACATTGGCATAATTGAAAGTGAGTTTATGACTTTGATAAAAGGAAGAATATGGAGCAGAATGTTAGAAATTTCTCATAAAAGGATATTAATAAATATCCTTGTGATGTAATTGTAGATTAATCAATTTGCACCATTCAAGCTTGATAAAAAGCTTTAAAAGTTAGTATTTTGAGGGGTAAACTTTTGACCTCTCAAAGGTTTGAAGTAAATGAAAAAAAAAATCTAGTCTCTATAATTATTTATTAATTAGTTATTTATTGAATGTGATGATTTAGAACTTGTTTGTTGTTTGTAAACCCATTGATACAAATTTTGGCAAATAATGAGTTATATGTATGGTATTGTCTTGATTTATGGAGAGTAATATGCATGTTTATGAATATGTGACTAAGGATGATGATCCGAGAACAATTCATGATGAAAATGATAAATATATGATTCTTGGTATGTGAATTTATGTGGAGAAGGAGAAGTATGTGTGTGAGAGACGATGTGGTTAATATGTGTTTAATGGCATACTACTTATTATTATTTATATAAGTACGATCATTGGTGAGATTTTCACTTAGGAAGAGGAGTAAGTTGGTAACTTCATGTGGTATTGGTGGCTTACTATTAGAATCGAAAGCTTGCCTTGGTGCCAACAGTTAGAATTGGGAGATAGGCATTATCTCAAGATTGCTTCGAGGTCGTTTCACCTGTTCTTCGAGGGACTTAAACCTAACTAGTCTATACCGGTTTATGAGGAAGCTAGATTAAGGGTATGATACCCCATGGTTGTTAGTATTGGGAAAAACTGCTGTACAAAAGAAAGTGAATTAACCCTAGCCCTGTAGCTCCTTATAAGTGGAATGTTAGATTAGTTTGAATTACGGATGTAGCCACTAATAGTCATTGGTTTCATATTGAAGGCAACAAAAGGGTATAAGGTTGGTATTGATCATGTATTTAATTCCAATCATATGGTTGTTATTATTGTGGTTTGACTTGTTTTAGAGGCGCATAATTATTCTTTTTATAACCACAAGTGTATGTAATTGTGATATATCTGATGATATATATTGCATGCTCGGTCATATAGTTGTTATTGTTGTGGCCAATGCTATACTTGCTATATGTATATGTGATAACTAAATTTTTGCCATTTCATCCATGATTAATTAATGTGCAATTGTATAAGCAAGGTTGACCTTAATTACTAAGTGGTTGTATTGACATCTTATTCTTTAATATTTCAAGGCCTAGCTCATTAGATAAGGATCGACAAAAGCAATGGAGGCAAATGATTCTAAGTAAATCCTACTTGTTGACCTCCTTGTTTTGCTTATGTGTATTAAGTATTATTAATTGTCAACTAGAGTTTTATTCCATTATTTTATCTACTTGCATTATAATTGAAAGTGTTTTGTGTATTTCATGCCCTAAGCTAGCGAGATGTGATTATAAAATTTAAATAAAGCTGAAATACTGGTGCAAGTAGGATAAAGTACATTTGGGTTGCTTTGGATGAACATCGATGATTTTATGCAAGTTAATCTCCCTTTTTCTGTTTATGTGAATTAAGGGGTTGAGTGATAAAATTATTTAGTATGTGTATTTGATTGACTGTAGTGTGTTGCATGAGTTCTAAATAGTCCATTGAGTATGGTTTGAGAGTTGGTATAAGCTTTTAGCACTTATATTATGGTTTAAGCACCTTAATTATCAGTTTATATAGAAAAGGAGTGAATTTTGAAAAGGGTGTTCAACTTTTGATAGAAAAATGAGTTGATTGTGGAACTTATGCCATTAGCTAGAGTTAAGAAAAAACTCTCTGTAGACACCTAAATAACCTCAATTGGACATCGGATAGAGAAATAAGATATGTTGAAAGTTTGTCCCAGGTGCTATCATATGACAGCAAAATTTATTGTCAAATTCATACAACGCGTAGCAGCACATGGCATAGAGATATGCATGCTATAGTGCACCTACAGCAAGCCGTGGCGCATGTGCTACTTTTTACACATTTCACTATTTTGAAGCTTATATACAAATATTTTGATTCTTCCTTTGATTCCTAGCTTCCGCATATGTTTTAACTCTAATTTAAGAATACTGAAAGTGTATAAAAGTATTTTAAATTGTGAAAATCTTAGGCTCCCATTTGTATAATTTGATAATTATGTTAATATTTAGAAATTGGAGAGGATTAGTAAGGGTAACCTTACTAGTCTCACCTAAATTTTACAGATCATACATATTGGCATTAAGCCAGCCATTAATAGACCAGAATTTTAATAAAGCTGCTTTAGCATGTTTGGTCATTTTGAGAGGGCGAAATTGAGCATTATCACACACACACACACATGCTTTTTCAGATTTGCCAACATATTATAACTATAAAAGCTAAATGCCAATCATTAGCAAGTGGTGAAAAGGTGAAGGCAAGAAACCATTTGTCAAATCTATCAACATGTAAACTTTGGAAATGGAAACCTAAAGAGTTAGCAAACCAAATTTTATTAGCTCATTCACATAGAAGGAGCAAGTGTTCATAAGTCTTCAAGGAGGTATGACAGCAGCGATATAGAGGGTTTGAATTATGATGCCTCTTCTATAGGTTTTCATAAGAAGGCACAACATTGTTAAATAGTCTTTAAAAGAAATTTTTCACTTTACTTGGGACTTTAAGTCGTAATAGTAATTTTTAAAGTTTATCCTAAGTCAAATAAGATATGCTAGCTTTAATAGAATTAGGTAGTTGTTAAAGTGATAAGTAACCTGCCTTAACAAAATAGATGCTAGGCACTAACTATCTAAAAAGGTTTGTCATGATGCCTCCTAGCAAAGAGAAGGATGGAGTAGATAGCATGCTTTTCCTCTTCAGTAAAGAATTCTTCTAGGATTGATAAATCCTAGGCTCTATTAGTAATCGGTATTTTGACCCTTAATTGCTTAGCAATTTCATTTGGAGGCTAAAATGAGAGTTTGAGATTTGGTAGGCAAGAGATTCAGGGATCTCCCCAAATATGAATATCAAAACCATCACTTACATTCTAACATATCTTGTCAAGGAGAAGATCACATCCATGCAGTAGACTGTTCTAAGTCCAAAAGGGTCTTGCACCTCTTTTTGCATTGAGAAAACTTGTTTTAGGGAAGTAAATGCCCTTTAATAGTCTAGACCATAAATCAAAAATGTAATATCCCAATTTAAATTTTAATAGTTAATTTGGGTTAATAGAAATAAAAAAAATATTTAGAGGTAAGAAAATTAGTAAGAGATGATTATTAAATCTAACTTAGGATATAATTCTAAAAAAAAATTAAATTAAAAAAATTTAAAAAAATAATAAAAAATATTATTAAATTATTATTATAATAAAAAAAAGGAAAAGGTTTGCAAAAAAAAAGGAAGAAAAAGGAAGAAAACGTGAATGCTTTCGGCCGCCGCCTCAATAGTAACAATAGTAAAATAAAATAATAAAAAAAAAGAAAAGAAGAAGAAAGAAGAGAGAGAAAAGAATAAAAAAAATGTGTGAGACCCACTGAATTTTTATAAAAACTCACCCGTTTCCTTTCGTTTCTTCATTCTTCGTGTGCGTGAGCTGAGACTGAAAGAGCGTCTAGTTTCACCGGTGCGGGAGATCTGAGTTTTTAAGGTAAGAGTTTTTAATAGGATATTTAGGATGTGATTTTAAGCTTTTTAAGACTAAGTAAGTGTTCTAAAATTTTTTCTTAATCATTCTTCTTCTTTAGTTTCTGAGTTTGTAGTGGTAGAAAATTTAAGATCTGGAAGAGGGATGAATTTATGTTGAATAAATATGATTTTTTAGGTTGTCAGTAGTATAATAAATGTTCTAGAGTATAAATTTATTGATGATCTTTGAATCTGTGGCTTATGGATCAAATTCTAAACTAGATCTGAAAATATATGTTGATTTATTGAGGTTTAGATGATTATTTGGGATGAAAAATGAATTATTATGGTTATAGGATTATGATTCTAAGCTAGAGACTTAATTTTTAATTTTTGGGTATTTTAGGTACGAATTTATAAAATAAAAAGAAAATTTTGATAATAGAAATTAGTTTAAAATTTGATTTTTAGATTATTAATGTTTATTGATAATTAAAAGAGGAGTTAAAAATTTTACTTAATAGTATTAACTATAGATTTGTATTAAGATTGAGATTAGGAATTATGTTATATTTTTAATTCTATTATTAGAATTATTTTATTAGTTTCAAAAATTAAAACTAATATTTATAAATAATATGTTATTTGTAGATTGTATTACTGGTGAAGATTGTGGTGAGAGAGAAATTTTAAAGAATAATTTATTGAAAAAGCCATAAGGTAACTATGCTTTTAATTTGTGATTAATGTTATTTCATGTTAATTAGGTGATTATTGAGAAAATTATGAATTTTGTAATATTGTATAATTGTGCAATATTATTATGAATTTGTTTGATTATTGTGGGAGGTGTTGGGAGACTTGCTATTATTGTTGTATTTATGTGCCACGTGGTGCGCCCCTATTGGAGCTCAATAGGTGGCTTGTAAGGGCTCGGGCTAATCTACCTTTGGCCAGGTAATTTAGCACCGAGTGAGGGTTATGGCTCGAGGTTAATGGAGGGATATAAGGATGGTTGTTTGTGTTTATTATAATATTTCTTATATTTGTTGGAATTATATTATTTTTAATTCTCACTTAGTAAGCACACACTTAACTGTTTGTATACACTATCATAAATTGGCTTTGGTTACTGGGACTTTTGAGTCTCATTATGTGGTTAACAATTTTCAGGAGAAGAGCCACGAGTGACACGTGGAAGAGTCCCAGAGGCTTAGTGATATAGATCCACTGTCTCTTTTGGGTATTTAATTTATGATTTATAATGTGTTATATTGCCAATATTAGGGCTTTTTGTTTATTGTCAATTATATGAATATATAAATGTAATCATGCTTTTCAAACTATTTCTATTTTTGATACAATTTAGATGACTGTAATTTTAATATTTGGTTTACTTTGGATTGGTTAAAATGGCATGATTATAAGACCAAATAACTGGATTGTGTTGAAAATTGCCTAAATTGCTTATTTTACTTGTTGGGAGTATAATGATGGACAAATGTGATTTAGTTTACTTGTTGGGAGTATAAGGATGGACAAATGTGATTTAGCCTAATGGCATGTGGGAGGTAAAAATTTATCTGAAATGTTATAGTGTGTGAGTTGAAGCCAATTATAAAATATTTTATATCGAAATTATTGATATAAAAATGTGTTGGGTGGCTGTAACCCAACTATGGTTGAGTTAAATTATTTAAAAAAAAATTTGGTGTGTTACAAAAAAGGTGGGAGATGAGCCTCTAATATTGTTTCGCAAGTAAGGCTTGATTAAAAGTCATAAAGCCCTTTAAACCCATGCCTCCATGACACTTTTTGTCTTTTAGTTTATTCCATGCTACCTAGTGAATCTTCCTCTCATTCCCCTTTTGGTCCCACCAAAAACTAGAAATAATTCAGTTGAGATCCTGACATATTTTAACAAGGAAAGTGAAACAAGTCATAGGGTAGGTAGGAATGGCGCTTACTACAACCTTGATGAGCATTTCCCATCATGCTTGAGAAAGAAGTCTATTTTTCCACCCCTAAAGCTTTTTGAAAACTTTGTCTCTAATAAAAGAGAGGGCAACAATTTTTGATCTTCCTTCCAAGATTGGTAACCTGACATATTTCCCTAGGGTGACCACTTCACTAATATGTAGAATTTGATATAATTCCATCTTAAAATCATCCGGAGTATTTGGGGAGAAAAAGCAACATGATTTTTCAAAATCGACGTGCTGTCTAGAGGTCTCACGATATTGTTGGAGGATGTTAATGATAAGCTAATAGTTATGAGTATCAGCTCTAAAATATAAGAGTGAATCATTGGTGAAAATGGAATGAGTAATTCTTGAGCAGTGTAATGTGGGTTTAACGCCTTATCTTAAACCCCTTTGTGGTCTAACTTTAGCAATTTTACAACCTAAGAGAAGAGTTAAAACTTACTGAGGTAACACTCATCATAATCTTTACTAACTTTGCCTCGAGAAGCCCATTTTAAGAAGGACAGCCTTAAGGAAATCCCATTCAACATGATCAAATGCTTTATTTATGCCTAACTTGACTGCAACCTTTAAAAGGGTATCGGATCTTGCTTTTAAATAGTGAACAATTCATGCGCAATTAGGATATTGTCTTAGATAACTCTCCCTTGCATAAAGGCTTATTGTCTTTTAGTGATAATATGAGGCATCATCATCTTCATCCTGCTTGTAATTAACTTAAAAAATCTTATAAGAGAAATTACATAAGTTGATAGGACAAATTTACTTTCAAACTTCAATAAATCAATTTTTTGTGTCATTATTAGGTTAGTCTCATTGATGCCCCATATAGCAATCTCAGTAGAACAAAATCTCTTAATCAAGTCACATACTCGTGGACCAACAATAAACCAGGATTTATGATAAAACATGCCAGAGAAACCATCAGCACCGAGTGCTTTTGTACTCCCCATGTCAAAAACAACTTGTTAGATTTTAGAGTCAGATATAGGTATATTTAAGAGTAAATTATGATGTTCAGTCACAGCTAAATCAACAAAGTAAAGAATACTAGCAAAGTTACATTCATCATCAGTTTTGAATAGAGAGTTGTAAAATTCAATGAATTATTAGTCAATTAAAGATTAAGAATCTGTCCATTCACCATTATGACACTTTACCCTTTGGACCTTGTTTCAATGCCTCCTACAAACTATACTCATATGGAAGAAATGAGAATTTTTATCCCCTCACTTACACTAATTAATTTTAAAGCGTTGAAACTAGTACTTTTTCTCATTGTCCTAAAGGCATTCCGATTCTCTTTTTAGATTTTAGGAGAGGTAGGCTCTCTCATTAGATCAGTTACCTTTGTAGCAACCTTTGAGTTGAAAGAGTAGTTTACTAATTAGTACAACATTGTTAAAGAAGCATTTCTTGTTCCATTGTAGCAATGATTCTTTAGTTTTCATCATATTGATGTTAAACCATTTGATGTCAACATAAAGTTTTGAGTTAAGGGACTCTTAATTATCTTTAATGATTGTCAGAAGATCAAGATGATCTAACTATTAAAATCAAGTTTGAGGAGAAGTGGAGAGTGATTAGAGGCAACTATTCCAAAACATTAAGGATGGCATTTCTATAGTCTTCATGCCAAGCAATGTTACAAATTGCATGATCTAGTCTTTCCTGTATGAAACCTTCACCTTCTCTGTTATTTGCTAAAGTAAATTTAGGACCTGAGTAGTGGAGATCCATCATGCCGTACGAATTCAGGAGAGTGTGAAAGAATTCAGATGCTTTAGGCAAAGAGAGTCTACCACGCTATTTTTCATGACATAAGAGTAATTCATTAAAATCACCAATATAGATCTAGGGAGTGAACTCATTAGGATTAAGTTGAATCATATGTCTCCACCAAAATTATTTTAATTCTTCTCTTGGAGGTCTATAGATAAAAGTGCAATTATTAGAAGATTTGAAAAAGTCATTCATAATAGTAGTGTGTACAAAATTCCAAGTGGCAATATGAATATTAACTGTGAAAGAAGACTTCTACTATAGGCATAGACCACTAGCTCTCCCCAAACAGTTAATAGAGATACCAAAACCAAAACCACAAAGTTAACGCAACATTTCTACTTTGCTAAATTTCATCTTAGATTCAGACAAAAAAACAATAAAGGGCTTAAATTTATTACACAAGAATTTGAGATGGCTCTCAGTCAGGGCAGCCACTAAACCTCGACAATTCCAAGCAATGAGACTCATGGCTATTGGGTGGCCCTTGAAAGTGCTTACTGAGCCTTTCAGAGGAAGAAATAGAGACATTAGAAGAAATAGAGCCTTTTAGCCATGGCCTTTAACGGGACTTGAACTAGGTCTGTTTGATTGTGCAACCTAGAATCCGTCAACTAATGGAGTTAATAGAGATAGAATAATTTGAATATAGAGAAAACATTAACAGATGCTTTTATTACTTTTAGGCTTTTCATATGCAATAACTTTGCCCACTTCGT
Source organism: Prosopis cineraria (assembly GCF_029017545.1). NCBI lineage: Eukaryota > Viridiplantae > Streptophyta > Magnoliopsida > Fabales > Fabaceae > Prosopis > Prosopis cineraria. The sequence goes on along the minus strand of NW_026555343.1, from coordinate 42,486,067 downwards.
TTCCTAATATGAGTATGTTATCATGGAATATACCCACAGTAGGGATACCATATACTGAAATCCAGAAAGGACAATCATCAAATAGAATATCATCAATCATCAACAAAGGATTTAACTCATGCAAATAGAGAACAAAACCCTGTATTATCTATGGTTGCTCTTTCATGATATGAAGTAACTCATAGAGGAGTTACACACTCATAGCACACCAACTATAAGGAAAGACATACTCACACTTGCTAGAAGGAGAAAAAATAATGGGGAAATCTCACACATACTTGAGATAGGGGAAGACCGAGGAAAGGAATAGGTGGCAATGAAATAAAGGTAAGGGAGAATCAAAGGAACCTCTCCTTAAAGAGAAGAAGGGGTTGCACACAGCAAGGCAATGAGAAAAGCTCTCACAGAGGAGAAGGGTTCTCATTAAAAGAGAAAAGACACTCATGAAGGGAGCCTCATTAAAATGTTTTATCATAGTTCTTTCTTGAAAAAACATCATCTAAGGATTCCTATAGTATTTTTATATTAAAAAAATATTTTAAAAATTTGGAATATCGTTGTACCCCCACCTGTCTAGAAATAAGATCTTGAAAAAAAGACCTAGCTACTCCTATAATGTTTTACAAGTCTTGCTCTAGTATAAATAAAAAAGTATTCAATTATTGATAAGTTACCACATATAATTAAAAAGCAGACATTCGTTTATAAATAATTTATAAAAATTGATATGCCTAGTTTAATTCTACAAGTCTTGCTTTGATATAAATAACCAAGTATTCAACTATTAACAAGTTTCTATATATTAATATCGAATAGATATTCGTTCATGAATAGGTAACAAAAATTTATAGGTTCGGTTTAATTTTATAAGTTTTGCATTCGTATAAATAACAAAACATTTGGTCATTGACAAGCTACCATTTGGCTATAAACAATAAACTAGGCTTATAAATTTTTGTAAATTGTTCATGAATGAATAGTGAATGAAGGTTTGCTTATTAATTACATATGGTAACTTGTTGATAGCCAAATACTTTGCTGTTTATATTGTAGCAAGACTTGTAAGACACTACAAGGATAATTATATTCCCCCTAAATATTTTTTTCAAATGTATCAGAGGATGCAGTGATATTTCATATTTTTAGAATCTTCTTTTGATATTAATATGGGGAGCTTAGATGATACTTTCCCTTCTTATTTCTTTTTGATAGAGTCGTGACTTTTTGAAGTTACCAAAACATAAGAAAAAAAATTAAATCATTAATGGTAAATTTGGATTAATGAAAATTTGGATTTGGATTTAAATTTAAACCAAATCCCTTATCTTGATATACAAAAATTTATAGATATAGACTTAATTTTAATTCAAATTCAAATTTATTTTTAAATTTTTTTTGTAATTTCAAATTTCATCTACACTATAATCATTTGAAGTTTTAGTTACTTCAAGTATCTTATTCTTTACATGTTTTCAATATTAACGTCTCTATAATTCTTGTATCTCTCCTTGTTTCTCGTTGATTTAAAAATAAAGATAAACTCGCCACTCATATTTTTTTTTTGTTTTCATTTGGAATATCAACTTATCTTTCTTATTCATTTGAGAAATTTTAAACTATCAAAATAAGGTATTTTAAATACATGAATTTTAAATGTAAAAATTTTAATCTAAGATGAAAATCCAAATGCTACTTAAAAATGTTTTTCTTATTTGATATTGGTCCAAATCACTCATTTAGATACACAAAATTTTATAAATTTAGACTTGATTCAAATCTAAACCTATTTATTATTACAATTCCTTAGTAATTAAAATTCTCTATATATTCTAGTTATTTAAAATTTTAATTACTTCAAATATTTTGTTTTATTCATATTTTTATTATGAATACCAAGCCGATAATTCGGGCCAAGCCCGATGAGTTAGTCTGAACCTGTCCAAAAAAAGTTAGGATCGAGCTTAAAAAATTAGGATATCTTTATGTTTGGGCCCAAATAGGCCTGAGAAAATTCGAGTCAAGTCCGATTGGGTTCGGGCTTAGCCTGAATACCCAAATAATTTTTTTATAAAATATATAAAAAATAATAAATATTAATTAATTATTTAAGTTTTAGGTTATTTTATATTACAATACCATATATTTAAGTCTTATACATCATTTAAGTATAAAAAAATATTTTTATAAATAAAATAATTAATTTTAAAATTAAAATTTTAATTAAAAAAAGATTTTAAAAATAAAATTCGAGTATTCGAGCTGCTTGAAGAAATTTAAGTCAGGCTTAACTATTCAGGTTTTTTGGAGAGTCGGGCCTGTTCGGGCCAAGCTCGAAAAGGCCTGACCCGCCCAAATTCTCAGTTGACTCATAGCTTTTTTTTATTTCTTATATAATCTCTTATCAATTAAAAAATAAAGATAAACTTGTCATTTCTAATTTTTTACTTTCATTTTGATTTTTAATTTATTTGTCTTCTTCATTTAAAAAATTTTCAAATAACATAAACAAAGAAATATATGATTTCAAATTTATCAATCCATACGTTACCTAAAATATTGGTTACAGGTAAGAATCAAACCAATCAAAATATTTGGTACAGCTCTGGGCAAGATGAAATCCATTGTACTTAGATTTGCGGCTAATTTGGTCCAATTTGATTTGTTTAGACCTTGCCAAGATGAAACTGTTTAAGATGAGATATATTTGATCTGTTGTGAAAAAAAAAGATATATTTGATTTATTAAAAAATATATTTAAATTCATACTCCCGTGTTAAAATAAAACTTGATATTCATAAATTTATGCTTTATTAATATTATCTCCATACTAAATATATTTCAATAAAATTAAACAATTTTATGATATTGTCAAAAATCAATATTTTTAAAACATGACAAATGAAAATAATCATTACATGCAAAAACAACTGCTTGCTCTTTCTCTCGCCCAAGCAGCAAAAACCCAACAAAGAAACCAAAACCAAAAAGGGGGTCCAATCGTTTTCTCAAGTGGAAAAAGGAGGTTGTACCAAACCAACTTGGCAAATCTTCTCACTTTAATTTGTTATCTATACAAGCACCTTCTATGTATCCGTACCAAGAGATTTCACCCAAAGAATAGCTTCTATAGTGTCGAAGTTCAGATTCAATCATATATCTCAAACAGATAACATGATGAAAGCCATGATTCAATCTGACAATTTACTGTGTCTGGATGCCCAAAACTAGCAGCAAATCACATTCACCCTGCTCCATCAACATAGTGTAGAATACTGTAAGCTAGTAAAAGTAGATTTGATATGCATTTAAAGATTTTGTAAGTTGCTCAATTATGAATCAAAATATAAATAAGCGAGCTATACTTCCCTAAGACTTTTTAATTGACATGTGTAGATTGTAAATGATGATTGATTTGGTTTGTTTATATTTTTGACAATTGAATCTACTTAAATTTCCACATAGGATAATAGACAAAAGTCAAAAACTCCTCCTTGATCTTTGAAAGATGGTATAAATTGAACCTGTTCTAATTTCACATTTTCAAACATGCTAAAATGATGCTCAACAATCTTTTGGAGCGCCAATTATTCCATGGCACCATCTCTGTAGTATCAGATTGATGTTGACGCCATCTTTGGATGAGTGTTTCTTCAATAAAAAGAAACATGGAGTTAAAAGCTGAGCCAGGAAAGAACATACCTTTGGCTAGGTTACTTGGAATGGAAGCAACTCCATTATGGTCCATTTGGATGCTCGGAGGCAGAGAACGCCTTTCCTTCCTTTGCAAGTAAGCCAAAACTTCAAAAACTATGATTGCAACAATTACTATACTAAGCAAGAATCCGTAGCCTATTCTCCAATCACCCCCTGCCCCTGCAGCTCGCATCCCCAACACTATGTTCAAGGCTGCAAAGAATAGAGCCAATCGCCCAAACCAACTGTGATACCAGTTCCAATACTTGCGAATCTTGGAGTCTTTGTTTGGTCTCAAGAAGAATGCTAAGATCTGCCCTCATAAAAGCTTTTGTCAATGTTGTTATTAACAATGCAAAAAGTGTGACTTGAAAATTCTCGGTGTTAGAGACATGGGTGAGTTGCAAACCTGAAGAATGCTTAGCACAAGGACAAAGATGCCTATTCCTCTGTGAGCTGGTATATGAACTTGCATTTTGGAATAAAGCTGTAACCCAAGAAGGACTGTGGCAAGACCAAATCCAAACCCTACAAACTGAATCACTGAGTGCAGATAGAACCATAAGGGATCCTTATGTCTGAAGTATCTTGCTATGATTGCCCCACTAGGTAAGATTAGACCCCAGCCTATTATGCCCACTATTCCATGGCTCTTCCTCATTTGAATCAAGTTATTGGATACAGAACCCTGGGAACCTGTGGAAAAGAACGGTTGGTCTAATTTCTGCTTGGAAAAGTTACAGGAAGCTGCAAGTTTCTTATAAAATATGCCACCATTCAAGCTGTTTATGGTGTGCTTTAAGAAAAGTATTGATTCACATATTCGGACTTTCGAAGTCAGTTGAAACGCCATATTCAAGGGTCAAATGCCTCAAACATTCCTAGCTAACAATATATATGAAACTTTAACATACTAGACTGTTTCAGATTTGAGCCACAGTAATCTTAGTTAACAGGATGTCCTTATACGTAGTGTTAATAAATTAAGAGTTTTTAGGTATTTAAACAAAAAACAGTCCACATATTTAACACTAAATCTAGAAATATTCTAAGCATCTCTCTTCAAAATGATCCAAAAACGAGTACTTCCTTAGAAAAACTTGGCCAATGAAAAACTTATTATCACATGACTTTTGCAGCAAAATAGAATGAAACAGAGCATGCACTGCTCTATCATAAAAGAGAGTGGTGGAGAATTCATTTTGCACCTGAAGAGAAATCAAACACAATAGCTGTTTTATCAACATGCTTTGAGAGGTGATGGTTCTGTGGCGTTTTAGCACCAAAAGCCATCAAAATGGGTTGCCTCCCAAGTGGAGTTGTGGTTTGCAACTGAAATGCCAAGTGAATTTGAGCCCCATCAGTTGCCACAGCAGCAGGAACGTTGTTGAGAGGCATTTCTCCTTTGTCTGCTATTACTTCTGACGATTTTCTGCCCCGCAAATAAAACTGTTTGATTTTTGCATGACCATGTTGGCTGATCCATCCCACCATTGCACTAGAACCAACCATCATCCCATCTTTTGAAAACCCAATTCCTACCCACCCAATTGTGTAGGGGGCAGATAGTATAATAGTTGTGGTCTGAGGATCATTTTGGGTGAACTGCAGTCCAAAGCTTACAAGTCAGCAATAAAAACATCAGCTTAAATCATCTACATTTGTGGATTGATTTGGAGAGACTGTGATATAGAAGAATTTTATTGAATATGATGCCCATATCTCCCTTTTGCGTCTTCTATTTTCCTCTATCTTTTTTCTGTTACAACACACACGCACGCCCCCACACACACATTCATTACGATAATCCGTTGTTTGATGGCATAATCCACTAAATCAGTCCCCCCCCCCCCCCCAAACAAAAAATAGAAGAAGAAGAAGAAGAAGAAGAAGAAGCATCCACCATTCTATCAGTGAGAACAACCTATCCGTCCCTTGAACTTTTTCCTAGCAGAGATTTTAGCCATGATTTCAGAATCACTGCAATTGAACAGATTAAAAGAAACTTTTTCCAATAACTTCAGCTTCTTAGGGTACATACATTCTGAAAATGGGCTAGACCCAAAATCAACATTAGTAGTCTAATATTGTTTGAACTTGCCCTTAATTCATGTGAATTAAAAACAGGTTTCTGCGTATAACGGAACACTGATATAGGACTGTTTAGATGCATAACTTCAAAAATTCGCACATGTTCTATCATGACTGTTACGAATGTCCAGATCAGAAAGATTCAAGTTTCATACAGGTTTTGCTGCCTAGTAAATTCTAATGCAGTATGACGAAAAGGGACAGCTGTGAGATGCAAAATTTAACAAATCATGAAAATTACAGCCGTAATTTTAGAATAATTGTAGTAGAACAGGTAAAGGAAGACTCTGTTTTCAATAGTATTAGTGTCTTACGAAACGTTGAATGGAGAAATGGCCCAACCGACAACCAATTATTAGACATGTATATGCAGCCTGAAGAACTTACCCTCAATTCATACGTATTCCACACAGGTCTACATATCATATGAGATATGTTCTGATATGGTGGAGGGAGAAAGCTTTGATAATTCGTGTTCTTGCAAGTACTTTCTGTTGCAGAACCAGTTCCACCATTATCACCTGCTGATGCCATGACTTTGAAGTTCAGCACAAGATTCGGAAAAACCAGACCGAAAAAAGATATCCATATCGGAGTCCAAGATCTGAAATTTGCCATTCATACAGTGTCCCAGTTGAGATCTAACCAAGGCTGAGAAAAATGCCAGCTAGAAAACTCAAGAACAAGAAAGAAAATGTGAATAGAAAGCAACAACAGTAAGGTAGCTCCGAGGCATTAGTCTCTTGATTATGAAGATTCGAATTTGGTGGTTGTTGGCTAAGGTGGTGGTTGGTCCAGGGACGTTATCATCACCATCTTCTTGTAAACTTGATAGCTCAACGTCCAGCAAAATTCCCTTTCTCCGGGACTTTGCATTGATTTTAGTATTTGCGACAGTCATTCATATTTAAATTAAATAATTCCAAAGTTCAGAACTTCCAATCATATAACCCGGGGATCGCTTCAAGAGTCAGATAGAACCGGAAAATACGAGTTCGACGCCCAAACTAAGAGATGCTGGATCTGCTCGTGTATGTTTGTGTGTGTGAGTATATTGGGTTATCCTTGACCGAAACTTGAGGCACATAATGTACACTAGCACTGTGAATTACAGTTGTCTGTCGGCAAGTTGCTGGCGGAGAGGACAAAAAAAGTACAAGATACTAGTTTGGGTGGCAGGTGATGAAGACAAATCCCAGAACTAAGTGGCCCCCTTGATTTCTCAAATGAACTGGAGAGACACTTGATAAGGTAAGACATTTTCTCGAACAATTTGTTAGAAAAAGATTGTTCTCTTTACAAGAAAAGGTAAGGTTAATTTGCAGCTCTTGTGATGACTGGAGGTGTCAATGGAGTATGTTTGAAGAATAAATATGGTCAATCCTGGCAAAAGTATTGGGGTAAAATCAGCTAAGAATGGCAATTCACTTTTTAGGGGAAAAAAAAATGGATATTAAAGTCGGGGGATCCTCCTTGTGAATGTCTGTCCGCGACATCCAATGAGAGCCCATGGAGGCAGCTTTTGATATTGACTGATGCCAGTTGTCTGACCCTTGAATTATCCACATCAGCCAATAAAAACATATTGCGACGGCTGCTTAATTTACGAATTACTTTCTCAAGAAGTCAAAAATAATTTAAAATCCAATTTAACTACAATTTATGCAGGGGGCTTTTTTTAAAAAAAAAAAATTATCCCCCAATCAATTCACGGGTTATGGGCTGGCATAACTCACATTTTGATGAGTTTTATTTTTGCCAACCTGCGTTAGCTCCCTAAAAATTAAATTTTTAATAATAATAAAATCCCTTTTAAATTATTAAAAAATACAATACAAATTTAAAATACATTAATATAATTTAAAATAAATATATATTCCATCTATTCCATCACAAATAAATATAACAAAAAATTTAAACTACAGTCCAAAGCTTGAAATAATGACGACGACACAGACACATTAGAATTTGATGCACGTTCTCTTCCAGTACTATTACTAGGAGTTGAAAATGATGATCCCACATCTTTATAATAGCCAAACAAATAATATATAAATATTTTTTTCACCTTTTCTTTTATTATCTTCAGATCAAAATCTTCAACGACTGTTTGATTTAATATTTTATAAAGTTTTTTTCTATAATTTTACATAAAAATATATAACTAAAATTAAAGTACTAAAATTTTATCAAAATAATTTAAAACTCTAATGAAAATTTGGAAAAATAAAATCACTTTATAAAATATTTTAATAATAGTTTACAGTTTTAATTATATTAAAAATAACAAACTGTAACGGTTTAAATTTAGTTCTATATTTTAATAGAAATTATACTAATTTTATAAAATATTAAATCATAAAAGAAGAACTTTTTTTGATAGAATAGGAAGAAACATAATTAAATGACTTTGCAAAGTGCTAGATTCCCAAGCACTTGTAACACTTGCATGATATTGTGTGGAGGAGATCAAGTAATCACTGAAATACCTAAGTTATTGGTCCTCAATACCTAGCGTACAAGTTTATCAGTTATAACGTTTGTTTATCAACGAGCATTAAAATGAAAAAAAAAATATATATATATTGTGTGCTAATTAAACTGCCAGTCTGCTACGAGTCAAAATAGGCTCATATATAAATAAGTTGCATTTTTGCCAATCCGACCTGCCCCTTTTGGCAAATTGTTGGGTTAATCCTATAGGGCTCAAGCCTATATTACAAACTCCATTGCCAATATTTCAAAAAATCAAGGGTATTACCATATCTTGCTTAAACAAATTTGAATTCTCACCGTGTGAAATCATTTTTACTAGTGATGATCTCATAAATACCATTGCCTTATAGATGCCTTCAACTTCCTCGGTTAGTCAAACTAAGCGTCCCTCAATTTACACACATGAACTTGAAAATGTACATGCTTGACCGGGGAAAATCATTGAGGGCCTAAATCAAGCATTGAATAGTTCTTATATTTGACAAATCAACATGATTTTTAACGCAATTTAAAACTGGCATCAATTAAATATTCCATGTTAATTGGATTCATTGATAAATAAATCTTCATGCTCAGTGATAATTTTGTGGTCAGAATGCTCAGGGGAGACAGATCGAGAGGCTATCCAATGAAGAGGATCAAAATAAAAGGTTATTATCAGGAAAACAACTAATTTTAATGTAAATGAATTATTATTCGTGAAAGAAAAATTACTCATATTTTCTAAGGTGCTTCTTGTGAATTATTATCATAGTGACATCGTAAGTATAAATATGAGAAAACAATTTGAATAAGTAAGAACTTGAGTTTGAGGGAAACAACTAAACATTGCGTATGAGAAATTTAGTGCATATGAGGTACAGATAAAGATGGATCTCTAATACTGGTCTTATCATAGGAATTAGACGCGGAGTCGCACACAATTGAGAGAGGCAACAATTGGGAAAATTACATATCATGGTTATGAAATTTTAGATTTTACACCTACTTTTCTTCATATATTGCACCCTTTCTTTTCAATATTTTAAACATTAAATTTATTTATTTTTTTCCTAAACTTATATCTAAATTTTTCAATTTTTTCACTCAAAGCCTAGTAAAATAATAATAATATATATAATTGATTTTTCTAATTAGTCAATTATTTTTAAAATTATTTTTTTTAAAAAAATTGCCCCCTAACCCAGGATTTGGCTTCACCACTGATAGGATTTCTAATTAAACTTATCCTCGTGCGATGCACAAGGAATATTTTACTATTTAAATGGTAGAGATAAACTAGTAATATGACAGGGAATAAAAAGAGAGGAGAAAAATATGTGACAGAGACAGACGAGTATAAGAAATACAAGGGAATCAAACAAGTACAAGGAAACATGGATGGATCCCCAATACCATGTTCAATGCTCCAAAGAAAAGTGCCATTCCAAAACAAATTGCAGTTCCAGCTCCAAAACTTGCCAATCTTGGATTCGTTGTTTGGTATCCAGCAGCACATTGATAAGAACCGTGTTCATAGAAGCTTTAAACTCACGATTGTACTTCACAGAATGATCACTAGATGACCAGACAATGAGCTTCTATACAGAAATGTCCTGTCATACATAATATGGGTAAACCTTACCACCAATCATGCAGTCACTCCAATCTTAACAAAATTAATATTTAATGCTCCACTTAAAGTTTTAACATCAAAATGGTTCCAAATCTAGCCCGATGAAACTATTTTCGTTAAAAACAAAAAAAAAAAAGTCCATTTAAGTGTTGATCATTTTATAAATGTACAGATTTAACAGTTTGCGTCTTGACTCAAATGTATCAGAAGGTCTTGATGTGACTCTATTCAATACAGCCTGTGATTGGCTTACATACCAACTAGCTGTACAGAGAATCAATCAAAACTACTTGAAGTCGATGTTCTTACAATTGTGATGTTGCGAAGAAATCGTGGTGAAACCGCGGAGATCATTATTACTCATTATTATACTATTGTTTTATTATGCCTACTAAGTTTATAGTAGTAACTGAATTAAACATTAAATATTTTAATTATTAAACCATCAAAAAATGGATTGAAACCCTTGAATTCGGAGTCTGAAAAAATTTGGCTGTAGGGACATTATTGACAAGGTTGATCTATTATAAATAACCTTGTGCCTGTTTACATAAAGATTACATATACTCCCATTAGTTCTATGGCTAAAATGTATAAAATTTCTTTAAATTTTGATATAGCTACATATGATTCACCTCATCTTTAAAAGTTTAAAATCAACCCTTCTAATATTTATTTTTATTTTACAAAATGCCTTATTGTTAATTATGTTATTTTTTATGAGGGTTAAAATGTTATTCAACTAAAAAATGTTATTAAAAAAAATATTATATTGTATAATTATTTATAACAAATTTTTTATATTTTTTAGATAGTTGAGGCATTGATAATAGCAAAAAAAAAATGGTATTATCACCATATAAAATTTTAAATATTTACTTTTATGTTAGTTTTTTATATTTTTTGTTATTAATGGTGCATAGTTTTCTAGTATTAAAAGATAAATTAATCTAATATGGTAATATTTATAATTTTAAATATTTTAGCCATATGCATTACATTAATCTAACATGAAAATATAAATAAAAATTTATTTTTTAAAATAATAAAATCATGCACCATTGATAACAAAAAAAAAGATAAAACTAATATAAATATAAATATTTAAAATTTTATATAGTGATAATAACATTTTTTTTGTTATCGATGCCTCAACTATTCAAAAAATATAAAAAATTTATTATAAATAGTTATACAATATAATATTTTTATTTAATAATATTTTTTAATTAAATGATATTTAATCCTCATGAAAAATAACATAATTAACAATATGGGGTTTTGAAAAATAAAATTCAAGGTCAGAGCAGTTAATTTTAAACTTTTAAAAGTAAAAGAGGTTAAATATAATTGTCTCAAAATTCAGAGAGATTTTATGTATTTTAACCTAGTTCTATTTATTGGGTAGAGGGAGAAAAAAATTTTTTTTGTCTTATTTATAAATCACCTCATTAAATTTTTATCATACATTTTTCCTTTTGACTTTCATAGAATGTTGAAAAAAGAAAATATATTATTTAGTATGTATGTTTAATGAGGACAAAATTGAAAAATTATTAAATTCTTAAATAAAATTAATAAATTTTAAAGTTTTTTTTCAATGAAACATGTTGAAATGCCTTATAAATAAAATTAGAAGAGCGTGCACGTACACACAAAATATCAAACAAGTATCTTTCTCTCACATACACATTTCTATTTAACTTTATTTAAAAATTCAGGGCTTGTTTGGCAATTTATTTTGGAAACAATTTTCTGTTCTCCAAAATAAAAAAAAACAAAAAACTTATTTGATAACATGTTTTTAAAAAATATTTTAGAGAATAAAAAATAAAATATTATTTTAAATAATAGAAAATAAAAATATATTTTAAATGTTCTGAGATTATTGTTATGGAGAATAAAAAAATAAGAAAAACATGTTTTTCTTATTTTTTATTCTCAAAACATATTGAACAATAAACAAAAACAATTTCAAACATGCCCTTAATAATTTTTTAATTTTACCCATATTAAATATACATTGTTCTATTTATAAATTATTTTCAATATATTTAAACAAAATTAAGAAAAATATTTAAATTTATTAACTCTATTTAAAAATTTAATAATTTTTAAACTTTAGTCCTATTAAATGTATATACTTTAATCATATATTTTTTATTTCTAACATTTAATAGTGGGAAAATAATAAAATTTATCATAAAACTTTAACGAGTTGACTCATACATAAAATTAAAAAAATATTCTCTTTCTGTCCTATTTGATCAAAGGGAGTGTGTGTATATAAGATTCATCATTCAAGCGAATCTTTTTCACAGTTAAATAAGACATCGCTCAATCGATCTGTTGGCTTATATTTCGGTCCAAATGCAATGATTTAAGTTCAACATTAATTTCTGTTTTGAACTTTTATTTCCTTTCAGCTTTTAAGACATGTGGCACCATAACAACTTGCAGAGACCTCATAAGTCACAAGGAGGACTATCTTCTTTTGCTGTTTCTGAGTGTTTTTGGGTCCCCTGTTCCGTGCAAGCAAAACAGGACTTGAGTTTGAGTATAGCGTCAAGGCCAGCGAACCCAGCAAGGTTTTTTTACATTGAGCATCAGAGAGTCAGCCAAGATCTGCGTGGCCTGAGTTTCCTGTCATTTCCAATTCCACGTCCTTTTGTGGATTGTCGAATGGCACAAAAAAAAAAAAAAAAAAAAACACCACCAAATTCCTAAGGCATCGTTCACCATATGGAGGTGCGGGGAATCGAACCCCGTGCCTCTCGCATGCGAAGCGAGCGCTCTACCATATGAGCTACACCCCCAGTAGTATTGTGCCGCCAGAAAACGTTATTAATCAAGGGAAAAGAGAAAAATACAGTGTAGTTTTAGGCTCTAAAGAGTGATGGATTTGGGTCGTAAAGAGGTTGCTGTTAATGATCTCTAGAGGAAAAATTGTTCGGTTTTTCAGAGATGAATGCTTGATTTTTTAAGGACTGTGAAAGAAGTCATGCTTGACGTGTTTATAAGGTTCTGTTGTCTTTTCTGAATTTATCCTAATAATTTAGTTTCTTTTTTATTAGATTCAAAATTTAGTTCTTAGATTGTCTATTTAGCTTAAATTTTGAAATGTTAGTGACTACCAATGTTCATCCTAAACATAACATGTTTAATTTGTTGATTGTCATGTGACTGAGAGATGATAGAAGGACTAGTGTCGAGAACCTTGTTCCTGTCAAAGACTAATATGTGCACTCACTCGCAAAGCTTTAGAAACTGCAGGAGACAAATACACAGGCCTGAGATTTAGCAATCAAGTTGTTGTTTATCTTTTTCCATTCCGAAGCTCAAGCAATTATATGATGTAATTGTGTAAGCACACCGGCTACCTAAATAAAAAAAAAAGATGATGGAGTAGAAGCAGGCTGGGTGTCACAGAGCTAGTCTTTTAATCCACGCAGTACTTAGACAATTTTTATTAAAAAATGCTAAGTAAGCCTGATTTGTTGAAAAGAAAGATGCTTGATTAAATTAAAGAAAAAGGAAAGCTTGAAAGTAAAGAATAATTGAGAGAGTTTGAGGAATGTGAAAGTTGTATTGCTTAAAAACTTAAAGATGAGAGAAACTCAATGATGGTTTATAAATGAAGAGGGATGAGGTATTTATAGACCCTCCTTGAATTTAAAAAATTTTCACTTTCTTAATGGGCAATGGAGATTAAATTGATCATACGGCTATCGTTGATCTTTTAGATTTATCTCCTAAATATTTACAACAAATATCTAAACATTTACATGAAAGTATCTAGAGACTATCTCAAGATATGTCTGGAACATTCTAGAACATTTTGGAGTATTTTAGAATATTTTAGATATCTTTACATTCTTTCATAAGCTTCTAGAACTTTTTAGATTCTTTCAGATTGATCTAAATATTTTTAAATAATTCTAGAACATTTTAAATTTCTCTTAAATGCCTTGAAATACTTTCTTAAAGTTAACCCGAACCTCTTAAAAGGTTTTAGGGTATTTTAGACCACTTTAACCTGATGAAAAGTAACATATGGCCAATATTCAGATGTTGTTGTATAAATTTATGTAACATTCACGTGGGAATATTGCCCGAATAAAAAAGCTGACGTCAATACTAGAAGAAGGAAGAAAGAGGACATGTGGATCCATCAAAAACCTTGTGCCTTGTGCATTCAACTTCACAATTTGAACTTCACGAGGTCTGAATTCTACTGATAAGCTAGGCTTCCAATGTCCAGCAGATATCTTAATCCTATAATACAATTTCTTAGAAATGTGATTATATATCTAATATATATGAGTCTGATGACCCTTTGTCATATCTCCACCAGCACAAACAAGGACTTGCCAATCCCATTCAAACGTTGTCGACCCTGCCAAAATAAGGATTAATTAATTCACAAAATCAATCTTACAAATTATTGAAAGCCATTCAGACATCCTCAACAAACAAAACACACCTCTAATTGTCGCACCCTAAACATGCAAGCACATTCAACTACTTCTCCTCCATTATGTTCTGAACACAACACACAAACAAAAACACCAATAAGTCTTCAAGGCTAACAAGGTATGAACAGTAAATTTGTTACCGGAAATTGGTAGAATAAACCTAATAAGTTGATAGCTGCACAGAGGGTACCGGCAGTGGTAACGACATCATCGACAAGCAAAGCAAGCTCGCCGGCGTGGATAACTCCGACTTGAGTTTCCGGACAGTCATTTCCATATTCCAAGGAATACTCTGCCCTCATCACTTCGCCTGGCAGCTTGTTTGGTTTTCTTAATGCCACAAAATTGGCTCCTATTCCCAGCGCACCCGAACATGAAACCCCTTGCTTCTACTCCTACAATTCCATATATATATATATATATATATATTTATATATATCATGAAATAACCACAACTCCTTCCTTCTTTGTAGATAAAGTTTTGGATCAAAGAAATATTGATATTTGATAGAGGAAAATTTCTTCACAAGTTCTGCCCTTTTCAACTGTTCGAGGCCTTTATATACAAACCCAAGCCATTATTTTCAAGAGACATGATGACTATTTACACGCCATCATTACGCCTCCTGACGCATTATTTATTATATAATACTCTTATTTTATAATATTATTTATTTTATTTTAAATTACAAGACACTTTAAATAAAATTTTATATATAAATAAAGCTTATTAAATACACTTTATAATTTTACTTTTTCAAAATAAAATATAAACTTTTCCTTTCATGTAATATTCTATAGATGAAATAATATTGAAAAGATAAAATATATAAAAAAAATAATATTAAAAAAATATCATTAATAAAATTTTATTTTTATCAAAGTGTCTTATATTTTGGAACGTCAAATATTCCTTTAAAAATATTTATAATTTAAAATAAAATAAACATATACATATTCTTTTCAAGACATGATATACACGCTATTCAAGAAACATGTTACTTATTATTGTGGAAATCTTTCTTTAAGATTGAATTTTAAAAATATCTTGACATGAATTATCTTGATTTAAAGTAAGTATTAATCATTTCTTGACACATTCAGTCTCTTTGAGGAGTAATTTTCACCAAGGTGGTTTCAGACACAAAAAAAAAAAAAAAAAAACCCTTCGCCGAAGTGGTCTCTGAATAATATACATCTTTTAAGGCTATAATACACACTAATTTTATTTCTTATCAATTGATTCATTAATTCAATATTAATCAACTTAAAAACTATGGTTTATTTACAAACAACCTTTTCTGTTCCATGCACACGCATACAGTCCACGCATATAAAAAATAAAATATTTCCATGACCATGAAGTACCTGCAACGACAGAAATATGTTTGCCTTTGTATCGTTCCACGAACAAGTCGATGGTGTCCTTAAATGCTGTTGGATTCAGCAAGAGAGTACGACGTCCAAAAAGTCACCACCTGCGTTTGCTAAGCATTATTCACTCAACCCTAAAAAAAAAAATACACAAACAAAAAGAAAAACGAGAAATTAAACCACAGAACGAACCAGGTTTGGGGAAATCACAGACGAGATGAATTGTAGATTTGATGCCTCCGATCCTGGGATCCTCGTCTTTGTCACAATCAGACATTGTGTGACGTTCCATCTCCGTTATAGTTCTGAGAATAACGCAAGATTTGTGTTTTTCAAGTGAATGAATGAAAATGAATAAACAAGCTAGCTGTAAATGAGAGAATTCAAGGGGCAGCGTTTCCATGGGACAAGATATAGTTTGAATAAAAAATATTGTTAAAACACAATAGTGAGATATAAATACTTGGCAGACGTTATAATTCGTATGCACTTAATATTAAAGAATAAAGAGCCAAGACCCCTCTGATTCACCACCAGCTTATACAGACACAAAATGAATCACTATAACGCAGTACTGCACAGCTAAGGAAAAAAAATCATAGAAGGAAGGGGGAAAAAGATAACAGTGTACAGCTTATCTCTATCTTATTATAAGAAACACTTGACTTGCTGAGACTGATTGATGTTTGGTGTTAAGAGAGAATGTGGTAGAGACTTCATTTGTCAGTATCTTATATTTAGCAAAGAGTGAGACCAACACCATGTGTTTTTCAGGGAATGTGGATACAGAAGGAAATTATGTATTCAATTCTTACTTGTAATGGTTTGTAAAAAGAGCACAAGCCTGAAAGTGGATACAGACAGAGTAGTAGTCTCTGTGCGTGTGTGTGTGTGTTGTGATTTGTAAACAATTCTGGAAGTTAATAGGACGGCACCGCCAACACAAAACCCATATCCATTAGTGGGAGTTGTTTGGATAATCACAAATGGGCAATGCCATCTTTTGAACTCTGCAGTGAACTATTAATAAGCAAATGTCCCCATCAATCATTCTCTCCAAACAATTCTCCATATACAAGACCCTGGACATTTTGGTTCTGCTGCACAGTACCTGCTTAATGAGTTAATTGCAGCTCGTATGTTTTTACTATAACAATTTTCCAATTTAAAAACTGCTTCCTAGAAGCATAAATCAGTTTTCTTTTTCATTTTTTTTCTTTAACTAGGAAGAGTGTGTGTGTGTGTGTTTTTTTTTTTTTTTTCAAATGGATCAAATTACAAACATGCACACACCTATCCACATGCACTTACCACACCAACACATGTTGAATAATTAAACTTAATAAATTAATTAAATGGAAATGGAGAAGACACGTATGGCTAATGGAAATCCACATATGCCGTTATATAAAGTTGTGGAGAGAAATGAGTGTGGGTTGTCCACAAAATGATATGTGGCCGGAAAATTTTTAATTAGTTAAATTAGTGGTGTTTAATTGTAGTGTAAGTTTGGCCACTAATTTGTTATGTGGTTTTAATTTCATTTGCAGCTCTATAAATAGAGCAATATCTTGTGTAAGGTATATCAAGTTTTTGTAATCAGTAATGAAGGCTTAATACAAGAGTGTTTTCTTTAGTATTTGTTTTTTAGTATTTCTTTCTCTATCAAAGTGGCATCAGAGCCAAGTTCGTGAGAGTTGTGTGAGCTTTATTCTGTCAAAAAAAAAAAATCTTGAGTGTTTGAGTGACCCTACAAAAAATGAACAACAATTTCAATATTATCCTCCAATTCCCTCAGCTAACCAAAACCAATTATACCAATTGGTGTATCAGAATAAAGGCCTTACTCGGATCCCAATATTGTTGGGATATTGTCGAAAAAGGTTATATAGTCCCAGCAGATGAAACACAACTTTCTCAGGTGGAGAAAGACAGTTTACAAAAAAATCACAGAAGCAATCAGAGGGCATTGACTCTCATCCACCAAGGCTTGGATGAAGTTATGTTTGAAAAGGTGGCAGAAGCTACCACTTCCAAACAAGTGTGGGACATACTACGAGTTTCTCTTCAAGGTGAGGAGAAAGTAAAGAAGGTCTGGTTGTAGATGCTGAGAGGTGAATTTGAGACGATGAAAATGAAGGAGACGGAGGCAATAACTGATTACTCATCACGAGTAAAATCAATTGTGAACCAAATGCAGCATTATGGCGAAAGAATTGAAGAGTCTAGAATTGTAGAAAAAATCTTGCGATCACTACTTTCAAAATTTGACTACGTAGTGGTAGCCATGGAAGAGTCTAAAGACATCAGTGTAATGAGTGTAGATGAAGTGATTGGCTTATTGCAAGCAAGAGAAGAAAGGCTCAACAGACAAAAGGAATTGTCTACGGAACAAGTCTTGGCAATAAAGACATTGTTTAATGAAAAAGAAAACAACCAAGGAGCAAGCAGCTCCGGAAGAGGATGAGGTAGAGGTCATGGAGGAAATAAAAGAGGACGTGGTCGTGGCAGAAATCAACAATTCGGTAGGGATAACAATAATGAAGGAAATACTCAGTTCACAAGAGGCAGAGGCCGTGGATGTGGACGAGGAAGAGGAAGAGGAAATTGGAGATCAAATGATGGACGTGACAAATCCAACATTAAGTGTTACAACTGCTCCAAGTATGGACACTACGCATCAAAATGTTGGAGTCCTCCTAAGGAGGTAGAGGAAAAGGCGAATAACTTACAAAACGAGGAGATGACAGGCACGGTTTTGCTCACTTATGAAGGAGAAGAAAGGCATGAGAAAAACATATGGTATCTTGATAATGCAACAAGCAACCATATGTGTGGAGATAAAACGATGTTTGTGGAACTTGACCAATTTATTCAAGGCAATGTTGTATTTGGAGAATCCTCTAAAGTCCCCATCACAGGAAAAGGAACCATTCTTATTCAGTTAAAGGATGGTGCTCATCAATTCATCAGCAGTGTTTATTACGTGCCAAACATGAAAAGTAATATTTTGAGTTTGGGCCAACTTCTAAAGAAAAACTATGAAGTCTATATGGTGGATTGAAAACTGTTATTGTTGAATGAGAAAAAGGAGCTGCTAGCCAGAATACCCATGTTAAAGAACTGGATGTTCACACTAAACATTCAAACAGATGTGGCAAAGTGTTTAAAAGCTTGTGTGAAAAATTCTTATTGGCTTTGGCATCTAAGGTTCGGGCATCTCAACTTTAGAGGGCTAAAACTGTTGAGTCAGAAGAAGATGGTGCATGGTTTGCCATTAATTAGTCAACCCGATCAACTCTGCCAAGGATGTCTTGTTGGAAAACAATCCAGAATTAGTTTTCCAAAGGAGTCCTTGTCAAGAGTAAAGGTGCCACTGGAGCTTGTTCATGTGGATGTTTGTGGACCAATGACTCCAATATCATTGGGAAAGAACAAATATTTTTTACTCTTCATTGATGACTACAGCCGAAAGACATGGGTGTATTTTTTGAAGGAGAAGTCTGAAGTTTTTGGGGCATTCAAGAAATTTAAAGCACTTGTTGAGAAGGAAAGCGGCCGTTCCATCAAAGCTCTATGATCTGACCGAGGAGGAGAATTTACTTCTAATGAATTCAAAAGTTTTTGTGAGGAATATGGAATCCGTCATTTTCTTTCAGTCCCAAGATCTCCCCAACAAAATGGTGTTGTTGAAAGGAAAAATAGAACGGTGATGGATATGGTCAGAAGCATGTTAAAAAGCAAAAATTTGCCCAAGGAGTTGTGGGCAGAAGCAGTTGATTATGCTATTTACATCCTGAACTGATTTCCGACTGCAAGTGTTTGGGGTCAAACACCTCAAGAGGCATGGAGCGGAAGAAAGCCTAGCATTTTTCACTTACGTGTTTTTGGGAGCGTCGCATATGTACATGTTCCAGATGAAGAAAGAAAGAAGCTTGATGACAAAAGCAAGAAGTTTTTGTTCGTTGGTTACTCTGAGCACCCTAAGGGATACAAGATGCTTGATCTAGATTCACAAAAGATAATCATCAGCAGGGACGTGACTATTGATGAAGAAGCAGTTTGGGACTGGAGCAATGAAAAAAAAGGAAAACTACAGCTTTTATCCATTCACCATGGATGAAAACCATGATACTGAACCAGAGGCTCCAACAACAACATCAGCAGACATGCCAAGTTTAAGTGCAGCTCCTGAAGAAGATGAAGATGAGAGCAAAAGTTTGAGGCCAAGAAAGCTTAGACGAGTTAAAGATCTCTATGAGGTGACAAGAAATCTTGATGAAGAATTAACTCTTTATTGTCATTTTGTTGATAGTAAGCCAATTGATGCTGATGAAGCCATGAAAGATGAACAATGGAGAAAAGCCAGGGAAGAGGAGATTCAAGCAATTGAAAAGAACCAAACGTGGGAACTAATTTCACTACCAAAAGTCAAAAACCCATTGGTGTGAAATGGGTGTTCAAAGCAAAGAAAGATGCAGCAGGCCAAGTTGTGAGGCATAAGGCAAGATTAGTCGCAAAAGGATTTAGTCAACGACCCAGAATTGATTACAATAAAGTTTTTGCTCCTGTTGCAAGAATGGAGAGCATCAGACTAGTGATGTCTATTGCAGCTCAGAATGGATGGAAAATTCATCAAATGGATGTCAAATCAGCTTTCTTGAATGGATATTTGGAGGAGGAAATTTACATTCAGCAACCATCTGGCTATGTTGTCAAAGGTCGTGAAGATAAAGTGTTAAAATTGAAGAAGGCACTGTATGGGCTCAAGCAAGCACCATAAGCCTAGAACAGTCGCATTGACAAATACTTCCAAGAAAATGGATTTGTCAAATGTCCACATGAATATGCCTTGTATGCGAAAGTGAAGGATGGAGACATGTTGCTAGTTTGCTTATACGTGGATGATCTAATTTTCACTGGGAACAATCTACAGATGTTTGATGAATTCAAGAAGACAATGGCTCGCGAGTTTGAAATGACGAACATTGGCTTAATGTCATTTTATCTTGGCATTGAAGTAAAGCAAAATGATGATGGAATTTTTATTTCTCAAAATGGTTTCGAGAAGGAGATCTTGAAGAAGTTCAAGATGGAGAATTGTAATCCTGTAAAAACACCAGTTGAATGCAGCCTGAAACTGACTAAAGATGAAAATGGGGAAAAAGTCCATCCCACGACATTCCGAAGTTTGATCGAAAGTCTGAGATATTTGATGTGTACCAGGCCAGATATTCTATACGCAGTTGGGCTAGTGAGCAGATATATGGAAGCACCAAGGGTGTCACACTGGAATGCTGCAAAGAGAATACTACGCTATCTAAAAGGTACAACTAACTTTCGCTTGCACTATTCAAAATCTGATGATTTCAAATTAGTTGGGTACAGTGATAGTGATTGGGCTGGAGACAAGGATGATAGAAAAAGTACAACAGGCTTTGTATTTTTCTTGGGAGACACAGCATTTACATGGAGTTCAAAAAAGCAACCTATTGTGACCTTGTCAACTTGTGAAGCTGAGTATGTTGCTGCAACTTCCTGTGTGTGTCATGCAATTTAGCTGCGAAGATTGCTAAAAGAATTTCAAATGGCTCAATATGACCCGACAAAAATTTTTGTTGATAACAAATCAGCATTGGCATTGGCAAAAAATCCAATGTTTCATGACCGAAGTAAACACACTGATATGAGGTATCATTTTATCAGAGAATGTATTAAGCAGAATGAAGTAAAGCTGAAAGATGTGAAAACGCAAGACCAGGTTGTAGACATTTTTACGAAGTCACTCAAACATGATGTGTTCTGTCAATTGCGAGCTCTATTGGGAATTACTGAGAATTAAGTTTAAGGGGAAGTGTTGAATAATTAAACTTAATAAATTAATTAAATGGAAATGGAGAAGATACGTATGGCTAATGGAAATCCACATATGCCATTATATAAAGTTGTGGAGAGAAATGAGTGTGGGTTGTCTTCAAAATGATATGTGGCTGGAAAATTTTTAATTAGTTAATTAGTGGTGTTTAATTGTAGTGTAAGTTTGGCCACTAATTTGTTGTGTGGTTTTAATTTCATTTGCAGCTCTATAAATAGAGCAATATCTTGTGTAAGATATATTAAGTTTTTGTAAGCAGTAATGAAGGCTTAATACAAGAGTATTTTCTTTAGTATTTGTTTTTTTAGTATTTTTTTCTCTATCAACACATTCCTCTCTTCACAACACAACGTATAGAAACCACAACTTCTCTATTTCGATGAGAAATAGGATGAGCCTAGAAGTTCTTGGCATCTTTTTTTCTTTTGTTGATATTACTTTTCTCAAATTAGAAAAATTACTAATGCATTGCACTCAAAATGTTCTGAAAATTTTAAACACATCATCATTATCCATCATCAATAAATATGAACATCAGATGCAACACTAATAAAAAAAAATGGTATAGCAATTTTGGAAGAAACATAATTCATGACTTGTGGGCTGAACTTGATGAGAAAGTTAATGAATTTCAACAAAGTATGCATTCTCTATTATTATGGTTTCTCTTTCTTTTTAATGTATGGCCAAATTTGTGGATAACATAGAATACAGGTCTAGCTAACTTTGCATCGAATATTGGAATTTCCAATTTTAGATAGTGGAACTTAAATAGGGGAACCCAATGAATGAAGGGATGGAGGAAGAAATAAGGTGAGATTTTATGTAAATAATATGGGGAGAATTACTTCAAGGTTCCACTCAACACAATTAATTATTTCTAGGTTTATTGACAATTAAATTTAATTAGGAGAATGATAATTGTTGAGTAGACCTGGGAGTAATTAGTTATGCTGAGTGAAATTTTAAGATAATTTTTTCAATAATATATTACGCAAACTCGCATGATTAACATCTACAAATACAAGGAAAAACGTTTATTATCCTTCACCCTTATTAATCACGCAATAGTTATAAGCAAATTGTACCACGTGAATGTCAAATATTGAAACGAGCAACTATACTTTGCATACATATTTATTCTATACAAGCATAGATTTTGGCGCAGACAACTTTAACCAAAGAGGCCCTAACTTCACACATATTCCTAATATTTTTAGAACCGAGCCTGATGTTAAATTGAGAAGGTTAGCAGTTTACAGTTTATATGGTTCAACTGAGTTGGACCAATAGTCAAACTGATGACATAATAATTAAATTAAAAAAATTATATATATAATAAACTAAATACAAGAAATAAATATGAAATTGTTACTTAATTTAAAAATAAAACCAAATATTTTAAATTTATCATGACCTAATAAGTCATGTGATATAACATAACATCAAATGATTAAAAAAATTAGTCATTTTTTTAAAAAATTGATAAAAAAATTTTAAAAAGATTTTTTTTGAATAGTTTGGTTTTTGAAAATCAGATTTGATTCCCGGCTTGATTTAGGTTTTCAGTCCGATCACCGGTCTAAAATGACCAAACCTGGCTCAACCCCAAAAATAATTTTTATATGTTGACCAAGCCACAATCTAGATTGATCGACAATTAGATCGGTTCGACTGTCTGGTCTGGTTTGGTTTTTTAATCATTGCCCTTTGGTGCTATTTGTAAGACACTTTTTAAAAATAATTTTTGGTCCAAAATGTCGAACATCTTATAATACTTAAACCACTTTTTTATTTTATCCTTTCTTGATTAACATAAATATATCTAATATAGTTATATTATTATTAGAAGTTAAGGATATAAATGAAAGTACATCTTATTTTTTTTATGACATTAAAAAATTAAATTTTCTTAAAATGTGTGAACCAGTTGTAAATATCTTATAATAAAGATCGACAAAAGTATAAATTTTTTTATACTCACCACCCAGTAAATAAAACATTCCATTTCAAATGAGGATAAGCATACAAGAAATGTAGTGACACTTTATTTTAAAACATGCTTGTCTCTAGAAATTTTCACTTTAATCCCTAAAAATTTTGGTATAGGAAGAGACGTTTAGCGCCTCTTTATCAAGCCTATCGGCCATTTTGTTTTGAAACCTTGAAATGTATATGTAGTCATGACTTCCCAATTGCTCTTCAGAGGATTTGAAATCCATCTCTCTCTCTCTCTTTTTTAAAATAAAAATCATTTTGTTGGTACCTATAATTTTCCTCGATTTTCAATTTGGTACTTCTATTCTTTTTGCTTTTTATTTCCTCCTTTAACTTTCTTCCGTTAAAGATGTTGGCCCCTGTAGATTGGAAAATAGCTAGTGGGACCAACTAAGGAGAAGACGGTGTTGAGTTGAGAGAAAATTGAAGACACACATGATTTTGAAGGCAACGTTCTTCTTGCCAGTGAAAGTTATCAATGATGATATTACCACCCTCTGCAATCATATGATCCATGAGGTGAAAACCAATGAAACTTATGGTGCTGATGATGACAATGCAAAACTCTTTTCTTTTAATCCCTAGGTTCTTCATTATCTCTCCCTCATTGAACTATTTAAAACTTGGGGCCGTTAAAGCTCACCAAATCATCTCTTCAACATCCACCTTGTGCATGAGAGGCTACTGGGTATAAGGGTGTTCAAAACCGATCCAAACCAATCCAAACCGATAAAAACCGATCAAAACCGAACAATAATTAGGTCTGCTTCGATTTTTATGACATAAAAACCGATTGGTTCGGTTCAAGTTCGGTTTTGAATACTAGAAACCGAACCAAACCGAACCAAACTTGATTAAAAAAATTTTATTTATTTATTTATAAAATATATAACCATTTATCTACAAGGAGCATTTTGTTTTGAATTTTTTAGAATAATAAATAAACATTTTTAAAATACTTGAATAAAAATGCATAATATTAAGTAATTATAATAATCATGCTATGATCATCATTTAATTATTTACAACCTAAAAGCCTCAGTATTTAATTTATCTACAAGAAACATTTTGTTTTGAATTTTGTATAATAAGTTTTTCATTATTTATTAAAATATAGATATATAGATAAACATTTTCAAAGGATCTAAATGAAAATATATAATATTAAATAATTTTAATATTAAAAACTTATATGAATTTTTATGATTAATTATTGTTATCACATTGAAATTTTATTATATTTTTATACCTTTATTTATGAAAAAAATGAGTCAAAAAGAATTAAATTTAATTTTAGTACATAGCACCATTATGAAGATGGAGAAAAGAAAAAAAAATTAAACAAGTGCATTAAAACTTGATCAAGACCTTAACCAAACCGAACCAAACCGAAAATAAAACCGAACCAAACCGAACTTTATAAAAACCGATCAGGTCCCAATTATCAGTAAACCGAACGGTTCGGTTCGGTTTGGTTTTTGCCCAAAACCAAACCAAACCGAACCTATAAACACCCCTAACTGGGTATATGATGCAGATTTCCTCATACTAGGTTAGATCCATGGTTGTGGCAGCAGCAGTTTCGCAACCTTGGTCGTGAGGAAGGGAAAAGTTCTTTTGAGTTGAATGAGAAGCTTTCGAAGTATACATTGATTGTGACACCTAATGACAATCCAATTACAAAGAAAAGAAAATGAAGAAGGTGGGTGAACGGTAACTTGGAGCCTAAAAGTATACATTGATTGTGACACCTAATGACAATCCAATTACAAAGAAAAGAAAATGGAGATGCTTCAATTCATTTCCCATCTTCAAAATGCCAAGATGCTGCAGCAGAATGCCAAAAAAAAAAAAAAAAACAAAGACGCCAAGCTTGCTGATGGAGATCACAACCCCTCTTCCTAGTGTACTGATATCGGCCTATTGCATGAAGATTGCCATCTTCTTGGTGATTGGAGATTGCCCATTCACACAAATAAAGATTGCTCGTTGAGATCCCAACTCGAATGAAGCATGTTACATAAAGCTCCCTCCTTTTCAATTTTTTGATTTAACATCGTCTTTTCCTTCGTTGGTTCTCAAGCAATTTTCCAATCTATAGGGGCCAACGCTTTTAACAGACGAAGGTTAAAGGAAGAAATAAAAAGCAAAAAAGTATAGGTACTTAGGTAATAACAACATGGTTTTCCCTTTTTTTTTTTTTTGGATAACGTGTCAATCTCCAATTTCATATATTTTCATGTACTTAGGCTCAAGTTGGTTGGGCTGTGCAAATAAACTCGAAAAATGAGGCTTGGGTCTGGGAAAACTGGCTTTTATTTTATAATCCAATCTCATAGGCTCCTCTGTCGTTCTGCGTCTGCGAGAAGAAAGAAACCCTTCCTCATTGCTCAGAAGCCGGAGTTCCTCGCCGTTCTCGCTCACGCCGGCGGCTGGCCAGTGCTCCTCCGCCAACACCATTTCTCCTCCGTAGTCGTGCTCATCCTCATTCCACTGCTTCTCCTCCTTCACCATTGAAGATCCCCATTTTCTCTCTTCAGACTGGTCTCTCATCTCCCCGGCGTTGCAGTGCGGCTTTGTTCTTGTGTCGAAGCTAAATTTCTGCCTCTCACTGTTTCTTCGCTCGTCGATCTTCTCTCCCATTTCTCCCTATCAGTATCCTCTCTCCTGGTCGTTCTTCCTCTCATCCCATCTCATCTGCTCGTTGTCACTCTGTCGCCGGCATCAAGTAAGTCACCTCGTTCTCGTCCTGTCCCCAATCCTGCTGGCTGTTGGTTTCGTACTCTGGTTATATTTGTGCACTTATGCATCTCCTGAAATCTGAATGCAAACTGTAAGTCAATTGAGCTGCTGGTTGTATGTTCTTGTAATCCTTATTAAATATTATTTTCATCAAACCTTTTTGCTCGAGATGCTGTCAAAGATTTATCGATGTAATGTTTTTGGATTGAGCCGAACCTATTTTCATTTCTTTGAAAAAATAATTGGGGCTAACCGCTAACAGGCTCCCTGGTTTCAAATGGTGCTTAACCTCTTTATGGGGTACAGGCTTTGTGATTTATTGTTTGTCGTCGATGATGGATTTAGGGGGAAGCAGGAGTGACATTGTGCGAAGAATGAATACCGACAAAGCTGCTCCCTACTCTTATCTCTCAGATTTGCTCTCTCTTGTACAATATTTTAATATATAAAATTAAAAGGTATTAATTTAATCACGAGTCATTATAATGCGGTTCGACTTCTTAAGCCTTGAATCGGTGACTTAATGCTCAGTTTTGAATGCATTTGCTCAAACTCTCGAAGTCTTCCTCCTCCTCCTTCTTTAGATACTCTGGTCAAAACGGAACCAAGGGGCACTTTGAGTTTGGATGCAGTGAAATGAATGGCTATTTCTGTTTTCATTTGAGTTACGGGCCTTCGACATATCTTTTATGGTTAATCAATTATTAAAGTTATCAAATAACTATTTTGTGCGACCACAAAAATTACTTCGTCGGCGTTAGTTTTTGTAGTTGACTATAATCATTAAACGAGAGGTTTTCAATTTCTCAAATTGAAAAATGACATTGGAGTGTCAGTGCCATTTCGGTGATAAAATGAATCAATACAGCTCAGAGAGTCTGAGAATTTGGAAGTGGTAATTCTGAGAATTATTTTGTGATACGTAGTTGTCAATGTTATTTTTCTATGGGGTCCTTTTTCTTATTACGGAGTTGCATTGTGATTAAGAATCTCAAGTCACTTTCTTTCCCTGCGTCTATTTTGATACGAAAAAGAAAAGGTGTTTAAGAGTCTTTGACATCAGTTCCTCGGTATCCTTAACATATTGTATATCATCTCTTTATTTAATAAACAAACAGAAGCAGAAGATATGAATCAAGAGGCGCTCCTTGTTGAATCAGGATTCAATAAACTACTTTTATGTATGTTGGGGATATATTTCTATAATGTTGAACAAAAAACTGACTGAAGGGCGGTAAAAAAAAAAATGTGCAGATAAACTGCTACCTTTGTGATTTTCAGTTGGCAGGAGGGGCTGCAGCTATACAACAAGTGGCTATTTGCTTGGATTTGCTTCTTAGCTACTCGATCCTTTAAGTCATTGTGGATGCTGGCCTGATGCTAACATTGTCTAAGCTCAGGAAAATATTTGAAATCCCCTGGGGACCTAGTGTCTGTCACAGGCAAAATCATCGTACTTTGAGAGAAACAAAATGGCTCTCTCTTTCATGCCCAGAAAATGACTTGTACCAACCGAATCGCTTCTCTAGAATGGATAACCCTACTACCCTAAAGCAGCCTGATTTGCGGATGGGCACCTGTCTTTGCATTTTGTTTGCGTTGAAGGCTGAAAGTCTTAGAAGTCGGCCATCGCTTAACTTGGTCTGTGATACAATCTCTAGAAACAATTGGTTTTCACTATATTTTGAAGCTCTTGAACAACTTAGAACAAGCAGGGTTTTGGTAACTTCGGAAGCTTACCGTATTTTGTTGAGGACATATCTAGGACAGGGTATGGTGGAAAGAGCCCTAGCAGTGTTCTGTAGAATGAGAGAATTAGATTTTGAGTTTGATGCCCATACATACAATACAATTATTAAATCTCTATTGCAGAAAGAGATGTATTTGCTAGTGTTTGCGTTGTATAATCTGATGATAAAGTTAAATTGCTGTCCTGATGATTATACTTACTCTTTGTTGATTGATGGATTCTGTAAATGTGGAAGGAGTGATGAGGTGATTGAAATTCTTGAAGACATGGACAACAGTAACATACGACCAAATGTGATAACATTTACTTCTATTCTTTCTGGTTTGTGTCAGGGCAAGAAAGTGGATTATGCATATAGATTGTTCAACAAGGTGAAAGGAAATTGGTTTCAACCTGATTTGATGATTTATAGTGTTTTACTTGACGGGTTTTGCAAGCTAGGGAGGTTTGATGAAGCCCTATCCATGGTCCGGTTGTTAAAGATGGACGGGTTTGCTCTTGGAGTTGATAATTACAGTTGTATTATTGATGGCTTATTTAAGGCTAGGAGATATCGCGAAGCATATTCATGGTATGCAAAAATGTTCAAGGAGGGCATTATGCCTGATATTGTTCTTTATACCATCATGATACATGGGTTGTCAAAAGAAGGTAGGGTTGGTGAAGCCATAAAGTTGTTAGATGAGATTGTTCAGAGTGGACTTACTCCTGATGCTTATTGTTACAATGCTGCAATCAAAGGTTTTTGTGATATTGGTCTTCTTGATCGAGCTCTGTCTCTTCAACTTGAGATTTCTGAGCATGATCAATTTCCGAATACTTGCACTTATTCCATTCTCATCTGTCGCATGTGTAAGGACGGAATGGTTGGGGAGGCACAACAAATATTTAATCAGATGGAGAAGCTTGGATGTTTGCCTTCCATTGTCACCTTCAATTCTCTTATAGATGGACTCTGCAAGGCTGGTCAGCTTGAGGAGGCACGATTATTGTTTTGCAAGATGGAGATTGGGAAAAATCCTTTGTTGTTTCTTCGGCTTTCTCAAGGTGGCAATCGGGTTGTAGATGGCATTGGACTTCGGAAAACTGTGGAGCAAATGTGTGAATCAGGACAAATTTTGAATGCATACCAATTGCTAATTGATAGTGGGGTTGCTCCAGACATATCGACTTACAACATTCTGATAAATGCTTATTGCAAAGTTGGTAATGTAGATCGTGCACTTAAACTCTTTGAGCACCTAAAGCTCAAGGGGCTCTCCCCAGATTCTGTTACTTATGGGACGCTTATTGATGGGCTTTATAAGGCTGATAGAGAAGAGGATGCCTTAAAGCTTTGTGAGCAAATGTTGGAAGAAGGAGGTGAGCATAGCTCTTCAGTTTATAAAGCACTTATGACTTGGTTCTGCAGAAAGAAAAAGGTCTCCCTGGCTTTCAGTGTTTGGCTGAAGTATTTAAATAACCTTCCTGGCCGAGTAGATGATTCAACCAAAGTTTTGGAGGAATATTTTAATGGAGGACAAGTCGAAAAAGCAATTCGAAGGTTATTAGAACTGGACTTTAAATTCAAAGATTTCAATTTAGCTCCATATACAATTTTACTTATAGGTTTGTGTCAGGCAAAAAGAGTAAGAGAAGCACTAATAATTTTTTCTGTTCTTGATGAGTTCAACATCAATATCAACCCTCCAAGTTGTGTACATTTGATTAAGGGTCTTTGTAATATAGGCAAGCTGGGTAAAGCAGTTGATGTGTTTCATTATGCTTTGGACAAAGGTTTTGTTTTGGGTAGACAAATTCATAATCGACTCCTCATGCTTCTTCTCTGCTCTCGAACTGATAAGGAATATGCTGCTGCTCTTGTTAAAAGAATGGAATCTCTCGGATATACTTTGCATAGGTATCATTCAAAGAAAGTGAGGTCTCTGCTGCTTCATTATTGGGGACAACAACTAAAATACCGGAGACATCAAGCAGATTACCTGAGACGAGAATGGAAAGCAAGGACTTAATTCTCTGAAGTGATTGAATGGTGCTGAGAGGTCATCTTGAATGGATATCTCCATTTGGATCTTCACCATCTTTTCTCTTACGCAGAATGCTCAGAACCAGGTGTCACAATCTGTAAACCAGAGGTGCCCTTCCTATACTTCATATTGAGACATTAAAAGCTTATTTAGGGGTGATTCATAATTCTGCATTGTTGTACATGGCCTCTGCAATTTAAGATTTGTGAATGGATTATCAATGACTGATTAAAATACAACTTTCTGTTGTAAATTTTAACATAGGAGCAGTAAGCAAGTCTGTTGTCCAATGTGGTGATATTGATAATATTCATACTCAGTTTTCAATAGGATATACTCTGAAAGTTCCAACTGTACCCTTGAGAATCCTAAGAGTTAACTCGTGATTTATAAAAATTGATATTTTGAGATGATGACATCAACCAATCACTTTGTATGAAGTGTTATAGAACACCATTTCTAATATATTAAATATTCATGATCCATCCTCTAGTCAGAACTTGTCAGTTATAGATATGGGGCGTGCAAAGCTAAGATTTTTCGTGTTCTTTTGTATTGGGGCATGAGGGGTTGGGGTGATGGCCATTGGAAGTGAGGTATTTTGGAGAAATCAAATTATCAAATTGTCTCAACTTTTGAAAAGGCAGTACTGTGTTAAATTGAGATCAGCATGGTTACTAATGGTGAGGCCGTCAAGGATAGTAATCATTAAGGGATTAATGAGTGATAGGCATCCAAGCAGGATGAAGAATCCTGCCTTAAAATCTAGCTGTTATGTTGGGAGAACCACTTTACTCAAGTGCTTAATTGCTATCCATACCATTTGACACGGATTTTGGCATGCTATACTACCTTGGTCCTCATTGATTGGTCACTCTTAGAATCAAGTTCTCAACATCTATACTTTTTGACACCTCATTTGACCTTCCACTGTTCAAATGCCTCTATTGATGGCCCTTATTAAAGCCACCAACTTTGATACTAAATGATGGCCTTTCGCCAAAAACCAGTTGTTGCAGTGGGAAAACCTCTTTCATGGAGTACTCCATTAAGCAGCCCATATGACTCATCATATCAGGCTAAATACAAGGGTGAAACTGATCTCTCTTTTTTACATCGTGCTGGCCTTTATTATGAGCGAGTTTGTGAAGCCATGGGGGTGACTTTCCTTTGTCAATTATGGTAAGAGAAAATTTATGTGACCATAAAAAGAATCTTGTGCAAAATCTGCTTGCAAATCCTTTGCAATATGAGTTCCCATCCAAACCTGTTCTCGTACAAATGCCTCTGACTAATTTACTGTCCTCAAGAAATTAAATTACAGTATATAACTGTCCTTACACACAAACATGCATGGACAAAATGAAGAAGTAATGTGTCTACCAAAAAAATTGAAGGAGTAATGAGGTCTAAAGTCTCATCTAAATTAAAAAAAAAAAAATTATACCGTTGACTACTGATGGAACCCTCTCCTCTAATAAATTTAAAACAAGCAAAAACCAGAAAAATTCACTACAAATGGGACTGAAAATACTATTGCTGAATAATAATGTTTGATTACAAAGATAATGATGGTTCACGCCAACCTCATTTCCCTCATACACTTAAGCTGGTTACTGAGACAGCACAAAATACACTCACGAACAGTAACCTAAGCGTAAGCCATAAGCCACTCACATACACACACTAAGCAGAAGATAAAATGATGAAGAAAGATGACTTCCTCCACCCCAATACACTGGACTTTCGAGAGGCTAGAACTTTGCTCACCAATCTCAATATTCAAAATACTCCACACCCTCCCTCTGCACGAAAGGAAAGATTAAGAGACCCAAAAAATTACAAAAGGCTAAATATAATCCTGGCTGAACCTAATCCCTATTTATACATCACTTTTTCCCCCCTGTGGCCAGGAACCTTTGGGTAATTCTCTTATCCATTGGAAGATAATTCTTTAGTCTCTTTCCTACACGATTTCCCTTCATATGGACTATGCTATTGCCCTAGGAAATGATATATAAATCTGTTCTAATTCTTCAGCTCTATCAACTGCCATTTACGATTATTTGGTAAAGGAAGGCTACAAATATTTTGTTTTTTTCTATGCTGCAACAATTCTTGAATATTCTCCCTCTGTCCCTTTGTATGAGGCAAAATAGACAAGGGTATCACTATTTATAAGACAATTTAGAAAATTTAGGCTGTAATTTTTTTTTTTGGGAAAATTCCCTTTGAATAACGATGCTTTTAATTAATTAAGAGAGAGAATAGCATTTAATTAAGGGCATTTGTGAAAAGATGAATAATTTTGAAGACATGAATTAGTTTTTTTGGTTTATGTAAAGTAGGTAAAATTGTCTTATAAATAGGGACGAGGGGAGTAACTAGTTTGGATTATCTCTGCAACATCTGTGGAGTTCATATGACTGGTTCTGAAACTTGGTTATTTTCTGTGTTTGATGTTGACAGTTTGCTGCTGGTCAATAATATGGAGTTTGGTCTTTGGATAGATACCGTGTTGGATAATCTAATTGAATTGTCAAATGGAAGTAATGTGCAATTATGATGGCCATCCAAAATGTAAGCAGGAGATGCACTGCTGTCAAATTGTCTCAGCAGCCTGAAAGTCAGTGTATGATTCAGTCTTCTCCATTAATCAAAACAAGATTAATAATGACCATGCGTGCATGGTAGAGAAATTTGAGGGGCTTGCAATGCTACACCTATAGATAATTGGCTGTGGATTATTCAAGGATATTTTTAATTAGTACGTCATTCTTAGATGTAATTGATTGATCAGGTAAGATGTTTATTTACTCATTCTCAATGGGTTTTTGACTTGGCAATTCAGGTTTGGTTTGTATATTAATTTAATTTGCGCAAAGTTTTTTTAGCAATGAACCTAAAATTCTGGGTATTTTTATTTTCCTGTCATTAAAAGGGCAAGCTGATTTTGGCCCCAAAAAAAAAAAGGCAAGCTATTTGCGGTTTGTTTATTGTTATTTGCAATTAATTATTTTGATAGAATTTGTTGCTTTTTCATTGATGATGAATTTATATTCTCCTCATAATTAATAAAAGCCGAGTTAAAAGTGTCAACAGCCTCTGTTCTATATTCAAAACGAATGAGTAAACAGTACATTTGTGAACAATAGCCACTAGGTTCATTAAAATCTCTTTAAATAGGACATCCAAGGGATTCTATCCTAACTACTTAATGTGAAATGTTCTTGGATCTGAATCTAATAGCAGATAACCAATTTAAATAGAAGAAGGAAACAGAGAATCTGAAAATTAACAAGAATAGAAGGCAGCCGTTGGAGGATCTCAGCTGCAAAATCTCCATCAATAATTAATATATATTGTCTAATGCTGGTACATAATATGAGCACCATTCTAATTAAGAATGAGTAAAATACTTGGTTTCCTTCATAATTTTTCTGTTTGGGGTCTGAATATAGAGAGGCTAAGTAGATCTGGGTTTGTATATAGGATTAAAAAAATTGCTATTGGACATTTTTTTTTTATTTGAAATTATATAATTGGTCATAGGAGACAAGATATATTATTTATTGTATTTTTGTGAATAAATTTCTTGTAGATGAGTCTACTTGAAGGGAACTAATTCATTTAGGAATTTTTAATCTAAATTTGTCACTCCTTTTATTCTCTCGTGTATTTCCATGGATGCTCCCTTGGCATCATTTCATTTTTTGTGTACTCCAAGGCATGCTTATCATTCCTGTTGTGCATATCATGTGTGAAGAACATCCACTGCGTTTATAGATTGAGTTCTGTTATGCATTCTTGGGCTCGTTTCTTTTGAATTGTTCCAATTCAAATTTTGTTACCCATTTCTATTTCTTAAAAAAAAAAAAATTATTGGCTAGCATAAAATTTTAGGTATATGCATGATCGATTATTTTAATTTTGCTTGGTATAGTATCTTCTGTAAAATTTATTTCCTTGCTGCGATCTGTTAGTCGATATGCATCCATGATCAGGTAGCCACTTGAAGATATTCCAGTCCAATGTGCCCTTGTAGATGTTTGTACGATAAGGAAGGGATCAACTCAGGTCTTCCTTTTCATTTTATTATTGTAGAACCTTTTACACCATCTTTTATTGGAGTTCTGTGCAGATTTTCTTTGGCATGTCTATCTATCCTTAGCTTGCCATAGTTGCGCCTTGTTTGTTCGGCATTATTATCCGTCCTCTAGATTTTAGAATATTGGCTAATGGCTGATGATGCTGTAACGTGGATTGCATTTAATATTGTCCTTCATTCTACTATATATTACTTCTTTTTTTTTTAACCAGTACTTTATATACCTTTACATTTTGCCTTTATCTCCAACAAAACTATGCTTTGCTGGTCTATCTTATATGCTGCCAAAATAAGTCTAGATAAAATCGCGTATATTACCATGGAACATGCATATATGTTATGCTCTGAAATCATCTTTTTGGCAGTAAAATTAATTTGAATTAATTTGTATATATACTGCCATTTTCAAGGCTTAAGTAAGTGTTGGGAAGCTGGTCATGGAAAAATCAATTTGTATTCTGATTGTCTTGAAGCTGTGAACCTGACAACTAGAAGCTGTGATGCATCGCACCCCTTCAAAGACGTTATTGTGGATGCGCAGATGCTGTTTTATGGAGACTGGACGGTGGAAGTTTTCCGTTTGTTTTGGGAACACAACTGTTATGCTAATTATTTAGCTAGATTTGCTCATACATTTGATGGTATTTTTTTTGTATCTTTGATCATCCACCAACCCTCCCACAAGGGTTGGCGAATGACGAGGGATCCTCCCCTCTGATCAACTCCAATGCTCTGTAGCTTCTTTTGCTTTTGAATTCGAGTACTGA
Organism: Prosopis cineraria; assembly: GCF_029017545.1. NCBI lineage: Eukaryota > Viridiplantae > Streptophyta > Magnoliopsida > Fabales > Fabaceae > Prosopis > Prosopis cineraria. Next base: position 42,451,056 of record NW_026555343.1, on the reverse strand, counting down.
TTCAAAGGAAATAATCTTTTCAACTTTTTGTAAGTTCGGTGGACATCTATGATCCTTGTAACTTGGATTCCTTACTTTCATGGAGGATAAAGATTTTGTCAATTCTTATACCAAAGGTACTTCAGCTGCTGCCTTGACAATTTGGTTTAGGTTTTATCATAAATGTAGGGGTTAGCTTGTCTTGATGCCATTGACAGATGCCGGTCCGTTTGTTGGTGAACATATAACCATGATCTCAGCATTCGATTGTGTCCACAATGTACCCATTCAAAACTCATTTAGATATCTTTTTGCTTCTGATTGGGTATCAGGTTCGAACTTTTCTGCTAGTAAGCCAATTTATTTTTATTTTTTTAAAGCGTTGGCGAGCCTAAGCTTGAAACGTAACGGTTACAGCCAGAAGTTCAAAGAAAAGACACAAACGAGGCTACGCCTCAAAAAATCAAGGCATTAGAAGCCCTTGATCTTCTCGAATAAAATCAACATAGCCACTAGGATATAGTTCTGTCCATACCCCGCCTTGGCCATAAAACCTGCACATTTAAGGATTTCTCTGGAGGGATGATATAGTTCCTCTGTTAGCCTGCTGTAAAGATGCCCTCTTACATTCACAAGTAGGTCTTGCGAGGTAGGATCTGGATTACTTGTTCTCATCAGTAGATTGAAAGCACTGAGAATCACTAGGCACCTTCACCTCCTTGCAAGCTAACTGCTCTGCCACGATAAGGGCAGTTTTGATGGCGAGCATTGCTGTCTCTACAATCGAAGCAGACCCAAGCTTCTTGTAGAAGCAGACCACCCAGTTACCGTGGCAGTCCCTTATAACACCTCCGCATGCTGCCTCTAACAGACCCAGCCACATCAATTGTGGCCACATTCTCCGGGGGTGGGGTCCATGCTGCTTCTGTCCTCAATCCACACGTGGTATTCTCCAAGACAAGGTACTTGCATTGATGTATAATCTCAGCAGCACTTGCAAGTGTTGCTTCAAAGACAAAACGACGCCTGGAGATCCAAATTAACCAGCAGAGGTAACTAAAAGTTTTGGTCCGCTGCCATTTGGGGAACTCATTGTTGGCAAAGTTGGATCTAGTGTTCCGCTGCAACCATCCCTGCAAGTGATCAAAGAAACTAGAAATACGGTTAGTATTTAAAACAGATGCAAGTAGGCCAATGAATATGTGAATTGCTTGGTTAGAGAGGCTCTAATATTAATGTTTCTTTTGTTTGTTTTTACCGATCCTTTTTCACATTTAAGTGGGTGATCCAGTGAATAAGTAGAGAGTATAATGCTTTATGCCTTGATTATTTTGCGCACAATAAAAATAGGAGGGAAAAAGTTACTTCATTTCAGAATTTTTTATGTAAATTAAAATTCCAAACAAAAATGTACTGTTATGTTAATATACATATGGAAAATAATATTTTTGGGTGTTTTTTTTTCAAATGAAGTCAAATATTTTCTGAGTCAAGTATATTATTATAATCAACTTTCTTCATTAATTTATATTAAAAGGGAAGCAAAAATTGTAATAAAAAGTTACGAGATTTTTTTTTTCCTTGAATTTATGAAAAGACCATTAAAAAAATGAAACTAAAAAAAAAAGTACAAAAAATGCTTGGCTGTACGGAATTTGAAATGTGAATGAGAAAAGGACACCGCCTGCTGACGTCTGGCCGTTCCATTCGTGTCTCTTTTTAAGAAAACAAACACTTTTATTTTATTGTTATTTTTAGCTTCGATATATCCTCGATCAAGTTATTATTATGCGTCTTCTAAAATATATATATATATATATATATAGTTCTTAGAAATTATTGATTAATATTTTTTAAGTTTACCTCTATTTTAAATTATTAAAATAGGAATCCAATTTTATTTCAGTGTTTTTATATGACTCCTCAAATTTAAAGTGGTAAAGTGAAATATTTATTAATTTTTAAAAAAGCAATTATAGTGAAGTAATTAAAAGTAACCCAAAACGTGGATAGAAGTGTATCCTGGCCTATAAATCAACAAATAAAAATGCGACCTGTACTGACCTTTGAAATTTTTAGGCAGGTATTGCATTTTAAGGGAATAGGAATAGAATTGGGATTGGAATTAAATGTGGATTTGAGACTGAGAATAAATTTTAAAATGATGTTTGGTATATCATGAGATTAAAAAAAAAACTGGGATTAAACAAAAAAATTGCTAAAAGATACAAATATTCTCTTCTTCTTCCTTCCACTCTACCCATGTGTGATTTGGATTATATGCATGAACCACAAATCCGAGCATGAGCAGGGCGGCTTGAACTCCCTCCGTCTCTATCTCCGTGGCATATTCAATAAACTAATCCGAGCATCTGCAGCATCGTACTCAAACTCCCTTTGTCTCTGTCTCCGTAAAAATGCTAACACCATATGTGACGAACAAATCCGAGCCTTTGCAACATTATTGTCAAACTCCCTTCGTCTTTGACTCCCTAGAGGGCGGCTCCGTCTTTGCCTCTCGTTCTGCCACATGATCTAGATATGTGCACGAGTAGGGCCAAAGACTCGATCTGGATCTAGATTTGAAGGGACGAAGACGCGATCCACATATATGCATGAGCAGGGCCGAAGATGCGATCTAGATTTGGATCAAAAGGGGCAGAGACACAATCTAGATTTGAAGGCACGGTAGGAATGGTGGAGGGAATGGCGTAGCAAATCAAAAGAGAGGGGAATGACCGATAAATAACTGGTGAGGTTGGAGAGCATTTTCGTCTTGCAAAAATTAAACTCAAGATTGATTTTGCAATACCATGGAGAAGGTGGTATTGAATAATCCCATGAAAGGTAGGATTGGTACTGGTATTGGATCATACATTGTTTCACACCAAACATAAAAAAGTGAAATTATTCAGTCCCAATCCCAGTCCCATCATCTCATTTCTTTATACCAAACAAAGCCTTAGGTCACAAGCCAAATTGAAAACTCTCCTCCTTTCCGAAGTATATTTTTGTTTCATATTTGCATTTTTCTTTTTTCTTTCGTCTCAGTTTTATTAGATTTCTCTTTCTTCTCACCTTGTCCGCTTAAACTTAAAATTAATATTTATAAGAAAAAATCAACATGCGGGTCCTTTTAATAGATCCCCAGGCCTTTTTTCTTTTTATCAAGTCATTATACTCTCAAATGTTAAAGAAATCAATCCCTAGGGTTTAAAACCGTTAAAGCAGGACTGACTGAGCTGAGATTATAACACCGTTTATTTTAATCTCTCCTGCGGACTTTTTTAAGTATGAGAGCAAAGGAAAAGTTTGGGTTTCAACTTTCAAGCGTGCTTGCTCGCGATTGCACTAACGATGCTCGTTCGACCTTATCCTTTCCTTCCACCTTGGTATGTGAGTGGAACAGAGTCCAGGATGCACAATTCCTTGCTTTAGATCACTCTCTTTAACCGCCTTCATGCTCTGTCTAACTACTGACGTTTTAAACTATAAGCACTTCCATATTAGTTTTTCCTATCTATAATGCTGAATTAGAATTTCTGTAAATTCACTTATGTGTCCGCATAATATACAATCAATTTGATTAAACAAAATCTTAAGAAACGCGCGTGCAAAGTTATAGTATTAACTATCAAGATGCTACTTCTTTTGTTTCCAATATTATTCCTACCATCATATGTTGACTCGAAGTCTTAAAGAGGACACAACCAATCTCTGCATAATGGATAATTGCCTTTGCCAACCCTATCTTCCACTAATCATCCGACGCACCAAATAAAGTTGTCATGATATCTTACCTAAATTTGTTATGCACAGTGCATGGGAATCATTGCATACTAAATTTTTCTTTTTTTAAAAAAAAAATCATAATTATTGCCACATGCTTTTTTTTTTTTATCATTGTACTCTAATATTACACAGTCCCTTTTTTCATAACAAAATGGCCATGCCTTTGTCACACTAAAAACTGAATTACACTAGCAAATCAATCTGAAATACTACAAAGTCATTATAGTATATAATCCGATAAATAATAATTAATAATCATACATCAAACAACCTTGCCTAAGCCATGGACAGAGACATCCTCGAATCCTGCCCAACTTGTTCACCATCTCAAAAAGATTATTGAAATAAAGCACATATTTAGAAAACACGGGAACGAGTTGCCCCCATTCACCTCGCACTGAGAGTCGTTCATGCGCAGCCACGTGGTGCGAACCCGACCCGAGAACTCCCCAAGTCGAACACGACTCGAAACCCTTGCTGCTGGATGTTTCCGATTATCGACAAACTGCCCACCGTTCCGGCGAAGGCGAAGCAGAAGGTCCCGCTGGTATCCACGGGGATCAGGTAATTAGTCGCTGGTAGTGACACGTCAGCGCCTCGGAAATGCAACACTACTGTTGGCACCTTCACCTCCGTCTTCCCCGACAGGTCGTAGCAAGTGTCAAAGAGAGAGAACTCCGGTGCTGGCTTCAGGTGGGAAGCTCCGATTCGGAATGCGTCTCTCAGGGCAATGTAAGCCGGCTGGGCAAGCCGAGTGACAGACGTGCCCGAGTCAATGATGACGCCGCCTTTCCCAGCTGGATCGAGCCTGAAAAGCGAAGCCGAGGCTCCGGGCACCGGCGCGCCGCCCACGCTGATCCCGAGGAGTTCTACGTAGTAGAATGTGCCGAGTTTGGGGTTTTTGAGGAGAGGAGTGAACCGAGCAGTTCGGGAAACAGCAGATTCACCGAACAAAATAACCGACGGCCGAGACGAGGCAGACCGATCCACCAAGCAATACGAGAATTTCCGGCTGAACCGGCGGCCCGTTTGAGTCGGAAACGACAGGCTCCCTCTTCCGAGGCCTAACAGACCCGCCGCACCGACGAAGAGACCTTGATTATCGTGGCCACAGCCTATAGCCACGCGCGCCACCCTCGTCCCTCGAAACGTCAGCGTTTCGGTGGCGAACTCGCCAACAGTGAACGAACCATCCCCATACGAGACTTGGTACATACAGACCTTTTTCCGGTTACATCCGGAAGAGTCAAGCCGGTGGCAGAGCGGGGACCCACAAGGAACTCCGGCGAAGGATCTAGATTTGGACGGGTTGAAAACCGGGTCGGTCTGAGAGTAGCATCTCTTACAAGGAGAGCACTGGAGCCAAACGATATCGCTTCCGGTGTCCAGCACCAAGTACACGTACCTCGGAGGCGTCCCTACACCCAGACGCGTGAAGTATTCGCCACTACCCTGAGAAAGACCCGAGATCACGGAGCTACTAAAGCCCGACCCGCGCCCACGGGTTACATTGCGGGTACCCGCTCGGGCAGCCATGGAGACGAGAGCTTTGGCTCTGAGAGCATCTCGTTGAAGCCTGAGACTGAAGAGCTGCTCGGGGGTCGTGTTAAAACTGAGAGCATCAACGTGGTGTAGTTGGAGAGACATGGGAAGGGAAGATTCGAGATCCGATTGGAAAGCTTCGGGCTCGGATTCGGGCCATGAGAGGGTGGATGGATGAGGGAGAGATCTGACGGTCAGAGTTTGGGTCTGGGAGGTAGCAGAAGATATAGCGAGGAAGAGGAAGGTGAAGGGAAGAAGAAGAAGAAGGGAAACTGTGGGTTTGGAAGCCATGGAAGAAGGAAAGAGAGGAGGGCGCATTGACAGTGAGGGAGAGACGAGAGAGGACAATATATAAAAGAGAGTGAATGCGAGGGGCAGACAGCTGGTGAGGAAGACAGGAAGTGGGATCTCTTGTGGAATTTCCAAGTTGGAAAGGGGCGCTTCATTATTGCGATTGTTGGGGACATGAGTCTTCAAATCAGTCATGCTTCTATTTCTTTTATTTTCTTTTTCTTTTTTCCAGCCTGGTGGTGAAGTTCATGTAGCTTTGTGCTTGCAAGTGAAACAAGTCCGGACGAATGTGAACGTAAAAAATTCTTAGGTGAATCATTAAAAATTTTGAAGTCAAAATTATTACTATTTGCTTAATGAGCAAGTCAATGAAGTCAATCAGCCAACTGCCTAATGATATATTTAAAGTAAATTAGTACATTCTTTATAAGTTTTCGATAATATGACATTTTTTTTAGATATTTTTAGTTAAGCATTAATTTACTCCTAATTTTTTTAAAAAAATGTGCGCTGGGCACATCTTTTATGTATTAAAAAGTGAAGTACTATCACTTGTCTATTAGATATCCGTTAATTTGATTGTTGATTGATTTAAAAAATTATAGAGATGGCCTGGAAAATTGAAAAAAAAAATTATAGAAAATAAATTTACAAAAAATTAATATTAATTAAATTTTTTAAATCATTAATAAATTTTAATAGATTAATATTATTTCTTACACGTATAAAATTTAAAAAAAAATTATTTTAACTAACTATTTTAACCGACGGTTAATTATCAAATCACCAATGTTAGAAATATTGATGAGTAATTTAGCCAAATGAAGAAAACAATTATATTTTTACTTTTAAAAAGCCAACAAAAATTACTAATTAAATAGTAATAATTTGTTATTATTGTTATTATTATTATAATAGCTCCAAGTGCACAACACCAAAAACTCAAGTTATTGCAGACAAGACTGTAAGGATTGTTCATTCAAGATTGCTGAATAAACTAGCTGAAGTGGCTTTAAAGCTGTTTAGTGTCCGTATATATTCGCATAAATTTAGTTTATTTAGTGATAATTTGCTTCGTGTCTTTTCATAGTATATTTGCTCCTGATGTAAACTAGTTGGTACGAGTAAAGTGTGACCGCAATTAACTGAATTTACTTACACTAGTTCGTTGGACTGAACTTCAAGGCATATGGTATATAAGCACACGTGTACGAAGCCCACTTTCGGAATCATGAGGAATTCATTTCTTTTTATAAAAAAAAAAAAAAGTTTTGGCCGAACATGAGGAATTCATTTCTGCTTCTTCGAGTTCTCTCTTCTCCGAGTTTAGTAATAGTTATCCACACATATTGCTATATATTTTGAAGACTCTACACACGCATTATTAGAATACAAAGAATGCTTTACACTACGTTCAAACGTTGCATCAAAAGGCATAAACATACTACATGAAGATTATTACACTTGAAGGACATCATGTCAAAGCTAACAAAGATGTGGATTTAAGGCTTGTTTGATGGTTTTTGATATATTTTTCTTTTTCTCTTCAATAAGTTCCTAAACATTGATATATAGATATAATTTCTTATTATTTTATACCATGCAAATAAATATAGTTGAAATTAAAAATAGATGGGAAACTTACTTTTTCAAACTTTTCAATGATATAGAGGGTTCATCTAATAACTTGGAGGATTAAGTAACTAGTGAAGGAGAACAAAATTTGTCATTCTATTGAATAATACGTGATAAGGAGGTAAAGGAAGCTCTTAAGAAAATGGCAAATGGTAGAGCTAACGGACCTGATTGTATATCTATCGAAGCGTGGTAATGTTTAGGTGAAGAAGGGGTGAGATGGTTAACTAAGTTATTTAATGTGATCTTACGGTCCAAGAAAATGTCTGATAAGTGGATGAGAAATACATTAATTCTTATTTATAAAAATAAAGGAGATATTTAGAATTGTATTAACTATAGAGGGATTAAACTCATGAGCCACACAATGAAATTGTGGGAGAAAGTAATTAAGCATAGGTTGAGATTGGAGACAAGTATTTCTGAAAATCAGTTTGGTTTTATACCAGGTAGATCAACTACAGAGGCGATCTATCTACTAAGGGGATTGATGAAAAAGTATCGTTGTAAAGATAAAGATTTACACATGATTTTTATTGATTTGAAAAAAGCTTATGACCGTATATTAAGAGAAGTGCTTTGGAAAGCGTTGGAAAAAAAGGGAGTACGGATTGCTTATATTAAAGCCATACAAGATATGTATGAGGGGATAAAAACTAGTATAAGAACGCCTAGTGGTCAAATAAAGGATTTTTCTATAAAAATTGAATTACATCAGGGATCATCTCTGAGTCCTTATCTGTTCAACTTGATCCTAAATGTTTTGACGGAACATATTCAAGGGAAAATTCCCAAATGTATGCTCTTCGCGGATGATATAGTTCTTATAACAGAGACAAGAGAAAAGGTTAATTGCAAACTTGAGTTATGGAGGAGGACATTAGAGTTGAAAGGTTTCCGTCTGAATAGGAGTAAGACAGAATATTTATATTGTAAATTTGATAAGAGACTATTCGACAATAATTTAGAAGTGAAATTGGAAGATCAAATTATACCTCAAGTGAAAAAGTTTAGATATTTGGGAACCATTATTCAAAATGATGGCGAAATCAGTGGAGATATTTCATATAGGATTCAAGCTGGGTGGTTTAATTGGAGAAAAGCTAAAGGAGTTATTTGCGACCATAAGGTGCCTAATAAACTTAAAGGAAAGTTTTATCACACTGCTATCAGACTGGCAATATTACATAGTAGTGAATGTTGGGCTCTAACGGGACAGCAAAAGCATAAAGTTAGAGTAGCAGAGATGAGAATGTTATGATGGATGTGCGGACATACATATAAAGATAAAATTCGAAATGAGCACGTACTCGAAAAAGTGAGGATAGCACCAATTGAGGAAAAAATGGTAGAAAATCAGTTGAGATGGTTTGGATATATACAAAAAAGATCAAGGGAGGCACCAATGAGAAGAGTGGAACATATAACTTTGAGTCTGATTAAGAGGGGTAGAGGAAGACCTAAGAGAACACTCTTGAAAGTTGTTGAACGCGATCTCTTAATTAATAATATTCCTAAAAGCTTGATAAATGATAGAGCACAATGATGTTTTATAATTTATGTAGCCGACCTCACCTACTGAGATAAAAGCTTATTGTTATTGTAGATAGGAAGATCATGACCTGCGCACAAGAAGGAATTTGAGTTGGATAATGCAGGTGTCGATTAAACTGAAAGCGTGTAATGGGAATAATGTTGAAAACGTTCAGCCTTACTTGTTGGTGGATTTAGGCGAAGAACATGTGCATGTTCCCATCAATCACTCCTCTCACACTATTATCTTATGTTAATTATCACCTCCTTCCCACAAATCTGCTTTTAATTTATGTGCCCACCTTGCTTCTAAATCATCTTGTAATTGAACGGATAATTATATTACATCCTTAAGTTTGCTTTATGTGCTAATTATATAATAAGTTAAAGCCACAAGTATACGTATTTAGCCAACAGCAGTGTCCTAATAGAATTAACTTTACTACATGCTATAAGTCCTATATTGAAGTGTCACACAAATAAAATGGGGTAGTGGGGTTTATAAATACAAAAAGTTCTCTACCTTAATACAGTTTTTTTGGAATAAGTTTTTCTTTTAAATTTGTGCTCTTAACATTGATACTTTCATTAAAGTGGAGCCACCAAGTATTTATAAACTCTCAAACATGGTTGCATTGCTATATATGAATCTTTTATTGAAAAATCTTACAACTCGGGTTTATAAGTTCAACGAACAACTTTTACATTCTACCTAATAAGTTGGTATCTTAAGATTGACTAATTCTTTAAACTTGTACTTGTAATGCTATCCAATTCAAAATTAACTCTAAAAAATCATAATTCATTGTCATAAAAAATATGGTAATGTGGATATATATATATATATATATATGGTAGTGCTTGTTAATATTAATTAGGACCTAAGGGAGCATTTTAATTAAAAACCATAGAAGAGAGATATTTATTTGAGTTCCAAAAAAATTTCAAAATTCTCTACAATATTTCTGGAATCAACTAAAATAAAATAGGTAGCTGAAAAGATCGAAATGTCTTTATACAAAATTAACAATTAGTTGTTTACTGCCTAGTTAACTTTACTTGTTAATTACTTATTTGTACTTCTTAATTTTTTAACAATACCTATTAAATAGTTAATTTCATAATTTTATAATCTTAAGCACATTATTTATTAATTTTATAACCTTAATTATTAATTTATCAACATGACTTGTGAATCCTTTACAAGATTTTTTCATTCAATTTGACCAAAAAACATCATTTTTAGTTATTAATTTTTTTATTTTATTTGTTAATTTATTAATATCAATTGTAAATTATTTAAACTTATCTACCAATAATCATACTAATATTAGTTGTTAATTATCTAACTTGTATTTATTAATTTATTAATATCAGTTATAAATTATATGACTTGTCAATAATCATATTAATTTAATTATTTTGTCCTAAATATAAAATTATTAATTATTAATTTTTTAATTTTACTTATTAATTTATTAATATTAATTGTGAATTATTTTTTTTTCTTTTACAAAAATGTATTTCAATCTTTTCAATCATTCGTTTGATTTCAATTTAGTTCAGAAATCCTACAACCAATTTTAAATTTCACTGATAAATTTCGTTCTTGTATGGTCCTTATCTGAAACTCTCCCGGAAAATAATGTCTTCATCTAGTGTGAGGTCAGCCATGTGCACTTTGGGAATGCAACATTTTCGAAAACCTTTTAAATTCTATAAAAAAATAATCACCGTAATTGTACGTTCTGTCAAAGACTCATAGTGATTCAAATTACTTAAGTACTCGAACAATTAAATACAAATAATCAAGTTACACGTAGCTCAAAAAATCATTACTTACAAGACAAGTCACATAATTTGGCTTCGTATGAAATTTACATAATTGTACTAAATTTAATTTCTTTGTTAATTAACTTGTTAGACTACAGCGAGAAAAGGACCGCTAAACAAGCCAAAGCTGATGGACTTCTCAGCAAGGGAAGGACTTGCGTAATATAAATCTGGTTTTGCTTTTTTTATTTTCCTGTTTCTTTCTAGTTTCCGTTGTTATAAAAAAAAAAAAAACTGCGAGAAAAGGATTTTGTGTACTAAATTTCTTTGATGAGAAGAAAATTCGTTAATACTAATGTTGTCTTACATACTCCCTACCTCCGGTTCTATAAAGGGCATAGAGAGAGGATTTTATTTTATCTTCTTTATAAATTACATCATTAAATTTTTATTACAAATATTTCACTTTACCTTCCATTAAATAGTAGAGAGTGGGCAAAAAAAAAAATAGTAGAAAGAGAAAGTATATTGTTAAGGTATATACATCTAACAAGAGTGAAGTTGATAACTTCTTAAATTTTTAAACAAAGTTAATTAATTTTAAATTTTTCTTAATTGTAATAAAATATATGAGAATGACTTATAAATAAAATCAATTGAGTAATTTTTATTCACAAAACAGTAAGCAACTTAATCACAAAGATAAGGATTAATGGAGACTTGCAAAAACCAAGTGAAGAAGGAATGTGATGGAGGCATAGAAATAATTTTCAAAAATTCAAAACATAAACCATCTAAATATACCTTAAATATTCAAATTGTAATTGTCAAACTTATTAGTTAGTTGGGTGATGATAGTAAATGATTGATTTCGTGGTTTTTGGGTAATTGATGGAAATTAATGTGATAATTAGCATATCAGGGGTCACAAACCTGAAGATAAAGACTTGCCGGCCAATGATTTGATTTCTTCTTTCACCAACTAACCAAATTTGATTCTATTTTATTTTCGGTATGCAAAATTCAATTTAACCCTTTGATTATTATTTGAATTTCTCCGTAGTCATTACACATGATTTATATGGAAATTCTATCCTATTTAGGTTACTTAAAGTCTGTTTGATGATTTTATTTTTGAGGATTCTTTTTGTGTCTAGAAGATTATATAGATAGTTTTACTTTTTTATAAAATAAATAGTTATAGAAATAATTTTGGAAAATTCAAAACATAAACCATCTAAATATACTTTAAATAGTTCAAATTATTTTTCGTATAATAATGCATGCTTGTAAGAAAAGATCTTAATGTTTGACTTGTGCTAATTTTGTTTGTCAAACTTATATAAAACTTTACATGTTGCTATTATAAGGTATTTTTAACTACTTCACCATAATAAAAAAATATAGTTAATTTATTAATTTTTTTTAAAAATATAATAAATGTTTAATTTTATTTCTATTTAGATGAAAAATTTTAAACTTTATTGTCGCTTGCCTTTAACCATTATTTTCTGTACCCAATGAATTGTATTAGTATAGGTCACAAAGCTAGTAAGTACTTCCAACAATTCAAAATACAAACCCTTTTTTTCCACCTAATCTTGATTCAAAACAGTAAATACTAATTGTAAAAAAAAAAACTTCTATTTTACCAATTGTACTTATCAATTTAGATCTTTGCGTTTATTATGAATTTATAATATTCTTTTCATTCATCATAAATGGGAACAAATGGTAAATAAAACTATATATATGTTATGAAAATAAAGATTTTATATTCTGAATCAGAGTATCTAATTAACCTTATGTGTTAAGATTAAATTATTATGCATGGGAGAGTTTTGACTTCGAGTATAATGAAGTTAATTAGGTGAGGAGGGTGCACGTAAATCATACATGCAGCGGAATGGAATCGGGAAGCCTCCCATCTGACTGCCAAGTGGATGCCAATTTAACTGTGAGCTACCAAATGTGATTGTCCATCAATAATAAATTTAATTTATTGGACAACACATTCTTTTTTACGCACTTTTTAAAAGTGAAATTCATTTATTCTTTTCCTTCTTCATTTTATGAATAGTTTATTTTATGTATCTGGTGCAAAACGTGTGGGGACCCAAAATTTAATTATTTCGAATAACGCTGAAATTAATAGGTGGCAAGAAAATCAAAGTAATTATTTTTTATAAAAAAAAATTGAATCACATAATTCTCATGTACTGTAAATTACAAAAAATTCCCTTGTGTGTTTAAAATATCATAAAAATTATATTAAACAAATGTAAATTGGGTGCATCTCATAAAATTTAAAGAGAATTTTCTTCTGCCATGTGATTTCTTACAAATTACGCGCGCGCGCGCGTTGATGTGATTTTTTCCTCAAGAAATACGCCATGATAATAAAAGGGATTAATATTTTTAGATAAAGATTATATAATTATAAATATTTCAAAAAGAATTTGTAATTAATTTTCTAATAATAAAGTGGCAAGAAGTGCGAACATGTATTTAATTGGGGGAAAAAACAAAGAAAGAAAGTAGCATGAACACGACGCTCAGTACTCACGTACTACAGATTTATAAAAGCGTGGAAAATGTAAAAAGTAAAAGCAGATTCTTCAATCACAAGCTTTGGGTCCGTTCAAAAGAACAAATGAAGCAATCATAGGCTTCGGTACACTTGGGCGTCAAAACTTGCTTGGACCTAAACTTTTATCTTCTACGGTTGATGCTTCCAAGCTTTTTTTTAAAAGTAAAATTGAAGTCCATTAATTTCCATATAGAAAGAATACAAGTAAATGTCCATTTCAGTTGGGTTTACACTTTATACTGTAACAATTATGACAAGTAAATATTTAACTAATATCAAATTTAGCGTTAAGTTATATATGTTAAAAATTCTGGTAGTAAATATTTAAATAAATACACCCAGATCAAGATTTAAATAAAATTTAATTTTTTTAGGGGGGCAAGAATTATTATTTTTTATTGTAAATATAGAAAAAGTTAATTATTGTCATCAATTATACAAATGTTTTGGCAAACGTGGCCTAGCGATGGCGGTCAGGGGCTCGGCCTTGGGCATAGTCATTCCATAAACCTCTGTGGTATCGACACGGTCCAGTGGGGTCCAATCAAAGCAGTGAAAGAGCCGAGCCAAAGCCATCAAAACCAAAGTCACTCCAAGAGGCGCCCCAGGACACTTCCTCTTCCCAGCACTGAACGGCAAGATCTTGAAGTCGGCTCCATGGCTTATCTCGACTCGGCTCCCGTCAGCCGGCCAATGCCTCTCGGGCCTAAACTCCTCCACGTCGTCCCAAATCTGGGTGTTACGGCCTAATCCGTGGGTGTTGATGAAGACACGTGTCCCTTCAGGGATGTGGTAGCCGTTGATGGTGGCGGCGCGCAGGGATTCGTGTGGGATTAGAAAAGGCCCGGCTGGATGCATGCGGAAGGTTTCACGGACGACGCAGCGCAGGTAGTTAAGGTGGGCCAAGTCAGATTCGGTGACCATTCTATCGGGACCCACAATACAATCAAGCTCTTGCTGAATTTTGTGAAGGACACGTGGATGCTTAATCACTTCTGCCATTGCCCATTCGTTAGTGACGGCTGAAGTATCCGTGGCTGCAGCTATCATATCCTGTACAAGATATCTCATACAATAATACCTCCTATGTTTTCTCTCCAGGCCAAAATTGATGATACAAGCAAGCACTTGAGTACTTTTCATATTTACGAATAAATTTATAGAAATCAAAATATATATAAACCTTATAATGAATTACACTGTCATCTACCCCCTTCGTTAAAAAATATAAAATATTTTTAATTAAATCTTATTTTTTAATAAAGTAGTTATTTATTTTCAAACTAATCATATCTTTTTATATTTATCCTTATTAAACACTCTATAATAAATATAAAATTATTATTAATAGAAATATTTTTTTTAAAAGTAATGATTACACTTTAAAAGATTAAAATATCTTATATTTTTTAATATTTAATTTTTTTAAAATATTTTATATTTTTAAAGAAGAGAAATATAAATTATTAGTAAAACATGTCTCAAACCTTTATTATGATGAGGAGAAGTCCATGACTGTGCAACTTTATGTTTGGATAACATAACCTTTAATAAAGCTCTTAACCAAGACCTAGATTAGGATTGAAGTTAAAAAAAAAAATTGTGACTTCTCAAAAGAACTTTTAAACCAAAACCTGATTTATCAATTTATTTGAGCTTTTTTGCATTTTATATCACGTAATTTATCAATTTATTTTATCTTTTTAAGATTTAAAATTTTTGACATTATAAAATTCATGTCCTTTTCGATCATTATAAATTTAAAGTTATTTTTTAAATTTTATCGTCCAAACAAATTCATGTTTGTCAAATCAACATTTTTTTAAAAAAAATATCCAAACACTACCGTCATTAAAGTAACTGATTTTACCTCAATTTCACTTTGCATGCTTCAATTTATCCTAAACTTTAAAGTTTCTACTTTTGACCCAAACACACCTGTAAAAGTGTGACTGACCAGAAAACAAATAGGTGAGAAAATATGTTTGGGTCGTTTATATTTAATTTCTAACCTTTTTACATGCATTTAATTTTTTTTTGTTGTAGCATATACTTTTTATGTTTATACATTCACGCTACTTTTCCCGTTTAAGTAGAATTATACACAAATTTCTTAGTTTTTCAATAATGTGCTAGAAATCTTTTGGCCTGTAAAATTTAATTAGTTTGAGTTTGTTATGTTGAACAAAACGTCGTGGGTGGGTGGATAAACAACACTAATATTAATTCCAAAAATGCCGATATTAACAAAAACAATAATATTAATTAATAAGAGAAACAATCAATTTACCCTTCTTTAAAGGGTGATGAGAACTAATCCATATATATAGAGCTGAAAAAAAAGGGCTAGCTCGACTTTATAAGGCCAACCTTTGACAGGCTCGTGCCTAAAAAAGCTAACTTATTTAAACTTGAATTTTCTTTAGGGGGCTTATATCTCAAGCCCAACATTAAGTATAAAAAAGCTTAGGGCTAATCTTGTAAGCTTTGAGTTCTTTTACTTTTTTATTTTTTTTAAATTAAAAATAATTCATTCATTGCATTATAATATAAAATATTACTTCAATATTAAATTATATAGACAACATTTTAATTTTTAATATCAACAATATCTTGATTATGCAAAAATTTTCTTATTTCAAATAATAAAATATTAAAATTTATGAATTCCTAATTCAAGTTATACAATACAAAATTATATAGATATAAAAATAATCTATTATTAAAAATATAATTTAGAAATATTAACATACATATGTAACATGAATTAAATTATTGTCTAGAATCTAAATTAGATCAAACAATTATTTTTTTTCTAAATATATCATTGTCTAGAATTAAATAAATCAAAGTATTGTGTAAATTTTAATTCTAAAAAAACTACTATAACAACTAAATATTTAAAAAATTATCAAAAATATCAATAATATTATCATAATAAATAGGATTTTAAAATATAAATAAATAAATGGGTTTAAACGGGCTGATCCTTGACCCTATAGGGCTAGCCTGTTTAGACCCTCATTTTATTAGGACCGGCTTTTATAAGCTCGTGTTCTATTTTGAAACTTTAAAATTCAAGTTCGGCTTTAATAATTATTTGGCTTAAACAGGCTGGTTCTACGGGCTCGGCTCATTTTTCTGACTCTACTTGCATGAGATGAAGTGAGGTAACACTCTAATATACTTCTCATTTTGTATAATGATAAATGACTCTTTACATGGATTCAGGGTCACCAACTAATTATATGATCAAAACCAATAACTAACTAATTCAAACTTTCAACAGAGTCGCATTTATATGTTGCATGAACGATGAAGTTTTAAGAGGAGACATGCAATATTAAATATTACAACTTGTCAGTCTTCACCTAATAATTAGATATAGAAATATATAAATAATAAAGGCCTGAACTTTCCCTAATAATTAATCTCCTATGATTGTCTAGTTTGTTATTTTGGTTTTATAAAACGTCCGGCATGAATGACCGGTTCACTCGTCAGTCAGTCTTCACCGTCATTATTCGATAAGTTGTGTTTATAAAAATCGAACTTGAATGTCACGCGTTCTCCGACACACAGTAGGAGAGACTCAGTGCGAAGGAACGCATTTCAATTAAATTAAAATTAAAATTAATAATAATACCTGGATCAAAGCTTTGATTTGGACATCATCCATGTGCTCCTTTCCATGTTCACCAGGCAAGGACAGCAAAACATCCACAAAGTCCATTTCATCATCAGCATCATCTCGTTGCCCTCTTCTGGTGGCCTCCCTGTGCTCTTGGATGATCCTGGAGTGAAAGTCGTCCACCCTTTTCTCCACTTCCCTCATCTTCTTCTCGCACCCATAAGGGTCTATCCACCTCCACATTGGAAGATAATCACCCAAGTATATCACTCCCAACAGCCAGAACAGCTCATGGGTTATGTGCATGAATTCCTTTGCCTCTTTTGGCCCTGCTGCTTCCGACCCAAAGTATCGTTTCCCCACCAACATCCTCGTCACGTTGTTCATTGAGAAGCCTCCCAAAACTTCCCTCAGGTTCACGGCCTTCCCTGACTGGGCCTGGGCCCAAACATCCCCCACCAGGTGCTGGGCCTCCTCTTCTCGATGTCTTGCAAACGACTCCAGTCGCTTCCTCGTCAGCAGGTGCTCCATGCAAATTCTCCTCATCCTCTTCCAGTGGGGCCCCAGAGGAGCTAGGGCTACATCTCCTCGCCCGTACGCTAGATGAACGGCGGCAAGGGTGTGGGGGCGAGACGCGAAGACGTCGTCCTGGCCGACAAGGATTTCACGGATGATGCTTGGGTCATTGGTGGTGATGGCGTGGATTTGGCCCAATTTGAGGTAAACCAGGGGCCCATATTTGTCACACAAAGAGGCGAAATCTCTGTGTGGGTATTGGCCCAATTGGAGGAGGTTGCCCACTATGGGCCACTTTGGTGGGCCTGGCGGAAGCTGATCCTTGGATTTGCCCAATGGCCTGTCCGCGAGCCAATGCTGGATGATTTTAGTGACAAGAGCCGCACAGAGGAAAGCTGAGAGAAATGCTGCCAAATCCATTACCGGCACCAGTTCTTGGAACTCAAACAAGCAGAGTCAAATTCATGTTTGTGTTTCTCAAATTTTTCACAAAATAAATTTTGAGGAATAGTGAACGGACTTGAAGTCATATTTATACCTTGATAGACTTCGTGATTCACAATCTTCGCGTGTTCTTTTATTTAGTTTTGCTCTTGGTAGAGAGTTTCTATTTTATGCTCATGCACTTAAAGTTTGCGCCTTTCTGTGGCACGGTTATGCCTTACTATTCTCCATCAGTTCATTTCCTACTAAAGAAATGAATGTTGCATTTCCCTCCCCTAGTTAGATTTAATCGCAAGGACCAGAATGACGTGATCTCCAATTTAGGTGATCATTTTTAAAAAAAAAAAACGAAAAATTTAGGTAAATTGCAACCAAGAACTCACTAGGATCAAGGAAAATAACATTTGTGAAGATATTGATAAATTATCTATAAACAAAGTTCTCATATCAACAATAGAATTTGATTCTACAACCTTATCAATTATGATTAGGTGACCAAGTTAAGGTTGTGTGAAGGGAACAAATAATTTAAATTCATGTTAAAAGTTATCTTCTAAAATTAAAAATATCTTACACGGTCCAAAAACTTTTCAAATATATATGGGTAACCAAAACTTGAACTGCCAATTCAAGTTGTAGTTAATTGTTTACATGCCAACTGTGTTTCACCCTGTTTAATGGCCATAACTTCTAAAAGAAATTATAATGCCGCCTTTCGAAGTATTTACATGAATAAAACTATATCAGGGAGAAACTAACATTAATTTGAACGTCTTTATACGTTGCACAGCAAAAAAGGAAAAAGAAAGTGTTCTATGCTACTGTGGGGACGAATTTAGAGGAGGCAAGCATCGGATCCACAGTTTGTGTTCATCACCCACAAAGATAATCCAGCCCTTCATTTTATTTCAAAATGATCTCTATCATTAATTTTAAATTAATTTTTAAATATTTAAATATTATATTTGTAAAAATTAAAATTATAAAAAATATTATTAAACCTTGAGTGTCTAAAATATATTTAGATAGTCAATTTATAAAAAAAATAATATTAAATTGAATCATTCAAATTATACCTAAATAGTCAAGAATATATTTGAGTAATTAATTTATAAAAGATATAAAAAAATTTATATTAAATTAGACTATCAAAATTAAATCAAAACTAATAAGAGTGATTATCAATAGATTTATTAAAAATTTATTATTTTATGCAGTTTTATTTTGATAAATACAAAATAAAAATAAAACTTTAAATCTGAATTATCCGGATCTTGTAAGGAATAATGTGTATAAGAGTGTTTGTCTTGTAATGAGCACCTAGAGCAATTTAGATTTAATATTAAAAATTTCTACAATTTTTATTTTCATAAATATAACATTTAAAATATTTAAAAATTAATTTAAAATTAATGATAGAGATCATTTTGACATAAAATGAACGGCCAAGATCACCCTTATTATGAGTTGTGGGTGATGAGCAGGAAATGCAGATCCACAAGCACCAAAGTTACAAAAAAATTTGTTAAAAATGCTAAAACTAATTTTGGTCTCCATTATAATGTTGTTTTGCATTTTGGGCCCCTACAGGTGTAGTTTTATATCCATCATTACATGCCATTTTTCATGAGAAAGTGACTATACAATTCCTTTAAATTATATAAATAATAATTTAATCTCTCAAAATGTTATAATATTGATGAAGTTTATAGTGACCTCTTGGTCAATAATTTTTTTTAAAAAGATCATTTTACTCTTACTAAAAATAACAAAACCCAAACTTTTGTGTGAACAACGTATTTTATTCGGACATTTTTTAAATTTAATAACAAATAATAATAAAAATATATAAATATAAAAATAAAATTTAATTCTTTTTTAGGATTATATTTTCAAAAAATTTAACAAAAATCAAAAAATCTTGTTTAATTTTTTTTTTTAAATCTCTTCCAAATTATCCCAACGATTCAAAGATATTGGGAATTAATTTTGTTGAGACTCAACTATTTTTAAATTTCTCTCCTTAAATCTTTTATTTTTCATTTAAAAATATATGTTTTAAAATTAGACTTTTCTTTC
Organism: Prosopis cineraria; assembly: GCF_029017545.1. NCBI lineage: Eukaryota > Viridiplantae > Streptophyta > Magnoliopsida > Fabales > Fabaceae > Prosopis > Prosopis cineraria. The sequence goes on along the minus strand of NW_026555343.1, from coordinate 42,431,251 downwards.
TCTCCCTCAATCTAATTAATAAAAAAGGCATTAAAAATGGCTAAAAAAAAAGAAACAAATACATGCAGCATCAAAACACATGAAACACACGTACACACACACTTTCGGCCAGGCGCAGAAGAAGCAAGAGAAAGCAGACAGAACATCAAGGAAAAAGTGAGAAGAAACAAGGCAAAAACACAGCACCTACACGCTAGCTAAAAACAAGCACAAAAAAATGCAAAAGAAAATTCAGACGCATGCACACAGCAAAGTAGAGTGAGAAAGCACATAAACTCTCTCCTCACACGCAAGCTTCCCTGTTTCTGCTTTAAAAGGGATGAAGAACTGAAGGAAGGAGAGAGCTGAGAATAAAAAACTGGAGGAGAGAGGCACAGTGGAAGGAGAAGAAAAAAACAGGATGAGACAGAAAAAAAGGGAGAATAGAAAACAGAGCAACAGATCGAGAGAGATGAGCATTTTTCTAGAAAAAGAAGAGATTAGGAGAGGAGGAGCAAGAGATTGAGAGAGATGAGCTTTTTTCTAAGAAAAACATAGTGACAGAGACGGAGAGAGCACAAACAAAAATTGGAGACGAGAGGCACACAGGAAAAAATGAAAAAAACAGAGTAGCAAGAGACGGAAAAAGAAGGAGAATAGACACAGCATGAAAGAGAGAGAGAGACAGAGAGTGAAGGAGAAGGAGCAGCTGAGAACAAGATCCAAAAGGAGAAAGAGACGGAGAATGAGAGGAACTAACAGCACGCACACAAGCAAAGAAAAAGAAAAAGATCGAGAAAGGCGTGAAGAAGATGAAGTCCATGAATGGCGGCAGGAAACCGAGAAGGAGGAAGTGGGAACGTCGTCACAGTGGAAATCATGCATGCAATGTGGAAGCCTTAAAAGTTCAAATACATCTATTTATTTGCCACTATTTATGTGTTTACCCCCACTATACCATTCGCTGCTACCGTCTACTGGGCCTTTGGAGACTAACTCACCAAGCAATCAATGCCTTGGCGCTCCTCCCTCGCTCCGACTGGCGTGATCTCGTTGTGATTTTAATGCTCATTCACCAGTTCATTACATTTGGCTTTGCTTGTACGCCATTTTATTTTGTATGGGAGAAAGTGATAGGAATGAATGACACAAAGAGCAATGTTTGAGGGCTCTTGCGAGGCTGCCCATTGTCGTACCCATATGGTTCTTAGCCATCATTTTCCCTTTCTTTGGCCCCATAAACTCCACCGTGGGGGCTCTTCTGGTCAGCTTCACCATCTACATCATCCCTGCCATGGCCCATATGCTCACTTTTAGGTTTGCCTCCATACGTTAAAAACAGAGAAAAGGAGAAAAAAAACCAAACGAAAGAAAGAAGAGAAAAACTAAGGACGAAGAATTTTGTGAAACTATCTCTCTAAATCTGCCTTTCATCTTCTTGATAAGCACCCGGCAACATATTTTCTATGTTCACTTATAATTCTAGAATTATCTTGGATGTTCTGTTTTATTTTATACCTTGTCAAGTTATGTGGGTTATGATTAATTTTTACAAATTGCAAAATGGAGACATTAAAGTGGCTAGTTGCCTTATGTATGATCCACCTTGCTTCCCTTTAAGTTTATGTGATTGTTGTTTTAAAGAAAAAATGTTGCCGCTTCATTTATTTATTTTTCTTCTTTTTGAATATCTTTGAAACATCAAGCCATATATCTACGATTATATGGCCAAAAAAAAGAAAGAAATGGTCCACTCCCAATTTGTTGCTCTCATGAATTTTTATGTTTGAATGAATTATTCTTGAGTATGTGCATCCTTTAGTACATGTATAGTAAACATAATTATCATTTTTAAATTTTGCTATGAGAGATTTTAAGAATCTCCATAGGCACTAAGAATGATCTCATATCATGTAAATTAATAAGATTTTGTAGGTATAAAAATCCAACTTGTATATTAAAGATGGGTTCTAATAGCTCACTATTGAAATTAACTCTCTTTTTATAATTTAAATCAATAAAATATTTAACATTATTGTGTGAGCAGTTAAAGAATTTGTGTAGATCTAAAATTAATTGTCTTATCGTGTAGGATAATAAATCCTCATAGATATTGTGATTTGCAATTTATATGGTAAATAAATAAACAAATTTTGTAAAAAATAATAAACATTTCTTATACTATTAATTAATTAAATTAATAAATTTAAATTATAATCATATTATCTAATTAGATCTATTGGTCATGTGAGATTCTTGAAATTTCGTAGACCTTTAAGAAAATCGTACTACTGGGAGAGTCAATAAGATTTCACAAGTATAATGATTAAAATTTTTATATTTAAAAATATGCGTTATATAATTACGCATTAAAATATATTTAAAGTGTATCTTATTTAATCTTTTTATTGTGAGAGACTTAAAATCTTCACAGATATTTAGGATAATCATATTATCGTATAAATTAATAAGGCTTTGCAGGTATGATGATTAAAATTCTTTAAAAAACATACATACATATTTAAACAAACTATTACTAACAATTAAAAATATAAATAAATTAAATCACTAAATTCTTTTATCATGTGAGATTTTGAAATCTCTGCAGATATTTAGAACAACTGCATTACCGTATAAGCTAATAAAGTTCTGTAGATATAGCAGTTAAATTCTCAACCATAAAACAAAAAATTAATAATAATATTTTTTAAACTCTTTTCTTTTCTTTATTCAAAAAATTCAAAAAAATTGGGAAAATAATTGAAATTAAATCACTTTTTGCAATTTAAAACACACATATTAAAATTTCAGAAAATTATTTTATTTGCAAAAGGGTGAATTATTTCTAATTAATTTCTCTTCAAAAAAAATATTTTCACCAATAATTTTCAAGCTCGAATTACGTGGACTTTGATCCCAACCGCAATGTACGTAGATCTCAGAGTCAGATTCTGAGTCAAGTCCTCTCTTGTAAATAAATAAATATTTCTCACTTACTTCTTAACATTTTTTAAACACATGAATATAAAAAGAAATAATTAAAATAATCATAAAATAATATTAATAGAGAACAACAGACTTTAGGTAACCGTTCTGATGAACGGGTGTTGTGAGGTGCCTAACATCTTCTCCACACTCAATCGACTCCCAAACCTATTTTCTATTTTAGCAGACCATCCTTATCCTCATTTAAATAATTTTTCAAGATTTTTCTTAAAATTTTAGTGGCGACTTTCATTTCTTCAGTCTTCCTTCCGAAGGCCGGAACCTCCACTCTCGCGTTGTCCATGTTGCATTTTTCAAGTGCAACACAAAACTTGAACTCTTGTTTTGTGAATCAATAAAATTGAATAAGAAATAACAACTTGTTAAATATAATTTCTATTATTAAAAAATAAGTTTCAATAACAATTTTTGTTTTTTGAATTGTAAGAGTCAAACAAAAAATCATGATTTCTTAAATATAATTTCTATTATTAAAAAATAAGTTCTTAAAATAATAAATTCTATTCACAACTTTTGTCTAAAAAATCATAATTTTTCTTAAATAAATTTCAAGAATTGAAAAAAAAATATAATTTATCAATAAAGATAAAATAATTTTTTTCTTAAAAAATTTATTAATAAAGAAATTTTTAAAAACTTAATTGATAATATAGTATTTTGAGATATTAAATTATTATTTATATAATTTAAAGAAATTTTATTATATTTTATTATTTTTATTTCTCTAATGCAAAAATATCCTTTCTCGTATGTTTCGGCCGAGTCAAAATCAAAAACAGCGATTCAGCTTTTCTCCTCCGCAGAACCCCGCCCGGTGGAAGAAAATGGTCTAGATTTATTTGTTATTTTTATTTCATATTTATTAAAATAAAGATATAACAAAATTATAAAAAAATTTAATAAATCTCCTCACTAATTTAGACAGTTTAACTTTGATATGACTCATATGAGTCATCAAAATTTAATATTAAAAATTTTTAATAGGTTAATTATACTGTCCAAACTTTAAAATATATCCGTGTTATTTAAAGTATATTTAGATAATTAATTTAAAATTTTAATATTAAATTTATAATATTCATATTAAATTTTGATCGTCCTATTGATTGAAAATTTTTTAAATAATTTTTATTCATTTTATTTTATTAAATATAAAATAAAAATAAAAATAAAGAATATTTAATAGGAGGGAAGTCAACTACCAGAAACAAATTTGTATATTTTGCAGGGTCGTATGCGAATAAAGGTTCCATGGTCTAGTGGTCAGGACATTGGACTCTGAATCCAGTAACCCGAGTTCAAGTCTCGGTGGAACCTCTCTTTTTCATCGACGTTGACGGAAATTACTTTCATCCATAACCTCTTTAAGCATACTTTTATACCCTACAGACTAGAGTACTTCGCTGTCAAACAATTTAATCTGTTTTGCGCTCCCATCTTAGTACGGCGAAAATTTTCTCCTTCGTTGAACAAAATTTTTCCAGGATTGTTTGTCCTCGTATTGAGCTCCGTAATGGAATCCGAAACACGACGGAAAATCGAGGAAACGGTGCTGGATGTGCTGAAGAATTCTAACGTTGATGAAGCGACTGAGTTCACAGTCCGACTCGCGGCCTCGGAGCGGCTCGGAATCGATCTCTGTGTCTCGGAGCACAAGCTGATGGTTAGAGGCATTGTGGAGTCGTATCTGCTCGCTATCGCGGAGGAAGAAGGTGGGAGGGTCCCCGCGTCTGAGCCAAGTGCTCCACAAGAGACGAGAGAGGTGATGCAGGATGAGCAGGAGGCGAAGCCAAACAAGGAGGTTAAGGAGGACTCCGAGCGCATAATTTGCCAGGTCAAAACCTGTGTTTTCTGCTTATTTTTTCGTTTTTGCTGGTAATTCAAATTTAGCTGGGACCAGTAGGACGGAAAAATTGAAACTTTTACGTTTTGTAACCTTCTAGATGCCTTAGATAGATGTTCGTAACGAATCATCTGAAAGCAGGGCTTTTAGCCTTATTGTTTCATTGCATAATGTAGTGGCAGAACAATAATTCCAATTTGTAAACTGAAGTTGTCAGTTTGTGTTGTTCTTTTGGATTTTCTATATTATGTTTCTTTCCTATTTGTTGGTCGTAGACTCTTAGTAGACATTGCTTGTTTCTTCTAGTTATCAAACAAGAGGAATGTGGTGGTTCATGATTTCAGAGGGAAAAGGTTGGTCTCAATTAGGGATTATTATCAGAAAGATGGAAAACAATTTCCTTCAGCTAAAGGTAATTACAAATGCTGACTATCAATTTTATAATGCTCACTTAGCTTTCATGATAAATTCTATACTGACCTATATAATTTGCCCTCAAACGTTGGGGTATAAATGGTAATAAAGTGAATTAGGTGAAGCCACATGGCTCTTTGAACCTTGGAACAATGGGTTATTGCTTGTGCTGGCCTAATTTTTTTTTTTTCCATTTGGCTGGGGATTGTACACAGCAAAATCCTTTAGTTTGTTTTTGTAAAAGCTTTGTGAGAGATAGAACTGAGATGACAAAACTTGCAGTGCAACAGAATTTCATAGTTGAACTCAAGTCAAGTGATTTCAACAGTTGAGTTGGTGCTTAAGAACAACACTGTTTTGACACTTTTTCTTCTTTTTATGGTCTACTGGGGTGTCTGCTGTGCTTTATCTAAGTTTAACTAAATAGTTCATCCAACATTAGATGATTATCGTTGGCTAAAAAAAAAAAAAAGATAACTATCATTGCACATTTTTAAGAGGTAAAGAATTTGATGCCTCTATAATTGGTGATGAGGGGTTTTCTAATGGAGGGGTGTCAGTTTATTTGTCTCTCGATGTCCATTGTTTAATGCCCTTCAATTTTTTCTGCCTGAAACAGAGGAAGATGCTAACTTCCAAACAAAGGTGAGGAGGTTGGCATTCCCCTATAAATGTCTGAGTTTTGGTTGGCTAAACTGATTTGAACACATCCGCTATCTCTCTGCTGCTGATTTTAGGGATAAGTTTGTCTACTGATCAATGGTCTGTCTTCAAAAAAAGTGTCCCTGCTATAGAGGAAGCTATTACAAAGATGGAGGCAAAGATGGGGTAAGTTTACATTGTGGAATTGTGAAATATGCGACAACATGAATATCTCTGATTTGATATTATATTTTAATGACCAGTTTGTGTTTTCAAAATGGACTTCCTAATCTCTTAAGTGTCAGGAATAATACTTGTTTGCAAGGATGAGGTATGAAAAATAATACTTGTTTTGACCTTGAATTCTACATCTGGTATACCCAAATATCTTAAAATAGGTTCCCATATTCTTGCAAGTAAGGATGTTGACTTCTAAATGCCCATTACTTTTGTGGTAGCAAAGAAACCATAGATATGAAGAATGTAGCTCAATTTTTTATATTTCTTTTTTCCTGCACGCTTACAGTTTACTTACTTCAAACTATGTGTTACCATTCTTATATTTTAATTTGGAAAAATGACAAGTTCTCCTGAAAACTTATTTCCTTTTATTTCCGGCCAAAACTAAAGCATGTAGATCGATACTTGATAACATCAAAATATAAGGATAGAGTCAATTCCGAACAGCAATAATAGTTTATGTTCCTTTAATGGGTTCAACTAAGATCATCTAACCAAATATGATGCAGATCTGAGGTTTATGGAAAGCAAAATGGAGATGTGCCGAAACCAAATCTTGATGCTCCTCCTCTTGATCTGGTCTCTGCTGCTTCTCCTCCTGAACCTGTCCCTATTGAAATCAGCCGTTTTGATGGGAAAAATTACCATTTATGGGTTCAGCAGATGGAATCACTCTTGAAGCAACTAAAGATTGCGTATGTGCTCACTGAACTATGCCCAAACGCTACACCAGGACCACATGCAAGCGCTGTAGAAGTTGCTGAAGCCAGGGCAGCAGAGAAGAGGTGGGTGAGTGATGATTTCATGTGTCGTCGCAACATCTTGTGCTATTTATCTGATCATCTGTTTAATCAGTATACAAATAGAAAAATGACTGCTAAAGAACTATGGGAGGAGTTAAGACAAGTTTATTTGTATGAGGAATTCGGAACAAAGAGATCACAAGTGAAAAAGTACATTGAATTTAAGTTCGTTGGGGAAAAATCCATACTTGAGCAAGTCCTAGAATTAAATACCATTGCAGACTCTATTGTCTCTGCTGGAATGATGATTGACGAAAACTTCCATGTCAGTGTCCTTATCTCCAAGCTTCCTCCATCTTGGAAGGATGTTTGCATCAAGCTAATGTGCGAAGAGTATCTTCCATTTTGGATGTTAATGGAACGTCTGAGAGTGGAGGAAGAATCTCGCAATCAAGTCAAACAAGGGGATGAACCTTCGAGTAATGACAGAGGCTATCATGAGGCCAGAAAATTTGTTCAAAGATGGGCAGATATAAAGCCTTCAAGTATGTATGGTCAGAGGAATAGGCTAGACATGAATGGCAGGAGTATAGTCTGTTATGTCTGTGGCAAGAAAGGGCATCTTTCCAGAAACTGCTGGAGACGATTTGACAGTCAAGCTAGAGAAAAACGAATTGAAGAAAATGGGCCCTCTGCACCTGTAATTGCACAGGCTAACATGGTCGGTGTCTCTGAGTAGATAGCACCCATATTGTGCTTCGACTTCTGAGTCATCAGAAACAGAATGGATGATGGGAAAGCCTGTGGTAGTCTTCTCTTGCGCAGTCTTTTAGAAAAGTTTTTATCTGGATTTGGTTGACATAATGTGCTAACAAATCGATCAGAAGTTGCTTGTGAGCATGTAAGGTAGGTTCTGTGGAATTGGTTTGGTCTGTGAGAAGGTATTTTTCGACCAATACTTTCCTCCAGTGGGCAGGGTCTGATCTGTATATAGACCTTATCATGCAGGAAGATACTGTATGCTTGTATTGTTTTGTATTTTTGAGTAGTTTGACAAAGTAATTTCATTTTCCACATGGTTAATTGTCCATGTCTTGAATGGTTTTAATTTATGAACAGCCTGTTGACTGTTGGCGCCACGGATGGTTTCATGAAGTTCCAAGCGCATTGAAAAAGAATCAATTTGAAGACATCAAAAGATGGGGACAAGAAAAAGGATCGATTTCATTTGTGTTTAGCTTAGATCAAATGTTTTATCATTAAGTTTAAAATTTTGAAAATAGCTGGAGGTGAGCTGTTCATTTTATTGGGCTTTAGCTATGTAATAACTCCTCATACTGAACCCACAAATTCAAACAAGACATTTTTGTAGGCCCATAAATCACGGTTTCATTGCCTAAAAGCCCAATAGATTTCATGTTCTCCCATAACGTTTTTACAGCTGAAGCCCACAATCTCAAACACCCACCCCTGACGCCATCAATATTCCCATTGTCCTCCACCCCCCCCCCCCAAAAAAAACAAAAGAGAGAGAAAATTGGCCCACTAACTGGAATATAGCTGCTACTTAAAAAAATATGAACTAAATTTTTAAAAATTTAAAAATATGGTCAGTTCATATATTGATATATGTTCATATGTATATATTTGTATATATATCATTGATATACATTTATATATCATTGATAAATAGTATTAATAACAAGATTTTAGTAAAATTTATAGAAGTTTTCATCTGTGATATATAATAGTATATCAATGATAAATATTAAACTGACCATGGTGTAAAATATAAGAAATGTTAGGTTATTATCTTAATTTAGTCTTATAATATGAGTTATATTTATATCTATAAGAGCCTAAAAATTAACAATACTTTTAAAAATAGGCGTCATCATGTTAGACATAAGATACCACGCACATGTTAATACTTGTTGATATTGATCCATAGCGTTTAGCTTGCATCCATTTGTGTCTCTTCACATTTGAATAATTAAGATAGTTTTTTTTCCTCCTAATATTCTTTTCTCACTATTTCTTTCCCTGTCCAGACAAAGCCTGATAGACTTTTAATATCTGGGTTTTTTTTTTTTTTTTTGCAGTTTCCTTTGTTCTAAATTCTAATAATGCTTTTGTACATAAGAAGAAAGAATAAAAATTTTATTTACAAGTTGTAATGAAGATAGTAATATTCATACAAGTAATTTTTTTAATACTTAAATACAATTTTTAGGATATCTGATACATATTTTTACTTTTCAATGACTTAATTTGTTGATATACATATAATATATTTACACACACACACACACACACACACACACACACACACACTCCTTTATCTTAAAATTTTAAAAATTAAGATATACACCCTCCATTCAAAATTATAAAGCATTTTTCTTAAATTGGATGTTAAAAAATATGAGACATTTTTAATTTGTCAATGTGTCGTTAATGAGTTTTTTTTTTTCAAAAATACTTTCAATAAACAAACCACTTAACCCTTCATATTTAAGTAAAGCACCCTAAGGACAACTATGAAAAGATGATGTTAATTTAATTCAACCAACTTATAGTTAAATAATTTGTTTTGATGATAACAACACTCAACAAAAGGTTTTGTTTGTGCAAATTATAAGATTGATTATGATAGAATCATTTCAAGAGGTAAATGAGCAAGAACAAGAGAAGACTTAATTATATAGGTTTATATATTAGGTTAATATATAATTTGAACCCTGTACTATAGGTCCAGGAATGATTTAAACTTTAAACTTAAAAAATATATTTTGAACCCTAAACAATTAAAGTTTAAGCAATTTCACCTCTACCATTAATTTTAATAAATGTCTATCAAATTTATTTAAAAAAATTACATTTTAAGCCCCAATTTGACAAAAGTTTGTTGAAAGTTAACAGTAAAGGCGAAATTGCCCTAAATTTAATTGTTTAGGGTTTAGAATTTAATTTTTTTAAAAGTTTAGGATTCAAATCGCCCTAGGTTTACAACTTAAGGTCTAAATTGCATACTACCCTTTTTATATTTAAAAAAATGCATTATAATCAATAATAATTCAACAATAAAAGAAAAAAAAGTGTATTTTACATATTATATCAAATTTTAAAAAGATTTTGAAGGAGTGTGTAAGTTTTTTTGTTTGAATTAATCGATGAAAGTGAAAATTTAAAAAACAGAACCAAATGCTTTTATTATAAATAAAGAGATAGAGAAAAAAGTGTCTGAAGAGGAATGATAATGTTTTTTTCCACTGATATTATTATGAAATTTCATTACATTAAAGAACAAACAAGAAAAAAAATATGAAAGTGCGCTTACAGTGAAAGATCATATTAAGCTCCTATTGCTGCCACTGGTAGCCTATCAAAACCTCACCTATTAAGAATAAAAATAGTCAACTCGATATCATTTTATTCATACCCACCATAATCTCTACCAAAAACTTTTTTATTTATTATTACAATTTATAGCCTTCTTTTATATAGTTTCATCACTATCATCATCATTATTATTATTTACCTTTTTTTCCTCCTTCTCATATCCTTATAAATTTATAATATTATCGTGAGTTAATATGCAATTTAAATTCTAAACTATAAGTTCAAAGATAATTTGAACTTTAAACTTTTAAGAAGATGCATTCTGAACCCTAAACAATTAAAGTTGTGACAATTTCATCCTTATTGTTAATTTTCAACAAACGTTCATCAAATTAGAGTTTAAAGTGCAATTTTTCTCAAATGAATTCGACAGACGTTTGTTGAAAGTTAATGGTAGGGGTAAAATTACCTCGACTTTAATTATTTAAAATCTAAAATGCACATTTTTTAAGTTTATCATTCAAATCACCCATGGACCTATAGTGCAAAGTTGAAATTACATATTAACCCTTACATATTTTATTCTCTCAATTCTTTATATTAAAAACTAGTTAAATAAGAGAGCTTGCATTTGCATATCATAATAAAATAATTTTGAGAGATAAGTCTTAGGTCATCCACACTCATAAGTTTTTGAAATTTAAAAAATATCTTTGTACATTTCATATTTATGCCTCATCCTCATGAGTTCTAACTATGTTAGAATAAAGTCTTAAATTGTTCTTGGAGTGTTATATCTCATACTCATGAGATTTAGAGACTTACTCACAAGTTTTAGAGTTTCAAAATGACTTAGTCATGTTCAAACACACGAGTTTCATATTGAAATGCGTGAGTTTTAGAGCTTCAGAGAAAAGGTTATCTCTACCTTACTTAAACATGTGAGCTTAAAATGTTAATGTATGAGTTTTAGGGTAGCAGAGAAGAGATTGGCTTTGGTTACCTAATACAAGCATGTTTCATCACTGAAACATGCAAATTTCAGTGTGATAGTATTAAGCTTAATTTTGAACTTTTCATCCTCGCAAAGTTGAAGTTCTCATCCTCACAAGTATTAGCCTTCTATGCAACTTGAGTTCTTGTGCCTTACCTATCTCTGCAAGTTCCAATGTCATCCTCGCGAGATCTAATCTATCACTTAAGTTTGCCTAAATACGAGCCTTGAACACCAAAGTCAAGCAATTTCATTCTAGGTGTTCAAAATTTGTCTAACACACACTTATGAATTATGCATCTCATCCACACATGTTTCTAAGTGTTTAAGAAGTCATTCATTTCTTTCATCTATTCCTTATGTGATAAAAAATGTAGCCACACAAGTTTTAGAGTTCTAAAGAATATTGTGCTTTTGCCTAACTCATCCTCACAAGGTTTGGAATGCCTCCACGCATGTTGTAGACTAAGCTTTCCTAAAGCTCTTCTGCCATACTCATTTATGCAAAGATGATCCTAAAACACATGAGTTTTAGTGTTCTGACAAGCTTTAAATGAGTTTCATAAATAAAATATTTTTTCCCAATTTTTACTTCCATACACATAATGCAACGGTTCCAAACGGCTAATTAAAGTCTCTAAAGGTTATAATTATCCTCACACTATATGTAAAACCTCATTTAAATGGGTAGGTAATGAATTAACTATTTGCATTCATAATTTTACCTATTGCTTTAACTGAATTGGAAAAACTCTTTATTAGTTTATAAACATTCATTGTATTATTATCTACTCTTTTAGAGAGTTTTGAGCTTTGATTGCTTACTTTTTTGAATCTTAAGGAACAATTTTTCCTTAAGTGTTTATTCTTATGAAGAATTATAAGGGGATTTTGAGTGAATTCAAGAGTTACAAGTCTTAGTGGTTGTACTATGGTGATAAGTAATTATTTAAGCTTGTATTAGGTCAAACTCTCAAGCATGATCTTTAGAATTAGACATAGGGTAAGTAATTAAATTGAATCAGTATAAATCCTTGTGCCAAGCTTTCTCTTCTTTAACTTCATTTGTTTTAAAAGCTCATCATTCAACTTTATTTTGAGAGAAACTTTGTTATTGTTTTATTGGGAATTTTTTTAAAAAAATAGAGAATACTCAATTCATTTCTTTTTTAGGTGCTAGCTTAACATTTGTCAAAGATGTAATTCGATTAAAAATATTTTATATTTTTAAATAAAAGTTCTACGCATTATATTGGGTCATATTCAATATCCACGCTTGTACGGAAGCAACATCCAACCTATCATATTTATCAAACACATATTTAAACTTGTGGGAAGGTTCACCCAGACCCCTTAGAAAAAAATAGTTACCATTGTTTTTTACATTTTTCCCCGGTAAAATAGCATTTATTTATTTATAATTAAATTGAAGCTAACAGTGTTCTTCTCATTTTCTGCGCCCAAATCAAAATTTTTCATGTGAACTTATCACGTCATGGTGATAATAAAAATTAACTAATGCCGATTATTTGTTTTTATTCAGACAGATTCAGATCTTTTAAACATATTCTGAACATATACATTTTAAATATTATTATTTTGATTTTTATTCATATAGTTTGTCTGACAGAAATTTGAAGGTTTTCTCATTTTTAATGTGCTTCCTTCAGAATTTAAAATTTACAGCCTTGAAACAAGATACTAGCCAAAAAAAAAAAAAACAACAAAACAAGAAGAGCAACATGCAGCCAATCAGTTTCCTACATTTTTTCCTTGGACCATGCGTTTCCCACATTATTCATTTCGCAATGTTAAATTTAATGAATTATTTTTTGCCTGAATTTAGCTCCGGTAAAATGTTGAGTATGAAGGATTTATCTTTTTTTTTTTTCGTTCATCAATTATTTTGACAAAAACAAAACAACACAGACAAACATTTTTTTTGAAAAATATTGAAATTAAAAATTGGTAATTGATCCTTCATTTATTGATCATGCACCGTGTGCAATCAAATGCCCCTAAAAATCTTTGGGGGGGGGGGGGGGGGAGAGCGACACGTGCAACATTACTTCACATTCGTCAAATCCAATGCTGTGGTCCAACCCAACATCTCTTACTTATGCCATACATCTGTTCGTTGAATTGATCCCTACCTACTTTATCAACAAACAAAAAAAAATCCCTACCCATCCAACTTATGACACATTTTTCTGCCCAAACAAAATAAGGGGGAAAAAAAGAAAAAGGACATATGTGGCGAATCATGTCCATTCTCATAAGGGGGTAGAAAAATTATTCATTTTTTAAAATTATTATTTCCATGTGGATCCCACGTTTTATTTTTGAGCTTTAGTGGATCAGCTTGCATCCAGAAAAGGAAAGAAACAACGTGCGACGGTATGGCACCGAATGCTTGCTTTGGTCACTGTACTACGTACCACCAAAAGGCCTATGAGGCCACACACATTCAAAATTGAAACGTTACAAATAATTATTGTTTCATTAGCGAGACAAAGTGTGAAGTACACGCATATTCCAGGTCAAAAAAAAAAAAAAGTATACGCATATTAGAGTGCCACATTTTCAACACTTCAAAAGCTAACCAACATATCTACGTTGAACAAGTCAAAGTTCAATGTAATTTTTTTAAAAAGAAAATTGATTAATTAATAAAAAAATAATACATTTATATACATACGTAATTAAATCAAAAATTTCTAATCAAGACGCGATATTCCAAGTCTAAGAGAAAGCGTATGAATTGACCAAGTATTTAGGAGATTATTCAAAATTTCATGCACACTGTGAGGAATTATTCAAAGTTCAAGGAGTGGTCAATTCAAAGAAAAGAAATTTGAAGAGAAATAAACAGTACCATACGAGTGGGCCATAAGCAAAACAGTCAGATAAATGAGTCCCTAAGAATTTGACCAAGCCCACTACCATACCCATGCATGTCCATCCAAAATGAGTTTCGTTACTATTTTATTCGTATCATCAGTAGTATGGTTTATTTATTCACTTATTAATAATACAGATAAAATACAATTATCTGCCTTTTATTTTATTAAAATTACATAAACCTCCCCAGTTTTCAAAACTGCACTTTATCCAATTTTTAACATCATTAGAGTCATTATGTAAGATCGCCCTTATTAGTTCACAATTAATTTTAAAATTAAAATAATCATGAGACTAACTCAAATGAATTGTCAAGTTTAAAAAATTTACATAAATAAAATTTTAAGCTTTTAAAATTTAAAATGCCATAAAATTATTTTATAAATTAAAATCAGAACAAAAGTTGTATGTAAAAGCATGAAAATTATATAAGGTAAGATAATATTAAATAGGGGTAAAAAAGTAGAACTGGTAATTTGGGTGGGTCATGCTTATTTAGATCAAGCTTAAAGTATCTTAATATTTCTAAAAGCCCATATAATCAAATTCGATCCTAACACCCGAGTACTCAAAACTTTTTTTAACAAATTTTTCTTTATTTTTTGAACCATTTTTAATTTTTAAATAATTTCATTAAGTATAAAATATTATTTTAAATTTAAAAAGTAAAATAAAAAATAATAACTTATCAATTTTGTACCTAAATAACTCTATTACTATTTTGTTGTACTAAAGGTAATTTATTCATGAATTTTTTCTTTACTTATAATTTAATATTTTGGTTGTTTAAATATTGCCCTTATTACAATCATATATAAATATATTATATATATATATTTTTAATTATAATCAAGTTGATCTCAATTTAATCACGGTTAGACCATTAACTTAAAATTATTACCTCAATTAATTTAAATTTTTTAATAACTTTTGGGGGTAAACTATTCTTTTCGTTTTAAAGAATATGAGAAAACTAGCCATTATTATATTGTATAAAATAAAAATTATTTAATTATGAATAAAATAATATTTTTTTTAAAATTTTTTCTTTAACTTTTTATATTATTTAACCCCTACATACAAGAGGTATTTACTCTAGTTTATTTTTAATTTTTAACCAAGTCTGGCATGAATGATAACCAAATAATTATCTAAAAATATTGTTTTATTTGTTATATTTATCTAGTAGTAAAGTCAGGAATTAGTACATGCCCGATTTTATTTTTAAAATTATGTTTTATTTTTTTCTTACTTTAAAATTAATTATCTTATTTTAAATGTTACATTTTTATGTAACAGTATTGTTACATAAAAGGCACCTTTTATGCAACAGTACTGGCCACCCGTCTAGCAGACCACGACTAGTATTGGGCTTACCCATCTCATGACAGTGGAAGCCAACTTTACCCCAAAGTAGTACTTAGGATATCTCCCTTACCCAAGGGACCTCTGAGACTTGAACCTCCAACCTCTCCTACATTAATAAAGTTGAGGTTAAATCTCTCTAACCTCTATCACGGTAGCGTCTGCCACAGCGCACAGTCCTTTTTTATAGATTAATAATTGTGAAATGAAGTAGAAAAGTAGAGACAAGGGAAGAGGAAATAAAGAACCAGTGGAAAGCTCTACTAGGATCTGTACTTGGATGATATTGGAAGTATTTTGAAACTAAAAATACTTAAGGTAAGTGCCCTAAACTCTATTTTTTCCTACCTCTTCCACATTTATGAAGTTTTTAGTTAGGGTTTGATATTGGGAGAGAATTTTTAGTCTATATAAGTTGAGTTAATGAGAGTAGATTTGAGGATATAACCTTAGAAATATTGAGTTTTGATACTTTTGATTGTTGGACCCCATTAATATCTGAATTTAGTGTTAATGAGGGTTGTTAGAAGAATGGTAATGCCATTAATGAGAATTTAATGGCTAATCAATGTTAATGGAGACTAAAGAAAGTTAATAAACTTAATAGGTAAGCTCAAACGTGAAAATTGATGTTGTTGGGTAATGGAAAAGTGAAAATGTGTGTTGTTAGTGTGCTCTTAACAATGTTGATGAAGTTTAACTTGATTAATTATAGATTGAGCTCTTGAATACAATTTTAGCTTGGGAATCAAGTTTGGAAGCTTAGAATATTGAGGGGTAAACCTTTGATCTCTTAAAGGTTTGAGTAATCGGGGGAATCCTGCTTTGAATAGTTATTGTTAATTTCTATGTAATGTAAAATGTATGTTTAGCATGTAAATTGGGATTTGTGAATTTGTGTAACATGTTATGAAACTATATATTTACATAATTGCCTTGATGTGAAGAAGAGGTGTGAAAATGTTTTGTGAAATGAACTTTAAAGTGCAAAAGTAATTTTAAAATGGGTAGCAATTTGTAATGAGTTACAAGATTGAGTAGTGGATGATGAGTTTGATAAAGATGCATGTGTTGAGTTTGAAAGTAGTGAAAATGAGTATTGATGCTCACTTGGATAGCACATGATCGTGAGCCTAATATGTTGATTTTGAAAATAAAATTTGAATAGAGAGTGAGCATCGTATATGGCATGATCAATGAGCGGGAATTTGCCTAAGGAATAGGAATAAAGAAAATCTAGATGGTATTTTGACTGCCCTCCGGTGCATTGGGATATAGCCTTATCCCACAGTTCGTCTAAAGACTGTCCCATAGTTTGTCTAGGGACTAAAATTTAACTATCTTTGCTAGTTTACCAAGGAGAATAGTTTAGGATATACAACACTCTAGAGATTTGAGAGTAAGGGAAGCCATGGTCCGAGAGTGAGTATTATGATCTTTAGTTAGGTCACACCTCATAATTGGTGAGTTTGAGTAGTCTAATTACTTGGATAGAGCCCTATTCAATACTATAGTCCATGATTTCAATCAGAGGAAATAAAGAGGGTATAAAGATGATTAATCATTATCTATGTGATTATATGATGTGTCACACAAGTAAGTTATGGCAAGTCATGCTGATGTATCGGGTCATGGTCACATGTCTGAGTGTCTTGTAGCTATGCACCAAGTGATAAAAAAAAGTGAATTGATTGTGATATGATATGTTGTAGTATAATTGTACTAAGTGTTAAGGCATGTTTTATAAGCATATATTTTCATACTCTTATGTTTTTTTTAATTGATATATAACTGCATAGGATCGATTTACTTTAGATACTGAGTGGCTAAATTCACCCCTTTCCTTTAACATTTTACATATTCTAGCTTTAGTGCTTAGAGAGATAAATCTCTTGAGACTTAAAAATTTATGTATTCCTTTTCGTATGCCTCTAGTATTCATTTTCTTTGTGTAATAGAATATCATTGCTAATTTAGGATAAATTTGGTCACACTTGCATTATATAGTTTATTGTAATATTTGGATTGTATTTTGAGCCTTGAGTAATTACGTATGATAAGTTATATATGTTGATAGGGTTAAAATACTAATATAAGTATAAAGATGTTGTTTTGAACATGATATGAGGGATTTTTGATGCAATATAATGAAGTTACCTCCCTCTTCTATTTTTGTTATTAAAAGGGTTGGGAAGTGATTCATTCTATATTGTTATTTAATTGTATGTGGTGTGTTGTACTAGTAGTTCTGGTGCTAATATAGTTTGGAATGTTAGGAATGGCTTTTGATACTTGTTTTGAATTTTGGACACCCTTTTACATGTGAAAGTTGTGAAAAGTGATAAAAATATATTTAAATGTCCAACTTCTTGGTATGATTTATTTTAAAAGTGAAACATGTGCTATTAATTAGTTTATAAAAGAGCTTTTCGTAGACACTTAAATTATGTCATTCGAACATCGGATGGAGATTTAAAACGCGTCAAAAGTTACCCAATATTGTTATTAAATGACAGCAGAATCTGCTGTCATAAAATGTGTAACACGCCAAGGCGCATTAGCGCCTGAGCCACGACATGTAGCACATAAAGCAATAAACTGCGGCATAAGGTGCACAAGCCACATCACATTACTTATTTTTTAGCAAATTTGATATTTTTTAACTGTTTTCAATTTCTTTCACTCTTTCAAAGTATCATATGCTTTTGTAACTTGTTTTACTTTAATTTTAAAGTTGATGAATGGTTTGAACTCATTGCAACTTAAGAGAACTTGGGATCCATTTATTTTGAAATCATAACTTGATAATCTCCTTAAAGGTTAATCTTTTAATTACCATAGATTTGAATTGTTAATTATGTTTAGTTTCAAGGATATTTCAACAATTATTTGAATCTTTATAATTCTACATTCTAAAATATAAGAACCAAAATTTTGAATTAAACAAAATAAAAATCAAGTTGTATCAAGTCAAAATTTAAAGACTAAATTATGACTGAATCAAAATTATATAACTAGATAATTAATTTTTCCTCAATATTGAATAGAGGGGGTTGGTGTATTTTACCTTAATATTTCAATATTTATATTTCAAAAAAATTAGTCACTTGGTCCCTATAATTATGACTTAATTATAATTCAATCACTGAATTTTGATTCATTATAACTTGATTCTTGTAGGTTTGATTCTCTTGTAATTTAATTTCTAAATTTTAACTTTTATAACAAAGTTTTTATAATTTCAACCATTTAAAATATTGATCATTATATATTTAAAAATAAAATTATAGTTTTTACTATAGTTTTGATCCTTATAGTTTTATTCTTTAAATAAAAAATTAATATTTAATTAATTAAAATTATAAAAATTAAATTATAAAAAATAAAATTTAAAAATTAAATTACAATTGAAATAAAATTATACAAACCAATTAATTTTTCCCTTTTATAAGGTAACACATGCACCGCATGATTCCTGTCATGACAAAAGTCATTGGCTGACACGACCCCAGCACGTGAACGTTTTTAATAATTCAAATCTCTCTATTCCTGACACGTCACGTTTCGGATTAGGAGTGCCGGTGGGGCCCGCCCAGTGTTTTAAAATTTCATACGGTGTCACCGAGGGCTCACTTGCGGGCATTTGTTTGGTTTTAAAAAAGAGGAAAATATCAGAAGAGTGGTCTTAGGCCTTAGGCTTTTTCAACTTTTTCATGTGCATCCAATCCAAGATTCTCCTTCTCTTGGATAAAAATAAAAGCAAAAGGCGCCCTCGCTCTCACTCATACCCGAGAATCTTTTTACAGTTACTGCGGTTACTCGCCTTCTTCAATCAACCACACACCGCTTTGTTCCCTTCTTTTCCTCCCTTCTAGCAGTATTCTTTTCCTTTCTTAACACAAGCCAACCGCCAAATCAGAAAGAAGCTCAACTACCTCCCCCCCCCCCCCAACACGTATATACCCATCTATTCTTTTCATTCTTCTTCATCCTCTGTAACCAATGAGCCCCATGAATGTAAACAAGAAAGGCTGACCTGATGCAATTAGTTAGATTACATGAAGACAACAAAGTTCCTCATCTTATGGTTTCTATGTCTCTGTCTTCAACTGGTGGCACAATCGAAGAGCAACATAATGTACCTCGGATAACGCGAATTGTTTAGCATGACCTGCTGACAACACACCCTTTCATTTTATTTCAAACAGATGAGAAAATTAAAGATACTGAGACTAACCGAGACAGAAAGGGAAGAAACTGAGAGCTAAGTTGTTGTGGCCAATCTAAGAGAAGAAAGCCGAAATGAAATTACCCTCGGTAGCTTGACAAGAGCTCCATGAATAACAAATCAAACCAACTAGTTAAGACCTGTAAGCGTTTCTCATGAAGAATCCAGAGGGGAATATATGAGACAGAAATATAAGTCGGGAAAAGAACATCCTAGTCCAAATCAAACCAAGTCAAAGGCATACTGTCCCGGGAACCGCGTATACCATAAAACAAGAGAACCTCAAAAAGTGGTCACATAAAAAGAAAAAAAAAGGCGGGTTAGCCAATTGTTTAACAAACTCGAACAGTTATAAGTGTCTCGTCAAGGAAAAAGAACATCTCCATCAAAATAAAATGGAAACTTAATATTATCAGCTTCACAGAGCTAAGACCTGTGATCCCTTCCAGTGCTATAAGCAGCAGAAAATTCAATAATACTTTCGCTCTTAAGCACAAAACTTGGAACCATACAAGAAAGAACAGCGGATCTAGAAACACTAGGTGGAATTGGTTAAACTAAACGAAATAATTCAATATGCAGGAACACTTCGTATGATGAAATGTGTATACTATAAACAAACATAAATTTTCTGCTCTAATTGGTTAATAGGAGCCATTATTCTACAACTACACCTTCTGGTTTCCACTGCCCTTTTCCTTTTTGGGATCCTCTGCCGAATAACAAAATTTCTGAGGAAGCTTCAAAAATGGTTCTTCACTTTGTATCGTGAAGCCTATGGACTACAGTTAATTGCAACTACCCTGTGCAATCCAATTGGTGACAGTGGCTATAAGCACAAGGATTCATTCTCAAGAAAATGCTGCAATCAACTTCTCCTTTGTCAGCTGCTCGGATCCTTGAGACTTGATTACAAAGGAATGGAAGACGGTGTCATTTGCAGTTGCAAATTTCGACTCAACGACATTGATTTGTGCATCTTTGAACTTTTGGATAACCCTTGCAATAGGATGAGCATTGAGAGGGCTGCTCACCCGTACTATCACCTCATTCTGGGTAGCTTGAATATCGACATCGGTAGCTTGGTTGTGATTTTCCACTTTGGGATCAGCCACTGATGCTGATACATCCCTTGAAGTGCTTCCAAATCTCTCTCTCTCAGATTCCATGATCTTGAGTTTTGCTTGAAGCTCATGGATATAAGCAATGGCGTCTCCCAGCAAAGAAGCCTTGTCCATCTTGGATATGTTGGGTACGACAGACCTTAGAGCATAGAATCGCTGGTTCAGCTTCTCACGCCTTTGCCTCTCTGCTTCCACATGATTTAAGGGTTCCTCCCTGCCATTGGCAGGCTTTCTACCCCGTTTCCTCGGCCTCCTTTCATCTGTTGCGCCCAGCTGCTCTTCTTTGCATGAAGCTTCAACATCAGATAGCTCTGGTTCAGCATTGATCGGTCTCACAGAAGGCCTTGAAGTGGCTCCAGAGAAATCAATTTGCATTTGCACCTGCCTTTGTGGTTGGTAGTTGCTAAGCCGCAAGTCTTGCCTAAACTGGTTAACTCCTTCCGCCACATTGCAACCTGAGGATCTCGGAGGATAGATCTCAGTAGGGGTTGCCTGTTTCCCACCTTGACTAGCAGCCCAACTCGAGCCATGAATACCATTCCGTGCACTTGGAAAGCTAATATTATTGCCATTGGGCTGGATATGACCTGCCCAAGGCCTCTCCTCCATTTTCCTCACAGCAAGCTTCTCCCTAAAATGGGGACGACCAGAGCTTCCTGAGTTCAAATCCTGCCCAAAAATCATCGGAACTCCCTCCACCTTATCCCCTACAGGCAAGCCAGAAAAGATACCATTTTCATCTCTCTTCTCATTCACCACAACAGGCAATGGTGAAAACGGGGAAACCCTAGGGATTGACAATTGTGTAGAAAACTCTGATTTAATCACCTGCAACAATTCTAAGCTCTCTCCTACCGTCCTCACAGAACCCAATTCCACCACTCCTATGTCAGTAGGGACTAAAACTATGGTCTGAATTCCAGCTGATTTTGCCAAAACAGATCTCACACAATAATCAGAGGTAAGGGCATCAGAGCACCATACATGCTTCCCGGAAGCAAGGCATTTACCAGGCCCGCCATGGCCACGAGGGAAGGAGAAGTACATGGAAGCTAGAAAGAACATTTCTGTATCAGTAACCCTGTCTAATCCAAAGGCATAATTGTCTTCATCTGAACCCCCAAATGTCATGTGAAGCTTCTGAAGCACCCCTTTCCTCATCCTCTGCTGCATCTCATCCTTTTCCAGGCAAAGAGTAAGAAGCCCTCTAACTCCAACTTCTTCTTCTTCTTCTCCCTTGGGTTCTCTGCAACATCCATCTCCCCAACCCAAAATCCAATCCCCAGATTTCTTCGACTGTGATACTTGCCAGAAAATAACGTAGTTCCAGCTGAAATTCGATAAGTTTGGACGGTCCACGAGATCCGAAAGCTTGTTCTGCAAACTTTCGTCGCTTCCGACTGTCATTAACAGATTGTCGTTCGCAACAGGGTTCGTAATCAAGTATTCAAAAGCTCGATTTCCCAGAACCGATGCAACCATGGCTTTTTCTTCATCATTCCACAACACGCCTCCTAAACCCAACTCAAGCTTCATATCTAATCTCCAAAGAAAAATCAACCAGCAACGAAAACAAAATTCTCAAACTTTTCAGCCCTTATTCAAATCTCAACTCATCAGAGAAATTTTCATCAGCCCCTTAAATTCAATAAAGCAGTATCAACAAATGACAAACCCTCGTGAAATATTGCACAACGCCTCTAGTTTCAGTTTCAGATCTTACAAGTTTTAACTCTGGGTTCAAAAAAAACAAGACAAGACAAGACAAGAAAGAAAAAAGAAAGCAAACAATCCGAAGAGAAACCCGAACAACAATTCAAACCAACCAGGCGAAAGGCGAGGACGAGGCTGCGTTGGGTGAAGAGAACAGAGCGACAACCATAGTCCAAGTAGAAACAGACATTCAAAGCAGGTTAGAGAGTTCAAGGAAGCAAAAGGGAAGACTCAGAATCAGGTTTTTTCAAATCAAAATGAAAGAAAAAGGCTGTCTTGCGTCGTCGATGCAGAGTGAAGGGCAGTGTGTGAAAAATGAAAATTGAAGAGTCGGAGAAGAAGAGAGGGAGAGTTTTAAGAGAGAAATGCAACGAACCATACGGCTTACTCTCTCTCTCTCTCTCTCTAACTTCTAACTGCAAACAACAAACCATGGTTAGGTTAATTTTGAACTCGGGCAATGTTTGCAGTTGAGGGGTAGTCGAAGTTTGGATGGGGTTCGAAAATTTAATATTTGACAAAATTATTATTTTAATTTTATATAAAGTATAAAAATGAATTTTAAATTGTTAAAATGTGATCTAAACATTTTAAAATTTAAATAATATTTTATTAAATATTAAATATAAATTGTTTAAACTTTGATTTAATTGAGATAAAAGAATGAAAGAAAATGAAACCCCTATTTCCTGTGAAAGTTGGCAACAATTATATTGTTGTTGGCTACATCACATATTGATTTTGTTATGCTACAAAACACCTGAAAAATATCAATTATGCCTCACGCGCTCAAGTGTTGTGATTAAAAAAAAAAAAAATCTGATTTTTAATCTTCTAATTTTAAATAGTTTTGATTTCAATCTTGACTTTATAATATATATTTTTGGCATCAAAATTTCAGTTTTAAATGCTAACAAAAATGTAAGGCAAAAGATAGACCGGTCCCTCTCAATTAGTTGCCATGTATATAAAGATTATGATTTGAACCACAACTATTTATTTAAGTGATAAAAGCTTTATTTCACTCACTCAAGCATACGAACAAGAGCCAGTCAAATGATTTTTTTATTTAATCATTTTTTTAAAAATAAAGTTAATATGTTAATATTTAATGGTACTTCGTCAGCACTTGAAATTTTAATGTAAGCATTTTATGTTAACAAGACTAAGGATTTTATGGTTAAAAGATAAAAAAAATTCTATAAAATTAAAAGATTAAAATAAAATCTTATATAAAGTTAGAAAATCAAATATACACATATATATAGAGTTTTTTTGATTATTTTTTTATTAAAAAAATTCTATGGATTAGTTTCTTAGAATAAGTTTTGAAGAAAAAAAATATGTCTAAATTATTATTTAAAAATATCTAAAATGGCGTAATAAAAAGTAAAAAAATTATTTATTTTATAAATATAATTTTTATTAATGAAAATATAACGTTTTTTGTTTTTTTAGTTTTCCAAAACAAAAAGTAAGAAAACATTAAAAAGGGGTTCTAGTTTTTTTAATTAGGTTAATATGTAATTTAAACCCTGAACTATAAGTTCAAGGATAATTTGAACCTTAAATTTTAAAAAAGTACATTCTAAACTCTGAACAATTAAAATTGGAATAATTTTACTGCTACCGTTAACTTTCAACAAATGTCTGTTAAATTTATTTGAGAAAAATTATACTTTAGATCTCAAATTTGACAGACATTTGTTTAAAGTTAACGGTAAAGTGAAATTATCCCAACTTTAATCATTTAAAATTTAAAATGCATTCTTTTAAAATTTTACGGTTCAAATCACCCCTGGATCTGCAGTTTAGAGTTTAAACTGTATATTAACCCTTGGTAATATTACAAAATTTTCAGGATATGAGAAGAAAAAATTAAAAAAGGTAAATAATAATAATGATAATGACAATGACACTATATAAAAGAAAGCTATAACTTATAATAATGAGTAAAATAATTTTTGGTAAAATTATGATGGAAATGAATGAGATAGTGTTGAGTTGACTATTTTTGTTTTTGATAGGTGGGATTTTGATAGACACTATCAGTTGCAGCAATAGGAGCGATATATAATTTTTTGCTATAAGCATACTTTTATATTCTTTTCAGTTTGTTCTTTAATGTAATGGAATCTCATAATAATATTGGTGAAAAAAATTATCATTCTTTATTAAGAAAAAATCTAGAATAAATTATTTTTCATATATTTTTTTCTCTATATCTTTATTTATCATAAAAGTATTTGTTTTTGTTTCATAGATTTTTGCCTCCATTGATCAATTGAATAAAAAAACTTACACTCCTTCAAAATCTTTTTAAAAATTGATATAATATACAGAATACATTTTTTTATTTTGTTAAATTATTATTAGTTAGAGTATATTTTTTAAAATATAAAAGGATTAATATGTAATTTGGATTTTGAACTATAGGTTCAGAGTCAACTTAAACCCTAAACTTTTAATAAGGTGCATTCTAAACACTACACAGTTAAAGTTAGGGCAATTTTACCTATATCGCTAACTTTCAACAAACTTATGTTAAATTGAGGCTTAAAGTGTAATTTTTTAAATGAATTTGACAGATGTTTGTTAAAAATTAACGATAGAGGTGAAATTACTATAATTTTAATTGTTTAGCATTCAGAATGTACTTTTTTAAAGTGTAGAGTTTAAATCACCTTTAGATCTATAGTTTAAGATTCAAATTACATATTAATCTTTTTTAATTTTTTATAATTACTTTTGACTTTCTTTAAACCAGATAACAAAAGACATTTTAAAACAGATTTTTTTGTTTTTAAAATAAAAAAATTCTAAAAACAGTAAATCAAATAAGTCCATACCTTTACTTTTAAAAAAAAAAATGAGTTCAAACTTCAAAATCTTTTGCATCTTTTTACCTAGCGAGACCAGTTTAGGTGACGAGAGCACAACGTGATGTGAGTAAAGATTTAAAATTAAAACTATAATGTAAAAATAACTCAAAATAGATATGAATCTATATATGCATTTTGCATGAATAAATTCCAATGTTGATAGTGTATAAATAGTACATTATTTGTTGTTGTTATTGAAATTTGGTATGACTAGGCTTTGTAATTGCCATGATTTGAATCATCAATCAATAATTATTATAGAAAATTATAAAAAGACGGGTAGATAGTAGTAAAGATATAAATCCTTCTTCGATGACTGAAAAATGATAGTTAATTTTTAAAAATTAAATTATGTCACTGAGACTTTAAAGTGTTGGAGGGATAAAATATTGTTCAATGCATCAAAACGATTTACTCGTGCGATGAGAGTTGGGTCGCGTGGAGTTGCGCGGATATAATGGGTTTTCTTTTCTTTTCTTTCTTTTACTTTTGTTGAAAAATATGAATCACCAAACCATTAATATCAATATGACATATGAAATTCATAAGGAATCATGCATAATGCTCAGAAATTACTAACATAATAGTTTTTTTATGTAGTTATTTCGTTGGTTAGAATTCAACCATTGTTGGGAATTACGAGTAGATTTCTCAAAAATATTTCACGCTTACATGGAAACAAATTCAAAAATTCACGCTTAATCAGTTATATCTTTTTTCACTAGTCCATAAATCAACATCATAGTTTTTATTATGCTCCATTCAGCCCTTTTTTCCCAATACTTTTTCACACGTTTTATGAGGTTGCGTGTAGCTTTTTCATACATTAAAACATGTAAGGTAGTTTTAATATTTTAATATGTAATTAATGTATTTGTTTCCAAATATGTTTTTCGTAAATAAATCATTATATATATATATATATATATATTTTGTTTCTTAGGATATCTCCACAGTCGGTAGCCATGAGAATAATCCCTTAAAAAATTTGAGCACCATTGTAGAGAGTTATCTTCTCCCAAGCAATGTTCTTGTTCTCCATACAAGTATCTAAGAATTGAACTCTGAAATAATGATTATTATTTTATATTTATTTTTAAGAAAAACACCATATTAAATAAAGATAAATATAAAAATATAATATTTATTTAAATATAGTTAATTAATTTATTGGGGTTGAGATTCAGTTAAAATGCTTGTTTATATTTTTTTAACAAAAGGAGCATTAACTTATATTTATGTATTTTTGTGCCCAAATTTCTACCCATGGTTTGATAGCATTTGAAAGGGCATAATATTAAGAAAAATGCCTCCATGTTTAAAAATTAGGGAAAATGATAAGTAAGGATTTGATAACAAGATTAATACCAAATCAAGATTTTAAAAAAATTAGTGCTAAAACGTGAGAGAAGAAATACTAAATTTGAGAATTTTAGTTGTGAAAAGATCTTGACACAAATTTTTTTCATGAGTAATAATTCAAATTCTCTTGATATAAAAGAAGTTTTTAATGATAAATATATAGTAGATTGCAGCAATGAATCATCGTTATTGAAATTCTGAATTGTGCTATCTCATTTTCAAAATCAATATAATATTTAAACATATTAAATTACACAACTCTCTAATGACTGTATTTTAAATTGTATAAATTTTTACTTTTACAGATTTTAATAAATTATATATATATATATCAATTGCATATTATTTTGTTCTTAACTTATTAAATTCAAACTGATCTATAGAAAGTGCTTGGTTTCATTAATGAAGATAGTTGGACCAATTTATCTCAAGATTATAAATTCAAGTATGAGATATGTTGTCATATTAAATGAAAATGACAAAATCAACCTCTGCATACTCGAGAGGTTGCCATTGATGACAACAGTCTCACATAGTATGGTTTGGATTAGTTTGAGCTATTGATAATAATAGAAATTGTTAAATGAATCTAGTACACAACGTCATTTATGATTCATTCAATAAAAACATGATATTAAAAATAAATTGATTCTAACATTAATAATAGTAGAGAAAAAAACAAGAACTTAAATGGACATTCTATTATAAAAATGAGTTTATTAAAAATAATGATACATCATGTTTTTTTGATTAAATTAGTGTAATTTTATTGGATAGACAGTAAACGATGTGGTGCACTAAGTTTATATAAAAGAATTTCTGTTAGAACTCATGATTAATTAATGGTGATTATCTTAATGTCCAAATAGTCACTACCTTTATTTTAAAATAGCTACTATTATTACTCTATTTAGTATTATAAGGCTTTTTTCATTGAATTACACTCTCAATTAGTTACGTAGTTATTTGTATTTAAAATTACACACTTTTTTTATATTTATCTTTATTTAGTAAGGTGTCTCAATTGAAAAATTTTATCAATTAAGTCCCTTAATTAAGTGTATTTTAAGAAAAACCCAATTAATTGTATATTGAAAAACCCAAAATACTTTATACTATATTTTAACATTTTACATTTAAAATGTCAAAGGACCTTGTATTTTCAAATGTGAAATTAAAATATTTTTTGTCCGGAAAAATATTTTTTTAAAATATGAAATTGAGGTATTACTGTATTACTGTTTGTTGGTTATATGTCCTTTAGCCTTTTTGAACTGTTCCTGCTAAATTAAATATGGAACTCTGTATTGTGTCCGTAGAAGATACTTCTAGCAGAATATAATGTAGTAATATTATTTATTATAAATTATATATTTATATTGACATTAGATAAAAATATATAAAACAAACAATTCATACATACTCTATCATTCAAGATGTGTTGAGTTTTACGTAATGGTAAAACTATGCTTCTATGAAAACATGATTCTAATTATAAACTTAATAAAATTAAGCAACCAAAGACCCAAAAGAAAGTGTGAGATCTTCCAAAATTGCAAGTTAGGGTAACGAATAAACACTTTGAGAATTTGAATTGGCTTAGGTTGCACTCCAATTAGCTAGGCCACCCCATGTCTAATTGTAAATGATGACTCATCCACTTGAGCTTAAGTAAGCATCTCTGCTTTTTTATCTCCAAATATTAAAGCTTAAAAAACCTCAAACAAATCAAAATCTGTTTGGATCACCTGGAATCCCCTGTCTTTTCTTTCTTGAGTAACTTTTAATATTGCAATGATGCCGCAAAATCATGATGGAGATATGTTGCAGAGTGATTGCGTGTCCTTTTAATTAATTAATTAAGAAATGTATTTTTTTTTGGCAAAAGAAAAGCCACTAACAAAAATCATATGATCATATCTTAGTTAAAATTGATAAGATATATATCAATTAAGTGAGTGATTGAAAATTTAAACTTCAACTCCAATATATATAGTAATTTAGTTAGAAAAGATTTATTGATTGCTCTTAATTCTTCTGAAAAAAAAAAATATCTATTATTAGCAGAGTTTATTTTTTATACTTATTTGAAAAAGCAGGTGGTCAAATCCGACGTTTACTTTGTTGCATGTTGTTACCCTCTTTTAACTGTCCTCTCCTCCCACAACATTGACAGCTAACATCGCATGTGAACAAAAGATACACCTGCCTCTCAACACATGATTAATTCCGCATTACAACCAAAACTTAAAAATCCAATTTTTTATTAATTATATTTAAAATATGAAACACTAGAGATTTCACTCAAGAGTCTCAAAAATATCACTTCCAAAATATAAAAGGGAATGAAATGTGTTGATAGAAATCCATTGGGACTAAAATAACCTTGATGGTTCACTTTTCAATGGTCCTGTATTTGAATTGCAAGTTTCGTTTAGCCTTCAGTTCAGCACTTGAGTTATAATCACTCCTTGTGTCGAACAACTTTCTTGCAAAATTACATGTGAACCCCTCACTTTAAGAAAAATCACTATAGTGTATGTCAATTTTATAATTTTGCATTTCCTCTACAACTCTAGACAAAAAAAAAATATTTAGATTCAAAAACTTCTTTGATATGTAATATTTTAACTCAAGCCCCATAAATTCAAATTCAGCATTTTAAATTTACAGGACCCAAACATTAAAAACAATTGTTCAAAAATTAATTTTTTGTATAATTAATAAAACCTAGTCTAAAAAAATCATCCTTTTTTATGGTAGCTTTTTTACTTCTAAAGAAAAACTCTATTAACTATTTAGGTTGGTTATTCCATTGTACCATCTAATCTAGCAATGTGATCTTTTATTTTAAGAAAAAAATATTATTGATACTTTTTCTATAGCAAGCTAATAGATTGTTCTCATGTTCTTGAAATTAAACAAAAACGTATTTTATTTATTTTTTGGCCAGAAAAACATATTTTATGTATCTCTTGATCATCGTCACTTTAGAATGATACCCTAGATATTTTTAGTGAAGTAATTGTAAGTTCTCTATATTTTTAATATAAAAATACAAAGATTTTTAATAAGGCAATTGTCCCCAGATCATCAGCGTCTCCAACAACCTTTAATCAAAAGCTGATATGTAAATCTAAACTTATTTAAAGGATTTCCATCAAATTTAAGGGGGGGAAAAACTTTTATCATATTATTGTATCGAGATGAGATACAAAAATAATATTCACAAAAACGACCATATTAATGTCTCAACATAATTTTTCAAAAATTAAAATGTTGCTTATACTTATGTGATTATCTTTTCATACCTAGTGTAATTCATTTTCTTATTAAATTTTTATTATTTTTCAAATTATTAATTTTTGAATTAATTTATCTTTCATCAATGACTCAACCATTATATATTCACCAAAGCCCAAAGGAGGTGGGGAGATATTATGAATTGTGCTAAAATTTGGGGCAATATTTATATTTGAAGAATACATTTTTGTAACAATTATTTGATATTGGATATTGTTCAAACCAGATTCGAAGCGCTAGCCCTAAAAGGAGAATTGCAGAAACCAAATCCAGTTTTGCGAGAGCACAAGCCTAATGTCTAGCCGGCCTTACTAAGAGTAGATGAAATGTTGTGTTTAGGGAACTCGTGAACTCAATCTCACCCACTCTTTCTACTACTCAAAATATACGACATACTCACCTTGCCTCCCTATATGATGAAGCCCAGAGTCTCAATGATTTGATGGCATGAATAGTTACCTGCTCCTTCTAGTATCAATGTTCAAATTTAAAAGAGAGTGCTATTGTCTTTTTCTATCAATATGCAACGAGTGTGTAACTAGAAATTTATCGACATTTCAACCCAATTAAACAAACTTGCCTAGCACAATACTCTAATTTTGACCTAACATCACCTTAAGCTTGTTAAATGCGACTCTTTATGCCATTATAGCATAGGCTCCCTCTGCTATATTACTTTATCTCCTCCTCCATCTAACAGGGCACTCTTCATAGTTATACTCACTAGTTGTAATGTACGTCTTGACATTACTAGAAACACACCACACATAATATACTATTATGGTAATTAGAATTAGACAAATCTATAACTTAAATTTGCTTAATAGAAAAAAGTTAAACTTAAATTATATTTAGCAAACATTTCAAAAAGTTTGAGATCCCAATAAATCCTTTTTAAAATGTTTGAGCTCAAACTTTAATTGAGGAATTAGAGAATTTGAAATAATAGGAAGCATGAAAATCATACAAGATAAGATAAAAAATCAAAGTAGAGTCAAACGAGCCAAAATAACATTTCTGGCATGATATATCATGGCCTAATCCACATACGTTGCAGCATATGGCACAATAAATACATTTCATCATTTTTAGCATTGTAATGCTGCATGCATATTTTACATTGTGGCTAAAAGTAGATTTCATGACAACAACAGATTGTTGTGACAGACTTTTAGCTAGACTTCTGGTACATCCTATATCTTCATCCAACGTCTAATTGGGGTGATTTAGGTGTTTACTAAAAGTTGATTCGATGACCTAGTTAATGGCACTGACCTCATTTTAAAATTTTATCATATCAAAAAGTTAGACACTTAAAACTAAAACTATCACTTTCTCAAATTTTTCAAATTCTAAACTTTCAAAATCCAACTGCAGTGCCATTAGCCCAAACAACTACCTAAAACATACTCATGGGACTCAAGACAACATGTGCAACACTAACACACGTATATACCACATATTACATTTTTTTACTCCTTAACCCCAATTTCATCAAAAAGTAAAAAGGAGGTAATTATCACTCAACTAAACAAAATAATCATTTATAACCATCAATTTACCATAAACATACTTGCATCATTATTTTGGCCTCAACTATGTATTACAACACATGCATTTTGATCTAGGGCAACCAATCACAAAATCATGTAAATGGTGCAAGTAATCCACATAATATTCTTTGTTGGTAATATCATAATAATCATACATTATCAAAAGAAATATGAGGCATTACAATAAAAAATTAGTTCCTAAGCCTTAGAAGCCTTTCTCTTGTTCTACCCTAAACTAGCATATGTAAAATGTTAAATGAGGGGTGAGAAGCTGCTTAATAATTAAGGTAATCTAAAGCATGCTCATGCAAGTCAAGTAACCATAGGCATGCAAAGTAGACAATTATTAGAGATAATGAACATTATTAATCACAAATTACTCAATGCAATGGATTGTCATCAAACTCCACCAATCCTTTATTATTATTGACTAAATAAATAGGTTACACAATAATTAGGAGCCAGACCCATGTGATTGGGCTGGTCCAAACTCTTTATTCATGACGGATGACCTAACCAAGGCCTCACACTATGAATTTCCTTATCTTAAACACAAGGATGTTACAAAACCCTATTACCAACTTTACTAGTTGGAGTTTAAGGGCACCTTCGTTGAGCGAGGTTTAAGGACAAGTCAAGAACAATACATTAAGGCCCCGCAGTGTTGGTGTGATCCACAGACACAAATCACTATTACACAAAGGTAAAGTCCTACTATTAATATGATTATGCAAACATACCACATGTTGAATCACATAGCATATCCAATTATCATCATTATACTCATTTTCATCAATAACTTTTCCGAACTCAAGAGTTTAAATTATCATTTCAACATTCCACAATTACTTTAACATATGAACCCTACTTGCATTTTTTCAAAATGAAAACAATATGTAAATTCATAAAGTTATATATAGAAAACATAAATTTAAGTTCACAAACACATACAATTTCTTTAATAAGAAATGACACAAATTAAATTTTCTCTAATTACCTCAAACATTTGAAAACTCAAATGTTACCCCAATAACCACTTTCTTCCTAGCTAAATTCAAGCTCTTCTATGCTTTACGACATTAGTCTATAAATAACATTAACCATCTTCGCTAATAAACATCAAAACCAACACTTTCAACTTCTAATTTCACATTTTAACAACCAAATTTCCTAACCACAAGCTAAATCTCACAACCAATGCATTTATTAACTCCTATTAACTTCATTTAGCTTTCATTAGCTTGGATAATTACTAATATAACAATCAACAATCTAAAATCATCCTTTAAAAGCCTAGGGTTCGTGCAAATTAGATGACTCAAGCTCACAATCTTGTAAAAATCTATAAACTGGGTAATTCTTGTTAGTTCAATTTAGACTAATAGGTTTGAACCCATAATCATGAGTCTGAAAATCATCATCTTCCAACCTTAAATGTTACTTCCAAAATGTATAGAAAGAAAGAAAAGAGATAAGGAAGACATACATTGGTAAAATTAAGCTCCAATCACCTATAAAATGTCTAAAAGTTGATGTCCTAACAGAGCTGATTTTTGACACCATCATCTCTCTTACTCTTGTTTCTCTTCCTATTTCAATCATTTTTTAGCTTTTAAAGCTGATTTCTAACATTATGCTACAACATAAATGCATTTTGTCGCAACATAATGTATAGTGGGCTAAATTTTAATTTTTTCTTCTCAATTTAAGCCCAAGTGATTCAATTCACTTTTGAATTCAATCTAAAGGTTAAAGCCATACCTAATAGGCTCATTAGCAGTCTCTCATTGCCCTCACACAAATTAATACTCAATTTTACCAAACTATCATTGGTTAGTTCACTTAATCCAGGCATTAAGTCCAGGATGTTACACCAGCAATGTAAATCAACCTCATGCATTACTCAGGGTACTCTTAGTTTCTCACTTCGTTTTGGCATTCCAAAAAATTGTGGTAAGAGACCTTAGTAATCCATATAATCATTCATCTAAACTCTCATCTTGAGGATCTACTTCTCTCATACACTTGGCAAATCCTCAAAGGGCATGATGCTATGAACCTAAATCCCAAAACCAAGTCAATAGATATATTTTCACGTAATTCAATTTGAGTTCTTTTTTTTGCAGCAAGAAATCAAGTTTCTTTAACGTTGAATAATAAGTATGAGAGAATCTCATCTGAGGTCCTTATAATGGAAAATTTTTTTTTACCTAAAGCCCAATATATTATGAATTATTTTTGCAGGCCTAAAAACTCCAAATGCAAATATGTTTCCGAGTGAAAAGATGCATTTGGTCAAATGTACAAATTTATCAAATATATGTACAGCACAATGTCTGTAAAAACATGACTAGGTCTACACGTAAATAACACAATGTCTTTTTAGTATACATAATCTGTGTGATTAAATTAACTAATAATGTACAAGTTTCTCATATATATGTACAATATAATGTTTATAAACAACATGACAAGATATACAAGTGAAAAACACAATTTCCATATATTATACATATTTTGTATGGTTAAATTAATAATATATAAGTTTTTCAAATGTATATACAATACAATATTTGTTTATTATACTTAGTTCATGTGGATAAGTTGAACAACAATATATAAGTTTTTTAAATATTTTATAACACAATATCCATAAAAAATGACAAGATCCATGAACAATACAATGTCAGGTTATTATACACATTCCTTGTAGTCAAGAGCAAGTGCAATTTTTCAAAAAAGATATTTGTATTTAAAATCTTTGAACGCATGGAAACGATTCAGAATATATTGGATTTAAGGTGTTTTAGGTTCAATTATCTGCTTAAGTAATTTATTTTAATTGGCTGGATGCGTAGTCAATTCATATGTGCAATGTGTTCACACGAGCGGGAATTCTCGCAGAACTGAGTCACGCGAAGGAGAAGGAATACACTGCTTTGCTTTTGACGGATGAATTCATTATTCATTATTTTATAAAAAAGTTAGTTCGAGGTAACTTCTCGAGTGGGTAGAAAAGATTCACACCATCCGATAAATACAATTAACTACTGCATTAAAAAAAGTAAAAATCTTGGGGTCAGATAATAATATAAATAACACTTTTAGAAAAGCCAACCTCGCAAGTGTGTCAGTGTGTGTATTACATGTATATATAGGATGAATTATAGAAAATTTTTAATCTGATTGAATGATAAATATTTTTAATATTGTATAAATTTTAAGATAAAAATCATTTTTGCAATCATCCTGATTATTTTATTTTTAAAATTAATTTACACACATACATCCCCAAATTATATATAGACTCGCCCAGAACTATATATAGAAGTTCTTTTGAATTTTTTTTATCCCAAACCTCCCGTAAAATAAAGAAAAGATCAATTTGTAAAAAAAATATTTTTTATTACATCACCCAGTTACATCCTTTAAAACCCAAGGACGTGAAAAATTATTAAATAAATTTAATACATCATATTATTTATAATCTATTTAATAAAAATATAACATTCAAATAACATTAAATAAAAATTAATTTTAATATTAATGATAGTTTAAAAAAATAAAAAATTAAATTAATAATATATTTTAAAAATAAATTTATTAATAATGATGATATATTATATTTTATTTGATGGAACAGCATAATTTTATTAAATAGGACATTAATGCCTCTATTTAAAAATTTCTCATTGCCTGTTACTGGGTGAATGTAGGCACGCGCTGCAGCGCGTGAAGAAATATAAATTAAAAAGGCACCACTACGGATGGATGGCCACTGGCCAGCTGGAGGGTCACGCAATATGGGCGGCTCACATCATTACAATCTTCGAAAACGAACACGTTTTGGCACAGCACATGTCGTATTTCCACGCGTCGCCGTCTCGGACCCTCGACGAAGGAGGCAGCGATGAGAGATTAACTATGAGGGATTGTGTCACGTGACGTTCACGTGGACCGTGGTCCGAGGAGGAGCACGTGAAGATCATTGCTTCGTTCGCCTGCCCGTTCTTCTTTCTTTCTTTTTTTTACCCCTTTGCTTTTCAGCCTTTTTTGAAAATTAGACGAATAGTAAAAAAGAGAGAAATTTGGTTGGCAACGTGTCCGGCGTGTGTTCCGTTTTCAGAGACAAAAAACAGCCACGTCATTCAGATTCATAGTCGGGCCCACCTCTAGACGTGCAATTTTTTAATAAGGATAATATAAAGTAAAAGAACTCAGAAACAGTTTAACCAAGAAAAAAACAGCATTAATTAAGAACATAAAAAGAAAAATTTATTTTAACTGAAATTATTTTTATCAGACGTATTTCTTAGTATTTTTAAACAAGTTATTATTTTTTGGTTGTTTATGATTTTAATTTATGCGCTTTTTTATTTTCGACTTAGTTGTGAATGTTTTTGTCATTAAGTTTTAAAATAATACTCTCTCGTATCCTCATTGTAAAGACAAATGAACTACTTTACTTACATTAGGGAAATCAATTTAAAGTAGCTAAGTGTCAAAAAAATTTTCATTTTACAAAATTACCCTTAATCAAGTTGAGATGAGATATATTATGAGAGTGTTAAAGAAATAAGAACTTTAGAAATGCTATGCTTGTTTCATTAACTTTTATAAAAGATCCTGTACTGAGAACTACAAAATGTAAAGATATCCTATAAACATGATTGAAAGGAGTACATGTTAATAATCAAATGTTTTTTCAATGTTACTATAATGACCAAAAAAAATTATACGTGAATATCAACGTTGGCTCATCTTCTAAATTATTTCAAGAAGAAACAAGGTATACGTGCTAATAAAAATAGTCAAGTGAAGATATATTATTTTAAAACGTGTTTTTAATAACAAAGTAGCTTCCTCACAAGGGATGAAGGGTAAATTTTCTCAACTATGTTTACTATCTGCACATAAAAACTGAAAAATGAACAAGCTTAGAAAATGATGAGACCGTTTATCAGTTGTATTAAAACAAGTGAACGACTGGTGCCATTTTTATGGATGCTATAAAATCACAGGCTTTTGATTTTGAGGAAGACTGCTTTGGTGGAGATGCCAAAAGCCCCAAAAAGTAATGAACTAACGATGTGGTGAAGAGATCAAAGGAGGGTGAAATGTTGAGAAAATAAATGCTCAGGTCTGCTGGTGGCGAATCATTTATCACGCACGCACGCACAACAATTGTGCTCCCTTGACCAACCCAGCACTTCAATACTCCCTCTAATCCCAAGAATTTATTCTGATCTTATTTATAAGGTATTTTTAATAATTATTGTGTTTATTAAATGTTGGAAATGTGATTAAATGCTGTAATATTTTATGTTTAAATTGTATATATTTAATAGGAATAATGTATGAAACATGTTGATTTTCTAGATCAAGTTGTGGAGATTAAGATTTTTTTTATTCTAATAAAAATATTAAAAGTAATTTATAAATAAAATTAAAAGGAGTATCATCCATTTCTGTATTCACGGAGGGCATAATTATTGTCGCTTTTATGAATAACACCAACAGTTCCTCCACACTACTCCCTTCATTCCCCAATATAGGAGAAAATAATAAATTCATACAGATTAATAAAGTTGGTTAAATATAATAATCATATTTGAGGACTGAATTATCTCGATGATTAATAAAACAAATTTGTCTTGTGAAAATAAATATTGATTTTATGAGAAACAATTAGGGGAAAAATATAATAAATACTTATTGAGATTTGTAATTTTGCTTAAACATAAAAGCAAAGAGACACTAATGATAATTGGATCTAGTGAAAGGAAATAAACTCTCATGACGTGATGAATCAATATTTGAATCTCTATTATAAAAAGTGTCCACATTTAATGTCCGATAGTACTTTAAACATGATTACCTTTTTAATAGGAGCTGACCTAAGCTGAAAAAAAAAATCTTCTTTTTTTAGTTTTTTTTTTGGTACTAGGCCGCCTAATATCCTAGGATATCCCGAGTTTATTATCCACCATAGACTAAATCCAGACCCTCGTGTTGTAGACCTTACGGAAGTTATGGGTAACGATGGCATGATCCATTGGAGGTTGCTTTAACTTTTATATCTGTCACTCCTTAAGGTTCAAATCTTTGTCCTAAAAAATATTGATAGTAGTCCTTGCCAATTCTATTGAGTATTAAGTGCCTATTGGTTCTTTTAGTTTTTGTGATAAAGAGTATGCTTGTTGTCAGTGATTACCTGCCCCAGGCCTTAAAAATGATTGGAATAAAGTCCCTTCACATCAGGGAAACCCAATGGGCCCTGAAGACGATACACCATTCAACTTGAGCCCAAGACGAGTAAGGCAAGAGTCGCCCAAAAATACAAGAAATGGAGACAAGAGCAAAAAGCCGAACACGAGAGTATCCAATTCGATAATGTCAGGACTGGTGTGGGCTGGGTTTTTAGAGAACCATAATCCCATTGACAATACAGATAATGAAAAGAAGAGTATCGTGGGGCTTCTCTGCACCAAATATACGTGTTTGTTAATGCCTCGTTGATTCAGTCCAAATAAACCTTGATTGTCTCTCTCGTGAGCTCAAGATGATCCTAGTCCTTAAAAATCATTTCAAAATTCAATTCTTGAATGTGTGTATAAAAGAACATTATTTGAGAAAGGACAATCTTTTAAATGATGTTTAAATTTTTCAGGAGGTTAATCTCACAGCTGCCAGTTGTGAGGATACTTTGGGCAATAAAAAAAAAAAAATGATCTTAGTCTTGAGGAAGAGATGGCGGGAATCAATTATCTATTTTTGTTATTTTATTTTTTTGGTTTACATGAGCACATTTAACAATGGGTTAATGGGGCAGATTTGCCCAAGAATTGAAATTTTTTGATGGAACATTTCTGCCTTGGAACTTTCAAGAATAGTGTTTTTTCATCCTGCTGTTAATTCCTCCATCTGTTGATCGTCAAAATTGAAATTTGACCCACAAAATGACACGTTAAATTGGAAAACCTTACTTGTGGCATGGTGATTGTACTTCTCTTACCCTCTTCTCCTCTCTCTCCCCCCTTCTCACTCACATTTTACTTTCAAATTGTATCTGCTCGCTAATGGCATCTCGATTAGACGATGAAACAAGAATTAGAGTTCAAACTCATTAGTCTGCAATTCGTGATACCCTGTTAAAGCCCCCACTTGATTCGAACATTTTTCAAAAACAAGAAGAAACAAAGTACAGAGCGAGAGAGAGGGGGGGGGGATACCCAGTTTGCTACCCAGAGTTACCAGGCCTGCGAACAACACACGTGTAAAACGATTATGGGATAATGGGTTCGCAAGATTACCTCTCTAAGTGTCGGCTCAAGGCTCGAACTCATCCGGTGATGAGATGAACGGTGACCAAGCAACAGGAAACCATGAGAATTCAGAGACAGATAATCTTTTTTGGGACAAGTGCATCCGATGTCAAGATGTTGCCTTGGAGGCCTCGTTTGGTAGCTTGAAATCATGGAGAAAGAATGAAATTGGACATGAAATCTGTTAACATGTGTGTTTGGTATGCAATAATTATGATTCTTTGGAATCAAGATTCAAGAAAATTTGAACAGAATCCAATTTCATCATATGCATCATGGAATCCAATTCCATGGTTCCCTTTCTCCAATTTACCCCTTCTCTCTCCTCCAATATATTTTTTTTTAATTTTAAAAAGGACACTTTAGTCTTTTCGTATTTTAAGTACTTATATTTTATTAAAATTATATCAGGATTCTATCATCATACCAAACACACTTTTAAATTCTATTCCAATTTCAATTCGATTTCGATTCCGATTCCATTAAAAACTCTTCCATCATACCAAACATGGCCCGAGAACTTGGAGAAGTGACGAATTAGATGTTGGACTCATCACTCAGGCTCAACATGTAAGGTTTTATAATTTAACGTGGCATTTTTGTGAGTTAAACTTGAGTTTTGACATTCAACAGGCGGAAGATTTAAGGATAGGGTGAAAAAGCACTCTTCTTTTTTTTTTTTGAAGTTCCAAAAAAAAAAGTTCCATCAAAAAGTTCAGATACCTATGTGCCTGAAGAAAAAATTTTAAGGAAAATTTTCCATTTAACCCTTTAACAATTTCTTTGGGGGAAGAAATGATTAGTCACTAATAAAATGCATGCTTAGAATATAATAATGAAGACTCACAACATAGTGTAATAACAGGCCAACTGTTAGTGCAACAAGTAATAAGATGCTTGAAAGATACAATTTTTCATCAACAGGCGTTAGTTTTACTGAAAGATGTTATGATTGTTTAATTCAACTTGGTGTAAATACAAAACAAAACAAAAAATCTTTGAGATAACCATTCCTAATTAAACTTGATAATACTAGAATATGATCTAGTCTGATAATTACATTAAAAAAATACAGTTTCACAAATCTCATAAGAAGGAAATCCTTCTCAATAATGTGTCATTTATTATAATATGAATTTTCAAGAATTAAAAAAAAATAAGGAGTAGGTTTTGTGGTGAATATTAGGGTGAAAGTGGGTCACGAATACACAAGGCATGACAAGGGAAGCATTATATTTGGAGGATAGCTTCTTAAATAGGAAAAGATTAAAGTACAAATCTGTCTTTAATATTTCCAGCTAGGTTCAAGCCATATCCTAAAGTATTTTTTGACACAATTTTGCCTCAATGTTTTTTAATTCAATCACAGATACACAATTTTGACTGCTATGGCTGCGTCAGCCTCAACACCATCGCTTGCGTTCTTCTTCATCCATCTCACCTCTTTGGCTCTTCAGCCCTCTCTCTCCTCCATCGTTCAATATGAAAGCATGAAGATGAACTCTTTTTTTTTTTTTTTTGGGTTCGAAAATGAAGAGGCACCACTTGTTATTTTGTTGTTTTTTAATTCCTAAAATAGATGTCACGTGGTTGTCAACCCAACAAATCAGGGTCAAACTAATTGTTAAAGTTCGAATTTGTTAGCTTAAGTGACATTATATTATTTTAAAAAATGTTGAGGCGAAATTGCACAAAAAAACTTGAAAATATGAGATGCATCTGCATAAAAATTTTGAAATTAGATTCGTATCTCAACTCAACAAAAAAAGGATGTAAATGCATATATTTGAAATAATGAGTGGTTGTGAATGAAATATTGAACAGTGAAGCTGAAGGCGGAGAGCAGCAATAATTGATACGAGGTACCACCACTCTCTTTCTCTATTCATTTTTAGGACCAATTCTAGTTGGAAGGGTCCCATCTCTGTGTGTGTGTGTGTGTGTGATCTGTGAAGTCCTTTGTTGTATAATCTAATACCGCCTTCGTACCCTTAG
Source organism: Prosopis cineraria (assembly GCF_029017545.1). Lineage (NCBI taxonomy): Eukaryota > Viridiplantae > Streptophyta > Magnoliopsida > Fabales > Fabaceae > Prosopis > Prosopis cineraria. Next base: position 42,390,300 of record NW_026555343.1, on the reverse strand, counting down.
TTGTACGCCTGTACCTCACTTCCTCTCTCACACTTATTTTTCTTTTGCCCTGCACGCTGTGTCCAGGATTCGCAAGAAAAAGATGCCAAGGACAAAACTTGTACTTACTTGCTAATAACTATTGTTCTAATTGATAAAATTTGACATATACTTTATAGCATTATAAAATCTTATAGCTCATGTGATGATGTAAGAGCTTTTTGAATTTGAAAATATGACAAAATTTTAAGAAGTCCTGATTTTTAATTCACCTAAATTTTTTAAATATGGAATCTCAAGCTTGAATTCCTGCAATTGCAGAAAAATAGTTTTTAAAAACTCCCTCTAGTCAATGTACGAATCTGACATAGTAAAATAGCGTGCGAAAAAAAAAAAAAAAAATCTGATGCCATGTTTGGTTACTTGAATTTTTGTTGATGAGATGGGAATAAAAATGGGGTTCTTTGTGTGGTTGGGTTTGGTTCACTCCTTTCATCCCCCTGCAGTGAGGATTCAAGGAGTCGAGGGAATGTGCATTGCACTATTGACCAATTGACCAGGAATGAGACATAAAAAGACTAGAATACCCTTGCTTCTATTACTGCTTCACGAACATCTTTCCATCTAGGCGACAACCTCAACCCCTCTACTGTGGCCAATATTTATTACGCTTGGTAAAAAATAGGGATAAAAAGGGCTTGTTTGTTTTCTGCTTTTTAAAAATTATTTTTTATTTTTAAAAATAAAAAAGTTAAAAACTCATTTGAATAAATAATTTCAAATATTTTGGATTTAATTGTTTCTAAAATTATTTTTTTATTTTTTAAAAAATATAAATAATTTTAAATTGTTTTTTTTTCAAAATATACGGCATTTAGTTTTTGGAAATTGCAGTTTGGCCAATTTTTTTCACAAAACACTACTCTATAATCATTATTATCAGTTTATTTTTAAAATTTAAAATTTTTTAAATTGATATAATCAAACAAATTTTCATTATATTTTGTTTGGAAAAATAATTTCAAAAATTAAATTACAAAACAATTTTTAAAAATAAAAAATGTGAACAGGAACTAAACAGGTCCAAAACCTCTCAATTTCACATTCAAGCTAGAGACTGCAGGTGAAAAAGCTACATCAAAACAATATAATATATTAAAAAAAGACATACATTTTGATTCTTGCACTTTACTCATGTTTTATTATAGGTTCCTGTATATTTTTTTGAAATTTTAAATTCCTATACTTTCATTTTTTGGTATTTTAGTTCATCAAAGGTCTATACACTTTGTTCATTTAGGGACTTAAAAGATCAAAAATGAAAGTGTAGAGATTCAAAATATCAAAAAAAATATAGAGACTTATAGCAAAATATGAGTCAAGTACAGGAATCAAAATATATTTTTTTTATTAAATTATACTATATTTCAGCTACATTAAAAAAAGTAAGACTGAATATTTTTGAAAAATTGTTTTCGGCAGTCAGAAAAATAATAGCAAATATTTAATATATTTTTCCATGTTCAATTAAACACATATCTATTCCTCTTCAAGACATGCCAACCACACTTTTTTTTTTTAAAAAAAAAAACATCCCATAATTCTATTCACATCCTCATGCTCTTAACCATAAGGTTATAAAAACAAAAGAGGAGGAAATTAAAAGGCATGTTTTATTTGTTTGTTTGTTTTGTGGATGAGACCGAACATTGCAATTTAAAATAACATATTTTGATGTATTTTTTATCAGCACGGTTAAAAATCTTGTAATGCAAAATAGCATTGACAATAATACATTAACCTAATCTATACCACACTGCTGCCATCGGAGGGTGATCACATGGGATACGATCAGCAGTGGGGGGGGGGGGGGATCGTGATTCCTCCAATTTTTTAAATTTTTTTATATTATATAAATATTATATACTTTTAACTTCCTTAAAATTTTTAAAAAATTTATAATATATATAGTTTTAATATGGATCCCCTTTATTTATAAATTCTGGTTTCGCTTCTGGATACGATTGGGTAAAATGCTAGAGCTGGAAAGAGCAAAAATTGACTGTGCATGAATTTATGGCATAGTACTCAATGTTCTGACTGAAAATCTGTCCCAAATGAATGATGTGGTCTCTAGCAAAAATAAGAGCTAGATATTTTATTTTATCCTCTTGACGTGTTTAGCCTTTTCAATATACATGGTTTAAACATTTAATTAAATGTGTGACAGCTAGCAGTGTTCAAGATATACTCGGCCCAACTGACCCCGTATCGGCCTGTGCTCGTCCTGATCACATTAGGATGGGTCTGTTCCGACCCGAAAAAATTCAAGACGGGACTTTTATGAGACAAGGCCAAAATAGGGAAGGAATGGGACGGGACACGGGCCATCCATCGGGATGTCCCGTCCTGTTTATATTCAGTATATATATATATATATATTTAAATTTAACTATTATTTATTTATTTTAATTAAATTGATTTTTAATGTTATTTTTAGCTTTTCTAAGACAGATACGTGGCAGAGAGGCCATTTTGTCATTTTGAAGTTCATTTTTCCCTTTCCACTTTCCAGATCCAAAGATCCCTCTGCCATTCCAAAGCTCAGTTCGGTTTCCATCTTTCCCTTCCATTCCAAAGCTCCAACTCCAAAGATCCCTCCGACGCAGATTAGTCGCCCAGCCACAGAGACAGAGTAGACCTTCGGTCCTTCGGTTACATCTTTCTACCCGAGTTCCGACGCACAAAGATAAGAGTTGACGCCTTTGCCTTTGCGACCTGGACCACGCCTCCGTCTCCACCTCCACGCCTCTGTCTCGAGCTGCAGTGCGAGGTATTTGTTGCCTCAACCCAGATCTCCACCTAAATCTTCGTCCCAGGCTCCCAACGTTGCCTCATATTTCCATAGCTATTATTCTCTTCCACCTAGATCTGGTGCTACCTCAAATCCATCATTCTCCTCGTTGTCCTCAGATCTAGATCGTTTCATTACTGATTTATTGTCTTATTGGGCCACCAAACCTTCACCCCCAAACACCAAATTGCCCCAAGGAGACTCTAACAAAAGAATATGTGCAATTTGGATATAGAGAGATAGTTGATGGCCTTGAGGTAGAATGATAAAATTTCTTTGGCAAATTCTATTTTGGTTGTATTAAAAAGATGATTTATAGTAGCAAATTTGACAGTGTGTGCTTTGTTTAATCATCCATTTATTGATGATCTTGTGGGGTTTTGAATTTAGTGAGAGCACTCCTGAACTGTCCGTTTATTGTATTGTACTATATTTGTTTGAATGTATTTAGTATATATTGAAAGCATAATATATTGGCATTTCTTCTAACTTTGCCTGGCATATCCTCCGATCGCACTTTCTAACTTTGCCTGGCTTGTCTCAAACTTTTCTAATTATTTTCTTACAATTTACTGCATTGCAATTATTTTATAATGTCACTACAGCCTCGTTATTTTCAAGTTTTAAGGCTCTTTTTTTAAATATATATTTCATTCTTCTATTCCCTAAGTGATGCTACTTGTAATTTTTCAACTCTAAGAATACTTTGAAATTAAATATCCTTTTCCTAAATTCTTGTTATCTAACGTGGGAACATCAGGAAGCAAGAGAAATTTCATTGACACAAGTAGCAAACTTTCATAAGACAATTGTTCTAAATTGCAAAGAGGTAAATCTGTTATCTCGGTGATATGTTTATATGCCCATTCTATTTATTCTTGTTTTTAAGAAAAATAAACATTAGTTAGGAAATGTGTTAATATAATTTAATTCCATCTTCTTTCTAGGCCATTAGAAAACGTCTGAGGGCTATCAATGAATCTTATGTTCAGAAGCAGAAGGTGATATTTTTATTCTCCTTTTGTTATGCTTGCTGAAAATAGTGCTGCAACAATATATTAATTGCTTGCTTGTTTTTGTCTGTTGTGAGATTTAATGGATTTTATCTCTCTACCAATTTGTTGAAAATTTTGATGACTTATCGTGCTTACTATGTTAGGCTGGTCAAATCTATGGCGTGGCTCTTTCAAATCTATTTGAATATTTAATATGAGGTTTTAATCAGTTAAGGGTTGTTGTTGTTGCTGCTATTGGCTAAATCTACATTGTAAAGAAAAATGGCCACTACACCCACCTTTCAAGAAAATGTTGAAACAATAGAAGGAGATCCTGAAAATGCTTTATCACCTGATACTGAAGAGGAAAATGAGGGAAATGAGTTAAAGAATAAAGGAGAAAGTGGAAGAATGAGACGTAAATCAACTGTTTGGGTGCATTTTGAAAGGTTGCTGTTGGACAAAACTAATGGAGAACCTCGTGCTAAGTGTAAGTATTGCCCAACAATAATTGGTTGTGACTTTACAAGACATGGGACAAATGGAATGAGAAAACATGTAAAAAGATATCCCAGAAATACGAACAAAGTAAACAAGTTGGCACAATCTTTGCTATCGAGCTCTCAATTAGGGTCATCTAAAACTTTGAGTCATCATCTATTTAATCAGCTCGATTGCAGACAAGCCATTGCTATATTTATGATAGTGGATGAGATTCCTTTTAATGTTGTGGAAGGTGATGGTTTTAAAGAGATGATGAGAAGGTTAGAAGCTCGCTTTCAAGTCCCTTCAAGAGTGACAGTTACTAGAGGTTGCTACAAGTTGTACCTTGAAGAAGCTAGAAAGTTGAAAAGGTATTTTAAAAAATTTCAAATTCATGTTTCACTCACTACTAATACTTGGACTTTCAATCAAAATGCCAATTATATGTGCTTAACTGCTCACTGGGTTGATGAGCATTGTACATATTAAAAGCGAATCTTGAATTTTTGTGTGTTGAAAATCATAAGGGAGAAACAATTGCTCAAGAAATTGAGAAATGCTTGTTGTTTTGGAGCATTGATAAGGTGTTTACAATCATAGTTGATAATGCTTCTTTTAATGACACTGTTTTGGCATCTTTAAAGGGGGTCTTGAGGCATTGGAATGGTTTAGTTTGTGATGGGGAGTTCTTGCACTTGCGCTGTTGTGCGCATATCTTAAATTTGATTGTTTCTGATGGTGTGAAGGATATACACAAGTGTATTGAAAGCATTTGAAATGCCATTAAATATGTGAGATCTTCTCAATCAAGGTTTCATAAATTCAAGGAGCTTGTGAAAAAAATGAAAATTGATTCAAAGAAGCTACTAAGCATGGATTGTCCAACTAGATGGAATTCAACTTACATCATGTTAGAGAGTGCAATTAAATTCTGCAGCGTTTTTGAGAGGATGGAGCAGCAAGATAATGATTATAGAAACTTCTTCTTAGATAAAAATTTGATTGGTCCCTCTAATGAAAATGATTGGAAGGATGCAAAAGATTTTATGATCTTTTTGAAGGTGTTCTATGATATTACTTTACAATTTTCAGGATCACTTTATGTGACCTCAAATGTTTGCTTTCAATAGATAGTTGATGTCTTGGCAATTTTATATGAAAGTGCAAACAATCATAATTCCTTTCTTTTTGATATGGCTAAGAGCATGTGACCAAGTATAATAAGTATTAGGGGAACTTAGAGAAACTTAATCTTTTGCTTGTGGTAGCAGTGGTACTTAACCCAAGGTATAAAATGAAATATTTGTAGTTTGCTTTTGAGGATATGTTTCCTGAGACTACACAACGTGAAGCTATGACAAAAAAAGTCTCAAATGTCTTGTATCGTTTATATGATCATTATTCAAGTGGGGTTGACACATCTTAGACTCAAAGTTAAAGCCAGAGTCAGACACAAGGAGCAAGTAAAAGTAGTTTGACTCAATCACTTGGATCAGATCGTAGGCCTTTAACTTCCTTAAGTTCTAGGTCTAGGGCTTCATTTCAAAGGTTTCTTGCCCAAATAGAGATTAAGGTTTAAGCAGATAAGTATGCAGAGGTGGACAAGTATTTGCACGATGAGTTAGCTGAAGCACTTGATCTAAATTTTGACATTTTAACATGGTGGAAATTGAATTCAGCTAAATATAAAGTCCTTTCATTGATTGCACATGATGTATTGGCCATGCCTGTTTCCACAGTGTCTTCAGAATCTACATTTAGCACAGGAGTTCGTGTAATTGATGATTTTAGGAGCTCCCTATCTCCAAAGATGGTTGAGGCACTAATTTGTGCCCAAAACTGGCTATCTCCATCAACTGCGAAACTAAAAGGCGTTGATGTTGATAATTTTAATAATATAGAGCAAGCTGTGGAAGGTAAAATCATTTTTTATATTTGATTATTTCTTTTAATATGATTTAACTTTTTGTTTATCTATATTTAATAATTTTTGTTTATATTGTGTTTATTGTTTTATTTTTAGAAGAATCATTAGCTTCAAATATCTCATTTGAAGAGGAAGAGTAATGAGTTGAAGTTGAAGTTGTGCTTGGAGCTTAAGTTGTTGATTCTTGACTTGTTGCACTTATTACTTAGAAGTTACTTGTCTTTGTTGAGCTGTATTTGCTGAATTGTTGTTGCTGTTTGTCTTTTGAATGTTGCTGCTGCCTGTTGAAATGTTCTTTGTAGACTTGATTTAATTTTATTTTTTGTTACTACTTTTTTTCCTTTAGTGGGAAATCTTGGTATTTCCAAAAGCATCCTTTTTTCTTGAATTTTTTCCTACATGACTAAGCATATTCTTGTGGGGAAGATGACGACATCACTGGTTGAGACTACATTGTATGACGAAGGTTGAGAAAAAGTGGCAGGTTTAGATTTAGTACCTTGACAGTTGACACAGTATAGCTTTGCTTACAAAGCATGCAGTCAACTTGTGTCTTCTAATTTGTTTCTTTTTCTGTCATAGCAATTTTTAAGTATTAGGGTTATGATGTGAAAGAGCTTCCTGAAGAGTACAGTGAATCACTTATAAATTGTAGGGCATGCTAAAAATAGGTTCTTTTTCAAAACCTTATTGTGTTTTTACAGTAATTTTAATTCTGCAATTAATGATAAATTAATTATAGGAATACTTCAGGTGAACAGCAAGACTGAATTTTTTATTTCAATATGATTTTGTAGGGAAGGAATTTGAAGTGATCGAGAATATGGGAAGAATTCAAGTGCTGTTCAAATGGAAGCAGTATGAGGTAATTTTTCTCTCTCCAAATCTCCCATAAAATTAGGACATTGTTGAGAAATATTTTTAAAGAAAAAGATTTGGGTGTTGAGTTGTGAAAAAAATTTAATTTATATGGTTGAGTTGTGAAAAAAAAGATCTGGATGCTTTTTCTTGTTAAGTAATAAGTTGAAAGATTGTAACAATCTCGTTGATTCGGGACGTCCCGGTCCCGTCCCGACTCCTTTTGGGACGGGACAGCTTCTAGGACGGGACAAGACACGGGACAAATTTTTAGTCTCGATTATTTTTCGGGAGGGGCCACGGGACAGGGGTGTCCCGATCCCGTCCCATCTCATGAACACTCTAGTGACAGCTACACATGTAGCTTTTTTTGCATGCTGTAGAAGCTTTTACGCACATATCCATGAATCTAAGAAGAACGATAACACCAATTTAAATTTTTTCTCTTTTGCTGAATAAAACCTTTAATCTCCGGCTAGCTTGCTGGTATTGTATATTCTTATTCATTCCATTCTTTATAGCATACTCTTACAAATTTCGATAATTGAGGAAAGAAAAGAAACAAACATCACAAAGGGACATCTTTACAAAATAGTACAAACGCTTTCGCATATATGAGCGTTTTGTAAATGCTTCTCCAATAGCAAAAAAATAAATGTTTTGAAAAGCTTTTTTTTTTCCTGTAATAATGATTAAAATAATTCAATCCACTATGCCAGTAAGCAATAATGCTCAAAAATTTTAATAATTGTAAGTCTTTAAAAATTGAGTATTTAAATAACCATAAAAATAATATATGATTCATAAGATTTTCATTGAGTTATTTGACCTAATTAAGCTTCACCATTAATCAATTTATTGAGACTGCAAAAATAGAATGGCCTTGAGAACAGGGTTTGGTTCTTTTGTCAATTTGGTGTTAAATTATATATCCTGAAATATGTGAACTTGAGATGCCCCAAAGATATGATAATATCTGCTCAAAAGTCAAAATTATCCCGTGAACGTAGATGACATCTAGAGTGTTGGCCAACAATGGTAATAAATGATTTAGAATAAAATAATTAATATTATTTGATTTTTTTTTTTTTATGTTCAATGGTAGGCGTGGTCCTTACTATGCGGGAAAAGAGGATCCAATAAAGTTTTCATCGCATTAAATCAATGATAGCAACCCCGAAACAATAATTCGCTTCCAACCTTATTATACGCACAAGTTTTATGTTAAAAAAAAAAATCCAAAACTATATTTTCATGTTATATTTTGTTTCATTAGTGTAAAATACTAATTTTTGTGTTCATTCAATTTATGTCTATTGCCTATCTTTAATAAGAAGTTACTTACAAATATTAATAAAAAAATCATTTAAGTATGTGATGTGAAGTGGCAGCACAAAAGAAGAACCAAGAAGAGAAAAAAGAAAGAAAGAAAGACTTAGATATAAATTGCATAAATTAGTTTGATGATGATCTATAAAATTGTTAATTGAATGAAGCAGTCCTCGCCAAATTATAATAAACTAATTTCAATCAATAGGGCATAAAAAATTGCGTTTGTGCGCACAACTCTGAAATCTGAAATTTGGGTTTAGAGGTAACATTGAAAAAACAATAAAAGGGAATGTTTTAAATGAAAACTAAATATGGATAAGACTTTTAAGACCGAAATAAACTTTGATAAACTTCCATCAATCATTGTTTGTTTAAATGCATGCACCTAACAAAGCAGTTGTTAGTCTATTCAAAAATCTAAAACTTTAACATTAGTCATCGATACACTGCTAATGGAATTTCATTTGTCTGTTTTTGTCTATAAAACGGCACTATTTGAAATCAGCCATAGCATTTGATCAAAATTCGATGGACTACATATATTCATTTTATTATCTTTATCTACTTATTTATTTCTCAAACATGCGTGACTCTTCTCTTAAAAAGGAAGGATGAAGTATATGATCAATATTTTTTTAGTTTCATTAAAATTACATGGACAAAATTATTAAAATTTAAAAAATTATAAGAATAAGTTTAAAATTAAACAGAATTTCTTTATTTTAAAAATTAAATTAACTGTCGTTCTGTTTGTGAAATAAATTTTATCTTTTATATAGGAAGGGATATCAAATACAACATTTTTACCAAGCGATATTATTCACGAGCCTTAAATAATGTAAAAACCATTTTTTAAGGATTCGTATGATTTACATGAAACTCACATAGTTCGGATGACAAAAGGAAAATCTTTATTATAATTTTTTGAGAAACATGTGCAAATTTTTAACATAAAAGAATTATCCGTATGACATCACAAACACTTTTGGTTCGATTCTACCCTAATGTAATAATATTGGGGTAAAGTTTATGCTCAAAGGATTCCATTCTGCTCACTTTAAATTACTTCCTTAATTTAAAAATATAAAATATTTTTTAAAAAATTAAATATTAAAAAATATAAAATATTTTTAATCTTTAAAAGTGCAATTATTATTTTTTTTTAATTTTTTTTATTAATTAATAATTTTATATTTATTATAGGGTTTCATAGGGATTAGTGGCGGAGCCACATACATGTGAGGGGGCAAATGCACCACCTCACATGAGAAAAATTACACATATAATATGAGAAATTTACAACCTTACACTCTATTTTTTAACTTTTTGAACTCTTCAAATTCAATAAAAAAATATTTGGGGTCTAAATTTAAACTCTATATCAACATTCTTAGCATATTTTTAGTAAATAAAATCTCAATATATTTTTCTCAAATAAAAATATGTATAATTTTACTTATGTTATCATATTTTTTGCCTAATGCAATTAATTTTAAAAAATTAGAATATTATTGTTTTACTTATTTATTTTTAAATTGTATTGTCTTGCATCCATTGATTCAAGGTTTTGATTCCGCCGCTGATAGGGGTACATATAAACATATAAATTTAATTAAAAAATAAATAATTATTTTATTAAAAGTAAGATTTAATTAATAGAGAGAGTAGTTGGGATCTCCATTAAATCTCTTGAGCCACCGAAAATATTTCATAAGAAAAAGAAGAAATGTCGGCATTAGGTTAACAAAAAGTTTTTAAAAATAGTTGTACGTATTTTAAAAATGAAACGACAAGCGTAATTTTACAATAATTGGAGAAAATCCTGTTTGATTTTGTGTGTGTGTGTGTGTGTGTAATTATTAAGGAAGCATTATGATTAATGTGAAAACTGTAGGATAAGATGGTTCGTGGGATGAATAGAAGCAGTGGTCATTATCAATTCGCTATCTGGAAGCTCAAAAGCCAATTGGTTGTTCAGATGACACATGGCAAGTACAGCGATGCATGGGCCTTTTTGTTGTCCCTGTCAAGCCCACCAAAAAAGCCCATCCAAATTACGATTTAAAGGGAAACACGCTCACCCTAATCCCGTGCACACCCTCCTCCATGTGAGGATGTGAGCTTACCCGCAATCTCACACACATGCAAAAGCTTCTCCATGCTTTCTTTCGGCTTTCAAGCACTTCTAGATTCTTTTTATTCGTCTCATTTTAAAAAATTATTTTTTTATCTATTTTATTGATTTGAATAAAACGAACACCAATCTAATATAAAATTCAGGCGGAATGAATTCCATGGGTATATAATTTTTTTTATCTATTTTCATATTTTTTCCGTCATCAACGCCAATATAAAATAAAAAATAAAGGGTAAACAGTACCATTTTATTATTTATTGATTAAAGTTATTTTTCAATGAATACTTTTTTCTTAATTTCGTGTGACTTTAAAAAGAATTTCAAATCCCTGTATAAAAGTACATAATTCAAATTAATTTATTTCCTGACTCACAAGGCCACATGTAATATAATATCATATGTCAAATACTTTATATATTTAATGTATTTAAAAAATATTATATTTATTTTTATCTAATTTTATATATTATAATACACCAAAATAAATTGAATTTTAATTTAAAATCAGTTGTGCGGAATTCAAAAATTTAAAAGTACAATTTTGTCTTTTAATTCTGGTATAAATAGTAATCTTTCGATCTTATTCATAACTCATTTATACAAACTCATCAATATCAATATAATAAAAATATAAAAAATAAAATTTAATAAAATTACAAAATAACTTTTAAAAAATAAATAAATTATATAATCTAATTTTTTTAAAAAAATAATTTAGATATTTTATTTAAAATAAAATATTATTATCAATTTAATAATTTATAAATCGGATCACCCCCCTTCTTTAGAGAGTGACTGATAAACTGGATCAAAGGAAGAATTTGACAGCGAAGGAGGGGCACGTTGGTCATTTTAGTACCAGCACCTCTGTCCTCCGTCCCCCTCGCGGCCTCGCCCGCCTCTGTTCTGCTCACATTGGATGGAGAGAGTTTTTGATAAATTTCTCCATCACGCGCCCCTTCATGTTGTGGGAATCACGCCCTTGCCGACGTGTTGCTTTTTTGGGACTGTCACGTCTTCCCTTGTCCATCCGTACATTTAACCGGTTTGCAAAATGGTCAAAATCATCCACCACATTGTTAATAAAAAATTCTTTTGCTAACAGCTATAAAAATGTTCAAATTAAAGTTTTATTGTCGACCTAGCAATTTTGTTTTGTTCGCAAATAATCAATAACTCTTTGAGTCCTAAAACTCACCAAATTTTAGTGAACTCATGAACCGAGTTATATGTTATTCCGCTGTAAGATGAATTTTTTATTCTTAAGATCAGCACACATTCAATCATTAAAACAAAAAAAAAAAGCATGTATTTGTGTGTGTGTGTGTTTTTTTTTTTTAAATAAGAAAAGGTTTTGATGAATTAGGTCCCAAAAACTTGACATGTCTTTAAGTATGAAGAGTATTTGGAGAGGTAATTATTATCAATTGAACTAATTTTTGTTAATTACTCATTTAATTTTATTTATAAATTATTTTTAACATGTTTTATCAAAATAAAAACATAAAAATTTATTAATTTTATCTAAAAATTTATTAAATTCTCAACACTGCTCTTATTAAATATACATATTTAATATAGCATACTAATATTTTATTTCTCCAACATTTCATGAAAAATAAAAAAAATTTGCAATAAAAATTTACTACAGTGACTTATAAATAAGATTAAAAAAATTTATTTTTATCTTCTAAATAATAGGGAGGGTGTAAATGTGTTTGTTACTTTAATCCAACACTTTTCCGCTGCCCGCCAATTGTTTGCTGTCAATGGGTGTTTTGCATTACTCAAATAAACTGTGTCTAACTGTTGTTTTTATCATTAATTGACTAATCTATTTGTTTCACAAAAGTCTTAAATTTTTTTATGCAGTTCCACATACCTCACACACATATTCCTTTCTCAGTTTTACTTAATATTTAAAAATGATTATTGAGGATATAATACAAAATATGAATATATCACTGATTAATACAGTAGTTTAAAAATAAATTACAATTAATAGAATCACAACTTTAATCACTTGCCGTGTCTTTTCAACACCCCCCTCTTTTTGCCAACATGTCTTTTTACGTACAACGCGGTTTAATTTGTCTTCTTTTTAATTTCACATGATAAGCATAGGTGACGCATTTGCCTATTTGGTAGCTTCCTGTACAGTTGCTATCATCGATGCCCGATTTCTTTGTAGCTTTAAGAATCTATTAAAGTGATTTTACTTAGAATGAAAAAAAAAATGATAAAGAAACACAATGCTAAGGCCTAAGCCCTACTATATACTCACTTCAATTTCAGGTGAAATCATTTAAGAGACACTAATCCTTGTTTTTTCTTTAATGACAAGAGACACAAATTCTTACTCGATAATTTCTCTCAATCAAAATTTATTTGAAATATAAGTAATTTAATATATATAATTTTTTTTTCAATTATTAACTTAAATTTTTATGTAAAGTTATTTTTCACTCATTATGAAGTAAATTTATAATTAAAATTAAGAGTAAAAAAATAATACATATCTTTATGAGAATATATACTTTATTAATAATGTTTATATTTTAGATTGGGGGAGTAGTTTTTTTTTTTTAACTCAACTGCAATGTCTAGGGACAATTCCGTAATTGCAGATCCCTCGTCATAGTAATAGCGTCTGCTCCACCTTATAAATGTTGAAGATACTCGGCAAAAATCGGTTGACCCTGGCACTTTGTGAATGGAGCCAACACCTCCCTGCACTCGCGACGATGACCTAACAGCCGCTGCATCCTCCGTCGCCGTTGACACAGTTGACAAGTCTGATAAGTCACGAGTCGGAGGCACGCGCCACCCAGTGTACCGGGGTGTCCGTAAGCGGCGGTGGGGCAAATGGGTGTCGGAAATCCGGGAGCCCCGTAAGAAATCACGCATATGGCTGGGGTCGTTTCCGGTGCCGGAGATGGCAGCAAAGGCTTATGACGTGGCGGCGTACTGCTTGAAAGGCAGGAAAGCACAGCTCAATTTCCCCGACGAGGTGGAGCTCTTGCCGCGGCCATCCACATGTGCCGCCAGAGATATCCAGGAGGCGGCAGCTAAGGCGGCTCATGCAATGAAATCCTCAGCGAAGAAGAATAGCATTATGTCCGACGGCGACGGCGACGGCGACAGCGGGGGCGATGATTTCTGGGGCGAGATTGAATTGCCAGAGCTGATGAACAGCGGGCGTTTCTGGAGTTCTCCGAGCGGGTCATCGTGGGCTCCTTCCGGCGACATCACGGTGTGGCCGGAGATGGAGCTGCTGTCGCAGCAGCAACAATTCATGGCGTGCTTATAATGTGTATTAATGGCGTCCAGTGGTTGGTATGCTCCGTATATATTTGCCAACTGTTTGTGTTCTCATCAATAATAAACAATAATTATTGGAGTATTAGTTATTATTTTATTGTTATATCATGGTTGCTACACAGCATAAATAGTCAAATATTCATCAGCTCAGACACTAATTTGTTGAATCAGTGATACAAACATGTGTTTGCTTCTTAATACTATTCAGTATTCATCGTATGAATTACTATTATACCACTAATTAATTAAGCTTACAATATTTTCGTAAAGAGTTTCAGTTTTGCATACTCTGCTCCAGCCCCTTGTGACTAATTAGCTTTGTATAAAATGTTATGATTCTTCTTTAATTTCTTCTCTCAGCGATGTGATCTTTCCAGAATGCTCAATCCTGATTTCTATCATGAAGTATTTGTTTGTGAAGTTTGAAAACTTTCTATCTTCCTTTCTTTAATTTCTATCTTTTTCTGGGACAAGTACCTTTATTTTGATTTTTTTTTAAGGAAGTACCTCAATTTTGATGACTCTCCCTTTATTTGAAATTTGAATTATGCATGTAAAGTGCAATTTATTCTCTATGAACTAACGACAAATCTATATTTTTTTAAAATAATTGCACATAAATTTCTTATCAATTTATGCCCAGAAAAATCAAGAGAGAGTATTTTTGACTATTTATAAATAAATAATAAAAAATGTTGAAATCAGTCCTTTTTGTTTTGCCAGTTTCATTATTTCAAAAGGAGTGTTAGCGTGTGTAGTGTGTACCTAATTTTGCCAAAATCATTTATGTGAAAAGCTACCCTTTGGTGGCTTCAATCACTATCTAATAACTTAAATAATAATATAAACTTGACTCTATTAATTTAGGCTACGGTAGGTCAAAACTCTAGCAGTGCGTAAGATATGATCATTGTTTAAAAGAAATTTAAAAAAAGAAGAAGAATCTAAAATCCTAGGTATAATTTGGGAATGAAATAGCTAAGCCAAGGAAGAGATAAAATAAAGTCAAATTGGGTACGTCATGAACTAATATGGGAATTTTCGTGAGGAAATGCGTTGATGTTACGTTTGAACAATTGAGAATCTATAATTACATACAGAACAGATCATAGTTACAACAAACTATGATTATTATGAAACTAATAAAAATCTATTTAAAAAGGGCAATACATTATTCTACTTTGGTAACATGACGTTGTCGCCATTAGGGCTTAATCCCCTTTCGTATCAGGCCCGTAACGTTCTCGCTTAACAACAACATGGACAAAAAACTAAGCTTCGATTTTAAAAAATAAAAAATAAAAAAAATCTGTTCGCCAGCGTTCTTCGATTAGTTGTTTCATTTTTTTTTTTCATGGATTCATTTGTAAGCTTTTACTTATTTTTGTTTCTTTTGACCTTGAACCCAGTTGATGTAAAATATATTTCAACTGTAAAAAAATATAAGACATTTTTAACTGAATTTTATTTTTAATAAAGTAGTTACTTGTCTTCAAATTAACATCATTTTTTCATATTTACCCTATGTAATAGGATGCTTTATTCTAAAATAAATATAAAGTGATTATTCAATAAGATTACTTTTAAAAAAAGTGTAATGTTTTATATTTTTTAACATTTAATTTTTAAAAAATGTCTTATATTTTTTAACAAGGGAGTATTTATTATTCATTGGAATTACAATTTAATTCCCCCTTGTTTTCTAAATTATATATTTCATTTTTCATTACAGAAGCTAAGTAGTGCCGATTTTTAATGAATTTTGTATTATACATTACATACATGTGTGTGTAGATATCATCCTGATCTTTTTGAGTTCAATAAGATGCAGCTAAGAAAAATTGGTTTCATGGCATATTGTCAAGGATCAGAATTACATAGGGCTATGATTATCTTCAATGGCACTACTCATCCTTATGACATTTTAGACATGTTTCTTTTCCTTCTCATTCCACAAAATATAAACGAAATCATACTATTTAATTTATTAATTACTATAAATTATAAATGACATGTCCTCTTTATATTTATATTGAGCATTGAGCATTTAACTCATATAGATACTAGGCACAGGCAGTATGAATTTTTATGTTATTTCTATAAATCAGTCATTAATTGCTCATCAACTCATTGTAGGTAATTAGTATAAAAAGAAAAAAAATATACTTACTCTTATATACTTAATGTGATTACTTTCAATTAAATTAAGACATATAAATCTTTTATAGATTGTTTATCATATAATAAATCTTGTTATTAATTTTATTAACATATTAAGATTTACTTATCATAATTTGATTGAATCTAAGTATATCAAGTTTATAAGACTAAATACGTAAGTCTTACCCTTATAAAAAATTGAATGCTACACTTCAAGAACAAGAATGATTTTGTTTAAAAAAAAAATCTATTTTTTATTTTTTATATAATTAACCATTCGTTATTTGAAGTTACATTGAAATATGGATTTAAGTTGGGTACATTCATATAGACTCAAATTTAAGACACTGTGTTTAAGTAATTCGATTGAATCAATACTTGGTGGTAAAAATAATGTATATTTTGAGAATGAAAAAGATTAAAGTGCATTTTTGTACTTTCTTTTAGAGAGCATTGAACATTATGTACTAATGAGTTTGACATTTCTTCTCCTAAATTATTTCACAGAGGAAAAAAAATCTCCCTCTATTAATAAATTACTAATAAAGAGAGATTTTTGCTCCTCTATAAAATGATTCGAGAGGAAAAATGTCCCACTTATTACTATGAGATGCTTAGCATTCCTTAATGAAAAATATAAAAGCAATAATACACTTTAACGTGAATAAAAATATTAATTTACTTGGAGCTATCAGTAAAGAAATAGGATATGCATAAGCTAGAACACCCCCTTGAGAGAAAATATGGCTGAAAAAAGGATTTGATGAAGGGAAATCCAGAATGATGGGTTGTTGGTCATTTTTGGCTTGTATTATTCAGAATCAGGTGACAATAAATTGACCTTCCACTTACTGTTTTTGAGTGCTTATTTGTCATTTCATTCAATAAGGGTGGGCTCATGGATGAATGCACCACTCTATCAAACACAACACATTGTGGTGCAGGTGGGTGAATAGATTCTTTTGACACTAAACCCTACCAGGTACGCGATTTCCTTGTGCCTGCATCTCATTCTCAACCCTATTCTTATCCCATCGAGCGTCCACTACTCAAACCAACACATGAACATCATAAATACCTTGAGATCACAATAATTAGTTTTTGACCAAACATGCCCTGATGAATACAGACACACACACACACACACACACACACACACACACACACACTATCATCATTCGTCAGTAGTGAATCATGCTGAGAGCTTCCTTGTTCCAGCAGCATTGCTGGCCAGAAGAAAAGAATTCGGGAGAGGCTAAAATTGGGGAGAAAGATCAGATCAAGTCATGGACATGAGAGAAGGAAAAGATCATCAGAGACTGAGCGGTGAAGGTACTTTTGGACCCATCCTAGTTAATGTCAAAAACTATCATGGGGACACATTGTCAGGTGTCACTGGAAAAAGAAGAAAGTGATCTACTTTTTTCTTTTGGGGAGGGAAAGTTATGAGGGTCAGGGTCAAACTTTCCTGTCAGCAAAATTTTCAACCAAATTAATTAAAAAGCGCAACAGTCATACTTCGTTCATCAAAAAGGGATAGCACTATAGCATAAACGTGAAGGACAAATAATATAAATTATTATTTTTTTAACATGTTTATATCACTAAAAGATGATACTAACCATCAAAGTCTGTTAAAATGACTCATTCTTTTAGACAAAATCATGAGAGAGACTGCGGGAAATGTGAAGTATGAAGTGCTCTTACGAGTCTATCTCTGGTTCACCGTGGGTCTTATTGCCTGATGCATCTCACCCTGCCTGTGCCCCACAGAGAAGGGAAAGACTACAATACAAAAAAAAAAAAAAAAAACTCCCTCCATTATAAAATATAAGGCATTTTTAATTGAATCTTACCACATAATAAAGTAATCTTTTATCTTTAAATTAATCTTATCTTTTTATATTTATCTTTATTTAATAAGTTGTTTTACCCTAAAATAAATATAAAATAATTTATTCAATAATTATCTTTTTAAAAAAAAGGCAATAATTATATTTTAAAAAATGAAAAATATCTTACATTTTTTAATATCTAATATCTCAAAAAATGTCTTGTATGTTTTAATAGGGAGAGTGTTATTGAAGTTCTGTGCAAATTAAAACATGGAAAACCACCGCACCACAAGAAAAAGGTAAGTAATATCATTATTTAGTAAGCCCTTTTTGCTCGAAATTATATCTTATATATTATGTATAAGTAGCATACGAAAAATGAATCAATTATGTTGATAAGAACACGTGGAACTAGCATCCTTAGTAATTAGGGTTCATGTACGGCAGAAAATCAGCAAGTTGGTTTCTCATATATCAAGTCTACCAGTTACAGAGACCTGGCCTCAACCATAATTTTTACCTTAGCTGGAAAATCAATTTTTCCTTACTCCTGGTACCTTGACAGGGTTCATTAGCTTATCATTATCTTTTTCTGGGAACTACCACGGCAGAAAGAGACAAGTTTTAAAGTTGAGTTGCTCTAAGATTCCTTGAGAATAACACGAGCGCAATTTAGATATGCAAAGACATAACAAGAGGTTGCAAAAATTCAATCCATCAACATCTAAGGCGGGGAAGCAAACAAATTGCTCAGCAGGACCGCGGTGTATTTTGTCCTTTAAGTTTATGGGGCATCAGATGATTGACAAGGCTTGATTTGTGAAGGTTCTAAAATGTTCCTGTCAATCTTTTATGTTCCGTGACCTCATTTTAACCCCTTCCTTCTCATGTAGCTTTCAATGTCGAAAGTGGGTCTAACGGGCATCTGCTGGAAAATATATTTGAAACACAGGTTTTGGGTATCTCCTATCTGTAAACGGGGTTCTTTGACCCAAAAAAAAAAAATAATAATAACTGTCTGATCAAAACGTCACAATAGTTGTTCTTTAACAGATTTAGGGGTAAGCCAAATCAGAGTCAAATGTTGCACTCCCTCCAGTTCTTAATACAAGCCACTTCTAAGTCAATATCCAAAATCAATGTGAGTTTGTTGGAGTAATAAAGTTGTCACAAAGTAGAAGTTTTTTTCCAGTTTTGCCCTTGACGACTTCTACCAATTTAAGAAATTGAAATCTCACACCACAGACGGTGATGACTCCCCCAATGCAAGGATTAAATGCTTTCATTTTTACAAATATCTCACCTACGTGGACAATATAGTAGAAAATTTCTTCAAATAAAAATTTCCTTCAGCAAACACAATGAATGGTAGAAGAATAAAAGATAATTTTAGATGGAATGTACTAAATGGAATTGGTAAAGCGGGGGGGGGGGGGTGGGGAGTCTCGTGGCATAAGAGATTTTGTGGAAAAGGGAGTGAAAAAGAAATTGCTCGAAAACACTCTAGAATATGGATATGAGTCGGCCCATCTGTATATGGTGTTGTCCAAGAACACTCATTGGAATGCGGCGCAGGGATAATTCTAAAACAGACGATTAAATATTTCAAATAACTTCCAGAAAGTGACTACCTTGGTTTGGATTCGTTAAAGTAACATAAATGGTGTTTTAACCTTAACCTGCTCATATATGAAATCACAAATCCCAACTGTGTTTTTGACAGACAGGGAGGCATTCTTCAATCATGAGCTTTGGTTTTTTTGTCAAAAATGGAATATTTCATAGAATTATTATTGATGCCATTGCCAATTCAATGCAAAAGAATGATATTATACTTTTAAAAAAATTACATCCAAGCTTCATATAACGAAATTTATTATTAATAGATTTTATGAAATTTATAAAATACTCTCAAGTGTTAAATTCTGCATATTTACAATTTGATTAATATCATTGACAACTGAGCAATATTTACAATGTGTTATTGTAAATAGCCGTTGGGCAATTGTCAATGCTCTTAATGTAATTGTAAATGCAAAAGATTTGTGACTTGAGATATTTTATAAATTTTATAAAACCTCTTGATAATAAATTCTTTTTTATAAAAGTTAGATGAAATTTTTATATAATTTTTTCGGTGAATTTTAAAAAGAATCTGAACACTCAAAAGAATAAATTTTTGATGAAGTAGCTCAAAGGATTGAAAGATGAAACTGACCATCTCAGTGTGCCCCTGGTAAGGGGACAAGAAAAAAAAAACGTATGAATGAACGCAAATAGTTGAGCATCGTAAAGAGCCAAGAAAATCATCATACTTCTGCAGGTTGCATAAAAGCACGTATGTTCCTAGGAACAAGAGATAAAGAATGGGCATTCGTTCATTCATAACAAAAGATAAGGAAGTGAAACCCAAGTCTCTCATCATCAAAATGATTTAAGTTGGTCTAAATAGCCAAGGAGATTTCGATCACGGTTTGAATCATTACCACGCAGAAATAACATCGAACATATTATGTGCAGGTCACAGGGCAGCTTGGGTAACAACAGTAAGAAAATCTACTAATAGAAAAATGGAATTTAATGAGTGACAAAACTCTTGCTAAATGCCATTTTCTCCCGTTGAATTATGTTTTAATGAAGAATAAAATTTATCGCTAATTTTATAGTTAAAATAGTTTTCTAAATCTTACGAGGGATCGTATTTCTCTAGCTAATTAGCAAGGGATTTAATTTCTCAATGATTTTTAGCGAGGGCCATATTCCTCAGTAATTGAATCCCTCATTGATTTTTAGCGAGGGCCATATTCTTCACCAATCTTTTGTTAATACTATTCAAAATTTTATAACTTTAATGAAGAATTATTTCCTCGCTAAATATGCTTATGCCACATTACTCGCCATTTGTACGTCAACTTGTGACATGTCTCCAATAATTTCATGCTCATTAACTACTATGTCATCTATCATTTCGTACCTCATTACTCATCATGTGTATAACAACTCATGATATGTTATTGTCTATGTCATTTTTTTCTTACCATGTCACAAATTTATTATGTTCATGTCAATATTAAGACTTGAACATTTAACCTCCTACCTTTTAAGCCTTATACTCTTATTTTTATTAGTTGAACTCGAAGGTACCCGTAGGTATTATATAAGAAATTAAATATATATTATTTAATTAAACAAATATATTAAATAATATATTATAAAAATTCAAAAATATATTAAATTTTATTTTCAATTATTAATATGTTAAAAATATTTGTATTTTGTTTAAATTATTCTTTTTATTATATTTTTAATAAAATATTTATTTTAATAATGAAAATGAACTTAAAATAAAAAATATTAAATATTAAATAATGTTATTAAGAATATTTTAGTTAATTTTTAAATTTAAATTTTATTTTTAAATGAAATAATTAAATATATAATTAAAAGTCATTGTCAAAAGTTAAATTTTTTTATAGTAATTAGTTAGGGACAGAATCCTTAGCTAATTGTCTTATTTTACAGAAGAATTGATAGTTCATCACTATTTTTTTTGCTAATTATCTTATTCTAAAGAAAGATTGATAGCCCCTCATTATTTTTCTTACTAATTATCTTATCATAGAGAATAATTGATAGTTCCTCACTATTTTTCTCATTACTTTTAAGTTGAGTTACGAAATTAACATCCATCACTAATTTAATATTTTAGAGAAAAATAGACCATTCTTTGCTAAATTTCTTCATTAATTTATATTTTTCTAACAGTGATGATCTCTTGACATAGAGACCAGCCATGGAGAGAATCTTTGCCAAGATCATTTCCTGACATGTTGGGATTGGTTTGGGAGGATGTGCTCGAGTTTCGTTGGCAAGAGGCCGTAACTTTGTAAGAGTGAATTGGCGGAGAAAGAAGGAGATGAAAGAAGAGCAAGTGGGAGGTGGAAAAGCATAATTCAATGGTCTTTGTTTGGTAGCTCATATTGATAACGAGGTTTCTGTCATCTTAATCCTTAACTGGACACCATTGAAAGAGAGAGATTCCATGATCTATTAATTGTAATAAACGTGACAAAATCTTCATGGTAAGTTTATGTATGGAAGGTTTTCAACGGGGTCGTTCTCCAGTTCCTGCAGGGCTAAGCATGGCGTCTGATTGTGCCTCTAGATTTGCCCCTTTCATGCCTATAAAATTGAAAGAATAACAGCTAAGTCTTAAAAGTAAAGAATTAATGACTTAATAAAAATTTCTAAAATATAAATTGTAAATATCGATTCAAATTGGTGTAAATATAAAATTTTTAACTATATTTAAATTTTAAATATAACTTTTAACTTGTAATTGTTTGAATTAATATTTATTTTTGGATATGATGGAAAACAAGAAAAAAAAAAAAGCTAAGCTAAATAACAGCATTATCCTAGAGCATGTCCATGGCAAGGTCACCAGGGACCACATGCAGACAAAGAGGCAGAACAAGAGCTCTCTTAGCAAAAAAATCTGCCGCTGCAACCTCACTTCTGTCTACATGAGCTACTGAGCTAGCAACACCCGCCACTTCTGTTGAAGCATTTGATGCACCTCATTGATTAACAGGTAATCATCATGAATTTTAGAGACTTCATTTCTAAGAAGATGAATAGTCTCCATAGAATCACCACAAATCTTAACCTTTCGAAATCCATGATCCCAAGTCCTTCTTAAACCCATCAAGAAACCCCACACTTAGGCAGAGATACTATCTGTGACCTCCAATCTAAAAGAGAAAGCTTCTACCATCTTGCATTTAGTATCATAAATCAAACCCCGACATCCAATTGTACCATCTGAAAAAGAGAGGGACCCATCTACATAGACGGTAGCCTCCTCACTCCCATTAATAGAAAGATCTTGGTTCTAAGCTCTCATTCTCATAGCAGCTACATTATGAATCTTGTGTTTAGTTCCATTAATGCAGTTCAAAATCCCACGAGCTTCTGCTATGCATGTTATGTATTCTTTATTGAGTTATGGTGCACTCGTCCATTTCTCTGACGCTAGATTAACCAAAAAAGAATTCCAAACAAATCACACCACCAATTCTGCTTGCCACCCCTCACGTATCTGATATTGTTGTCTAACCAACTCTTTAAATCCCTTTGAAAGAAAATATCCTTTCAATCCAGTGGGACCACTTCTTGCTAGATTTGTTGAATTAGAGGACAATCCTGGAGAACATGAATAATATCTTCTTGCAGTGTTGCATAGAGGTCGCATACTTTAGTAGGAGGCCTCTTCGAAACTTGGCCTCGTTTGTCATCAAATGATCATGAGTTGTCAACCATAAGAAAGATTGACAGCATCGTGGAACTCAGAGCTTCCAAATATGTGATCATATAGAATGATGTTTAGTACCCTTGTCAACTTAGAGATTGTAAGTTGATTTTATCGAGAAAGATCCGTGCTGCTTATGTTTCCACTTGATAAGTTGTTGATCCTGTCTTTGAATAACCTCCCTACCACTTTTCACTGATTCCCGCACATTCTTCAAACTACTCCACATCCTGGATCCTCCTTGCTTCCTATCAATCGATGGTATAAGGTCATCCTCACATTTATATTTGCCTCTCACCACTTTGGCCCATAAAGCATTTTTATCTGCCATAAGCCACCATCGTACCTTCATGAGATAAGCTTGATTCTAAAGCTTTGAATGCCTCAAACCCAGGCCTCTAGTGTTCTTATCAGTACAGACACGATCCCATGCAACCCCATGAGTTTTCCTTTGCTTTGTAGTGGAGCCCTATAAAAAATCACGAGCTCTCTTATCAATGTTATCATAGCAACTTGCTGGTAGCAGACCTGTCTGGATAATGTAAGGAGGAGTTGAAATGATAGATTTCAAAAAAGTTCTTTTCCTAACAAATGATAAGGAATTTAGCCTCCAATTATCTAATCTATTTCAGACTGTTAACTACATATTGGTAAGTTTGTTTAGTCACTCGATCATTATGCAAGGGGCTCCAAGATACTTCCTGAGATTATCAGTTCGACCATAACCTAGTTCTTCATTGAGTTAATTTCTTATATTGTGATGAACATTGGTTGAGAAAA
Source organism: Prosopis cineraria (assembly GCF_029017545.1). Lineage (NCBI taxonomy): Eukaryota > Viridiplantae > Streptophyta > Magnoliopsida > Fabales > Fabaceae > Prosopis > Prosopis cineraria. The sequence continues at coordinate 42,366,328 of NW_026555343.1, read as the reverse complement.
AAACTCGAGTTTTAGCATGACTCACTGTCTAGAAGCCTTATAAAATCTTTTTAAACAGTTTTTCACCACCTCAACCTGGTTAAGATTTGGCTCAGCAAAAATAAGGAGATCGTTTGTAAAAAAAGGTGAGATAAATTGGGCCCAGATTTGTTAAGTCTCATGCGCAGCCAACTGCCTTTTATTCACTTCATGCTGAATTAAATGAGCTAATTTCTCCAAACATTTCACAAACAAATAAGGTGAAAGAGGGGTCCCCTTGCCTTAAGTCCCTCGAGGGCTTAAACTCCCCTGCTCTACTTCCATTCCATGATATCTGCATGGTTGGAATAGAAATACACTTCTGAACAACCTTAATTCGAAATTCAGGTAACTTAAGATCTTTAAGACAGTCAACGACAAAGTCCCAACGAAACATGATCGTATGCTTTTTCAAGGTCAATTTTTATAGCCACAAATCTTTTCTTCCATTTGATGTTGCGCGTAGAATATGCTTGAGTGACAACAATGTTATCTGAGCTAAGTCGACCAAGAAAAAAACCACATTGATTTGGAGAAATCACATCTGAAAGAATATGTTTGACTCTATTAGCAATAACTTTTGTAACCATTTTGTAAATAACATTACACAAACTGATTGGTTGAAAATCTCGAATGGTCTCAGAATGGTCTTTCTTAAGGAGAAGAACAATAAAGGTTTTGTTAACTCCTTCCACTAAATGTGGGTTTTGAAAAACATCCAAAAAAAAAAAAAACTTAATGATTGAGGGACCAAAAGTTTTCCCTTGAGATTGAAAGAGGAGGGCGTTATAACCATCTGGTTCGGGGGACTTAAGGGCACCTGTGTGCAGAATAGTTGCTCAATCTCCTCCTTCTTCACCGCTCAGCAAGACTACTCAGAAAATTATCCTGTAAAGGAGGAAAATCAATGTCACAATCAGTAATAGGAGTCTAAGCATCTTCTTCCGAAACAAGTTAATAAAGAACTTAGAAGCTTCCTTTTTGATAAGCACATAATCATAAATCCACTCCCTAAGCAAGGTTTGGATGGCATCAATTCTAATTTTCTTTCTTCTAGCATTAGCACGAGAGTGAAAACACTTGGTGTTGCGATCCCCCAGAGTACACCAATCTCCCTTTGCTTTTTGAGCCCACATCACTTCTTCTTGTAATAACACATCTTCTAGTTCGCACAATAAAGTCTGCTAGAGCTGCTCTAAAGAAGAGAAAGGCCCATCATCTCTTAGCACACGGTTTATACCATCTAATATTCCCAATAAGTGACGTTTCCTTCAGAGAAGATCACATAAACTTCTTTACTTCATGTCACTACTTTATTGGAAAAATTAATAATATTGATACACCAATTGTCGCACCCGAAAAACGTGACATGGACGGTGCGCGAGTGGAGGTTCCGGCTTTCGTGGCGAGAACCAGTTGGAAAGAGGAGTCGCCACCAAAATTTTGAGGGAAATCTTGAGAAATCAATTAAAAGAGGATAAGGATGGTTTGCGAAAATAAAAAATAAGTTCGGGAGTCGGTTAAGTGTGGGGAAGGTGTTAAGCACCCCACAACACCCGTTTGTCAAAACGGTTACCTAAAGTTTGTTGTGTTATATTAATATGATTTTAAAATTATTTTAATTATCCCTTTTATATTCATGTGTTTGATATAAAAATGATAAGAATTAAGTGAGAAATATTTATTTATTTACAAGGGAGAACTTGACTCAGAATCTAACTCTAAGGCCTACATGCCCTATGATGGAGATTAAAATCCACGTAGTTCGGGCTTGAAAGTTGTTGGTGAAAATATTTTTTTGAAGAGAAATTAATTAAAAATAATTTACCAATTTGCAAATAAAACAATTTCTGAAATTTTGATATGTGTGTTTTAAATTGCAAAAAATAATTTAATTTTAATTATTTTCTCAATTTTTGAATTTTTGAGATAAAGAAAAGAAAAGAGTTTAGAAATATTATTTATTTTTATATTTTGTGATCAGGAATTTAATCACAATAAAAGAATTTAGCAATTTATTTATATTTTTAAGTGTTAGTAATAATTTTTTAGTATGTATATATATATTTTTAAAGAATTTTAATCATCGTACCTGCAAAGCCTTATTGACTTATACGATAATATGATTATCCTAAATATTTATGGAGATTTTAAAATTTCACACGATAAAGGAATTAAATTTATTTAAATATATCTTTACTTTAATTAATTTAATATATCATTTATATATATATGTTAAAAACTTAATCGTTATATCTGCAGAGTCTTATTGACTCATACGATAACACGATTATCTTAAAAGTTTACGGAGATTCAAAAATCTCACATGACTAAAAGATATAATTGGTAAATATGATTACAACTTAAATTCATTAATTTGATTAATTTTTCTAAATTATGTATTATATGATTATTTACAAAAATCATTTATTTGTTGTAAAAATTGAGAATCACTACACCTGCAGCAATGTTGTTGAAATTGGACCAAATCGGACAGTCCGACCGATCTGACCGTTACCTGCTGAGTAAAATGGTTTGGTTCAACCAATTAAACCAATTTGACATTTGACTTGGATTGAACCGGCCAGTTTTGACCCAGAAACCGGAGCCGGGTCAACCCGGGTCAAATGTCAGAAAAAATAAAAAAAAAGACATTTAGGCTAAGTTGTTTAGATTCATAATTTTTGTTCTCTAATCACTAATTCTCTCTTTTCTTCTCTTCTCTAATCTCTAATATCTCCTTTATGACCCAAGCTCAATCTCTAACTTATCCTCCAACCTCTGCCTCCAGCTCTAAAGATCCAACTTTTGACATTGAAACTGAAAGCTTGTGAGTTATAACATGATGGCGTGCCTCCAGCTCCAGCATTTTCCTTCAAGATCACAAGGTTATGCTGACATGTCTCTACCTCTAGCTCCAACGGTCCAAGCATCTAGCTTTTAGAGTCAAGATCCCAGCACAATTGACAAATTAATGTTTTATTTATATAGTTGTGCATATAAATATTATTTTTCATTTAATTTTCATGTTACCAGTTTGACCGTCGGTCTAACCGATTAGACCATGAAAATCACAATCCATTGTTCTTTTCGGTTCCATGTCCAGTTTGGGTTTCAAAACACTGCCTGCGAGGACTTATTATCTCACACGATGATGTAATTAGTTTAAGTCTTGATGAAGATTTTTGAAATCTCACATGGGACTTAAATAAATTATTAATTTGGATTATAAAAGTAGAGTTAATTTTAATGATGGGCCTTTGAAATTCATATTAACATATAAGTTTTGCTCTTATATATACAAAACCTTATTGATTTACATGATACGAGATTATCCTAAATATCTATGGATATTCCAAAATCTCACACGATAAAAGAATTAAATTTATTTAAATACATCTTTAGCTTAATTAATTTAATATATAATTTATATATATTTTAAAAATTTAATTATTATACTTGCAGAGTCTTATTGATTCAGACAATAGTACGATTATCCTACAGGTCTATAGAGTTTCAAAAATCTCACATGACCAAAAGATCTAATTAGAAAATTTGATCACAACTTAAATTCATTATTTGATCATAAAAACATTTATTATTTTATTTACAAAATTTATTTATTTATTTACTATATAAATTTTGAATCACGATATCTGTGAGGATTTATTATCCTACACAATAATGTGATTAATTTAAGTCTCTACGAAAATTCTTGAAATCTCACATGAGACTTAAATATTTATTATAAAGAGAGAATTAATTTCAATAATGGGCCTTTGAAACTCATATAAATAAATACAAGATTCATCCTCATACTTGTGAAATTTTATTGATTTACACGATATAAAATCTTTTTAAATGCCTATGAAGATTCTTAAAATCTTACATGACAAATAGATAATTGAAATATTTACATTTGTAGTTGGTGCATAATATTATAGTTGGCTAAACAATTTATGCAATAAAGGCAACGGACAGAATAAAGTAATTTGATGATTCACTATTCTTTCAACTTGAGGATATATTCTTAAAAAAAAAAATCAAATTTAGCATAAACTTTTAGCAAGATCATAACCATGATAGGCATGGCTCCAAACCACAATTAACCTCACAAATTTTCACAAGCTCTCTTTTTATTTTTTAGTTTTTGTCAGACACCGCTCTGGCATGTTCTAAAGTCTACATAGAAAAATATTTAATTCCTAATTTTTTTTAATGCCTAAACATACATCTGGATCAATCCACACTCATAATATCTATCAATATATATATATATATATGTTCATTAATGAATCCATATTAAGGGAGATGATATGATTTAAATATTACCTGAGTAGCCTGTGATTCCAGGCATGCATTCTTCTTCCTCTCAAGACAACGCTTTTATCACCTCGACCTCAAGTTTTGAATGTGTTTTTGGTTCTTTGTTGCTTGCAAAACATCCTGAACTCGTGTGATTGAAGGAAAAAGAAAACGATGATCTCGTTCAGTCCAAAAACCCACATGTGCATGCATGCTACTGTTTATGCATTTTCTTCTTCTCACTCTCTCGATTCCAGTCTTAGTTCCAGTCATCCTCCAACTTTTACTTTGTCTCCTCCTTGCTCATTCTCCTTCCTTGGAACCAAGTCAAGTACCTTTTGTTTTCCTGTAAAACCTTGACCTCCTGCTTGCTCTATCAAGTATGACATTAAAAACACTTCATACAGAATATGAAGCTTTTTGCTTGAGCTTTTCTTATCAGCAGGGTATATGAAGATACCACCGTAAAGCAATGCTCGGTGGATATCGACAACCATGCTTCCAATGTACCTAAGAGACTTTGATGGTGAACCATCTTGCGGATATTTGTAGCTTTCTACATATTTAGCAGTTGGCTCATCCTAGTTTTTGGCATTTCCTTCATTCGCAGAGTAAAACTTTCCTTTGTTTGGCATCTTGATGTTTAGATATGTCAATATAAATTCCCCAAGACACAGATCAAGTGTGAAGCCATTCACACCATTTCCTATGCTTAGCATAAGCATGCAAGAGCTTTAATACATGCAGTAACCAGCTACTAACATGCTTGAACATTGATCTCCCTAACAAGTCCAAGCCATTTTGCCTGCCCTGCCTTACTAACGGAAGAGTAGACAAATTTGTAGCCAAGGACAATGTGATTGAGTAGAATGGTGAAATCGTCACGCGATTCCTTGTGCTTCGACTGTTCGTTCAGAACGAACCGAGTGATCATCATCAAATCAGTCCTCTGAGCATCCGCCACGTGATCCATCTTTCTCTCTCTCTTTCTCTCTTCCTTAGTTCCTATTTTTTGCTTCTAATCTCAGCCTTCCTCCCTCCTTCTCGGTGCTCTGCTTTTAGGTTTATTCTCAGTCTCTCTTCTCTTCTCTTGGTCTCCTTTTTTTGTGCTGCTTCCTCTTTCTCCTCTTAATTCTAATCCTCCTGTCTTCTTTCCTACTTCACTGTTGAGTTTTTTCTGTCCCCACTCCATGCTCTATTTTCTTTTCGTTTTCTACAACATCTTCCTCTTCTCTTTATCTTGATGTTCTCTCTCCTTTTTCATCTGATTTTTCTTCTGCATCTACTCTTTTCCTCTCAATTTTTCATCCTCTCTTCTGTGTTTCCTTCGTGCTCAGTTTTTCTCCATTTTATTCTCATTTCTCACTCTTCATCTCCTTCTCATTCTCCATCCTCTCTCGGACTCACTTTCTTTTTTCTTTCGCTCGCGCATGCTGCATTTCTGCTCTTTATCACTGAAGCTCGGGATCTTTCTCTTGCTGTGCACATTACTTTCCTTCCTTTCACTTGCTGCATGTCGCATTTCTGCTTTGCTTTTGCTTTTTTTTTTTTCTACAGCGTGCATCTCTGTCTTTTCTTTAGCGTGTATGAATCTTTTTAGAGCTGCTTTCTTTCTGTGTGTTTCGTGTGTGCATGCTACTGCATCTAGTTCAAAGTGTTTTGCGTGGCTGTGTGGCTATATTTTTCTGCGCATGCGTTGCTCTTTGCTCTTTGTTTTTTCTTTTCTGGGTTTTGTGACTTCTTTGCTACTCGTGTTTATGCAAAAAGCCACTGAAGTTGTGATAAAACACTGATGGATTAGCATTTCATCCAGCTTATATTTTATAATTTTTTTTGCTTCTAATTTTTTTAATAGATTAACACACACACACATGTATATTTTTTAAATAAAAAATAAGATTTAAGGAGAGAAATTTAACTCTCAAAAGTTGACTCTCAATATTTTTGAATGATTGGGATAATTTGGAGAGAGATTTTAAAAGATTTAAACAAGATTTTTTGATTTTGTTAAAATATAATCTTAAAAAATATTAAATTTTATTTTTATATTTTTATATTTTTTTAATGAACTAAAATAAATAAAATTCTAACTAAAAAAGATTATCTAAAATAAAATTAAGCCCTATCAATTAAATTAAATTTTTTTAATTAAATTAAATTTTTTTGTTTTGAAAATATAATCCTAAAAAAGGATTAAATTTTATTTTTATATTTTTTAATTATTTATTATGATTTTTATTAAATTAAAAAAAATACCTGAATAAAATACAGTGTTCACACCAATCAATCTCTTCTCTCCATTCGTTAGCTACAAATACTTAAAATCATCATTGAGGATCCAAGATGCCAAGAATCAAAGCAGATGATCAATAGGGCCATATGGAACACGCGGGACCGTTTCAAGATTAATGGGCTTATGATTAGACTTATATTAAAAAAATACATGCCTTGGCAAGAGAAAAAAAAAATCCACAAAGCAAGAATTAGTTAAATTTCTGTCAATTTTACTTCTAACTACTCCACGTATAAAATGGTCCTGAGCACCGCATGTCCACTAAGCCCAGTCTCAAGACCCAATCACTAAAAGGGCCATTAGCGGTAGTAGTGATCCTAGATTGTGATTGTCTTTCATGACTAAATAACGTGCAGTTAAAATCACCTCCAATACACCATGCCCCTGAAATTCCAGTGTTAATTTCCTCCATATTAGACCAAGGCTTTCTTCTTTTCACTGCATTAGTGCTAGCATAAACACAAGAAATAAAATGCTTAACCCTGCCAACCTCAAAAGAAAAATGTTGAAATTGATCTGAAGAGGCTAGTAACTGAATATCCCAAGACTTATCTTCCCATAACACCTAAAGACCTCCATTAAAACCATTAGCATCAACAATATTCATAAACTAATATCCTAAAGAACAAGCATTTTTTGAGCTTTAGCTCCACTTTAACATGTTTCAAAAGCAAGCAAATTACTTTTATACTTAAAACATAACTCCTTGATGAGTTTAGGAAAGGATCTGGACCCCGTGCCTCGACAATTCTAGAAAAGGCAATTCATAAGGAAACTTTGTTCAAAAGGAGTGCTTGCCCCTTAGTTTAAGAAATACCTTGGGATTCCATGTCTGCATCTTTCATAATGACTTCTGATTTTGTTGCTAGTTCATCAACCATATATAGTTCCTTATTGAGAGGTTCTGAGAGTTTAGCAGCTTGATCCAAATTATTCTCCGAGGCCACTTTACTCGAAATCTGCATATCCATGTGTTGTTATGAACTCAGTCCATCTTGATTTTCCTCCTCGTACTTACTTAAGGCCCCATTAGATAAATCCACATTAAGAGGCGAAAAAGAATTTGTATTCGTTATAGGCTGTGAAATTGAGTCTAAATCCTTTATTGTCCTGATTTATATCTTCATCTTATCCAGACCTCGATTCTCCTTTCCATGTGGTTGTGCACGGGATTCACCCTTCCTTTTACTGCCTACTGGGACCCACTCCTCCTTCTAACTTCTCCTGTTAAAATTTGTTCCAAAAATTTGCTTCCCCTTATCCTTCATAGGTATCTTTGACTTATCCTCATTATTCTTTTTTATCACATTTTGCCGAGAGATCCGTGAAGCATCCCCAAGGCTATCTCTTCCTTAAAACCCTCACGATATACCCTGTCTCTCATATCCCTTCTAATTCGCCTAAATAGTAGGTCTGTGTATATCCCTTTGTACTAAATTTTTCATCCTAAATTCTGCTACCTTCTTGCCGCTCTCTGCCACAACCTCTACCGGCTATTCTTAGTTTGGTTTGTCACCAGTGTCATTGTCTCTTGATTCTCTTGCGGTGTCTCCTTCTGCATGAGACTTAAAGACTGTGGTGTAGTTTCTTCGAATGTTGTAACAACTGGACACTCAGTTGTATGATGGTCGTATTTCCCACACATGAAACAAACATGGTGAAGTCCTTCATAAACAATGGTTCTGTCCTCACCAAATGCTTCAAATGCCGGTAGAAGGGGTTGTTGCAGATCAACTTTAACATAAATGTAAGCAAACCTCCCTTTGTCATAAATAAAAGTCGAGAGATCAATCTTTAGGGTTTTTCCAATCATATTACCAATTCCCCAGAGAGACTCAACGCTATAAAATTCATTTGGGATACGTAACCATACTATAATCCATCTTTGCACATCCGCTTTCCATGGATTAAAATTAGTCGCCATCTTTAAACTAGAAGATGGTGATCATCAATCATCTAAGGCCCTTCTTGAAAAGCATAGTCTTTGCCTTCCTTACTCATAAATGAGACAATGTGATATCCATTATTCAATGGCATAACTTTCATGGCTTCCTAAGGCCTCCACATCCTACTCATTCTAACATCAAGATTATATTTACTAATAGGAGCCCTCGACAGCTTCACTATAGGTGAGTTCATCCATGGCCGGCACCAAGTAGAATATTCATCTATCGTGAATTGAAGTTTCAATATTTTAACCACCCCCTCAACTCTAGAGATCTCTTCTTCATCCGGTGCTTCATGTTCTAACTTCTTTGTAGATTCCTCATTCTTAAGAAAATAAGCTGTCCAACATTGAACTATGTCATCCTTTACTTCATGCTTCATGAGAAACCCATATCTGCTAAAAAATAATAGCTTGTCTTTGAACGACATTGGTAGAGGGCGTCATCTACCCCTTGACTCTTCACCCTGCTTCTCTTCCTTGTTGTGCCCAACCCCATCTTTTCCAATGGAGAACACCAGTTCTGGTTGCTTACGATTCAACCCTATGCCTCCCTTATTGCGAACCCTATCGTTACCGTAATTAACATCACGTACTTTCTGACTCTCACCGCTTTCGCTCTCTCTCATGCTCTCTGACCTAGAAATTAATGAGTTTGAATTAATATTAACAACTGTCATAAACCTCTCTTTTTGGGATTTTATTGTTATTCTCTTTATAAAATTATAAATAATGCGTACCTCATAATCTTTTTTCTGAAATAAATATCTTTTTTTTCTTCCGCCAGCTTTCTGAAATAAATATCATAGGCAAAACTGCATAAGTAAGTGTTTTGCAATATGAGAAATTATTTTTCATTATTAAAATATGACAAATATATCATAATCCTTTCATATTTTTTGGGCATAAGTAATTCTTTGATTTTTGAATGATTGAGATATAATTTTTTTTTCCAGGAGATTGAAATATACTATTTAGTATTTAGTCCATGACCATGTAAATTTCAAGTTCTTGTATCTGTATTAATCTGTGTGATACCGAGCAAATTGGGAAAAGAAAACACGGAAACAAAGTCAGCCCAAATCATGAAGAAAAGCCCAATTAAAATTTGTCCAGCCATACAATATTGGGCTGAAAGATGAATCAGTGCCCCGAACTATGGCAAGACGACACGTGACTTTTATTTTAGGCTGTCCTCGTCTCCGCAGAATCACAGTACAAAAACCCTCTTTCAAAATCCCTTCCCTCTCTTCCCATCTCACTTCCCCTTTGCAAGCGCGCACAAATCACCTCCTTTCTCTCCTCTTCATCCTCTTCGTCTTTGCTTCAAGTTTTTTTTTTTTTTTTTCCATTCAGTCCAGTGATTGTTGTGATCACTGAACGATCTAGAGTGGCCAACTTTGGTCGTAAACCCTAACTGCGATTTTTGTGTCACAATCATGGAATGGAACCCGCAGACTCTTCAATTTCTCTCCGAATGCTTCCTTCATACTCTATCTCCGGCGGCGGAGCCTCGCCGTCGTGCTGAATCCTCCCTTGCTGAGGCAGCCGATCGCCCCAACTACGGTCTTGCCGTACTCCGGCTCGTTGCCGAGTCCTCTATCGATGATCAGATTCGTCAAGCTGCTGCTGTCAACTTCAAGAACCATCTCCGTGTCCGGTGGGTTCCTGCTACTTCGGATGACGGCAGTGTGCCTATTTTCTCCCCTATACTTGACCCCGAGAAGGAGCAGATCAAATCTTTGATCGTTCCGCTAATGCTCTCGGCTACTCCTAAGATTCAAAGCCAACTAAGTGAAGCTCTGGCTGTTATCGGTAAGCATGACTTTCCGAAATCGTGGCCTGCGTTGCTTCCTGAACTCATTTCGAATCTTCAGAAAGCCTCGCAAACCTCCGATTATGCTTCTATTAATGGTATTCTTGGTACTGCGAATTCCATTTTCAAGAAGTTTCGTTATCAGTATAAAACCAACGATCTTTTGCTTGATTTGAAATATTGTCTGGATAATTTTTCGGCACCTTTACTGGAAATATTTCTCAAGACCGCTTCCTTAATCGATGTAGCCGCAAATTCAGGGGGGCCTGCTGCAAACCTTCGCTCCCTTTTTGAGTCCCAGAGGTTATGTTGTAGGATATTTTATGCACTGAATTTTCAAGAGCTCCCCGAGTTTTTTGAGGATCACATGAAAGAATGGATGACTGAATTTCGAAAATACCTTACTGCTAGTTATCCTGCCCTGGAAAATAGTGGTCCTGACGGTGTTGCAATTGTCGATGAGCTTCGAGCTGCGGTTTGTGAAAATATTAATCTTTACATAGAAAAGAATGAGGAGGAGTTTCAATGTTACTTGAATGATTTTGCGCTTGCTGTATGGACTTTACTGGGGAATGTGTCGCAGTCTGCTAGCCGTGATCAGCTGGCTGTCACAGCAATCAAGTTTTTGACCACTGTTAGCACAAGTGTTCATCACACATTGTTTGCCAGTGAGGGTGTTATACCCCAGATTTGTCAATGCATTGTTATCCCAAATGTGCGATTGAGGGATGATGATGAGGAACTCTTTGAGATGAACTATATTGAATTTATTAGGAGAGATATTGAAGGTAGCGATCTTGATACTAGGAGGAGGATTTCCTGTGAGCTACTTAAGGGAATTGCATCACATTATGGAGATTGTGTCAGAAGCATTGTGTCTGCTCAAATTCAAACTTTACTAAGTTCCTTTGCTGCCAATCCAGTGGCAAACTGGAGGGATAAGGACTGTGCTATATACTTGGTAGTCTCTCTTTCAACCAAGAAGGCTGGATCTTCTTATGTCTCAACAGAACTTGTTGATGTTAAGAGCTTTTTTGAATCTGTCATTGTTCCAGAACTGCAGAGCTCAGACGTTAATGGGTATCCTATGCTTAAGGCAGGTGCCCTCAAGTTCTTTACTATGTTCCGAAGTCAAATATCAAAGGATTTAGCATTAAAGTTTTTTCCAGATTTGGTTCGTTTCCTGGCTGCTGAATCAAATGTTGTTCATTCATATGCTGCAAGTTGTATTGAAAAACTCTTGTTGGTCAAAGATGAGGGCGTCAGGGCACGGTACACTGCAGCAGACATTAATCCTGTTTTCCCAATGCTGATGAACAATCTTTTCAGTGCCTTGAAGTTCCCAGAGTCTGAAGAAAATCAGTATGTAATGAAATGTATAATGAGGATCCTTGGTCTTGCTGATATATCTGTTGATGCTGCTCACGTTTGTATTGAGGGGTTGGCCTCCATTCTTGGTGAAGTTTGTAAAAATCCAAAGAACCCCATCTTCAATCATTATCTTTTTGAGTCAGTGGCCATTCTTGTGAGGCGAGGATGCGAGAAAGACTTGTCTCTTGTATCAGTATTTGAAGCAAGCCTTTTTCCTAGACTTGAAATAATATTGAGCAATGATGTAACTGAGTTTTTCCCATACACATTTCAGTTGCTTGCTCAGCTTGTTGAGTCAAATACACCACCGATTCCACCAATCTACATGCAGATATTTGTGATCCTTTTGTCCCCTGAAACTTGGAAAAGGGCCCCAAATGTTCCAGCACTTGTGCGTCTACTCCAGGCCTTCCTTCAAAAAGCACCAAATGAGGTAAACCAAGAGGATAGGCTGACCAAGGTGCTTGGCATATTCGATACGCTTATCCAATCTAAAGCCACAGTTGAGCAAGGATTTTACGTGCTTAATACTGTCATTGAGAGTCTTGACTATGCTGTCATTGAGTGTTATATTTCTCACATTTGGGCTGCCCTTTTCAGAGAGCTCCAACATAGGCGGACTGTAAAGCTCATCAAATCTCTTTTGATATTTATGTCACTCTTTTTGATCAAGCATGGGCCTTCATATCTTGTGGATACTATGAATCGTGTCCAGCCTGGTATATTCACTGTGATTTTAAACCAGTTCTGGATACCCAATCTTAAGCTGATTACTGGAACTATTGAGCTCAAGTTGACTGCAGTTGCCTCAACCAGACTTATCTGTGAGTCTCCAATCTTCGTAGATGCTGCAGCTGCTGAATCCTGGGGGAAGATGGTGGATAGTATTGTCACTCTTCTTTCACGGCCAGAACAGGACAGGGTTGAGGAGGAACCTGACATGCCAGATATCACAGAAAATGTGGGTTATACAGCGACTTTTGTTCGTCTTTACAATGCTGGAAAAAAGGAAGAGGACCCACTAAAAGATATAAGAGATCCGAGGGAGTTTTTTATTGCTTCACTATCCCGACTCTCTGCTGTTTCCCCTGGGAGGTATCCCAAAGTCATCAGTGAAAATGTTGATCCAGCAAATCAAGCAGCATTGCTTCAGCTTTGCAACTCATATAGTCTTCCTATAGTTTGAGTAAGTAAATATTTGGGTCAGTTTGTTTCCCCCACTTTGATCCGTAGTAGAATAATAGCATGTTTATCCTCTCTCTCTCTCTCTCTCTGTTTTTTTTTTTTTGGGGAGTGGGGTTGTTTCCCAAAGCGTGAAAAACAGCTACTTAATATCTTACACAATGGGAATAGGCTACCTATGAATCCTAGGAGTCCATCGTAACTGAGGTAGCACTTTTCGGATAAACTTAGTAACTAAACAATATTCGTATAAATTCTAATTCGCATCTGGTGAGTTATGAGAGCATGATGCTGCCAGTTCTTATGTTTGAGTTCTCTGATATTCACTTGATACCCATAATACCATTTTTTCCATGGTTATAGGGTGGGCATCATTTAAGGAAAATTCATTGTGGCTGGGATTAAAATGAATCTTCTACTTGTTTCTACATTTTTCTGGACCCTATTACATATAGTCCCTTTATTCTCACTCATGCATGTCGTTTTCTCCTATCATATACAATTATTGTGATTGCTTACGTTTTGAGCTGTCCATATTCTGTCTGCTACAATATCTGAACATGCCTGATTTTTTGTCTATTGTTATTTGATTCCTTTGAGTTAAAATTTTTTCTGTGCTTAATCAGTCTTTTTAATCTCTTTGCTTGCTGGAAAAGCTTTGTAATCCCATCTTATTTATGATACAAAATTAGTCTATGTCTGATTGTATTAAGCTCGAGTATTCTGAGGGTACCAAATGACAGATTTTTGTTGACTGGATCGAGTTGGGGATTTTGAGTTCCCATGTATCTTTTATTCTAAGGTACTTGGAAATTTAGCATCCCCATGTACCTAACATAGTTCTTAATTTTGTCATAGCTCATGATTTGAGAAAGTGAGTCCTATAGGGTGCTATTCTGGGCGAAGTATTCTATTAGTAAGTTATTGTTAGTTGATGTTGATAAACTCTTGTCATGCAAGATAATGAAATTATATCCTTTCCACTTTAAAAAGAAGATAATGAAATGATGGGCTTCTTGAGGTCGCAAGTTTTATGCTTTTAAGAACATTTTGGTAGTTGCTACTCAATAGTATGTCCACGAAAGATTTTTTAATGTTGACTTGTGATTAATAGCCTAATTCAGGGTAGAATTCGTTCCATCTAAATACGACCATACTCTCTTCTCATGTGCTCACAAACCTGTAATTGCAGTATAAATTTATCAGGTCTGGACATGGTTATATGCTTGTCAACTTGTTCACATGGAGCTTTTCCTGCGAGCATGATACGTTGCCTGTAACATATGTTTCTTCTTGACTAACCTATCTTCCATTGGATGAATTAGATATAAATTGCCTCCTACAAATAGCATAACGTGATCCATGTAGCCAATCTGACCTAGTAGGATGAGACTTGTTTATTACTGTGACCTGGGTACTTTTTTGTTAAAAAATTTTTCTTAGACTTGTGAGCACAGGCCAGTTTGTTTGTCATTTTCAGATCTCCATGCTATGTTTGTCAAACCAACTGCCTGTACAGTGCATTGGTCTGGTTTCTGCTAAATTCTACAAGCCATTGCGAGCAGCTGTGCAATACTTTTCTCTCTCTCTTGACGTTTTGGTTGATGAGGATTTATGCAGTTCTTGATGCATGCGTATATGCTGCGTGGTAGGGATTAGGATGAAACCGTCGATGTAGGTCGATAATTTCTACGTTCGCCCTCATTATTACTTTTCTGATTTGAATTGCTTTTAAATATTTCTTATGCTTTGATAATCTGATTTGATTGATACTGCTTAGGATATGATGGCGCAATCAGTTGGGTGGTATAGAGCCTGGGGCAGAGTGGCTTGCTGGGGCTTTGATTGAGCTATAGCTAAGGGTGTTTTTGCATCGCTACGAAGCGGTTCTATTCAAGTATTGCACGATCCATTTTTGCCGCTTTCTTTCATATTCTTATGGGAAGATTGGTTGCGAACTCTAATGATAATCCAGCTCGAAAGTGGATGACAGCTCCAAGCCAGTGTTCGAAGGTCCATGTGATCTGTGGGATTTTGTTGTAAAACTATTTCACACAAGTTTCTGTTGGCTCATGTCATGTCATGTGAGCAAATGAACGTTACGGCTCAATTTTGTGTAAAACCTCTGCGTCATTGAAAGTTAATTTTATTCTTCTCCTTACATGGTGTCTTAACTGCAAGTTTCATTGACGAATTGACGTCAAAATTGTATGTATTGAGATTGGTCGATTGAGTTACAAGAGAGTGGGGCCTGCTTCCAAACCCATATGTATTGTTATATGGGCTGGTTTGGTGCTATTGTGCTATCAATGACATAGTGGCGTGACGTTAGCATTCATTTGTTTTATGTACAGTGATTCATTGATATTGGAGTATATTAAAATTGAACTGTAAGTGTCGGATTATTTTTAATCAGATCCATTTTTCAAAGTAGGATATCATTAACTTGGGATGAAATTAGTATGAATTGTGACATTTTTATTGGATGAAGAGGCGCCCCTAAAGCATGTATGTTGGCTTAAGTATCGTGCCCTCTCTTCTTCCGTCTACTGTGACGAATGCCTCCTCATCCTTCTGTTCATTTTTCCCCATTTATTTTCAAGAGCCAATTATTAAGTTTCAAATAGGGAAAACACAATCATGGATTTTTATAGTTTTATCAGATTTTATTTTTAGGTCTTATGGGGAATTGAATATTAAACAACGCCTAATCTTATTAAAATTATAAGGATTGGCAATACTGAAAAATATTAATGGTATTAAAAGAAAAATTTGATGAAATTATATGAATCAATAATTGTGTGTTTCCTTTGAAATATATAACTAAGGTAAAATCATTAAGAACATGATAAGAAAAAGATACTCTTGCTAACCTTATAAAGTCATATTAGAGTTGTAGCTTCGAAATTAGATTATATTAATTATAATTATACATTGAATAATTAAACATTTGTTTTTGACTGGAGAAAGCTTTTTTAAATATTTTTTAACCTTAAGCTGCACTTCTATTTATTAAGAACATTTACTAGAGGAAGTAAATTGAGTGTGATGAAATAAGGAAAATAAAAAATCTTAAGTTCTATTATATTCTTGAATTTAAAGAATTACTTGCTTCCATTTCCTTTTTAATTTTCAAAATAGTTTGTGAAATTACACTTGTTCATCTAACATTTGTTGGACTCTATTAAGTTGAAATTTTAAATAAAAATCTTTATGAGAACGAGATTTCTTAATTCCTATCCCTTTACTATTTGTCATGATCTGTGCACTTTCGTGAGTTGATTAAGATTCTTCGCAGAATGCATTATACATTTTAGAGAAAAGGAAAGGCCAATAATATGTTGTCACAGTGACAGTGGTATGACATCAAGCCCGACGAGGAACAACTTGTCAGTTCAGTCTGCGGAATGTATGAGTTGGGTGTGAATGTATGTGCTAGTTGTTATGTAATTTTTTTCTTTACTAAATAAAAAAAAAAGATAGAGAGATGAAAACGAGATGCTCCCTCTAATTTTATTTATAAAATATTTTTTAAAAATAATTTTTAATTTAAAATTTATAATATTTTATAACAATTAAACTATTTTTTTAATATTTTCTTTTCTTGATTAGTGGGATGTCTTTTAATGTAGTTATATCATTATTTAAAATTAAAGATAAAAATAAAAGTATAAATAATTTTTTTATGATATCAAGTAAAAACTAATTTTTTTAATATGTATGAAATGATTAAAAATATCTTATAATAAGAATATGAGGGAGTAAGGTTTATCTCCTTTACTTTTATTTAAATTTTATCCTTAATCTTGTCTATTTTACTTTACAGTTTACATCTTATAATCTTATTTTACGACTTTTTTTTTTTTAACTTTTGTGGTTCAAGCATATAATATATAAACTTTATTAAATATTGCATGCACATTCATTGGGTTTGAAAGGTGTAATGATTGTTCGTGGAATGGGGAAACCATGATGGAAGACTTGGTACAGTAAAGTTGTTAGTCTTTGGAGGAAAGTCTATCAACTTCTTTAGCTCTCATTTTTGTTTGGATTAAGCTTCAAAATCACACCGACACTTTCTCCTTTTATTATAAGCTACATTGTCGATTCATCTTATATTATTCATCACTTCCAAATAATATAATTTTTATTAATATTATATCATATGATCATATCATAGAACCTTATTATGCATATTTTTATTTTTTAAAAATTGACAATTAGATCTCGAAAAGTTTAAATTAATTATAATATATTTGTAAAAATTCTATTAAAAAAAGTTGCAAGTATCACCTCAAATAATTGTAAATATAGGTTGCAAAATCATTGGGATTGACTTATAAGATTTAAATGACTAATTTGTGACTAAGATTTTGATTTGTTTTACTATTTCAATTGATATTTATAACCCATACTTTTATAAATGGTTAATGGTGATTTTTACTCTTAAAATTTACCCGAAGAGTTACTAAGCATTGTAAACTCAGGTAGGGGTCATTGATGTCCATTAATGTTAAATATTCTCTCCTTCATCACCCTGCCATTAACTCATCATTTATTCACTATTAATGGGCCCCACATTCATTTTTATAAATACTTTTTATTATGAAATATTTAAGTTTAGGGTGCCCGTTGACTCTTTAAGGTTAAAATTAAGGGAAAAAAAGACCAGTAACCTAATATTTTATAATAAAATTATTACAAAATTGAATGTAAGACCCACTATCGATAAACAGAAGATTAATTAATGATAGGGTGATAAGGGAGAGAATTTTTAACATTGAGAAAACATAATTGACCTATAATTAAGTTTAAGTTGTCCAATAACTCTTTAAGTGAGGTTAAGAGGTAAAAATAATCATTAATCTTTTAATAAATTTTCTTGGGATCTATTCCCTTCAATTTCTATTATAAGGTACAACTAACTACCTCATTGAAATTAAGGAAAGCTGGTTAACTCATTAACTATGTCTCAAAATATAATAAAATTTTAATTTTAACTCTATTTAAATTTAAATTTATATTATATTCTTTCTCATAATTAATGAATTAAATATAAAAATAAAGGAATTTTTTTTTCTAGAAAACGCCTGATAATAGGAACAAAAGGGAATACTTTTAGTAAATTCATTTTTGAAACTCAATTGTCGTCCTTCTGTTTTTTGACACAACTATACATTTCACTTTATCTGAAATTAAAAAAAATTAAATAAAACTTCCACTAAATTGGTGTGTAATTTGATTCGTCTTTTTCTCCTCTTTAAACATCGTGTTTTTGTTTACTTTTAAGTCTCAAGATCTTATGCCTTCTCAATTCCATAATTAAACAAGGTATATTTAAGGTTCTATTGTAATATTCTAATTAATATAACACTAGAATTAGAGTGTAATTAGCCTGTAAACACTTTGATTAACTATAATTAGCATTGTATTAAAAATAATTAGTGTCACATTATATATAGATGTGGTGTTGACATCTTTGGTGGTGCTAGCTCGTTTGTTTGGGGAGCTCTAATAGCAAGGAGCAAAGGTATAAATTATTAATGTGTGGTGGTGTATGTTTTGTAATTGATTACGCATGAATTTATTATATTTGATAAAAACTAGCCTGGCTACCTATCATTGGAATTGGGAAGTAACCACTATCCCATTGTTTATTGAGGGACTCAAACTTAGCTATCTCTACTTATTTGTCAAGAAGACTAGCTTAGGGTTTACAACATCTCAGATATTTGAGAATGGGGAAAGCCATGAATCGAGAGTGAGGGTAGTGACCTTGGCCAAGTTACTTCTCATAATTGGTGAGCATGGGTATTCCATTCATTCGAATGAAACCACATTTGATTGATAGCCCATGATTTTAGTTGGAAGTTATAAAGAGGATATAAAGCTAGTTCGATCATGCACATTATCCAATTTGTTATATGTTATTAAGTTTGTGGCAAGTCATGATATTGGACTTGGCCATTGTCACATGATTGTTATTATTGTTGCAATCTACCTTGTATAATTAA
The DNA here is from genome assembly GCF_029017545.1 of Prosopis cineraria. NCBI lineage: Eukaryota > Viridiplantae > Streptophyta > Magnoliopsida > Fabales > Fabaceae > Prosopis > Prosopis cineraria. The sequence continues at coordinate 42,347,384 of NW_026555343.1, read as the reverse complement.
TTTGGCTATTGTCATATAGTTGTTAGCATTGTGGCAATGTGCCTTGTGATTTTGACTTATGAAAAGATAAGATTATGATGATTTATATGAAATAATATGAGTTATATATGAATTTGTGATATATGTGATTCTATGCCTTATATGTGTGCTTTGTTTTAAAAAAAATGTCAATTAATATGCAACTGCATAGGGTAGAGAAATCTTGGTTATTGAGTAGTTGTGTAAGGTCTCCCATTAAACTCCATAATCAAGGTAATTAATGAATTAACCCTTAAGGATTGCCAAAGATGTAAAATTACATAAAAGAGAAGAATGTTCAAATCATATATAATGGAATCCCAAAACTCAATTTTCAATCTTAAATCACACACTTAACATGTTTGAATTAGAGTTTGAAAGTGATGCCACAATTGGAAAACAAACGAGACCCAAAACAATGAGTTTCAAAACTCAAAGTACAGAAAGCGACACATGCACTGCGGCTTATGACATATACACCATGGCTTACCCTTCTCTGTGCCATGCATTCGATAGCATGGATTGAGGTGATATCATTTGCATGAATTCGATAGTATCAGTTGATATCATTTGAATTCGATAGCATTAGTTGATATCATTCGATAGTTTCAATTGCATGAATTCGATAGCATCAGTTGATATTATTTGACAATATAAGGAGCAAACTTTCAACGCGTCCCAAATCTCTATTTGACATTTGATTGAGGTGATTTTAGTGTTTACATGGAGCTTTCTTCTAACTCTAGCTAATAACATTAGTTTCACACTTAACTTCTTTTTCTATAAAAAGTTGCACACCAAAACTCATTTTACCATTTTTTTCACAAAAATCTCATAATTTTGGTGTCCCAACTCGAACATAAGTTTCAACCGACCATTCGACCACACTCAATGAACTCTAGCAGACCCATGTAATGTGTCACATACAATTAAAAATACATATATTTTAAAATCATCACTCAACCCCAATTTTCACAAAAACACAAGGGGGAAATTCTTGCATAAAATCATCATTCTCATTCTAAATCTTTCAAAATATACAAGTTCCTACTTACATAAGTATTTTGGCCTTATCCATGAGTTTACAACTAAAACTCACTAAACCAAGGCATAAAATACACAAGTTATACAGTTATACACAAACTAATGCAAGTAGTGCAAAACAATGACAAGTGATCCTAATTGGCAATTACATTAACATATACACATAAAAACAATAAAAGAGGCATACAAAAAGGATTACTCCATAATCCTAAGCCTCTGCGTATTTTTCTCGACTCAGATTTGATAAGCTAGATCTTGAAAATGTTGAAAAATAAAGGGTGAGTACAATCATTCAGTAACTAAGTTTTACCTAACCTATACAATTGCATATCAATTGTAAACAGATACAAATAGTCAAGAAACACAAATACCGCACATACAATGTACTTGGCCACTGTTCATAATACTAACAATCATGTGATCAGGCCTAAAAATACATATATTCATACTAATTTACAATGCAAATCACGAGATCGCAATAATACCAACCATGCGCCCTTAACACATGCCAGACTACAATACTAACAACCATATAGCTGAACTTATATGCATGATCATATGCCAACTTTATATCCTTATGTTACCTTTGACACAAAACTGGTGGCTATCATATGGCTACATCCTTCGCGGATTAACCCAGCCTTTCATTTGTTAGGAGCTACCCAACTAAGGTTAACTTATTCACTTATGTAATTCAGTTTTTCCCAATACTAATAACTATGGGGTATTGTACCCTTAATTTAGCCTTCTCATGAACTGGTGGAGACTAGTTAGATTTGAGTCCCTTATAGAATAAGTAAGACATTCCTAAATCAACTATGGAATACTGGCTACCTCCCGATTCTAACGATCGATGCTAAGGCGAGTTCCCAATTCCAACGGTCATTGCCAATACCACGTGGATTTAAATCAATCTACTCCTTTTCTTAGGTGAATTCTTTCCAATGATAATGCTATATACATTTCTCACATAATATGCATTACAAATAATCAATTCAAGGCACATAAACTCACATACTCATGTTCAAATATTCCACATACTCAACATATTACACATCACAATTATCCACCCACAATGATAAATATCAAGATTTTCCTTTCGCAAGTTAAACATATTGCCAACATGCATCATTAATTTAAATCATTAACCACATTTCTCAACACAATTAATATTTAACTATAAAAATTAGGTTTTTCTCGTTTATCTCAAAATTTTGAGAGGTCAAAAGTTTACCCCTCACACAAAACACTTTCAAAGCTTCTCTCAAGTTTGAATGGTGCCAAATTAAACCTTACTACATTCATAATACAAGAATACCATCATTATCTCATTTTGAGGATTTTCCAACACCAAACTCCACATATCTATTCTATCAATTTTGTAAATCACTACCCATTCATAACCAAAGGGTCCATTAGGCTCCATTAATACACATTATCATTTATAAATCTTTAAATTACCATTAATAAACCTAAAACTCTCCCAACTACCATATTTATTACAAAATTCTCATAAACATAAGTCACCCTAACTAACTCTTGATAAAATCATCAATATAGGATTTATATACCATAAACAACTCCCATTATTTTTATTTTAACTAATGGGATTGGATCTATACTCTTATGGACCAAAAATAAACTTTTTAACTTAAATCCTATCATAAATTTTCATAAATAAAGGAGAGAAAGGAAGAAGAAAGCATTATATACTTACCTTGTAAGTTAGGAAGCTCCACAATATCCCCAACAGGGTCTCAAGGTGTACCCTACAGAGCATTGGCTGTGTTCTTCATTTTCTATTCTCCTTCCCTTCTGATTTTGCATGTAAAGACAAGCTGATTTAATCAAAATTTTGGCTGAGTTACGGTGCATGCTGCCCTTCGTTATGACGTATGGCACAGAGAGGACATTACATTTGAATCTACCCCTATGCGTTGTGGCGGATTGACCACACACCACTACATGTGACATGAAGGGCAAAATTTTACTTTTTCTTCCTCTTTTTTTGCCTGGATAGCCTGCCATCTATCTGGACCAACTTTTAAGGTTAAAATCACAATAATTTACATAAATTAGGCCCCTCTGGCCACACACCTCATTAACTCACTAATCACACTCATTAGATTAACTAATTACAAGTAAATTTTTTTGAATGTTACAGGTTGTACTCACCCATATCTCTTAACATTTTATAACCTTTAACTTAGGTGATAAAAAGAAAAAAGTGTTAGAGATTTAGGAATCTATTTCCCATTGTAAATCCTCTTACTCTATAATAATGTGTAATTTATGATGATAATACCAACTTTGTCTATGTTTTGATCTTTACTTGCACTTTGTATTTTATATGGTCAATGCATTGTATTTTGGAGCTTTAAGGTTATCGTATAAGTTTGAGTAAACTTTCTAAAAGGCTAAGGTTTCAGTACAATTGTTGAATTGAATGAAAGCTCCTATTTGAGTATGAATATCATGTGTTAAGTAATGCTAGACCTCCCTTATCTATTTTTTATATCAAGGGGTTAAGAGCTGGAAATGATATATTAGAGTTATTTTATGCATGTGGTGTGTTGCACAGGCAGTCTTAGGTCCACTAAGTGTGTTTAGGTGTTAGTTGTAGTTTCTGGTAGAAGAGTTAGATTTTAGACACCCTATGTATTATGGAAAGTATGAAAATAAAGTTAGGTGTCCAACTCCTTTGTATAAAATTATTTGAGAGTAAGATTCATGGCACTAGCTAGTGTATGAAAGAGCTTTTTGTAGAAACCTATTTTGCCTTAATCGAATGTCGGACGAAGAATTGGGGCATATAGGGAGTTAGCGCCCACTAGTGTCACATAATAACAACATTATTATTAGTTCTATGCACCGTGCCGTAGTGTGAGGTGCCTGTGTTGTGGCAAGTCACACAGAGAGGAGCACGCCAAGCTGCGGCGCCTGCCTCTGTTTCATGTTGTTTAGATTTTCTAAAATTTCTTGCACTGCTTTTGATGTGAAATGTTATCTTATGCTTCTATAATTATCTTAATCTCTATTTTGGATCGATTATTGTCCTTAGAAATAATTTTGAATAGTTTGAACACTTGGGATCCTAATTTGTGAAAGAATACCATTTGAATTCAATAATGTTTTGAAAATGATTAATGGTAGGGTAACTTGTTGGGGTTAATCCCATGAAAATCTCAAGAGTGTTAAATATATGGATTATAAGAGAGACTTTACACCTACTTAACAATCGCATAGTTAATTGCATCAAATGCATAATTGCATAATAATTTTGATCACTTTGACCTTTATGTCTCATTCCCTATAGTTATAATTTTTATGAAAATTGGTCTAGTTGGAGAAGTACCTGAGGTGTAGTTCTGGTGTGTGGAACACCACTTGTTTTGTAAGCCTTTATATTGTTTTATGCATATCTTGCCAACTTTAAGGCATTTATTTTGTATTGTAAGCATGAACTCCCTATTTGGATGAGACATGTATTTGATTGCAATGAATTAGTTTTTGTGACATTCATTTCCTTTCTTAGTAAGTTCAAATTATTAATCAAGTGTTTGAGGTAGAAAAGTATTTTATGACTACATATGTTGTTTTATTTTTAAATTAACTGTGTTAGATGGCTATAATCCAACTTTGAAAGTCTTGAATGTATGTGTTAATGTGTTTGGGATGTGGTCAAGTATCCTACACTTTAGCTCTTAGCTTTGGTTTTAGTTCATAAGGTGTAACGTTATTTAGAAGTGTGTTTTGTCTTTAGATGGAACTTTATGGATAAAATTCTCACTTAGAGTGCTTTTTATACCAAACTAAAGCCATTATGTAGATTATTTAATAAGTTTCATGTAGATACTTGAATTACTTAAATTAGATATCTGTATAAAAAGTTATATTCATCCAAATTTTGAAAATACTATTCATATTGTCATCTATTTGATATAGTATTGTGAGTTGCAATGCATGCCTCGTTACTCGTGGCATATGGCATAGAGAAGGGAATATCTTTTCTATGTCATATGCCATAAAGTATGATACACATGTCACGGCGCATGACACGGCTTGGACATATTTCCTTCCCTTTATTTTCTAAATTTTGAAATGGTCTCTTTTGATCTTTTGATCCTTTTTTAATTTATTTTTGGACAATTTGGCCCTTAAGAACCATGTTTCATTTATGTTTACAATTTTTAACAAAATTAGTGGATTTCCACACTTGTTTTCAATAGAATCTCATTAGCTATACTTTATATGATTAAGTTTTCCATTAGTTTTTATTTGTTTAATTTATTTAATTTTTAAATTATCATGGTATGTCTATCTACTATGTTTAATATTTTTTTTACCATTATAGTCCTATTTATGAAATGCAATGTTTTCAGAACCAAATTGGATATTAAACCAAAAATGCCAGCTATTCATGGTTCGTATGGTCCAACCGGTTTAGACCAATGGTTAAATTGGTGATGTAATAATTAAATAAAAATAATATTAAAGTATATATAAAATAAATACAAGAAAAAATCTATAATATGTTAATAAAATGAGATAATACAATTATAAATTAACAATATTATAAATTATCATTTTATTACTTGACAAATATAGGTGAGTCTTGGTTAAATTAGATATAAATAGACTCAAAAGTATCTATATTTGCATTTATAATTGTCCACATTTTTATAAAAAAATGACCTCAAATCATATTTTATATACTTGAATTGTCAAATAATAAAGTTGGCCTTTAATAGGATCTAATTTTTGAATTTTTTTTATTTTTTAATATTTTGTTTAAAATTCTAAAAACTATTCCAGTTCTTGGTTCAACTCTAGTTTTTGACTCAATAGTGGCTCAACTTTGGTACAATTTGACTTAATTATGAAAATAGTTTTTTAGTCTAAATTGAGTCGTTAATAGCTCCGGTCGATAGTATGACTAGTTCGACCGTTTAGTTCTTAAGCCATTGGTGAAATGTTTTAATTGTAAGAAAAGTTCTATTTACCATGTTAAGCATTCATTAAGTGATTTTGGCTCTTAATTATCATGATCATCTCCTTTCTACCATGGTAAGGTTTTAAATTATTATCTAAAATATTTTATATCATGGTAAACCTTTATTTACTACGGTAGATTTTATAAAAATGAATTTTACTCTTTATTATTATGGTAGATACTTTTCTATCATGATAAATGTTTAATGGTTAATGTTGAACTACTTAAATATATTTTTGTGAAAAATTGAAGAAATTTTTAGGGTGTTACATATATGATGTCACTTAATTTACCAAAAATGTGCAAGTGCAAGTAAAATTTAAAACCAAAAAAACATGCCAATAGTTTGTTGTTCTAGTGGCAATGCCACCTCCATCATTAGGAAGAGGTTCTTAGTTCAAGTTCAATGTTGCATGTTTGTGTGGGTGCATGTGTCTCCTTTTTCTATAAAAAAAAATTAGGGAGAATTTCATTTAAGGATCAGAGAAGCATCATATCCTTAGGTGGCTTTCAAAAAATTTCAAAATATTAGTTTAGTCTTATGGGACTAATTGAAAATAAGTTAAAAGTAAAACAAATTAAAATACCCTCAGTTTAAATATTAAAAAAAACCACCAACCACCATCGCTGGTGATTGAAGCTTCGCTAGCGATAGCAGCCCTTGGACCTCTATCGCTAGAGTTTCGACCACCGGTTGGACCACCGTCACTGGAGCTTTAGCTGTCGGCTAGACCACTGTCAGTCGTGGTTGGAGAATTATGAAGAATTAATTTTTCCCAAGGTAGGTGTAGAACCCAAGATCTCTTGGTTCACCAAAAGGTTTTAGACCATGAAGCAACTCAACTTATTCAATCATATAATGCATAAAATTATATATATAATAAACCTTGTTTTCAAACTACTTAATTATTACATTACTTGTTAATTGCGTAACTTTATTTGTTAATAACTTAACAGGACTTGTTAATTATTTAACTTTTCTTGTTTACCCCATGACTCTTGTAACAGAAATAAATTACTTGCTAATCAGGTAACTATACTTGTTAATACTTTAACAAGACTTGTCAATTAAAAAAGACTACTTAAGTTCATTTTGTTTTCTTCTTATTAAACAAAAAATAATTATATCGCTCTTTTTTCTAAATAGATTGCTGCAAATACTAATGAGCAAAGCCCTTGATTAACAAGACTTAACATGTAACTTAGCCTAGGCGATGATTATTTAATTCAAGTATTAGAATCGTATCTATGATTTGAGGTTTTCTCCAATTTAACATTGAAAGTGACTAAATGCTTTCTACTTTTTGACTTTTGCATTTTGCCAAGCTGGCCTCAATCTTTTCTCCTGTTTTCAGCATCATCTAACAAACTATTTTCCCTTCTTTTACTTTTTTTTTTTAAATATAGTTAAGCCCCCAATGAAGATGTAAAGCTGGAAAACATTTGGATAGGAAGGAACTTTTATGTGTATTAAATTTATGAACATCTGAAAATCATAATGTCATATATCCAAGGATATTATACCTTCAAAATAATTCATTAATTACGAAATATAAAATATTATCTTCTTTGATCATTTTTAAAATATTAACTTAAACATCCCATAATTGTATCATAATTTTGAAAAAAAAAAAAGCATGTTCTCTAGTTCATTGGATCATCACATGAAGTAATTTTGTGGTTTAAATTAAACTAACGAAGCTTGAACAATTTGGAGCTAGGATAGAATCTATAATAATATGAATATTAGTTATTGAAATTTATTAAGCAAAAACAAAAATATATTTTATTAAGCGTGAGTTTTATTATTTAAATTTAAAATTGTAACATTTATTTTGACAAAAAATAAGAAGTAATGGCTGTCGTGTTCAAGTGAAATAGAAGTGATTTTGTGTGTTTTAAGCTTTTTATTATACTGTCGGTAAAAAGAGTTTTTTTTCTTATTATATTCCTATCATTTTTTCGGTCCGAGTCAACCATAGAGCAAGCTGCCAATTTACTGTGACAACCAAATGATGAGCCACCACTTTTTGATCTACAGTTTTTTTTTTGTCTTTTTCTCGGATTAGGTGAATTAAGTATTGCTAAATTCAAAAGGTATTAGGTAATTTGATTATTCATTTGGAATGCCTTCCATTTGCAAGTAGCATGACGTGCATAATTTTCAGCAATGCACATAATTTAAAATAAGAGAGGTAAATTTACAATACAACAACAACAAGCCTTTATCCCACTAGGTGGGGTCGGCTACATGGATTGCAAGACGCCATTGTGCTCTATCATTTATTAAGCTTTTAGAAATATTATTAATTAAGAGATCACGTTCAACAACTTCCAAGAGTGTTCTCTTAGGCCTTCCTCTACCTCTCTTAATCGGACTCAAAGTTATATGTTCCACTCTTCTCACTGGTGCCTCCCTTGGTCTTCTTTGTACATGCCCAAACCATCTCAACCGATTTTCTACCATTTTTTCCTCAATAGGTGCCACCCTCACTTTTTCACGTATGTGCTCATTTCGAATTTTATCTTTACGTGTATGTCCGCACATCCATCGTAACATTCTCATCTCTGCTACTCCAACTTTATGCTCTTGCTGTCCCGTTAGAGCCCAGCATTCACTACTATATAACATTGCCGGTCTGATAGCAGTACGATAAAACTAGAGAGGTAAATTTACAATGTCTGTTGTAAATAGTAATAAAGACGGAAGAAGAGAAGAGAAAAATCTAGAAGAAAATAAAAGAAAGAGAGAAGAGAGAGTTTTCTTAATATTTTATATATATATACTGATTTTATTATAGGAATAAATCAAACTTGATATTCATATCTTATTTAATATATATATATATATATATATAAAAACAAATCCTCGCCAAATCTAACTACACGTAAAATGAATTTTATATAAAACAAGATCAATTAATGATTTATTAAGTTCTGTTGGCCAAAAAAAAATTATTAAGTTCTGTATGTTTTGAAAAAATAAAAATATTAATCATGAAATGTTTAATGACATTAATTATTTTATTTAAGAATGTAAAAATATTTTGGTCTATAAAAATTTCGTTGTTTTATTTGATTATATTCACCCACGTTTTTTAAATGATTTAACATTAAAAAAAAAATAGCGCACACTGGCCAACCGCTAACCGGCCTAAACTAGAGCACTTGTGTACTCCACGTCTTCGCGGAGAAATGGGAATGGATTCCAAAGCAGAAGCAGCGGAGCAGAGCTCCACCATCAGCGTCCCTGTTCTACCCGTAATTCTCTCCTCCTCCTCGTCCGTCTCAACACCGCCGTCTCCGGATCCCTCCGGCACCCTCACTCCTCCCCTCCACTCCGCGGCTGCCGCCGTTCCCTTCCGATGGGAACAAGAGCCTGGAAAGCCCAAACACACCACCGCCATCGTCCCCTTCTCCATCTCTTCCCTCACCATCACCGACTCGTCCCCAAAATCCTTAGAACTCCCTCCCAGGCTCCTCGCTGTAGAGAATCCTCCTCACGGATTAGGTAGCAGCAGCAGATTTCGCTCTCCCTCTTTGAGAATGGGCTCCGATTGTTACGGTTCTTTCCGCGCTGAAGGAAGCTGGGCTGTGATTCGGAGCGGACGGCAAATCGGGTTCGGGGCGGGAGAGAAACGGCGGTGGTTTGGTTCTTGGAGGATGAAGAAGAGAGAGGTGAATGGTGGTAGTCACGTGTTCCCATCTTGTGGCGCTGATCATCGAAAGACTAGTGACGTTGTTGCCATTGGAGGCACTCGGAAGAACAGAGTGAAGATGAAAGGCACGGGTCTCTGGGTAACGATGATCATTTAATCTAATTTGACAAGATTTAAATCTTAAGATTGATTTCGTCTTATTTATAGCATATAGTGATATTTTGTCCAACAAGTGCTATGTATATAATAGTAAGTGAATGATGCAGGCATCAATATGGGAGGGGTTGAGGCAGATGGGAGTGTGGAGGAGTCAGAGCAAGACACTGAAGAAAGATGAATATGCATCGAGCCTCTAATTACCAATTTTCATGAGGCCGCGCTGCCTACTTCACCGTAAATTTGTGGTTTTATTTGATTTTCTTTATTACCTGAGTGAGTGTATGTGTGTTGTTCTTCTAGAATCAGTCTATGGCTGCTTAAATACGTGAAACTCTACATCCGCTATCCAGATTGTTATTTCACGGCCTAGCCTATTACAAAGTTATCTTTTCTGTATAAATTTTCTCCGAAAAATTACAAGTTATCTTTAAGAAAACGTTTTTTTTTTCATTTTAAAAAATGCCATGTTTCCCATTTTCATCCGCACGAGTGGAGCTGATTTAACGACCACTTGAAACCAGCCACGATGCGCAAAAACTAATGATTGAGCTTGTCTAAATATATGGTCGTATGATTTCCTTATAAATGCAAATATTTTATTTGATCTAGATCTTTATCGTTACATATATTATATATAGATGATATAAATAACAATTACGCATGAAGACCTTTTTTTTTTTTGGCCCAGAAATTATGCATGAAGACTGAAAGAAATATAAGTATATTGAATAATGTTAAAAATATAATCATACAAAAATTAAGAATATGCGAGTCATGATTTACTGTTTCAATTCCTCAACATCCTAATGTCCAAATTAATGTTTTTTAAATAGGCAAAGAATATATATCGGCAACATAGACTAAACTGCTAAAGAATAGAAGGTAAGCTTTGAGTTTTAATTTTAATAATTAACTTTTCCACTACACAGAGGTTGAGGATTAGCAACCAATTGCTTAAGAAGCAAGAACCTACAATTCACATAAACTTAAATCTGTAAATGGTGTAAAATTTTATTAAAGAGAAATGTAGGAACAAAATTCAGCAACACAGACCATTTGGCAAGAATATCCAAAATGTGTTTTCTATATCAATTCACCAAACATGTTCTTAGATGGGTCGAGATAGCAAGCAATTGAAGCCGTTGGTGATTTTCAGTTAGAACATCCAAAAGAATTTTTGAAGTAGAATTTGGATCCAAATGTTTGGTTTTCAATTTCTTCCAAGAAGTCCAATTTAAAACATGGTTGAATATGGTTTTGACCAACTCAATTTGTTTTTTTACTTTTAAAACTTACATTCTAAAAGCACACATATTTATTCAAACTAACAAAAAATTTATCTAAACACAAATATTATTACAATAACAAATTTATATCATATTAACTTTTACCAAATAGCCTTTAACAAATTAATTTTTGAAAAACTGAGAACCAAACACATTCTCATAAACATGATTCTTTTTCAAAACAAAATCATGTTCAAACTATAAGATGAAAACTCAGCCAAAAGTCAATTACCAAAACAAGAATATATCTATCAATCCTGTAAGTTAAATCTATCAATGATAAAGAGATCCTACATCTAAAAATTAAAAGATATGTCATGAATATATAAAACTTCAGGTGTCTAACCAAATGATTTAATCTATATTTTGGTGATGTAGACTATCTTCAAATATACTTATCCAAAGAATTTAACAAGATATCAATAGCCATTAGATTAAGGACAAAAAATTGAACAAGAAAAATGAAACACCAAAAAACAAGAGTTTGAAAAAGAGAGTAGAAGAAGAAGAAAAATTGAACAGACTAAGATTTTTGAAATTAAAAAAAAAAAAAGTGCAAGCCCAGGTGAGAAGAATAAGGAAGTAAAAGGAAAAAAAAAGTAGTAGAGGGGATGTTAAAGATAAAACAAGTCTCACAACTATGTTGGTTAAGTAAACTATTCTTAAGCATATTTAGCCAAAGAATTTGACAGAATCCCCTAAAAGCCACTCCATAAGGAATTCCGCGTAAAAAAATCCCTCGAGTTGACATGATGGAATTGGTTAGAAACTCAGAAACCGTGCTTGCTAATAAGACGCAATATTATTGAGGCAAATAAACTGATCGATATTCAATTCATCCCCTAAACTAAAACAAGAGATAGGGAAATCGCTGAAAATGCTTGTAAGGACAGGAATATGTTCACAATGGAATGCTGCCAATTCATATATAACATAATTGTCTTATTTTCTCCATCCCACTCTGTGAAAATTGAGCTCAAACGGGAAAGTAGTTAGAAAACCTGCCCTTGAGTGGATCACCCTTGCCTTTTACCAGTCATACCTGCGACCACCTGCGAGATGCAAGGCATCAATATCAAAAAACCGAGATGCAAGGCATCAATATTAGAAAACCTTTAGATGAGATGGAAGAAAAAGCAATTGTTGATTCATGGTCATGGTTGGTTGGCATCTATTGGTGGCATCAGTGACACTGTAGTGCTCTGCCTCAACCGGTAAAGACAGGGAAAATGGAACTTGGAGGTGATCCTAAAATGACAGACTGCAATGTTCCTATTGATAGCTCTAGTTACATGTTGAGCAGGGAATGGTATAGACATTAACAATAGAGTCAAGAAATATTGTATTTCAGTGAAATAACCAGGCACGTTTACCATGTAATCAGACAACAGAATCTGGCATCAATAGAACGGTTTTGACAGGGTAAAAGATTTTACAGGTTAGTGCAAGTATATCACTCACATCACTTAAAGCGGGTTGAGGGGGTTGCTTGGAAGCTTGATAGGAATCCAGTATGGGCCTCACAACAGCTGGAAGGAATAGACCTGACAATTTTGAACGGCATAGCAAGTTAATGAATTGCCAATAGAGAATGAATAATTTCATAAAATGAGAATAGCAAATTACATCTAATTATCAGTGCTAATGGAGAATATTTCAAGCATATCATGAGAAGAAAATAAGTAATCAGGTAAACATCCCGCTAGCTTGGATTTCTGTCTTACTCAGGCGGAGTGACCAGTGAGAATCATGAACTTGGAATGAATTCAAATCTCTTTTTATTTCTCCCCTATCATTAACAATTAATTCCACATATAAACTGAATTAATCTGAACAATCATGTAGCTATCTCAAACTAAAGCATAGAAGACTTGCAATGAATCACAGGCCAGAAGAACAAAGAACTACTTTCATCCACTGCGAACTGATCTTAACAAAGCTAAATTGGGGATCACTTGAGCCTGGTTCTAATACTGAACCTTTCTCTGATGCAGATTATGAGCCACTAGCAATCACGTTTCCAAAAATGCACTTATTACTGCAATGCTCATAACCTAGCATTTATTTTTCTTTTTGATGTCATTGTGTATCGAATAAGATACTAAGGTGTCATAAGTCCACCCTTGGTTATATAAAATTTAGCACCCCTCATACATGCATGCCAGACAGATAAGAGCCCTTCTTGTGGCATTATTTTCAATGAAAAAATTTACAAACATTTAAGAGAAACATTCGATGTAACTAATAAAGGCCACTGGAATGTCAAATTTATGTTTCGGTGTAGATTATTAGATGGTAACTAAAAACTCGTAAAGAACAAAGAGACAGAGGTACATTTCAGAATGACGAGGTAAACGACATTCCGATAATCCATCGTCACCAAACTACCATAGGCATTTAATTCTTGAAGCGTAGATGTTTTATTAAGGCACAATTCAACAACATAGACAACTAGTTTCATGACCCAGCATGAGGCAGCATGAAAAATTTAAGCGAACAACGACTAGTTGGGAAATGGGCATCTAAAAGAAAGGCGGTTTTAAATATAGACAATTAAGCGTTGAACGAGGCAGATGTTTCAATCGGAGAACCGTCTCAACTCAGATAGTCCAAATTCCTTTTATGAATCATGTTTCTTTTTAAGTAACCTTCTCGTTGCTCAACCAAGATTCAATTAATAAATCTAATGGGTAAGATTCAATATTCCTAATCTCACAAGCCATTGTCCAGGAAACGTTGAACATCAAACTCCCACCTTTTGAAATCACTCAGCTCCAGACCGGCGAGGATTGGAATTTTAGAGAGGAATAGGATTTAAGGATTAGGGTTTTCAGTGAGATACAGAGAGGCATACCAAAGCCAGCAATGAGACAGGAAGCTGCGACCACTGGTTCCTGAACGACGAACATCTTCAATCTCTCCATGACAGCCATTTTTGCCTCCTGTACCTCTCTTCCTTGGAGACGATGGAGTTCTCTGTCACCCCGCTATTTTCTCTCGAGGAGTCGAGCCTTGCTATGTTCTGTGCTTTCTTTTTCTTTTTTAATCCAAGCCATACCATAGTGTTACCGTAACTCAAATTGGATCTTATGTCTTGTGCTGAGCCCGGGGAAAAGAAAAAAAACAAAAAAAAGGAAAATGATCATAAAATTTTATCAAAATATATAAATAACAATCGATCTTATAAATATTATAATTCTTTTGAGGTTTTTATATACTTTTTTAATATTAATAATTAATAATTAAATTATTTTTTATTTAAAATAAAAAATAATAATTATGTAAAAAATTGTAATTTTTTATTTAATTCTTACTATTAACAGAATAAAAGTTGTAATTTCTTAAATAAAAGTTATAACTAGTTATTTTTAAAATTGGGACTTCAATGATAAAAGAAATTTTATGTGAGATGTTGTGATTTCTTATTCAATTCTTGCTATTTACAAAATAAAAGTTACTAATTATTTTGAAAACTTGAATTTTAATGATAAAAAAAATCATGTGACAAGTTGTAATTTTTTATTTAATTTTTATAATTCATCGAATTAAATTTGTGATTGCTTAAACAAAATTTATGATTGGGACTAGTTATTTTCAGAACTTATTTATCAATATAAAAGAAATTTTACGTGAGAAGTTGTAATTTTTTATTTAATTTTTGTGATTCACATAATAAAAATTATAATTTGAAAAATGGAGCCAGACAAACACATTATTTACACATTTATTAGCTTAAAAAGACCATTTTACACGCCTATTAAGTGTTCATATGCATTCAAATCACATTCTCAGTGCAAATTTGCCTCAATATTGAATTACATGCATTAAAGGTATTTTGATCATAAAATGTACTTTTCACCAGAATGAGGTTAAACTTAAGAATTATGTCTTTTGATGGGCTAAAATGATTAGTCAAATTAATTTTTATTGATTCATCCTATGTTGAAAGTTATTAAAGAAAGACAACATTTTAAAGTTGTTTCCCTAAGGGTTTTCTTTCCCTTTGATTTTTGTTCAAGTGTGTGCTTGTTTATACTTGTGTCTTGTAAAACTTTTATATTCATTTTCCTTAATTATTTTATTATTTGGATGAATTAAATATTTAGATCTTAGTTCAATTAAATAAATGTCACGTTATGGCTATTTGATTATTTGACTAAAAGAATTGAAGACATAATTCAAGGCAACCAAAGAAAGGCTTTCAAAGAGCAAAATAGGTGTGACATATTCAAATTTAAGGAGGTGCAAATTAGACTTAAAATAGTGCATTGTATTGGATCAAAACTCCAAAATCATTATTAGTTTTGGCTACTTGGGTTATTGTTTGAAGACCACAATCACTTTGCAAGTTTTCATAACTTTTCTCTCATTTTCTCTTATCCCATTTCATGCACAAGCCTCTGCATTCAGATCGCATACTAATTTTTCCATCTTCAAATATTTTCTCTCACTTTTACACTTGTTTAATTTTTCCATCCAATCATCCACTTATATCTCTCTCAATTTACAATCAAATCACACAAGACTACTCTTATTATTCTCCTCTCTAAAATATCATCCATACCCTTTTAAATATTCAAGGATTGAAGGCTCAAATCAACCATGGAAGAAGATAAGAGATTTGGCCAAATTAAGAACTTGATGGCTTCAAGTATAGTAATGGAAGGTTAGAGATCATGGAGGATTCATGGGAGGAGATGAAAGAGATAGAGTTCACACACACTTGGCTAAGGATCTTCTAACTATAGATTATCTTCATTTTACTTTAAGTTGTAATGCTAGATTTAGGTTACAATTTGATTGGCTTATGACTTTATTTGAGATCATCATCTTTTGTAATGAAAGAATGTAAACTCTATTGACTATTCATTTGCCTTATTCATAGCTTGAATTTCGTCCATAGCATGTTGCTACATAATCTTGAGTTAATGTGATATGATTTGTCTTGAATTAGCTTTTACATAATATTGTGGGTTAGTTCGTTGACTTGACTTGGGTTGTTGCATAATCTTGTGATGATTCCATGTCTTAAGCTTGCTTGACCATAGCAATGTTTAAGGAAAACACACTAGGACACTTAATCTAGATCGGTGGCCGTGTCTCCTTTCACCTTAATCTAGGGAATTGAGTTAGGTTAACTAACTAATCCAACTAAGTTTAATTAAATCTAGGTGGGACTTGATCTAGTGAGGAATGAAACCTTAGTTTATCACTTTAGTGAGTAGTAAAATCTCTACCATTGAATTTTTACGGATCTCCATAATTAACAAAGGGTATGTCATTCATTTCCTTTAGCTTAGTTTGCACTAGTGTTCTAGATAGCTTAGTATAGTTTAAACTTTAAACACTTAGGTAATTTGTCCACTTGGTAACCTCACATTTGAATAGGGAGATAACTTAAGGTTGACCTTTTGCTATATTAGGATTAAACTAGTAACTATTTTGAGAGGTGTGCAATTAGACTAATTAGACCTATTATTTTTATTTTAAATAAGGGACAATTTAGTCATCTAAGCTAAAATTATTAATGTCAAAAAGGTGCCTAGAGATTTTAAAGAAATTATGATATTTCGAAAAATCTAATTGTCATTTATATATTTCAATAGAATTTTATTATCATTTTTTCAAAAAAAGGTCACATCTTGTGCATCCTCCTTTTTCTCCCTAAATTAATAAATAAGGGTCATTTTTTGTGTGTTAAATTTTTGAGATTTTTTCTATCAAAAAAATTTGAGAATTTTTTATGTTTTTCTCCTTTGTAAGTTTTTTACTTTGAATAAGGATGGGAATAGATTAGGCCAAGCACTACTTAAACCTATATAGAAGCCATCTTTTTAGGCTCAGGCTTGAGCCTGTCATAAGAGGAATTGAGCATGAAGCCTTTTTAAAGACCTACTTAAGAGAATATCTTACCCACAACTCCATTAAATCTCCATTTACCTTTTTATCAAAACCTAATATTGAGGTTCGATTATTCGAACCTTTTCATGTACCATGAAAAAATTAGAAAAATAATTTGAGGCTTTACCCTCTAACAACCTTCTCAAAAAAATTAAAAAACAACTTAAGACATTATTTATCCTAGATAGTCCTACCCAAACCTCTGAATCACCAGCACCAAGAATTTTAATCATTAATGTTTTATCAAAACAAGAAGAAACCTCTTCATCATAACCAGTTCAGAGTCTTGAGATAAACCAAACCTCTTTTACTTAGAGGACACCTTCAAAATATTATTACCTGAAAGTCATAGCCTTAACCTCTTATTAGAACAACATTTGGATCAAAATTTTAAACATTTTAGTGCCAATAATATTTATGATGGAATATAGATGGCCAAAACGAATATAATATTCTCAACACCCTCTAACATATGACCATGGTAAGTACTGCTTACTAAACAACCTACAACTATATTGAAGAAGTCATAATTAACCTCTTTGTTGCAGGATTTTTCCGAATAACTTAAAGGATGGTGGGATAATTATGTCTCTCAAGAAGAAAAAGGCTAAATTTTTGGAGCTGTTAAAATAGAAACTGATAGGACCCCCATTACCTATAATGGAGAACTTATCCCTGATACTGTGAACACATTAATATTTACCAGAATTCAACATTTCATTAATGATCCTTCCTTATGAAAAGATAGATCTGCCGAACTACTTTCAAACCTTAAATGTAAGACTCTTGCTGACTTTAGATGGTATAGAGACACCTTCTTAATAAGAATATACACTCGTGAGGATAGCTAACAACCATTCTAGAAAGAAAAATTTCTGGCCTTCCAAAATCCTTAGGAGATAAGGTTAGGGAGAAAATTAGAAACTAAGCTAATGGAACCATTCCTTATGAACATTTAAGTTATGGGCAACTCATAGCTTATGTTTGAAAAGTTGTCCTAAAAATTTGTTAAGATGACAAGATCAATCATCAACTATCAACAGAACATGGCCAAAATAGAAAAGACTTAGGCTCTTTCTATAAACAATTTAGGTTTTTATCTTGTAAAAAACATAAACCTAAATCCGAAACCCCTTAAAAGGACTATCATATATCTCCAAGAAAAACCTCATACCAAAATCATAAACCAAATGAACTAGCCTAAAAACTTAAATGAGAATTTAAATTTAAACCCCCTATTGATCTCCCAAAAAATGAATTACATGTTACAAATGTGGTAAATCAAGTCACATATCAAAATATTATAGGTTAAGAAAGAAAATTAGGACCTTAAAAATTGATGAAAAAGAAAATATTTGATCAACTCAATAATCTTATGATAGAAACATTTGATGAAGAAAGCAGTGAGCAATCTTCTGAAGATCTCAATCAAATCCAAAATGATGACATTTCTTCTTTCGAAGAAGAAATTAATGTCATCACAAAAGAACAAGATTTCTTATTTGAAGTCATTAATGCCCTTTCGAATCCTGAAGAAAAAAGACTTTACCTTAATAAACTTAAAAAAATGTTAAGAGAAAACCCTCTTATTTGAACCTTAAAACTCCTCCTATTATAGCCAATAAATATAGTTTAATCGAAACCTTAAAAAGATTTAAACAAGTTCCAAAACTAGCCATAATGCAAGACCTCCAACATGAAGTAAATAACCATAAAATAGAAATCAAAGATCTTAAAATAGAACAAGAAAAACACAATATAGCCTTGGAAGAAATAAAATTTTCTAATATTCAAGAACCAAACTTTGAAAATCAACATGAAAATGAAGAAAAGCAAGGACAGAATAATGAAAATGAAGAACTCTCTGAACCTTTTCATAATTTAATTTCAAGATTAAAAGTCCAAAAGTTTTACATCAAAATTAAAATTATTATCAACCAAGAATTTGTTCTTGAACAATTAGCCCTATTTGATGCATGAGCATTTTTAAATTGTATCCAAAAAGGTCTTGTCCTAACTAAATATTTTGAAAAAACCACTAAAAGGTTAGGCATAGCTAGTGGGTCTAGGCTCCTTGTTCAGTATAAGGCAACCAATGTCATTGTAGGAAACCAAGGATTTCAAGTCCATACTCCATTCCTTTTGGTAAAAAATGTAAGAAATAAAACTATTTTAGGAACTCATTTCAATAGGAAAATTCTCCTTTTCTCCATTTCCTATGATGGAATAACCATTCAACATGTAAGTAAACCAGATCTCTTTGAATTCATTTCCAAACTAGTGATTAAAGAAGTTAATCACATTCTTATTAAAGAAAAACAAATTAATTTCTTATGGAAAGAAATTTCCTTAAAAAATATAGGGACTCAAGTAGCCAAATCAAAAGTCTAGCAAAAAGTCCAAACCCTTTTAACTCATATTCAATAATCCTAATGTTCTGATCTCTCTAATGCTTTCTAGGAGAGAAAGAAGCATTTAGTCAATCTACCTTATAACAATATTTTCATGAAGCCAAAATTCCAATAAAAGCAATACCAATCCAAATGAACTAAGAACTTCTTGAATTTTGTCAAAAGGAAATTCAAGAACTCTTCACCAAAAAATTAATCAAAAAGAGTCGTAGTCCTTGGTCTTGTGCTACCTTCTATACTAACAAAAATGTAGAAATAGAGAGAGAAGCTCTAAGGATAGTAATTAACTATAAGCCCCTCAATTAATCACTCCAATGGATTAAGTACCCTATTCCTAACAAAAAAGATCTTCTTAACTGCCTTTATTTGGCAAAAATATTTTTTAAGTTTGATATGAAATTTAGATTTTGACAAATTCAAATTGATGAAAATAATGGATATAAAACTACATTCATAGTTTCCTTTGGCAAATATGAATGGAATGTCATGCCATTAGGTCTGAAAAATGCCCCCTTTGAATTTTAGAGAATCATGAATGAAATTTTTAATTCATACACCAAATTTATTATTATTTACATTGATGATGTTCTAGTTTACTCTTGGTCAATTAATCATCATTTCAAACATATCCACATATTTGTTAATATTGTCAAAAGAAATGGCTTTGTTGTTTCAAAGATAAAAATTAGTCTTTTTCAAATCCAAATAAGATTCTTAGGTTACTATATTCATCAAGGAATGATTACTCCCATTGACCAAGCTATTCAAGTTGCTAATAAATTCCTAGATCAAATCATTGATAAAACCCAACTCCAGAAGTTTTTAGGGTGTTTAAATTATGGAGGAGATTTTCTCCCACAGTTAAACAACTTTATTAAACCTGTCCATGATCGCCTTAAGAAAAATTCTCTACCATGGACAAATACCCACACTTATATTATCAGACAAATCAAGTCACAATTTAAAGAGCTCTCGTGCCTAGCTTTGCCTAACCCACATGCATTAAAAGTAGTGGAAATTGATGCTTTTGATGTAGGATATGGAGGAACCCTCAAATAGAGACTTGATGGGAAAGAAAGCATTATTGCTTTCACATCAAAGCATTGGAATCTAACCCAGCAAAATTATTCAACTGTCAAAAAAAAAATTTAGCCATTGTTTTATGCATCACAAAATTTCAAAGTGATTTATTAAACCAAAAGTTTTTTGTTAGAGTTTATTGTAAATTGACTAGAGATGTTTTGCAAAAAAATGTTAAAACTAGTGCATCAAAATAAATTTTTGCTAGATGACAAGCTTTATTATGTGTTTTTGATTTTGAAATTGAATATACTTGAGGCTTTGCAAACTCTCTTTTAAATCTCACAGAGAATTTTTGTAAGGAAGGTAGAAATGCCTCCCAAGAAAGGAAAAGAGAAAATGAAGAATTTTGATTTAGCAGCACTATTGTTAACAGGGTAATTAGCCCAAAATCTAAATGAATCATCAACTTAACTATTAACCAAAAAAGTAGGGTCATCTACCCTAAAACCCCCTAAGCTAGAAATACCAACCTCTTCTAAATTAACTCCTAAACCAACCTCTTCAAAATCAACTACCTAAGCAACAACCACAAAATCATATGCCTTTCCTATTGAAACAATTTAAGCTTTAGCATCGCAATGATTAACCCATCTACCTAAACAAACATAGGCAGATATTGTTGAGGAAGAGGATTTAGACTTGATAACCCTTTCCCAGCTCATTGAAAACTTCAAAAATAAAGAGGTCATTATTACTAATCTAAGAAACAGATAAATGACTGAGTTACCCTTAACCAATTCACAAAACTAAAACTAGTTATATCCCACGGCTTGATAAAGCCACATATATTGTTCAAATTAAACTTGAATTTTTCCCTAAAAATCTAAACCATGTAGCCTCACAAATCTTTCCTCCAAGGTTCTGCTTCAAGCTAACAACGTTGAATAAAACTCAATAATTTTATGAACTTTCTTAATAGACACCAAGTCTATAACCTTGAGACATAAACCTAAAGAAAAGAATGGGATAAAATACCTATCCATTTAGACCCATTTTACACTTCAAATTAAAAAGGTCCTTACTCTTGCTGGCTGAGGCCAAAACCCTAGTAAACTAAAAAAATTCACTGTTACTTTTAACCCAGTTGGTTATAGCTATTGGGATTGTGTTGATGCTTGGCACAATATATTCTGGTATCAAAAAAAGAATAATGGCATCACATATGGTTCCTTTATTTCAGAAGGGACTGTAATCCTTATAAGTTTCCCTAATAGTTCATTAAATGGTGGGATTACTTTGGATTTATTGAAGAAATTTTAGCTCCTGTCATTAAACAAGGGTTTTCAACCTTTAAATAAAAAATTAACCTTGTAGATGATCCTTTTTTGATTCTTTTACATTTTTCATCAAAACTATCTTTATCATTGATATTTGCTTGGCATTACAAATATACTAATCCACCCAGCAAATACCTTATTCTCTAAAGGATTCCAAACATAAGGTAGTATGTAGACTTTGAAGACTAGAGAGCTAATGTCTCCACTATCCAATCATGATTTAAAAAGAACCCCTAATGACTCATAACCTTATAAACTAATATGTTTTTAAACCAGACAAGCCATATCCATGTATGCTTGGCTTCAACCTTAGACAAACAAACTTTTATTAACCAATTAAAAAATGCACTCTTTTTATTGGAAAAAGGACAGTCCATTGCAGCCTCTGCCTCTGCCTCTGCTTTAACTTCAAAAACTTTAGAGGAAGAAGATTATACATAAGAAAATGAAGATGAATTCTTTAGAATTAACCTCATAGAAGAGTAGGAAAAAATTTTTCAAAAAAGGTTGACCATTAACCATTGCTAACGGTCAAATAATGACTATCAAATGTTGACCAGATGGCAAGTCATTGACCATCAGATGAAGATAGTTAGATGAAGTATAAATCATTAGATTAAACAAATTTTGATCATTGAATTTTGTAACATTCTGAATTTCTTAATCCTATGATTAATTATTAACTAAGGGTAAAGTGGTAATTAGTGTGGGATTAGAGATTTGGATGATTACTTGATAATTTAACTCATTAAGATGTTGAATGAATAGATATGGGTGGAAAGATTTCATTTTGGGTTAAAGAAAGTACGCGTGGTGAGAATTAATTTCACTATACCACGTGTCGCTACTTGTATTGTATGTGCCGTGGCGCATAAACCAAAAAATAACTTCTTATGTAGTGAAATTTTAGAAATTTTGGATAGAAAAAATTTGAAAACGCATGAGAGGAGAAGAGAAGAAGGGCTGAAGTGTTAAGGCAAGCCATTTTACGTAATTGGAAGGTGCTTTTGATAGGTTACTTAATAGATAAGCTATGTATAACTCTTACCTTCCATTCTACACAAATTTCTCTAAAAATAAGTTATAGGAAAATTGAATCAGTGAAGTTTTAAGGGTTTAATTCTTTTTCAATAGTAATAAAAAGGTTCGTGTGAGTTAAATTAGAGCTCTGTGACTGGTTTAAAGCTGAACAGTAAAACTTTGAATTCATAGGCTCAATTTGGCCCTAAGAGAGAGATTTTAGGGTGAAAATTTGATTTGAATGAAATGAGACTAGTTGAGGTGATGAAAAGAAATAATCGAGTAGTAATGGACTTAATATGAATAAATGGAAAAGAATTTATAAATGAATATAGCTATAAGTAGTAAATATGTGTTTTTAGTCAAATTAAATTAAATAATTAAATTGTGTCAATTGTGTTTAGATTGACATATTGAATGTATGAGTTGAGAAAGGAGGCTTGTGATAAGCCATTGTGGTAGTTGAAATCCACAGGTAAGCTTTCGAGCAACAAAAGGGTTGAGGTAACTAAATAACTTCCTTTGTTTGACAATTTATTGTAATTATGTGTGAGTATGCTATGTAGTGCATAAAAGTATTTTGAGCTAAGTGTCACGTTTCGTCATTTTTCATAAGGTTAAAGAGATCCGAAATGCTCCAGAACCCTCCAGAAGGCTCCCAGCTAACCTTAAGAGTGCTAAAGAATGCAAGAACATTCTAGAAAAGCCTACACAACTCTAGCCTCAATATTTTAATATTGCCTCTAGATTCTTCCATTTAAATATCTAGATATTTGTTAAGAGAATTCTAGAGAATCAATTGTAACCGTAGGATAGATTTAATCTCCACCATCCATTAAGGAGGTGGGAACATTCTAGATCTAAAGGGAGGCCTATAAATACCTCATCCCTCCTCATTTGTAAATCATCCTTGAGTTCTCAAAGCTATAGAACTCTCACATTCTCCAAACTCTCTCTACTCTCCTTTGCCTTCAAGCTTTCCCTTTCCTTTACTTAGCCAAGCATCCTCCTTTCATACGAGTTAGGCTTACTTAGCAACTTCCAGTAAAGGTTGTCTAAGTGCCACACGGGTCGAAAGACTAACCCCGTGATAGTTGGTATCAAAGCTCGGTTCTACCGTTGTGCTTGAAGGAAGATACGATGGCAACTGAGAAAGGAAACGTCGTTGGCACGAAAGCACAGGAGCAAGCTCATGCACAACAGGAGCAAGCTCACCCCAGGTCCAAGCGAGAGCGAGGCCAGAGCAGGCACCCGCAGGTGAGTCCCTTGAACCTCATGTTGTTAGCTTGGAATCTAACATGGAGGAAGTGAGAACTACTATAGGGGGACTCAATGATCAACTTAACAATCTCATCCAAGAGAATGCTAAGATAACGCGGGCTGCCAAGTTGATGATTGCAGACCTTAACGATGATTTAAGGGAAGACATTCGTTCCCTCAGACGTGATCTCGCCGATCTCCGCAAATATGTAAGAGATGAGGTGCGAGGTCTACACTCAAATGGATGAGATTCGTCATGAATGGGAATCTATCACTGTGTGAGTAGCCCTATTAATGGTAGTACTTCAAACACCACTTCTCAGGGTCTGAAAGTGCCCAAGCCGGCCATGTACAATGGGGCTCGTAGTGCTACAATTGTGGAGAACTTTCTCTTTGGGCTAGAACAGTACTTCGAGGCCATGGGAGTCTCTAATGACTTGATCAGAATCAACAATGCTTCAACTTTTCTCCGAGATGCAGCCCAACTATGGTGGTGCAGAAAGCATGCTGAACGAGAGAAGGGCATCTGCACTCTCAACACATGGGAGCTGTTCAAGTCAGAACTCCGCAAGCACTTTGTTCCCCACAATGCTGAGACAGAGGCTAGAGGTAAGCTTCGCAGATTGAGACAAACTAGTAGTATTCCTGACTACATTAAAGAATTTACTACCATCGTGCTCGAGATCGAGGACCTGTCCGACAAGGAGGCTCTTTTCTACTTCATGGACGGACTTAAAGACTGGGCGAGAGTAGAACTCGATAGACGCAAAGTGCAAACTCTAGATGAGGCAATTGCTGCTGCTGAGTGCATAATCGACTACTCCACCAAGTCCAAAAAGCCTAATCCTAGTAACAGTGAAGGAGACAAAGGAGGACAAAAGAAGAATTTCGATCGTAAGGATGGTGGTACATTCTTTGGTGGGAGTTCTAGACAAGATAGACCACCCTCAATCAAGCGTGATGCTCAAAGTCACCGAAGCCATACTTCATGTGCGATGGTCCACACTGGACTCGTGATTGCCCCAACCGCAAGGCTATGAATGCCTTGGTTGCTGAGATGAAGGATAGCAGGGATAAAGAGTAACAGATCGACCTTGGTTCCCTCCAACATTTGAATTCCTTAACTGGACTCTTTTCCCATCCAAGAAGGAAGAGAAAGGTCTACTTTATGCTGATCTTGCTATTCAGGGCAAGTCTGCGTCTGCCATGCTCGACACAGGAGCATCCCACAACTTCATAGAGGTTGAAGAAGCCAAGAGATTAGGTATCCAGCTCAACAAGGGAGAAGGCACCATCAAGGCAGTGAACTCCCCAGCCAAACAAGTCCTTGGGATTGCCAAGGATGTGAAGGTGAAGATCGGGGACTGGCAAGGTACGTTAGACTTTACTGTTGTCCCTATGGATGATTTTAAAGTTGTGTTGGGACTTGCTTTCTTTTGCAAAGCACATGCCTTCCCTATTCCCGAAGCCAAGTCTATGGTGGTCATTGACTCTAACATGATCCGGGTAATTCCTTTGAAACGCTTGGAGAAACCCAACCCTATGATTTCTGCCTTGCAATTCAAGAGGAGTCTCAAGAACTCAGAAGGGTATATTGTCACTGTACGTTCATTGGCTGAGGAAGAGGATGGCCCAACCAAGCCACGGGAAACCTTGCCACCTTGCATCCAAGAGGTGCTACAGGAGTATAAGCACGTTATGCCCGATGAGTTGCCCAAGAAACTACCTCCTAGAAGAGAGGTAGACCATCAGATCGAGTTAGAGCCTGGTGCCAAACCACCTGCCTTGGCACCTTACCGCATGTCACCTCCAGAACTTGCAGAGTTAAGGAGACAACTGCAAGATCTCCTTGATTCTGGATATATTCAACCATCTAAGGCCCCATATGGTGCTCTAGTCCTCTTTCAGAAGAAGAAGGATGGATCGTTGTGAATGTGCATCGACTACAGGGCTTTGAACAAGATTACCATCAAGAATAAGTACCCGATACCTTTAATTACTGACTTGTTCGATCAGCTTGGAAAGGCCAGGTACTTCTCTAAGCTTGATCTTCAATCCGGGTACTATCAAGTACGCATCGCCGTAGGTGATGAGCTGAAGACAACCCGCGTAACGAGATATGGAGCATTTGAGTTCCTTGTCATGCCCTTTGGACTGACGAATGCCCTGGCAATGTTCTGCACACTCATGAACAAGTTTTTCCACCCTTACTTAGACCAGTTCGTGGTGGTATACTTGGATGACATTGTAGTGTACAGCAAGACTCTTGAAGAGCATGCTCAAAACTTGGAGAAAGTCTTCCAGGTACTCTCTGATCACGAACTCTATATTAAGTTGGAAAAATGCTCTTTTGCCAAACAAGAGGTGGACTTCTTAGGGCTTATGATCAAGGATGGGAAGCTCATGATGGACCCAACTAAGGTTCGAGCCATCCAAGAATGGCAGCCTCCTACCAAGTCCCAGAGTTAAGATCATTCCTTGGTCTGGTGAACTACTATCGGCGGTTCATCAAGGGGTATTCAACTATCGCTGCTCCATTAACAGATTTACTCAAGAAGAATAGATCTTGGTAATGGTCATCGGATTGCCAGGATGCTTTTAAAAAGCTGAGGCAGATGGTCGCGCAAGAGCCTGTTATGTCCTTGCCCGACTACTCCAAGCCGTTTGAGGTACACACCGATGCCTCAGACTTTGCAATAGGCGGCGTGTTAATGCAAGAAAGACACCCTATTGCGTATGAGAGCTGTAAGCTCAATGACATGGAGAGGCGCTACACGGTGCAAGAAAAAGAGATGTCTGCCATTATCCATTGTCTACGAACCTGGCGTCATTATTTACTTGGGAGCAAGTTCACTATTATGACAGACAATGTTGCTACGAGCTACTTCCAAACACAAAAGAAGCTCAGCCCGAAGCAAGCTCGCTGGCAAGATTTTCTTACTGAGTTTGATTATCGGTTGGAGTACAAGCCAGAAAAAGTGAACGTGGTGGCAGATGCCTTAAGCAGGAAAGCCGAGTTAGCCACTCTCTCAGCAAGCATGCCCCAGAATGACTTCCTTAAACGAATTAAGGAAGGTATGTCTCAGGACTCATCCGCAAGCGACTTAGTAAAGCTTGCTACCGAAGGCAAGACTCGAAGATTTTGGGTGAATGATGGAATACTCTACACCATTGGGAACCGAGTCTATGTGCCAAAATGGGGCAACCTTCGAAGGGATGTCCTAAAAGAGTGCCATGATTCCATGTGGGCCGGACATCCAGGTATAACCAGAACACTTCTCTCGTACAAAATCATTTCTATTGGCCACATATGCAAGACGATATCGAAGCATATGTGAGAACTTGCTTAGTGTGCCAACAAGATAAGGTTGAACAACAACATCCTGCTGGTTTACTCGAACCTTTGCCAGTGGTTGAGAGACCATGTGAGAGTGTCTCCATGGACTTTATAATTGCTCTCCCTAAGTCTGAAGGATGTGAGAGTATCATGGTGGTGGTTGATAAATTCAGCAAATATGCCACCTTTATACCAGCCCCAGCAGATTGCAAGGTCGATGAAGCGGCACGCTTATTTTTCAAGCATGTTGTGAAGCTATGGGGGATCCCTCACAACATCGTCAGTGATCGAGATCCCCGATTCACCGGGAAATTCTGGAGAGAACTTTTTAAGCTCTTGGGGACATATTTGAATTTCTCAACAAGTTTTCATCCTCAGAGCGATGGACAAACAAAGTGAATCAATGCTTTGTTAGAGCTCTACCTTCGGTACTATGTGAGCGCTCATCAACGAGATTGGGCTAAGTTGCTCGATGTGGCCCAATTCTCTTACAACTTGCAGCGAAGTGAGTCGACAGGTAAGAGCCCTTTTGAGATAGTTACCGGAAAACAACCTCTAACCCCCAACGCACTTGCCACACTATACAAGGGAAACAATCCAGCTGCCTATAAGTTTACCAAGGAATGGCAAGAAGAAGCCGACATTACTCGTGCATGCCTGGATAAAGCTTCCCGAAAAATGAAGAAGTAGCAGACAAGAAGTGGCGCCCCATTGAGTTTCAAGTAGGTGACTTGGTCATGGTTAAGTTATTGCCGAATTAATTCAAGTCACTATGCAAAGTCCACAAAGGCTTAGTCAGGAGATATGAAGGCCCTTTCCCTATCATCAAATGTGTGGGAGAGGTTGCGTACCAGGTACAACTCCCTCCCAAGCTTAAGATTCATCTTGTCATCCATGTTAGTCTCTTGAAGAAATACTATAGAGATGAAGAAGATCCATCTCAAGGTATCTCTAAGAGAGCACCGACAGCAGTCGTCACCGACTACGACAAGGAGATAGAAGAGATCCTTGCAGACAGGGTGATCAGGAAGAGAGGAGTTC
This sequence comes from Prosopis cineraria, assembly GCF_029017545.1. Taxonomy (NCBI): domain Eukaryota; kingdom Viridiplantae; phylum Streptophyta; class Magnoliopsida; order Fabales; family Fabaceae; genus Prosopis; species Prosopis cineraria. The sequence goes on along the minus strand of NW_026555343.1, from coordinate 42,318,895 downwards.
CCAACTACACTGAGTACTTAATCAAGTGGAAGGGTCAACCAGACTTTGAAGCTAGTTGGGAACGTGAAGACCTCCTCTGGCAGTTCACTGACCAAATCCAATGCTACAAGGAGGAAGGCGCGACGAGGGCGTCGCGAAATTAAGTGGGGGAGAATGTCACGTTTCGTCATTTTTCACAAGGTTAAAGAGGTTCGGAATGCTCCAGAACCCTCCAGAAGGCTCCCAGCTAACCTTAAGAGTGTTAGAGAATGCAAGAACATTCTAGAAAAGCCTACACAACTCTAGCCTCAATATTTTAATATTGTCTCTAGATTCTTCCATTTAAATATCTAGATATTTGTTAAGAGAATTCTAGAGAATCAATTGTAACCGTAGGATAGATTTAATCTCCACCGTCCATTAAGGAGGTGGGAACATTCTAGATCTAAGGGGAGGCCTATAAATACCTCACCCCTCCTTATTTGTAAATCATCCTTGAGTTCTCAAAGCTATAGAAATCTCACATTCTCCAAACTCTCTCTACTCTCCTTTGCCTTCAAGCTTTCCCTTTCTTTTACTTAGCCAAGCATCCTTCTTTCATACGAGTTAGGCTTACTTAGCAACTTCCAGTGAAGGTTGTCTAAGTACCGCACGGGTCGAAAGACTAGCCCCGTGACATAAGCATGTTTTATAGTATTGTATGAATGTTGCATGAAAATGGCTTGTGAGCAAACAAATGACTAAGGAAAATGTGATTTCATATCGTATGTTTATATATATATATATATATATATATATATGTGAGAAAGTATATAAAGTGGTAATTTGAAACCTATGTAGTTCGAAAAGCATGATCATAGGGGTGGAAGTTCACTCGAGTAGAGAGGTGGTGATAAGACTATATGACATATTCCTCAGTTCTTAATAAGGTACGGTGTTAGAAAATTATACCTCCTTAGTACCTTTTAAGGTGCGGTGTTGGAGATGATCTCTTTAGTACCTGTTGAAGTGCGATGTTGGAGATATGGGACTCTTTAGTGTTTGTGTGATATGATGTTGGAGTCAACAATACCTCATTGTGTGTATTGGGAAAAACTATAATTCAAAAGTGAGATAGAACACCTTTGGCCGAGTGATACTACCACCAAAGGTGAGCTCAGGGTCAATAAGAGTGTATATTGATCTAAGATGAGTTTATGGTTTTGTGTCGGGGTAATTTAAAGGTTAAATCATTATTGATCATGCTATATGATGCAATATGTTGCTATATGCTGTAAAAGAGGACAAAAGTGGTGAAATGTCTAATATGAGTGTTAATTAAAATGAAATATGTGATTTGTTATATAATATGATATATTATGCTTTACTTTCATATAGTTGCATGTGATAATCAATAGGAGTGAGTTATTTCATTATTGAGATTTTTATCTTACTCCCGTGGTTACATTTTTCTAGGACAGAGCAGCGATCAAGGTAAGGGAAGAGAGTTTAGACCGGCATAGTAGTGCTATAGCTGCAAGACCCTTTTGACCTTGTGTAATGAACTAAACACTTGTGTATATTTGTAAATATGAATTGCCATAGGATTGCATGCATGCTTTGAGTAGTGACTCTGTGAAATCTTAGCCCATTTGTGTATATATGTAATAAAATGAATCAAGGGCTAAAGATTTGAATGTGTATGAGTTTAGAATGTTGTGTTTTTGGTGAATCTTAGTCTGTGTGTGAAATTATAATGAAATAAGTAATTTGAGACTAAGATTGAATTGTGAATATGATATAGATGTAGTTTTATATGAATTTGTAGAAAAAAAAAGCCAAATAGGCCAAGTTGTGCCAAGTAATGACAAATTGTGAAAATTTATGAAATGTGAAAATTGGCCGTTGAGGGGTCAAATTTCAATATATGAGTATGTTTGTGATATATTATAGTTAATCAAGTATATTAGGTTCTTTTAGACTTAATTCAAAGCCTTGTATGGTTTAATAAGAGAAAGGGATCGATTTGAGCACTTGGATGTATAAAATTTTTTAAAAAGTAACTTTTTGTACCCGGGTGTCTAAATTTTGATTAGACTATTAGATTGTATCCAAACATATCTCATTAGCTAACTTATGAGATAAGTTTCGTGTAGGCACTTGAATCACTTCAATCAAATGTCGTATTTGAAAACGACGCACGCCGAAAATTATTCATTTTACTGTCAAAATAATAGCAAAAATTTCAGATAGGCGTATAGCAGTGCATAGTGTCATATGCCACAGCGCATGGGATAAAAAGTTAGGCGTGTAGATCTATCCCACATGCCGCGACTCTCGTACTGCACGTTGTGGCGCACAAACCATTTTCCAACCTGATTTTTATAGTTTTAAGGCATGCAATTGGTAGTATGAATGCATATAAGTTGCTTTCGCTGTGTATTGTTCAAATATAATATGGTACTTGATTATTTTGTGAAATAAGTTTTTGGCCAAAGCTTTTCAAATAAATTCTTTGATTATTGATTAGTATGTTTAAGTAGTGATTCTATTAATCTTCTCCTGTATCGAGAATATATAGGGGAGGGTTACAGATTTTTTCCAAAGTCTATATGAACCCATGTAAGGTCCCTTTCAAGGGCAAGCTTTGATTGAGAGAGAGAGAGAGAGAGAGAGAGAGAGAGAGAGAGAGAGAGAGAGAGAGTCCTCTTTGTAAGCCTCCTTTTTCATCTTCTTTAATAAAATTTTCCATTAATCTTCATTTACTTTCTCATACTTCTGCATTTATATTCTCGCACTTTAATTTCTGTCTTCTTTTAAACTGTGCAGACTACTGTCATTCTAGTACTATTTTAAATTATAGTTCTTTACTTTCTGCATCTTTTGTCTATATCATGGGGTTACCGTCGTTCTAGCATTATTTTAGTTCTTTATTTTTTGTTGTTATTGTTATTTTTACAGTCTAACCCAGCAATTCATCTACATTGTACTTCTCTTCCCTATTCTTCTTTTCTCCCTCCCCCTTTCGGGCACTCTCCTCTTAAGAAATAGGCTTTGAAGAGCCTTCACTAGATTTTTAGCCTTTTTAAATCATTAACAAGGCTCAATCATTTAACTAAAAGAATATAAATTAAAATATAATAATACAAATTAAATGTAATTTAATAAATAAATAAAATATAATAGATATAAAAAATAAAAAGACTTAAATAGACCAAGCCTATAAACTTATAGGTTAGGTTTTGAAGAAATGGACCTTGCCTATTTTGCCAAATAGGCCTTAAAAATATGCCTATTTAGCTAAACAAGTTAGGCCCCAACTAAGCTAGGTTGTAGATCATCTAATAGGGCTGGATTTATTTTCACTCTTAATTTTAAATTAGATTGTATTACAAATAGTATTTATAGATATTGTGGCCAGTAACAGACAACAGTTGCACAGTAAGGTGAAATCCTGTTCATATAAAAGACATAAAATGATATAAAAGAATTATCCAATTATCCTTGTGATTGTGGGGAACAATAGTTTAAACTTAGGATTCTGCCTCACAAGACAGGTTTTAATTTCTTTTCCCTCTCGGCCAAGTTACGTTTTTAATTGTCGATACCAGTTGGCAAAAAGAAATACTGTCAATGCCAACTTGGATCATGAAATGAGTATTAACAATTGAACAGAACACTAGAGAGCCATTTAACCACACTAATGACTACATGTATCCAAACATGGGGCCATTTAGCTCGCTCCCCCAAAAATTCACTCCTCTGGCAAAGTGGCGGAGATCCTTGTCTTTTAATCTGAATATTCACACACACACTCACATTTCACAGAATTGTTCTTTACTGTTACTGTTTATTTGTACAAACGAGTGCATTAAAGTGGACGATCCAACTTGCTTGTCTTTGGAATCTAAAACCAATGACAAAGAAAAACTGTTCCACATGAAGTTCACCCCACAAAGATTTACGTACATCATCTCATTGATCCATTCATTACACGAAAACACACAAGAATTTACATCACAAGGACTCACAGGTCTGCAAAAGTAAATACACAGTCTGTTAACCAATACCCCTCGTTTGCCACCATTGTTCATGGCAAGAAGGACTATGTACCAAACCTTTTCAGAGAGAGAGGGAGAGAGAGACTATAAATGAGGTGACATCCAACCCACAGTCCATCCTAGAAGTATTCCAGCCCCAACAAGACTTAGTCCTAAGGCAAATGCAACAGCATACGTTGTAACATCTGTTTTTGCCTGGTCTTGCATTTCTTGACTGTCTCCCCCAAAATTCTGCTTTCTCTTTCGTGTTTTCCTTCCATTGCAAGACTTGGAAGGAAGTGCCGTGGGGAAGAGAGTGGAGACCAGCTGATCCTTACTATTTGCCTGAAAGTACAGAGTTTCCAGCTGCAACAGTTGAAGCCATTGCTTATATGCAAAAATCTGTGAGGCCTGTTTGAAAAAAAACTTCACAAGGTCCTCCTTTTCAGCAAAAGCTTGCCTCACTGCCTCTTCGGCTTCCCTTGCACGTTTTTGGGAATGATCCAATGCTTCCATAAGCTGAGCTCTACTTGGATCTCCCTCAAGGATTTTTTGCTTCTCCATGCTTTCATCATGAATTTCAGTAGTACTGTCACAAAATTTTAAGTTCAGACACATGAATCTAAACAGAGCATGATTACCTAGTTCCAACAACACATCCAGAATCCAACGGGAAAAGTTAATAATTCAAACAAGCTTCACTCACTCAACTAGTTAAATTACTTTCCTAGAATCCATGAGAGTGGTTTCAAAAAAGATATAAAAAGTTGGACCTATGCAAATTGCAAAACAACAGCATCCATCAGAGGAAAATACCTAGAAGATTTGTTGGAAGCAGAGTGCAAAATTTCTTCTTTGGCTGAAGGTCTCTGATTCCCATGCATTAGATTAGGATTCAAACATTCTCGTACATGAACAGACAAGTTGGAGGAGCCACTTGATTGGGCTTCCCAGTCAAAAGATGACGTCTTTATTTTGTCATCTTTAGCATTACATGGGTGTCTTCTAAGATACTTCTTCTGAGGTGGAGGAAGATCACAATTCTCAAAATGGCTAAGAGATTTCTGAGAAACAAAGAAAGCTAGTTCATCTCTATCTGTAGTCCGCCACCAAGGCTCAGTCTTGTCACTTTCAATCCAAGAGCAATCTGAACCCAAGCAGGAATCATTTGTTTTCTTGGACACTGAGCAGCCAACGGGATTGATCTCTACTGTCTCATGTTTACTCCTCATATCAGATAATTCACAATATTCTTCAGAATTCTTAATATATGCCTCTTGCATTTTGTCCTTGAAAACTTTCTTCGCATCATTGGTCTCAAAGTCACAGTGCATATAAGAGGATGAATGGTGGCTCTCATCACCAAATTGAGTAACTTCTCCTTTATATATTTCATTTCCATCAAGAGCTTTCAAAGTTTCCAATTCATCCATTAATGATGAATTCAAGTTCTCATATGTTGGGCACTTCTGGTACCCATAATTAGGTTGTGATTGCAACCACCACTTGGAAGCAGGCGATAGATTCGAAAATGAAGATTTTCTGTTAAAAGGCACGGCATTAACATTAAACTGATTTGATTCATTGGCTGCACTAGCAGGTCCAGCATCAACTGATTTTGATGTTGCACATGAAGATTGGCAACATGCTAACTTGGGAGCTCTTTTAGCATCTTCTTGAACAAAGCATCGATTAGCAGTTCGCTGCAATATGGCCCTTGCTTCTCCTGCTGCCATCTCCCTTACCTATTTTTCTTCATGGATTCTGTGTAAAACAGAAGAAAAAAATAGGGTTAAAAGTTGAACAACATAAGGACCTACACATTTTGAACAAAACAATACGGACCTGAAGTCACTAGAAGAGTGTAAAATGAATGAACATCATATGCACTTTTGTCAATGAATAGAAAAAGGCAAGATTCAACAACAATGTAGAAAGAAAGGGAACATATGCCATTGTGGCATAAATATCCTATCAAATACTCACATTTTAGAGCATGGAGAAGATTCTAGTTTATAAGTTCTAATTGTCATTGAAACAGATCAACGATATAATATGATGGCGTATAAGCAGCAATGACAATAAATTGTTTCACCCTGCACCAAGATCTCTCTTGCCAGTAAAATGTCTTTCAGAGTAAGATAAGATGAATGCTTGCACGGTGGGTTAACAGAAATCAGAAAGCTATGTTTAAGATCTCATAATATTTCCTCCTTCTAGTGTTCACTGATCAAACACGATACTTAAAAACATTAAAACAGGGTAACGATCAAACACAAAGTTCAAAGAGGCGAAGAAAAAATAACATAGAAATTGCATAGTCCGCTTCACCGCGAAATATGGGACCTCCTGTAAAAGATTGATCAAATCAGATCAAAACGGTCAACCCCACAAGAAATATTCATGACATGCATGAAAATTCAACTATCACCCAAATAGCATAGGAAACAAATACAGAAAAAGAGAATACAGAATCACCCAAAAATTTCAATATCCGAGAACAACACGATCACTGAAATAAGTCCAAATATAAGTTGGAAAACATACGCCATTTGATCAAATAATCACTATAAAGATGCCTAGGGTGACAATCATTTGATAGAAGTGAATAGCAAATCATAGGAAAACAGAAGGGTTGGGATTACTAACCAGAAGAGCAAATGGGTAAAATGTTGGAATGAAATTGGAGGAAGACAGGCAATCTGGTACTTGTAGATCAGACTGAAGAGAAGCTGGTGACGCTGATGAAGAATATGTAATTGAGATCCAAAAGAATCAGAAGAAAGTAGAAGATGAAGCTTGTCGGCTTTTTGTGCCTCTGTTTTCTCGTTATCATCCTATGCTGTCGGTTTCCATTGGCAACCTTTTGCCCCAGTCCAGTGACAGCTCCACGTTAGACTGTTACGACGCCGTTTCATGCGTCGCATTTTTCTCGGGCATGAGGGGCCGTTCATTGAACATCGAAGCCGCAGCTCCAGTCCAGTTTTTACACCATGCGTCTTTGTTGGACACATGCTAATGGAAATGTTTTTAATTGATAATGAGGTCGGAATTAATTTTTGAAAACCTTAGCCCAAAAAAATTAATTCATAAAAGAATTAATATATAATTTGAATCATGAATTATAAGTCTAATGGCAATTTAAATTTTAAACTTTTAAAAAATATATTTTAAATTTTAAATATTTTGAGTGGGAATAATTTTATCTCGTTATTAAATTTAAACAAATATTCATTAGTTTTTTTTTAAATTGAATTCTAATGTGTAATTTTGAAAAAATTTCACTAACCTTCTCTCTCTTACTCTCATTTGAAAAAAAAAATCACATATTAAACATTAATTTTTTAAAAATTGACGGGCGTTTGTTCAAATTTAATGAGGGGGCGAAATTGCTCTAATTTTAATTATTTAAAATTTAGAATATATTTTTTAAAAATTTAGAGTTTAAATCACATCATATTGTACATTAACCCTTCTTAAAAGGTAAGTTTTGGCAATAGAAAATAAAAAAAGGCATAAATATTGAATGATTTGATAGTGTCAAATATATAAAAAAATTATTTCATGTCAATTTTTTGTCAAACAACATGCAATAATTCCAAATAATCCAATCATCACATTTGTAGTTTCCTTCCATTTCTCCATCCTTAATCCCTCATCAAATGAGATGAGATCTTTTCTTGTTTGTGTTGTTATATTTTAAGTAATATTTAAGGTAGTTGATTTGCATTAATTTTCTAATTGAATATTCCGGACTTTACAATGATGCTCAATATAAAATATTTTAATTTCAATTTTTTTAAAAAAAAAGCTTAGATATTCCTTTGCCCGTTAGATATATAGTTAGAGAAAATTTTAGATAAATCCAATGCACCAAGTTATTTATAGTTCATTTAATAAAATTGCACCATTCAATTAAATAAAATCTTATATGTCATATTTTTAATAAATTTATTTTTATAATAAAATATCTATTTAATTTCTTAATTTTTTTACTATCATTTATATTTAATGTTATATAAATATCATATTTTTATTAAATAAATTATGAATGACTTGGTGCACTAAATTTGTATATGTACTTTATTCCAATCATTTCAAGATAATTGACTATTTTTATACATCACTTACCATGTTGCTAATTCGATTATTAATATTGATAATTTATTCGTTAAGTTTGAGGTCCATATGCTCTAATTTTTAATATATATATATATATATATTTTTTTTTTTTTGGACCAGTCTATTTTTTTTTTAAATATTGATAGCTTATTTTTTGATTGCCATTTCCTCAAATCCTCCGAGCCTTTGTCAAATTGGTAGGCTATTCTTGGAAACGGCGGGGTCCATGCCATATAATGGAGATCAAATATTCAGTGTTGCGCGAGATTGTTAAGCCGGTGGATTGTTGACATGTGGCGAATGGCGGCCGACAATGAACGATATAGATATGCTCCACGTTATCTGAGAAAGATAGCACCTCAACTCTTGCAAGGGTGTACATAGGAAAATCCTATATCTCAAGTCCCAACTACCATTTCAGCGGTTCAGCCCAAGTCCCAACTAGCATTTCAGCGGTTCAGCCGCTTTGTCATTTTATGTCTATAATTTATTAATTTTTGTATTTTACAAATAATGTCTTTATTAAAACTGAAAAATACTATTTCGATCCCAGCACTTTATTTGGATTGTAGAATAAGTTTTTATATTTTTTTTAATATTTTAAATTTCTATATTTTTATTTATATGTGTCTATAACATTAGTTTTTATATTTTTATAGAGACGTTGAGGTAACACAAATAATATTAATAATGCTAGCATGTCAATTAATACTATTAATTTTATACTCACGTGTCAAATTGACACTAACATGAAATTTTTAATAAGCAATTATTATTTTTTAAAAAATGTCTACATGAAATTTGTACATTTTGTTGATAATTCAAAAGGTTAAGATCAGCTTTTTTATTTCATCTAATGTAGTTTTTTTTTTCTTATTAAATAATTTCATGTTAGCATCATTTTGAAACATAAGCACAAAATTAATAGTATCAATTAATATGTCAGCATTATTAATATTGTTTATATCATATCAACATCTTTCTAAAAATGTAGGGATCAATATTGTAAATGGAGGAAAGTATAGAAACCTAGAGTACAAAAAACAAAGTACATGGACCTATACTAAAATCAAATAAAGTATAGAGATCAAAAGTAGTGTTTTTATTTAAACCCAACAAATTCGTCACCCCTTAAATGTTTTAAAATGACATGTAATTTTTAGGGAGAATTTCAATAAAAATTCTTGAATCATGCTTATTTAAATTCAAAGCCCATAAATTTTTAAAATTTAAATGTAGTCCAAGGCACTAATTTAATATTAAAGTTTTGAGAGAAATAATAAAATTATCTCTCATTTTAACTAATATCAAAACTTTCTTACTTCACTTATTCATTTCTTTAAAATAAAATCAAGTAAAAGTGTGACAATGAATAAATGAGATAGGGCAACAAACAACAACAATCTGTAAGTGAATAAATAGCATATAGTATAAGAACCAATAAGTTATCTTAAGATGATTTAAACACCTAAAATGAAAATAAATTAAGTAAGGCAATGAATAACATTTTATAAGTAAATTAACAAATGAAGTACAATAATGAACAAATAAGTAGGGAAGTTCTTATATTAATTTAAATGAAGGAAAATTTTATCATCTCTCTAAAAAATTTAATATCAAATTAGTTTCCTTACAGTAAAATTTCATAAATTTAAAGGCATTAAATTTAAATAAGCATGGTCTAAGGGTTTTTATTGAAATTCTTCCTAATTTTTATTAGTATTGTTTGATATTTGATTGATGCTTTTGTATGTGATCACGCACCAAGTTACTAATGATTTCTTTTGTTTAATATGAAAAATATAATCTTTAATTCCTATAATTTTATCGAATTTTATTTTTAATTCTTTTAGTTTTTTACCAAGGTTTTTAGTCCTTATAGTTTCAAAAAGATTGGGTGATATTTATTTTTAGATCTTTATAGTTTCAGTTTTTTCAATGCTTTGAGTTCATATAAGAACTAAAAATACTAAAAAAATTACGAAGATTAAAGAAAATTCAATAAAACTATAGAAATCAAAGATTATGTTTTCGATATTTAATGATCATTCCACAACATAAAATTGCTAGAAGCATATCAAGAAGAGAAATGCTGTGTCTCACCACAAAAGAATGTACTCCCATATTTTCAAATATAAGAGAAAATAGTCCATTCATATGGTTTAAAAAATTAGTTAAGTATAATAATTATATTTAAAACTTAAAAAACTAGACTAAATTATCCTTGTAATCAAAGAAAAGTGCATCTAGTTGTTTAGGACAAAGTTTGTAAACCAAATAATAATGGAAAACTTGGTGCTAGGCAAGTGCAATAGTAGAACAAAGCCTTTCAAATGAAGCTAGGTTGGGTTCTGATTAAACAACAAGAAGCTCTTTAAGTCCAAGTTGGTCGTAACAAGTATAAATGTGGCTCAAATGTGATTCCAAAGGTTGAAGGAAAAAGACCTAGCCCTAGCGTTTGAATCAAGATTAAATTCACTTGAGAGTCTATTAAGTCTAGAATTGTAATGAATGCTAATCGTCATGATGCCTCGTAGAAATGGAGCAGCTGTCAATATTTAGTCTAGTCAGCTTATGAATATTTAGACCCACCTCCTGCTAATTGTGTTACTACATAGAAAAAGATTTGGAAGCCATGGATCCCTGAAAGATGTAAGTTTTTTCTATGGTTATCTTACTACTGACTAACAGATCACGAGAAGCGAGTAACACATGTGGAGGAATGCTGCAAGATTTGCAAGGCAGCAATTAAGGACATCATGCATATGCTAGGGGGTTGTTTGAACACGAGAAGATTCTGGTTATATTTTCAGGACCACAGAGATAGAAGGTCATTTTTTGATGTAAATCTGCAACAATGGATCCAACTGAATATGTGCTCAACGGCAACCAAGCATGGTGTTCCTTAGAGCTCTAATTTCTTGATAACCTATTGGCTCATTTAGAGACAACAGAATGAGATGATTTTTCAAAGTAAAACTACTTCTAATGCTCTATAGATGCACAGACCTTAGTTATTATTAATACCTTCACAGAATATCGAAGTAAGCTTAAAGGTACAATGTAGAGAAAATAGGATGGGCGTTTGCTAAGTGGCACTTAGATTCTACCAAGTGATGATTGGCTCGAGCTTAATGTGGGCAGTGCCTTCTCTGCATGTACAAATGAGGTTGGCTGTGGTGGACTAGTGTGTGACTTTAAGGGAGAGTTCAAAACAACATTTATGTTTAAAATGATAGATGGGAACTCATTTTTTGCTGAACTCTAGGCTTGCTTGTGGGGGCTTAAATTAGCTTGGAACTTTAGCTATAGGAAGCTCATACTTGAATTTGATTCATGTGAAGCTATCAATGTATTTAATAGTGTTAATCCTCTTAACTATTTGAATGCTAAACTTCTTGTTGAAATTCAAGTGTTGCTAGCTCAAGAAAAGGTGGTACTTATTTAACAAATTTCAAGGGACGCCAATAAAGCTACTAACCTTTTTTCCAAGCTAGTTTTTTTTTTTTTTTTTGTGTTAATGGGTTTCACCCTGTCCCCTCCCCCCCCTTGACTTAGTTGTTATTTTGGTGCAAGACACTAGCACCAGTGTTTAGTTTCTTTCTTCTTGTGTATCCAAAAAAAAAAAAGAAAAATATTTACTTTATAAATGATAGGGAAAAATGTAATAAATGCTTTTTGAAATTTGTAGTTTTATTTATAAATAAAATAAAAAAAGACACATAATAATTTCTCTTATATTTGAAAACAAAAGGAATACAAGAAATTGTGAAAATAATTGTATATATAACACTGCTACAAATCAAAAGTGAAAATTTTCCATATTTGTTTCAAATTTTTAATACTATATATATAATATCAATATTTATAAAAAATAAAATAACAATGATTGTTTTATTATTGTATATTTATTTATTTTTACAAAAAATGCGGATGAAATAAATTTTTCCGTACATTTATGGGGGCCACTTTTTCGTGAGACAAAGCCTTGTGAATGCATTATCCTGTATTACTTAGGAGTACTTCAAGAATTGAGATATGATTAGTTCTGATCAATTCTATGTTATACAGACCTTGGTCCAATTTACTTGGTGAGTTGTTTTTTTTTTTTTGTTTTTTGGGCCATAGAAATAAATTTAATCGGTAAGATTCAAATAAAACATGATAAAGCGTCAAATCATGTTAAATCAGTGCCCCATCACAATGATGGAGTATGCATGTACACACAAAAATGATTTCAAATATGAAATGTTGAACTCTTTCGGCATCAGGGGGACAGGCAAGTGAAGTGGTTCCATTTGTATGCACACCCTTATAGTTAAACAATTCATATATATATATATATATATATAGGATTTTTAATAACATAATTCGGATATTTCTTTCATAGCCATTGAATGAATTGGCCATGAATATCTACACACTTGTGCTGCATTGAGTGACCTTTTATCAATTTTATATGATACCTGGATATATAAATTATATTTTTTATTACTCTTTCTATTAAAAAATGTAAAACATTTTTAATCAAATCTCACCCTTTAATAAAATAATTACCCACTTTAAAACTAATCATATCTCTTTATATTTATCTCTATTAAACAACCTACAATAAATATAAAATTATTATTAATAAGGGTAATTTTGAAAAAAAAATTAATTACACCTCAAAAGATTAAAAATACTTTACATTTTTTAACATTAAACTTCTCAAAAAATCTCTTACATTTTTTGACGGAGTATTTGATAAGCTCTAATGTATATTTTTCTCCATATATAAGTGGCGGATAATTTGACACTTAACATTGAGCATAGCAACACGTGAAATTTTTTTTAGAAGGAACACACAGCACAGCTAGTGGGAAGAGCAAGCTTATTATAAAGCTGATGCGTCAATTAATCTCACCATCATAAATTCCACCAACTCACTCTCAGAGTTTGTGTATATTATCAATTCTATAACTTGAAGTAAATGAAAGAATTCCCTTTTACATACGAACCGTAAGGCATGATTACAGATGGACATAGACCCTAGGCAACGGAGAAGCCTAACAGTCAGAAAAGGCCAAACTAGCACCCTCTAGACTACCTTAACAATTCCAACCAAAACCAACAACGAAAATACTAGCATTCTCTAAAAATCTTGTCAGCCTCAGGGCTTCCTTACCTTGAGAGAACTATGGTTTTTCTCAGAAAGGAAGGAGCGAAGTCAGCGTCAATATATACATATATATATATATATGTATATATGCTGTTCAAATAAGTGATGCGTTCACATGGATGAGAAGTTCATGATACAGGATGCATTACTCGTCCAAGTTAAGGACTGCTTCCTCGTTCTGTATAGGAGCTAACATATCTGTGGTCTCTGGATGTACTGGAGAATTCCTTCTTGCAAAAATGGCACCATCTTATGCCAGCGCTTGAGTCAGTTATCCATATAGTCTTAGAAACTTCTCACTGCTTATGCCCTTATGAAATATATTTGTAGCATGGAAAAAATCCCGAGCATGTGCCTCAGACGCATCATAATTTAACTTCGTGACGAAGCATGTTCCTATTCAGGGGCACCAACTTGACAGTTCCATCCCCACCACACGAAAGAAAACCATGAGAAACAACTTGGATGTCTGTAACAGCAGCCTGTAGCATTTTAAACAAAAAGGCTTATTGCACGCACATAACCAAGAAATTTATTTATTTATTTTTTGTATAAAAATTTGAATGATGCAGAAAACACGATGAGCTAAGTGTTAGTGTTTCTGATAAGTGTTCTAAGTGTTTAGTTGATTAGTGTGACTAAGCTGTAGTAGTAATTAGTTGATGGCGAACTTGTACACTATTCCGGTTGAGTAGTGAAATTTCTTGCTTCTCACATTTTCGTTCAACACAATGCAATTAGTGGATAACTACTTCCCAGGACCATCGTCAAAAGTTGAACCTAGGACATTTTTTTGTTGACAAAGTTTAATCTTAATAATTGTACCAACCATTGCTGTCCCTAGAGTAGATTACTTATGTTTGCGAAGTACTACTTTTTTCTTGTCTTAATTAAAATCGAAGCTTGGCACAATATCTATAGCCAGAGGCTCCTTTATTAAAGAAATGGTAAAGGCATGCAATGTCCAAGAACGAAAAAACATGATAACATGCTTTTATGCAGGTGTAAATCATTACCCGAACAACACCCCCAAATCCACGAGAGCTTGGCTGCAAGAAGGTGTGCTTTTCATGCAATTTTGACCACTGATAGACTAACTGGGTGCTCTTGACATCCCAGAGTTTGACATCTCCATCCTTACTACCAGTCAAAAACAAGCTGGTATTTGGGATGGCAGCTACTTTTGTGATGCTCCCTGTAATTGGAAAAGTTAGCAAGATGATTTAATTGTAGAGAAAACCATAACTATAGGGGCACAGAAACTCGTATTTACCTGAGTGAGCCTTCGGAATATACCAAAGCATCCCATTTACATTCTTGTCCTTGTCAGAATTCAATGACTTGGGGGTGCTTTGGATGCTGTTATCAGCGTACCTGTGCCTTTTAGCTTTTCCAGTAGCTATGTAACGGAAGTCATGAATTCCAACGTCACCATTTTTTCCACCAGTCACAATAAGAGGGGAAATAGAACCGCTTCCTAAGTCGTTATCTATTACAGAAAGGGAGCGAGCACCACCTTCACAAGAAAGAGCACCGTTGACACCATAAATACACATAAGCCAATCCTTATACATGAAATAAGAACTAATCTTTAGGCAGTAATTCATTGCATCCACATTGATAAAAAGACCCTCACCTCCCAAGACTTAAAAAAAAAAAAGGAAAAAAAATCAGTTCGCTCATAGCTAAGCCAAGTTCAGGGCCCATCCAAGTTTATGATTTAAGCTTACCTCAAGGCTAAAAATTTGCATTATATCAACGAAATACAGCCATGAGGAACATTATTGGTTTATTAGTTAAAGAGTTATACAACAAGATGAAGTTGTTTTATCCCTCTTCGTGAGGTCAACTATATGGATTGTGTGACTCCATCATGCTCTATAATTTACCAAACTTTTAAGAATATTATTAACTAAGAGGTCTCGGTCAACAGTTTCCAGAAATATTCTCTCGTCTTATTCTACCTCTCTTAACAAGATTCAAAATTATCCATTTCACTTTCCTCACCAATGCCTCCCGCAATCTTCTTTATACATATCCAAGTTCTCTTAAACGATTTTCTACCATCTTTTTCTCAATAGATGTTACACCCACTTTTTCTAATATATCTTCATTTTGAATTTTATCTTTACGTGTATGCCTGCATATCCATCTCAACTACTCCAACTTTATGCTCTTGCTGTCCCATTAAAGCCCAATATTCAATACTATATAACATAGTTAGTTTTACAACAATTTGATAAAACTTCCTTTTAAGTTTAGTAGATACTTTTCAATCACAAATAACTCATTTAACCTCTCTCCAATTAAATCACCCAAGTTGCATCCTATGTACAACATCCCCATCATGTTGGATAATAACTCTAAAATATCTAAATTTTTTCACTTGAAGTATAATTTGATCTTTCAATTTCACTTCCAAATTATTGCTGAGTGATCTCCCATCAAAATTACAATACAAATATTCTATCTTACTCCTGCTCGGGGCAAACCTTTTGACTCTAATGTCTTTCTCTATATCTCAAATTTACAATTAATCTCTTATCTTGTCTCTACAAAAAAAAAAAAATTATATCATCTGCAAAAAGCATGCATTTGGGAATAATAGTTGAAGAGTTATAACTCTGCATATTTGTACGCTAAACCAATTTTATGAGGATGTATCAAATTTAGACAGTGTAACTTTATTAACACATATAAAACTTAAGAAAAATGATAATAAAATCCTCTCAAATTATATAAATGACAATCAGGTCTCTCGAAATGCCATAACTTCACTAAACTCCCTGGGGACTTTTGTGTCAATAAATTTTATAGTAAAAAGACCATTTAACCTTTGTTGAAAATAATAAGCCTCAATCACAACCATTTTTTAACGAATAACAATTTTAGTTTTGTGAATTGCAAGAATTGAACAAGAAATCATTATTTGTCAAATGTAATTTCTATTATTGAAAAAAAATTCTCAAAATAATAAACTCCAATCACAACTTTTGTTTAAAAAATAACAAGTTTTGTTCTGTGAATCGCAAAAGTTAAACAAGAAATTACAATTTATTAAATGTGATTTCTGTTATTAAAAAACAAGTTCTCAAAATAACAAGTCCGAAACACTTTTGTTTAACGAATAGCAACTTTTATTTAAAGAATCGCAATAATTGAATAAAAAATCACAACTTATCAATAAGGATAAAATAGCCTTTTCAATTTAAAATTTATTGATACAAATGGAATTATAACATTTCAAGAGACCGGAATATTATTTATATAATTTGGAGGGATTTTATTGCCATTTTTCCTAAAACTTAAGTAACAAAAATTTGAGCAAAACCTTCATGACATAAAATTGAAGCTCGAGAGGTTGTTGCAGGAGCTAGAGTATCCCATATAACCACATTGAAATTATTTGAGCTATATCCAGCCACAGCCATTATTGATCCACTTGAAGGAAAGTAAGTTACATCCCTGAAAGCATACATGGAATAAAACTTAAGGTTAAATAAAAGGAGCAAGGGAAAGGGGGGCAAACTTGATGCACATTATACTTACAAAACATGCATTAAATGGTTGTTCATCACATTCATAATTGTGGATGAGAAGTTACAATTAATCCCATTTCTGATGACAATGAGTCCTGAATTTATTGTCATCCCTCAGTTTCAAGTGACATGTTTGATAACTAATTCTAGTAAAATCATGGCTTACAGTTTTAAATCTGATACAGAAAAGCATTACATAAAGAAAGCAGACTTGGATACTTTTCAATTTTCATCATATATATTGCAGATTGAAGAATAAAAAAAGTAACTTATTCACAAGGACAAAACTACTAATCCAAATGCAGCTTTAAGTCAAGCGGGGCAAACATTATAAATGGAAGCACCAAAAAAGTAAAATACATACGACGAGTGACCATTGAAGCAGAGGGATGATTCTGTTGGACGAACATTGCTCCTTCCTCCTACCTCTAGCTGCCATGTGCAGACAGTTCCATCTAACGCTGCAGTTGCAAATCGGTGTCCATAGTGATCAAACTTTAAAGCTGATACAGAAGCTAAAGCATATGGTGGAGGCACATTAGCAGCAGGAAGAACTCCATACGTAGCTTTAGCTTTATCTTTGTTGAACTGCGATTAGAGCAGTATTTATCAACCAGATACTAGAAATATTGACAACAAAGGCAATTGCCTTAATGCACTTGAGTAACTCAGATATTACATCCTATAATTGTATCCGTATGCTAGAATGCCTCTAGTATTAACAGAAAAATAGATTTTTTTCCTTAAAAAATTCCCCTTTTTCATTAATTCTATAATGCTAGGATCTCAAGCACACCAAATACCATGGTGGGAATAATTGGCACACTTCACATGAAGAACAACTATTATGTCTGAAGAGCAGCTTCAAAGTTTTCTTTCTTTTTTCCCTATGCCTCTGTCAGAAGGAAGACACCTAGAGCACCATGCTAAATGTTACTGGCTTATAGCTAGACTGGACGTAAACTTCTTGCAGATTGGAAAGAAAGTCCAGAACAAAATATTATTCAAGGGCAAGAAACTTCCATTTTATTTCTTTAGTATGCTTTTGCAAGAACA
This sequence comes from Prosopis cineraria, assembly GCF_029017545.1. Lineage (NCBI taxonomy): Eukaryota > Viridiplantae > Streptophyta > Magnoliopsida > Fabales > Fabaceae > Prosopis > Prosopis cineraria. The sequence goes on along the minus strand of NW_026555343.1, from coordinate 42,301,019 downwards.
TTTAGGGCTGTAGTGAAAATGTAATTTTGATCCTAGTTTTTGAATTAACTTTTTTGCAAGAACATTTGGGGTTGTAGTGAAAATGTAATTTTGATCCTAGTTTTTGAATTAACTGTTTTGGAAAAGGAAAGTATTAGTCTCCCTACTTAGGAAACTTCAAGAAAAGTTCAAGAGGGGGAAAAGGCCTAAAAAAAAGCTCCACACCTGCTAGTAAAAATACATGCACATCCAGGTTCAGCCACATTAATATGCACATCAACTTAATATTTCATACCTCCCACAGGTAAATGTGCGTATTGCTTGAACCAACCAAAAAGAGTGGCCTTAATGGATGACTGGACAATGTCCTTGTACTTATGTTTTCCACAGTTGCTGGTGGATCGACTAAATCTTCAAAGTCCCCCTGAATTTCCCAACCTAATCTAGCAGCCCCAGTTCCAGCATATTTGGAAATGCCAAATGCTCCACCAACTGTAAAGTCTCTGCTAGGCCTTGCTGAAAGGTCCACACCAACTGTGGCTCCACCCAGCCCAAGGTGTGCCCCTTTCTTGCTCCCAAGACCAACACCAGGGGAAACACATGTTGGAGCTGGAATGGATTCCGAACCTGCCCACCCATTTTGTGGCCAATCAGCCTCAGACCACAAATGAACTGATTTATCACCAGAAGGTATCCCGTCATCCATATGAAAGAATAGTATGCCCTGAATTAGATTGAAGGAAAAAACAAAAGAAAAGACACTTATGTACATTTTATGTCATTTTAAGAGAAGGACCACATACATTTGTAAAATTACTACGCAAAATGAGCATTGCAATAATCATCATTATTTCCATAGGGGAAAAAAAGGGTGGGGGGAGGATAACAAAACCTCCAAAATAAAAACAGGAAAAAAATAAGGGACAATATATTACAGGTCCTTACAATTTCACTCAATTTTGAATTAGGTCTTTATAGTTTATTTTGTTTTAATCAAACCCTTATAGTTTCATCTATTATATATAATGAATTATTAAATTTTACAAAAAAAAAAATTGCTCTTGGAGTTTGCAGAAAATTTAATTGAATACTTTTAGCCAAAATAAAAAAAAAATTGATTTAATCCATTGTTTATATTTTTATTATTATTTTTTAATGAAAATTCTACATGTATAAAAAATATTTAGAAGACAACCTAATTATATAAATTTTGAGTTATAAAAATTATGTAATTAATTCTAAAGTCTTATAATCATTTAATAAAAATATGAAAGTTTTTATTTTTTTAAAGGAAAAATTAATGGATTTTAACCTTCAAGGATTAAAAAATTTAATTGGTTAAACTATAAAAATTCAATTAAAACAAAATACACTGTAGAGACCTAATTCAAAATTGAGTAAACCTATAAGGACCTATAGATATGATTTCCAAAAAAATAATGCAAAAGAGGCTAAAAAATAAATAAAGTTTATCAATCTCCTGTATATCAGACAAAAAAAAAATATGTTAAAATAAAAACAAGCTGAGCACCAAACACAAGCCACTAACACAGGACAATTCGACATAAAAATTGTGATTTAAGAAGAAACAGAGAAACTAAGAATAGTGAGCAGGAAATGACCTTCCGATTGCTAGCAAGTGCAGCTTCCCGTTGATTAGTAGAGTTTATACACAATGCCTGCTCAAATGTAGCATCATGTCATTTTGTGACCTACATTACTGCCAATAAAAACAAGACCAAAAGAGAGAGAAGAAATCACCTCAAACAGTTCCCCATTTCTTTTGTGTATTTCTCTAGGACTCTGGAAAAGTGTGATATTTTTACTACTTGTATCTTTCTGGTGGGAATTTACAGAAGCATGGGCACCTTGAAACGCTCTTTTAACAGGTGACACAACTTCATGACTAGAACTGATGCCAACCTTACATCCATAATCATGTGCATCGTCAGTTTTATGTAGCTCTGTCAATTTTATATACATGTCATTCCATCCTTTAGTAGGAAAATGATCCAAATAATTTGACCAATCAAGTTTTTCCTGTGCAAAGCAGTCAGATATCAATTTTGGATCAGCACAGTGATCCCATAATATTTGATAAATCGAGTAGTTATCTTTTGTGTTAAATTCCAAATTGATTATCCCTTGACTTTGATCTTGATTGGACTCTGACAAACTAGGCCTTTTTAACCACTCAAAAGTCATTATGCTCAGATCATTTTCCAATTTCTGCCAGAGAAATGCTGCAAGTTTTTTGATATGATAAGAGGAAGTGTATGTAACAGTTGTCTTCAGTAGCTCACATAAGCTCAATGAAACCAACCTCATCTGCTCCAGAGAGTTGATACCATCAGAATCCAGAGCCAGGAGAGTTGATGCCTTACAATCATACTTTCTGTGAAAAGAACCAGACGGATTACCATCTTCATCTTCAAGTGTGTCAAGGATAGTATTCAAATTATATATCATGAATCTAGACATTTGCTTCCACAAGCAAGCCCCTAAAATCATCGATTTTTCATCATCAGGAATCAACTGCTTTACATTCGCAACATGTACATCTTGTCCACATCTTAAGGCATTGTCTACCAAAGAATGTTGAGCCTCCAATTCCATAATTTTTGGGATAAGTTTCTTCAGATTCACGATATCAACCTCATAAGGGTTACGGTCATCAGCATGAGCAATCAAGAAAGGTTGAACCATTAAAAAAATAGCTTCTAAGTTTTTTTGAAGCCAAGCTAATGAAAAGCGTAAATAATACTCAAACAGATTAAGAACATCAACAGTTTTCTCCATAATACTTTTGCTAAAAGAACCAAACCGGATCCTCAAAATGGCTTTTAAATGCCAAAGCGAAACCAGGACACCTTCAACAAAGTGAGACTCCCAAGCACTTGAAAACTTTAATTTACTTTCAATATGTGCACTGTTCTCAAAAAAAGTTAAAATTTGTTGGGAATTACCCATACTGCAGGCAGGAAAGAATCTTGAAAAGAAATAGGAGATTTCTATTGTAGACTTGTAAAGAGGTCTAAGCCAGGAGCAATACAATGCAGAAGCGTCAACTGTATCATTATTCTTATGAGATTGATCTCCTGGAGCACAACCAAATGCTATATCATATCCTATGTTCAGTAATCCCTGATGGCAAAGTGAGAGTAAAATCTGCAGGAAAGCACGAAAAGTAAGATTCTTCTCCAGAAGAATAATGTTTAAAGTGGCCAAAGGGTTTAGTCCAGATTATCGTGAATTACATACCATTCTTAGTAAACAGAATGGAGCCAATGAAAACCTCTGTTCAAACAGAGCAAGCCCAGCATACAATTTTTGCCTTAGATTTTCAAGTGATTTATCATACTGCATAATGGTTTCATCAGAATACGCCAATTCCCCATCACATCCTGCAACCTTATCTGGCCAACTTGGATGATCTCTTATCAGTTTTGATAAATACTGAAGTGCCAAGTTCAGTTTAGTATGGAATTCCAGATGCACAGACACATCAGCAGAAAGCCAGTTAGCTGATTTTCTTGGCAAAGGATTAAAATTACTAGATAGTGCCTCATTTCCAGCACCCAACTCACTCCCTTGATCTGCAGTCCCAACCATGCTCATAGAAGACGAGAAGCACTCCAATGCTTCAAGCTTGAAACAAGATATACATTTCATAAAATTACTCATCAGAAACATATTAGCATACACATGTAAGTTATATTGTTCGTGCATTTTATTGGCATTGTGTTGACACACAGTACTTCAGGGCCTGAAGCAAAACACGAAGTTGTTATCAATCAAATTTACACTTAGACACCACAATGAAAATGGTCTTGATGATTTACATGAGATATGGAAAGTTTGAAACAGTTCAAAAACTGGGAATTTACACTTCTAAGAATTCCTATAATGGTTAGTACTGGCTTTTTGGCTGGCCACTAGGAGCCTCTGCAAGACTTCTTCACCATAAAGCCTTTCCAGACTGACTAAACTGGTAGATGCATGGATTTACTTGAGAAAGGCATGAAAATCATACAATAAAATGATAGAGAAGAATTTCTTCTTGAAAGAATTGAATATATAAAATTAGAATATAACAAACTGGCTTTTATACAGTCAATAGTTACAAACCATTTATGAGAGCAGCAACACATGCAAGGCTATGACAGTTCAACAAGTATGTTAATCTAACAGTCTGACGTCCTCCTCAAATGAAGCCAATTGTGGAAGAGCACACATGCTACATGTCAACCAGAGCTAGACAAACATAGCATGAATCTCATTCAACTTATGACTGAAGTTTTAATATGTTTGTTAGAACTGGTAAGATATGCTAAGCAAAAAAATCAAGTCTCTTAAGATAAACTTACAGGAGTACCACATCTGTTTAGGGCAATTGCAGTCATAAGAGTAGCCCATCTCAGAAGGATAGCTGAATTTTGCTCCCCTACAGCATTCTTCAAACTATTCTTTGTTGCAAGCATTTGGCAATAAAAGCCAACGTTTGGGTCCAAAAAAGGATCACAGTTGGAGAGAACAATGGGGTCTTGAGCCACAGGATTTATTGAAACATCTAGCATTCTCCGAAAAGATGGATAGTAATTACCCAATTCCCACTACAAATCATGGAAAACTAGCTGTAATTGGAACATGCACAAGACAAGTATAAATGCAGAATATAAAGGAACCTTTTAATGATAAAAAATATTAATCAAATTTATTTATTTTAGGCACCTCCAGTAGGCTTGCAAGCCAGAAGTCCCCCTTTTCAATTGCAGATGGAAGTATATACTTTGTTATCAGGTGACGCTCCAATGATCCACCATGGCCCTCAACAAGTCGACAAATAACTAATGCAAGTTGTTCATCTCCAAGGTTCTTTGCACAAATATTTACAGCAGAAGAATGATCACCTCCAAGCAAAAAGAAAGCAATAGCCAGTTCCAGATGATGCTTCCCCAATAAGACATAAGCATTTTTTAAAGCAGCTGCTTTATTTTTCTCATCCTGTAATCAAATAACTATGTTACCTAAATAATTTTTTGGAGCATCAACAATAAAATAGTGCATGTTAACGAGGAAGTTTCACACTTGCATAATATACGTAAATAAAATTGGTACAGGGTTCCAAATTAGTAACAACAAAAACAAAATTCATAAAGGTAGCTTAATTCCTGACTATCTAATCAGCAGCCCTTATTGGCTTTACTGAACAATAAGAAAAAAGGATCAAAGTCCCAGACAATGAAAAAGATACACAAAAGATCAGGGTCATAGCAGCTGTTCTTGTCAGAATTTACAGAGTACCTCAAAATTGCGTGAGAGAAATCCCACTAAAGGCTTGTCTTTCTCATCCTTACTAATTTTGAAAAGTCCAGCCAATACTTGAGTCCTATTTAGTGCAATATATAGTAGTGCACAGTCCTTAGGATTTTTGTTCTTCAAATACTGTGCCCTTGCCAGTTTCTCCATCTAGAGTTAAGGGGGTAAAAGGGAAGCATTAGAATTTAGAACTGTTTAAATTGGACATGGTAATGAACAAACAGATACAATATAAAAGTAATAATCTAAAGATGAAAAGTTCATGTACAAATAACCAATCAATAAAATGCTGCCTTCTTGCTTATAAGTAATCCCTTTTCTTTTCCAGGCAACACAGCGTCAGCAGAAATTTAGAGTGTAACAGAAAGATTGAAAGAACCTTCAACGTCTCCCTGAGAAAGTATCATAATACTAGAAACTTCAAAATTCAACTTCAAAGCTTTATGAATAAATTTAAGATCTTGATTTTCCCCATATAGCACAGAGAGCACTGGGAAAAAGAAAAGGACTGAGCATTACCCTAGCACGCAATTGAGGTACATTGGCAAACCAAAAGCCAATACCCAAAGCTTGCATTTCTTTCCAAGATGGTTCACTAGGTATGACAGAACCAAACAAACTTTCTTGACAATCAGAGTGGTAAGCCCATACAAACAGCCTTGAGTTAACTATCAACTCTTCTGTAGTTGCAACTCTACCAAAAGTCCGGACAAAAAGCAGTTGCCGAAACCTTAATCCCACCCAAAACCTGCAAACACAAGAAAACCATTTATTAAACTGCATCATAGCAAGAGCATCTTTGTTGACAGTGCCAAACATGCCATATTGCTTATTTATTTCAATTTTATTCTGTATTTAGCTTTATTATCTCTCATTTATCTGGAAGTTAGTAGATGTTCTGCTTTCAGATTTCTTTGAAGGCATCCCTGAATTCTAGGACTATCCAAGCTATCTGTGGCATCTTAATTGTAACCACAGAGAGAGAAGCCATGACTCTCGCTGGTTTTTTGACACTCACTTCTACAATCTTAGGTTATTACTCTTATCTATGCATGAAGCTCTTAAGTTTTGCAGTTCTATCAAACAAGAATTACAATTCAGCAAATCTTTACAAGTGGACACTACAATTAGATTACTTAGCAGGTAACGTAAATACTAGTGGACATTATAGTTCCTAAAGGGGCAAAGGATACAAAGCTCTGTTGTTAACAATTTAGGTTAGAATAATTTATAAGCGAAGTGTGTAAGCTTTTAATTGAAATTTTATATTTCCTAGCCCATAATCAAATACTAGAAAAGGAGCTACCAATTAAGTTGGATTTCTCCCCTTATAGATTTAACATTAATCATCCTTTATCCTGTTTGCCCGAAAGAAAATATATATATATATATATATATATCCTTTATCCTGAATCAAGACTTAAAACACCATTTCTTCTTGATACCCAACAGAGCCTCGGACATCTGATTAACATTCTGTGTAGGCCCTAGCATGAGTTCCATAGGTCACAGATAACTTTCAGTGATAAGCTGATTGCTCATTCCTTTATAACTAAATTATTCTTATGCAAATGCAAAGGTGCATGATATAGAACTACGCGGATCAATTAGTACTAGAAGTCTCTGGAAAAAGGTAACATCAGGTAGGTGCCACTAAAGTTTTAATGCAATAACTAAAAAGCAAAAATATAAAAAGCAATGCAAAACACTTGAGCCACTAATGTCTCAGAATGTAAGCTTAGTTTTCCAAGAGTAGATCTCTTATGCACGTTGTTTTGCCTCCTGTGAGCAGTACAGGACAAGTGAAGCTTCAAGGTACATAAGAGATAAGAGTTGTTACAAGAGATTCAGTGCAGATTAAACTCAGTTTATTTTGTCCATTGTAGAGTTGGTAAATGCAGTTTGATCCAACCTTTTTTGTTTCTTCTGGCCGATTCTAGGGTTTCCATTTTGTTTACATTTAGAGAGGATATGCCATATGCTTTTCTTGACGTCTTCCAAAGGATTTCACTCATAAAAAAGAACAAAAATTCATATGAAAGCATAACAGAAAGCTAAACATTACTAAACTAACTTAGGGATACCTTCGTCCAGGCTCATCAAGACTTTGATATGCAGAAGATGAGTGTACACTATTAACTTCACTGAGCAGATCAATAACTGCAAGAATCAGTGTCTTTTTTATGTTGATAATAGCTTCTAAGTTAGGCAAATTTTCGAGCAATTTGTTGAAGCCATTGAGCTCAGATTTTGTTGAGGGTGTATTTTCAACAGTGAAACCTGAATGATATGGAAACTGCATGAAGCGGCTTTGAGCATCCACACTCCATTGGAATGCCCTATCTTGGGAACTTTCTGAAATAAGTCCTTCTAAATAATTCGACAATAAGATCACTGGAGGGCCAATTTTTTTGGAGATATAACTGTTTTCAGGAGTATAATTAGAAATCACAAATTCAAAAAGATGCCTCACAGCCACATATGCACGTTTCCAGTTGCCTGAAAACATTAGAGAAAAATTCCATGAATTATTTGATGCAACCTCCATTGCATGCCTCATAAGTGAATTCTTTCAAACAATATCAAAGCAGATTGGGAACAAAAATTGTCTTGCAAATCACAGAACAACCTGTTAACAGTAATTAGCAGCAGATTAATTGGAACACCATAAATTACCAAGTCAAGACGTCTTTTTATAAAGCAAGCTCTTATACTTTGCTTTTAAGTTGGATAAAGTCACTGACAGAAGAGAAAAGAATAAAGTTGGAGAACCAGAAATACTCATCCATTACCTGAACTTATATTAATAAGGAGTACATCAGGGTGATAAATAGGCAAAGATCCACTAAATTTTTCCACAATTTCAAAGATGCTCCATAAACCAGTGTAGGTACTAAGCTGGGCCTCCAATTGAGACTTAACCAGAAGTATGCTGCTATTTAGTTCATTGGCCTTCATATTACTTTTGATAGGCCGCATGGACTCACAGTCTCCACTGCTATCCCCAATTGACAGCTCTCTAAAGGTCCTGATGTCACTATCAGAGAAAAATGCAGCAAGCGTTTCCTCAAATGCACCACCCTTACAATTATAGAGATTTGCTTTTGATTCACATGAATGAGAATTAATCTGTTGCTTTTCACCCACATGGAACAACCAATTACTAAATATAGTAAAGTAATTCCTATGAACGACCACTGCTGTGGCTCTGGGCCCCCACAAGAAATCATTAATGGGAAGGGGAGTATGAGCAGATGCAACACAAACCCATATATTCATCTTGGAAAAGTTTCCAGATGTTAACAAAGTCAAACCATCATAACGCCTCTGAGCATATACTTGCAATTCATTTTGCAAACAAACCCCAAGCAATAACTGACCAGTCCCCAAAGTGAACCAGTTTAAAGTAATAACGTCACCATCAAAGGTTAGCTTATCCTCCAAAATAAAAGTCCCTGCACTGGTCAGGTTTACAGCATGCCATATATGGATGGCACTAACTGCATTTGAATTACTCCTGTTGCAGAATGTAGCAATCTTCTGACCATAATCAGTCAAACATATACCATCGATGGGACCTTTATGTGCAGCAAACGTACCTGCAAGCTCCCATGGCAAGTGCAAGGTTGATATGTTACCAGGCGTACTACTCCACAGTTTCAAGCTACCATCAGAGCAGCCTGTGACGAGGGTATATGCAGGATGACAACTACAATGATCATTTGCGAAACCAAAATTTTGTTGTTTTTGGCTAACAGTAGGCGGACAAGCCACAGCAAAACTAGTAACCAGACCATCAGTAACAGTAGTAGGAAACTCAGATGAGCAAGGATTGACCCTAATGCAGTATCTTTTACCAGCAAAAGTACTTTCAAATGCCCACATACTGTTGTCAGAAAGACTCTTAGCATCAAAATTGCATTCACAATAGCTTGTTGACATGTCAAATGAGTGCAAGGTAATTTCCCATGACAGGGCCTGAAATCCCCGCATCCAAATTGCCAAAAGCATAAACTTATGGTCAGAAAATGTTTTATTACAAGTGGAGTCCAAAGAAATTGCAAAGATATCAGTAGGGCCATGCTCATAAGGACCATGACCACTGAAAGGTATAGAGCAAAAGTAGTGGTGGTGCATGTTTTCTTCTTCAGTTTGACAAAATTTGACAATAAAACAATCAATGCCTCCAGCATGTCCCATGAAAAGAACCTTTTCATCATCAAATACTGAAGGTGCCCACCTCAAGCTTGTATATATGGAACAACAGTCTTGAGTTACAAGCTTTCCACAGAGTTGCCAAGTGGGAACCAAAGTTGGACATCCCACCATGCAGTTTGAAATCCCAGAAAGTGACCAAAAAAGTAGCAGTCCATTAGAATCCAGAGAAGCAGCAAGTTGAACTTCATATGTACAAGGATGAATAGAAACCTTTAAAATTCTCCCAACATGACCATCCAAATTTAAAACTCCGCCTTTCAAATGTGAGACGTTCTCAGTGTTGGAATTATCAAGGGAGTTTTCTGCAGCATCATTTAGTGATTGAATATAAAAAAATGACCGGATTAAGGAATTAGATGGCAATAACTGGACTAGAGAGCATGTAACTGGAGGGCCAGACCAGCGGTTCCTCAATAAAATGACTTTATTCAGAAGTAATACTTTTCTGAAATCAGATGAGTTGAACCTGTAAAGATTTCCTGTTTCAGGGTCACTGAGTTCATGTCTCCTCCACAACTTAACTCGGGGAAATCTAAGGGGGGAGAGGTCATCAAGACAGTGGATGGACCATAAGCTAAGTGACATTCCAGGACCAAATCCAACTAACCAATCACATGGTCCAACTTCATGGTCAAATCCTTCTTTGGAGAAAACTTGGATGGTTCCTTCAAAAATTTTAAATATCCCTCCACTTTCTGTTCCCCATGTCACAAATATATCTACACCGAGAGTTCCATTCAAGGCATGGTTAATCTCAATAACAGAAACAACACAATAGCGAGTCTTCCTCGCTTTTCCATCATCACCCTCACTCCATAACCTTAAAGTTCCATCTAAGCAACATGTCAGCAATACATGCCTAGCTGAGTGTCTCCCTTTCCGGTTTGATGGCATTCCTCTCAATGGTCTCCATTGAATCATTGTGACAGGTAGAGGATGATGTAGCTCAGATTTTGAATATTCAGAAAGTCCATTGCTTTGACTCACTAACACACATTTGCTTACCTTATTAACTAAAGACTCTTCTTCAATATGCTGTTTATTAGGATGTGCTGCAGTTGCTGAAGGGCCATCAATGGACCAGGCTGCACAAACAAGAGTTTGGGGCTCATCTGCTTTAAACTTCCATACTATTTCCCAACACCTGTTGCTCTTTTTCCAGAAAACCACCTCCATACCGCCAGATATTAATCCGTTGCCAGACCCTGTCCATCTGATAGCCTCAACCTTCATTTGATGTGCAAGCACTGCATTCTGGCTCCAACAAAAAGAACCTGAATATGAGTAACAAGATTGTGGTTTTAATATCTACAATTCAAATGGGACAAAAAAGGGAGTAAGAGCAAATGCTCATTCGACAATTAATTCTAGTCTAGGTTAACAGAGTATGCCATACTTCGAAGCTCTGTTGCACAATTGTTTTGTACATGAATAGAAATAAGTACCTGAATAGTTTTCTACGTTTCAGAAAGAATCACAAGCAAAAGGCAAACTTCTGATATTTTAAGAGATCTTAAATTTTCGAAAATATTCTACAAACAGTTTCATAAATTCATCTCATATTCTTGTCGGTAGGAAGCCTAGAAGTAACCTGGAAAGCCCCCAGACCCAACTCAAACTTTCCTCAGCATCAAAATAAATAAGTAAAGAAATAGGGGAGGAGAAGGAAATTAAAGAATCAAAACAGGGATCAGAAACCAAATTACATTGAAATCGATATGACTAATCATTTAAAAAGAAAAAGGCAAAAATAACAAAAGCTTGACTGCGACCATTGTAGCGTATCTCATCAACTTGTACATCTACAATGAACTTTATCAAGTAGAAAATGTAAACCTCAAATCCTCAGTTCTTCCAAATTGCAGAAATATCGATGGGTAAATGAAATGAACAAACAGTTGCACATGCGAACCTATTCCAACTTCGAATTCAGTGTTCGGTCCATTTTTATATCCCTCTTCAGTAATCAAATAAAATTCAAACTACTCAGTAGAGAACAAATAAATAAATAAACTTTCACTCACCTTTACACTTGAACGAATCATGCGAGAAAAGCCAGATACAATTTTCAGCTGCAGCCGCCAGCTCCCCAATGGATGGCGTCCCCGGAGACCAAGAAACGGCGGCCACGACAGACAAGGGGTCGCTGGAGAGCTCGAAGACTTGCCTTAAAATGGGACCAATATGAGATTCTTCGGCAGAGAGAGGAGAGGGGAAGTGGGAGATGACTAAGAGTGAAGCCGCTCCGTAGGCGATCCATGAATACCCGGAAAAATCCGGAAGCCAGTCGATGGTGGATTGGGAACCAGTGGGGGCAGGGGTGACGATCTCGGATCTGTGAAGGCCGAGAGGAAGGTGATCAATGGGATTGATGGTGGAAGGTGTGTTAAGAGAACCAGAGCTTGTCTCCGCCATTGTGAATCTTCGAACTCTTTATCAGCCACGCCAAGAGAAGTAGCATCTAGCAAAGGAAGAACCCTGAAGCAGCTGATGAACCACGAAGCATCAGGCAAGCTAGCACCAGGAACCTGTGACTTACACTCCCTCCATAATTCGCATTAGAATCGTAAAGTGGCATAATTCTACAGAACTATCCCGATGAAGTGAATCAAAGTGGGAAGAATGTTTGTTTTTCAAAGAATTTGATGTTGGTATTTCAACCAAAAAATGAAGTACATTTACAAGTAAATGGCATGATAAATACAGCGCGCGGAAAATTTCCGCGGGGTTATAAGAAGTTAAGAACTAACAAATGTTTTTCTCCATGATTTGCGTAATCAAATCAAATTATAATTTATAATATTATAGCCCTTCATTAAAATTAAATCTGCTTATAGTTTCAGGTCATAAAATCCGTTTATAAGGGAGGGAAAACTTAAAACCCGTTTCATACGCTGGAATTTGGAGCATGAATTTTTTTTTTTTAAATACAAAGTCATGGAAAACCGTGGAAGACAACCAAAATCTAGTCATATCTAAGATTAAGAGGCTTTTACAATCTTGCAAGGATCATCAAAAATTGTAACATCAAAGTTGTTATATATAATTAGTTGGATTCAATGATTTGTTTTTTTATATATAAGTAGTTTGTATATTACATACTTCAATACTATATTAATTGTGCACTATTAATGTCAAAAATGAGATATATAGCAACTTCAATATTTTAAAATAAAATTTTAATTTTTTTTAAAAAATAGTTGAATCACTATAGAATTATTGTGATTTATCTCGAATTTGAATTCGCCACATGACCTAAATCTACTCATTCAGTAAGTATATCTATAAAATCAGCATTTTTTTTTAACTTACATCAAATGTTTTTCTTAACAATTTAAATATTTTATATTTAAATGATAATTTAAATACCTATTAATTAAAGTAATTGTCGAGTAACTTATTTCAAATTTTAAATTTGTCGAGTTAAATTTTTATAATTTGTGAAAATTAAATTTATAATTTTATTATAAATTCTCCATTTATATTTTTAGTAAAATGTTAATTACAAGTATATCTTAATTCAAACTTTTTAATTTCAGACATAGTTATCTGGATTAATTAATTTTTTCAAATTGTGCAAATTGATTAAAATTTGCTCATACATAAAAGCAAACACGAAGAAGTTGATTGATTTAAATAATAAAATATTTTATTTTATAATTTATTATTTAAATTTATATATTATATACAATTAATTATCTTATACATATACAAAATATAAGTAACAAATGATAAATCTCCTACATTTACAAAAAAATATTAGATCTCATACACACTTTTTTTTTATGAGTCTCATACCTTTAAGTATTTTTACTGTGAGTCCCATATCTATTTTTTAATTTTTGTTGTAGGTTTCACATGATCTATTAATATACAAAGTTTAAATTAAAAAAGAAAAGAAAACATCATTGTTCATCCATATATAGATGAACAGTATCATGATACACTTATATATATATATATATATATGGAATCATAAAAAAATGTTTTTTATTATCATGAAAAATTTTCCATGTCAATTATTTAGTGGAATTGGCTTCATGTTAACCCTAAAGATTTCAAATTTTTTTGTTCCATACTCCAATTTTTCCCCCTCCCTCTTTGTTTAAATCACAGTCGCAATCAAGCTTCTTGCCATTTTCTTCATTTGTTAGCGACCTTCTCCTCCTATTATTGCTGATAACCTTCTCCCCTTATAATATAATCTAATTATCACACTAACTTAACCATATTTATCATCCATTAACTTGGTAATAAAAGATTCAATATCTAAAGCTTAATCATGGTGAAATAGAAACTAAAATTCAAATGAGATCCCAAGTTTTACAATTCAAAACTTAAAATATTTAAGCTAGGGATATCAGCTAGACATAAAAACTTTGCAAATAATATCAAAAAGGTCATTTAAGCATAAAAGGAGCAATGTGCCACAATTAGATGCTCTCTGCACCATATACTACAACACATTGCACAGCACATGACAACATCATGCTATCAAATGATAAATTCTAAGGTTGAATTCTGACATGTTCCAATTCTTCATCCAATATCCAATTGAGATAATTTATGTATCTACAAAAACTTTATTCAGTGAACTAGCTACTACCATTATTTTCATTTCAAAATTAGTTCATATCACCAAAATTGAACACCCAAAACAAAAACAACACCATTTTCACTCTTTAAATCCTTCCAGGTGTCTAAAAACCAACCAAAGTGCTAAAGCTCAAACAATCACCTAGACTAAACTCAAATGACCTAGAACAACTTGTGCAGCACACCACAACACACAAATCTCATTTTTACTGCCTAACCCCAATTTCATCAAAAAAATAAAAGGGGAGTTGATCATCATTTAATTTACGGAATAAATATTTAAAATCCTAAAAGAACTCTAAACATACTTACACCAATATTTTAACCCTAAACAAAGATGAATAACTTATACAAACTAATAAAGTGCGCAAAATACCAACAAATAACCACAAAAGTATGCAATGGTGCAAGTAATCAAAATGATCGTCCTAGTTAGGAGTGTCAATTTAATTACACATATATCAAAAGTATTATGATGCTTTACAAAGGGAAATCACGTTCTTAAGCCTTAAAAGCCTTTCCCTTGTCTTGCCTAGAGCTAATGCTTGAAAAATGTTAAATAAAGAGTGGGTAAAACTACTCAATAATTAAGATAATCTAAAACACGCTCATGCAAGTCAAATAACCATAAGCATGGAAATATCCATAATGCATAATTCATAATGTAATGATCATCCATTTCTCCAAATCTCCATCACTACTAACTAAATCCATGGACGACAAAGTAATTAGGGTCTAAACCTATGTGGCTAGGTTAGTTTGAGATCTCCAATCATGAGAGGTGACTAAGCTAAAGCCCTATACTTATTTTCAGACCATGGATTCCCCTATCTTGAACATAGGGAGTGTCATAAATCCCTGTTATCAACTTTGCTAGTTGGGATTTACGGGTAAGCCCTATCACTACGTTCGCTATATAGGGTTTAAAGGTAAAGTAAAGGACTAAACAATAAGGCTCGATGGTGTTGGTGAGATTCATGTAGATTCAAATCATTACTCCTCACTAAAGTAAACTCCTACTATCACTATGATCATTGCAATATCACATGCTATTATACTAATAACAAATTTCAATATCATTACCATGCTCATATTCATCTAAATTTACCAAATTCTAAAGAGTTTCAATCATTAATAGACAGCCAATTTTCATATTCAATTTCATTATCCCATTTTTATATAAAGCCACACTTATATATTTTCAAAACTCAAATAACATATATACATTGAGATATGTAGAAAATATAGTTTCAAAGTTCATGAAAACTTGTAATTAATTTAAAAAGTAATAATACAAAATAGATTCTCCCAATTACCTTAAATCGTTGATCACTTGAAAGTTACCTACATTACCACTTGTTTCTGAGCTAAATTCGATCTCTATAGAGCTTTACGAGGTTAATCTACATTTACCAATAGCAGTCGTCACTAATGGCACCATTTGTAGCTTCTAAATTCATACTTTAATAACTAAATTTGCTAACAAAAAATCTCAATCTCACAACTAATGAGTTTATTAATTCCCATTAATTTTATTTAACTCTTATTAATTTAAATAATCACTAATATGAATCCAATAATTTAAAATCACTTTTTAGACATTTAGGGCTTGTTCAAAATGGATGACCTAATCTTGTCACCTTGTAAAAACTTCTAAACTAGGAATAGGTTATTTAAACAACCCCTGTTAGTCCTATTAGAACTAATGAATTCAGACTCATAGCCTGAGGTTCAAAATAATCAATTTCAAACCCCCAATCCTAATCCAAATTTGTGTAGAGATAAGAGGAAAAGGTAAGGAAGCTATACCTAGATGGAATCAAACTTGAATCACCTTCAAAGTGCTTTAGAAATGAAGCCCTAATAGAGTAAAAACTGAGCTCCTTCATTCTTCTCAACTTTCTTTTTTTGTTCTTTAAACTAAGGATGCATGTTTTAATCTCACAATTAGAGCCATTAGCTGTGGTGCATGGACCAACCACTACGGCGGATGGTACAGAGATGAGCAACCCATTTTTGCTATAGTAAAACATCTTTAGGCCCTAATTAAAAGGCTAAAAATGAATTTAATAGACCTATTAGTCATCTCTAGCCATTCTTACACTAATCAATGCTCAATTTTATCTAATTATCATTGATCAGTTCACTTAATCCATGAATTAAAATCAAGGATATTACACCCCCCGATGTCAGCAACCTTTCACTAAACTACTAGCAAGCTTCCTATAACATATTAGATTATGTAAATTAAATAAGGTTAAATAAGTAAAATTTAGCATTAATTAGTTTAAGGATAGTTTAGACTGGCTAATGAACTTACTATATTCATTTTCAACCTATGGATTAGATTCGGTGGTGTTTTAGCCATTTGGGCCCAAATTAAGGAGTAGAATTCAAGCTGCCTATATGCCACTTGTCATGGCGAAGGGTATAGCTTGGTGAACAAGCAAAATTTTAAGATTAAAAATCACAAATGCGACATGTAAACCAAAAAAGAAACTAAAAAGAGAGAGTAACAAGAGAGAGGAAAGGCTTTGCTAAGGCTTGATATTCAGGGCTTTTGGAGGTATTTTCTCACTTGGCTTCATATAGGTAAATCTTCTACTCCATCTCTTCTTCCCTATACATGAATTTAAATCAAGATTTAAGGTTGGGAGAGTAAGATTTTTGGACCTAGGTCTATGGGTCCAAACCTGTTAGTTCTAACAAGATTAATAGGAGTTGTTTAAATATTTTATACCTAGTTTAGGAATTTTCAAAAGGTTGTGAGCTTGAATTATCCATTTTGGACAAACTTTAGGCCTCCAAAGGATGATTTTCAGATTATGAAAGGTTATATTAATGATTATTTGAATTAATGGGAACTAAATAAAGCTAATGGAAGTTAATAGACTAATTATATAAGAGATTTAAGTTGTAGTTAGGAAATTGATTATTAAAGTAAAAAAGTTTAGAAATTGGAAATGTTGTGTTGGATAACTAATAGTAATTAGCGATTGTTATAAATTATAGACTAACCTTGTGAAGCATTATAGAGCTTGAATTTAGCTCCAAAGCAAGTGAATTCTTAAGGGTTAACCTTTAAGCCCTCAAATGTTTGAGGTAATCAGATAAATTCTATTGCGTGTTATTACTTGTTAACTAATTATAGGTATTTGTAAAATTAAAAATATATTTTTATATGAGTTTATATGTATATATGTTGCTTTGATTTTTTTTTTTTCAAATATGCAAGTATGGCTTGTAGTTAAATGCAATTTTGAAATTTGAAAGTAAGAGTTTCCATTCTTGATTTTTGTAAATGTTGATGAATATGAATTTTTTGATGATAATCTTGTGATAACCTATAATATCCTCTCTAACATTATCAAATATATAGAACACAAGACATCATTACGATAACCAAGAATAATTAAATTCCTCGTGTATGGTTATCATAATACAAAGGTTTAGAAAATAGTTTAAGAAATTGTAATCCCAAGAAAATTATTTTTAAAAAGTTATTTGAGGTCAAACAATAATTTAAAACAAATTACACAAGATAACATAAGCATAGAAATCAATAACAACTCTTAAAAAAAATAATAGAATATTTTGGAAATGTCTAGACTTTATGCCATCCATAGCAGCATAAGCATTACTCGTCATGATGGATGGCACAGAGGGACAACATCCCTCTTTGTGCATTACGTCGTGGTGAATGCCTACTATCATGGCAACATTTCAAGACTACTTTTAAAGTGCGTCGTTTTGTCATTCAACATCCAATTTGAGTAATTCAAGTGTTCACACGAAGTTCTTTGAGCCGCTTAACTGTTAGCATCAGTCTCACACCCATACACCTTACTAATCAAAAGTTAGACACTTGGACACAAAATGGTCTACTTTCCTTTCAAAACAATAACTAAGGTGTCCAAACTCATATACCAAGTGTCAATAACCTTGGAAACACTAAAACCAACTCAAATAGACCACAAACAACTTGATTACACAATTAAACCACAATAACAACATTCCAATCACATTTTGGCCATTCAAACCCCAAATTCAGCATAAACCCAAAGGGTACCACAATTCACCATAAACATCTTTTTGGCCATTCAAACACATAATTAATATAAAAACAACACTTACACTAGTATCTCAACCTCTCACAAATATTACATCACAATTACAATATCTCAAGTCGAGATACCCACAATTTACAATAGTATTCATGTAAGTGACCTCAAAATGACATTTGGTCCTAAGTTGGCATAAGCATAAATAATTCATTACAAACCAAAAGAGAGAGGGAGAACCATACAATTACAAGTCCCTCAATTCTCCTTTGC
The DNA here is from genome assembly GCF_029017545.1 of Prosopis cineraria. Taxonomy (NCBI): domain Eukaryota; kingdom Viridiplantae; phylum Streptophyta; class Magnoliopsida; order Fabales; family Fabaceae; genus Prosopis; species Prosopis cineraria. Next base: position 42,282,573 of record NW_026555343.1, on the reverse strand, counting down.
ACCTTCCTTTCATTTTCCCCTATTGAAGCTTTCACTTGTAAAATGTAACCATGAGGTGAGTTGAGAATTCAGTAACTAAATAGTCTAAACAAACTACTTATGAGTAAGGATAATAAATGCATGTGTGAAGTGGCAATCTATCATGTACTCAAAAAAACAAGTTCACATATACACATACGCATGACTATAAAATGATATGCATGATCACACGCTGTCTTATACCCTTCTTATATCTTCCGATTGAATCTATGGACTAACAATTTAATAGAACTAAATCCATGTGACTACATTGGCTCAAGCTCACTAATTGTAAGAGGTAGATTTGGCCAAAAGTGCCTTTACACACTATAGACCACAGATTTTCCCTTCCCACGAATAACCGGGGTACCCAATCTATCTCAAATAGTACTGAAACTTCTAAACAATAATAAATCTACGTACCGAGACCTCTACAATCTAGTGTACCATATGAATTTTCAAATAATGTCCTCAAATAAAGGGTGAACTCACACCCTCTCACAAATGATCATGCCAAACATATGCTCAACAATTTCACACATAGTAATAACATAAAATTGACTCTTGAATAATCATTTCCATTATAAAACATTTAATTTTACAAATACATATACATGAACATAGGATTTAGCACAAACTTTCAAAACTGCAACATATGCAAAACATAGTTATCCCATTCCACTTCACATAAAGGTTTCCAAATTATAATAACATTTTTTATATTAATACTATACTAGTCTAAAATAATAATGGTAGTTTTTGCAATCACCACACAACCATCCAAACACACAAATAGGAAATTTAGACAATTTGATTACTTCAGCCCTTTTACAACAAAAAGGTTTACTATGGTCAAAACTTAGCTCCACAAGTATTCACTAGTGTATTAATACTTGATCAATATTTAATTTATAAGATCAAACATTAAATCATTAATTCCCACTCTAATGAACCCTTTTTAGCATGATTTTAAGTATCTATTATACCCAAAACCTTACTTTAACACCATTAATTCTCCCATCACACTCTATTACCCCTATTTAACACTCAAACACACTAATAACACCAATCTTCTACCAACATTGATTTTAAACTCCTAATTTTCACTTAGGATTAATCCAAATCGTAACCAAAAATTTTAATTTATCACACAATCCATAAACCTAGATTTAAAAGGTTAATTTAATTCTCCAAGACTTTAACTAAGGTAATGAGTTTGATCATAGCCTAAGAGAATCAAAATTAAACCCCATATCCTTCTAAATTTATAGAAATTCACATAAAGGAGAAGAAAGAGATATAAGAAGCTTACCCAAGGATGAATCTTACTTAAAATACTTCTAAACAGCTCATAAGGTCAAGCCCTAGCAAGCACAAATTCGTTCACAGTTGCCTTTTTGCATTTTTCTCTTCCATTTTTCTACCTAAATTACAAGTCTAATGAGTATAGGTTTTATCCATCGACCATGACACATGGCGCATCCACCATAAAAGATGGCACAAATTATCCCAGCATAATTTTAGGCCCTTTTTATGCCACAATCCTCTCAAACTTTAACTTAGCCCTCTTTTAAGGCTATCAAATGATTCAAAAACCATATGAATCATCCAAAAAAATCATTAATTTGACATTCTCTTATTTTGACTAATTTTTCCTCGTAAACACTTGGAATTTTAAAGTTTGAAATTTAGGATAATACATAAGCCATATGAAATAGCATATGATGAGTTGCATGATCATATTGATAGTAGGAGTTCGCCTAGGTAAAGTAGTGATTTGTGTCCACTGGATCACGCCAACACCATGAGGCCTTAGCATTTGGTCCATTACTTTGCCTTTAAGCCCCACCTAGCAAAGGTGATAATAAAGTTTACCCTTAAACCCCAACTAGTAAAGTTGGTAACAGGGTCTTATAACACCCTTGTGTTAAAGATGGGGAATCCATGGTTCGAAAAAGAGCGTGGAGCCTTAGCTGAGTCACCTCTCCTGATTGAAAAGCTTGGACTATCTTGATCACATAAGATTAGCTCCTAATTACTTTGTAGCCTATGGATTCAATTAGCAGAGATGGAGGTTTGGAGATGTATATGATCATGCATTACATTGATTTATAGTAAAGAAATATTAATTGTTTTAAAATTGCCTACTATGTATGTCTGTAATTATTTGACTTGCATGATTATGTTATAGATGACTTTGGTTATTGACTAATTTTACTCACCCTATTATTCAATGTTTTACAAGCACTAACTCTGGTCAAGATAGGGGGAAGGCTTCCGAGGCTTCAGGATAAGTTATTCCCACTATAATGCCTTGTATTCTTTTTCTTGTGTGTAATTTATAATGATAATGCCAACTAGGTTATTTATTTTTGAGTGCTTGCACCATTTCATACGTTAAGTTATTTATTGGTTTTATTTTGTGCCCTGTGATAAAATGAACTTCTTGATAAGGCTTAGTCATGGCTAAAATACTAGCGCAAGTATGTTTAAGGTAATTGAAAGTTTGTAAATGATTATTTTGGTGATTTGAATTGTGATTACCTCCCCTTTACTTTTGATGAAACTAGGGTTGAGAATTGAAATTAATGTTTTGAAAGTATTGGTGTGTCATGGTACATTACACAGGTCATTCTAGGTCCATTAAGCTTGATTTAGGTAGTTGTAAGAGCTTATGATTTGATCTAGGGTTTAGACGCCTTTGTGTTGTGAGAAGTGTTAAAAGGCTTAAATTGTGTTTGGGTCTCTAACTCTTATGTATGATTGAGTTTTGAGATGAAACCATTGACATAGTTAGCTCTCTATTTGTGCTTTTATATGCATATTTAGATCACCTCAATTAGATGTCAAGTAGAGATTTGGTTTATGCTAGAATTTGGCCCCTATATTTATCATTTGCTGTGATACCTATATAACTCATCGCTGTGAATGGTGCCTTAATCGCGGCAAATTACATATAGGAGGCTCTCTGTGGCTTACATGTGTGTTGGCCATTATGAATGGTCTTAGCATGGTTTGTTATGGCGAGTGCATGGTTGGCTATGGCGAACAACCCAAAAATTTTGTGAAACATCATTTTTGCCCTTTTTTCAATTGTTTTTCTGAACGCGTGTTACTACATGCTTTTATGCACAATAAAACTTTGATTTTGTCTTTTAAATAGATTATTTATAAATGGTTAATGCTTGGGATCTCATTTTTAAAATATTTAATTATCAAGTAATTAGATTATTTGGTTAAACTCGGTTAGTATATCAGGATTTTGCACTTCTCATCATTTAGGAACCCTAATCATTATGTCCTTCCACTTTTGGACTATGACTTGTTTGACTATCAATTCATCATAAGATATAGTGTATCCTCCCCCCTTTGTCTCCATTTCTAAGACCACCGTTGTTGAAAAACAACATTGTACTCATTTGCCAACATTTAAAAGGTGACTGCCATGGAGTCGAGCTTTTAAGCAAACATTCCAAGGCTTTAGAACATGTGATGCCTCATCTCCTCTTCCCCTTCTTTGATTTGATTATGCACTTCATTATGCCCTCTAATAGTGTTCAATTTAAATTTTTTTTGCCATTCTACTTCCACAGTCTAATAATTATTTTTCTAATCAACGAATAGTAGTAGTGATTCTAGGTTTGTGTATGATGGGTTTTTTTAGAGATAATGGATTTTTTGGAAGGGCTATTTTCAGTATTTTCATACAAGAATTATATGGTCATACCAAATATATTTTTCAAACTAGTTCAATTTCCTTTTTTTTTTTTGCCATCTAGTTCCACTTTTACTTTTACCTCCATTTCCATTTCCAATTCAAATTCTATTTCCATTTCCATCTAAATTAATTCCATGCATCAAATGAGACCTATTCTTTTAGTACAAGGAATGGGAAAAACCCTATCGCCGATCAACAAAATTAAAATAAAGTTACTCCAATCTATGGGAGGATCCTTGAAAATGATAACCTTCGAATCTATATTTCAAGTAACATTTGCAATGCACTCATTGCGTGAATTAACTTTTTTATGAACATGTTTATAGCTAATTTCTCAATCTTTCATTAAAAGATTTATGATAGCATGCATATTATTAAAAATTAGGCAATTATTATCATGGATGTTCATGAGTTTAAAAAGAGTAAAAAGGTCTGTGTAAAACTTAATTTTTTTGAAAACATGAAGCTCACAAAGTTTTAAATCCCATGCATAGCCATGAGTTTAGCCTTCGTGATTATAATGTGTTCAAGTTTTTAGCAAAATTGCATTTCCACCTTCTTTCGTTATCTTTAATAAGCCCCCACAAAAAGCATGGCTTATAAATCCAAAAAACATCTTAAAGAAAAGTTGAACTTGCAAATGAAACATTAATCAAGGCATGATCGAATACTAAATATAAGTATATTTCTTAATAGAAATTTGAATATTGATTCACCATATTATGAGGAAATAGCTTATCCTACTAGATTTAACAACCGTTAGTTTTTTTGGATTAGTTTAACTAGGCAATGTTACTCCAAAACCCTATGTGCTACTTACACGTTTTCTAATATTTGGTCATACATGTGATTTTTGTTGCCTATTGTTATATTAAAAAGTAAATGTCATTAAAAGAATATTTCAATGCCACACATAATGTTTAAGCCATTTTAGCTGTATACTGATATTGTTTGGTGAATAGTAGTTTGTTAACATTTATATTTAGTGATAAGGTACAAAATGAATAATGAGAATTGAGATTAATGTCAAACTTTGTGAAGTTGATATGTATATTTGATGATTATCGTATAAAGTTAAGAATCTCATTTTCAGAGGAGAGGGGTGTGCAAAACCTCTTAAGCCCAATCACCGTGACTCATTTTAAAAATTAAGAGAATTCTCCACCAAGAAATAATAGATTCATGGCACTAACTTACACGAATATAAAAGTACTAACAATATTGAATCAGTCATTGAATCAATTCAAAAGTTAAAATTATAATCAAATCATGATTAAATTAATTATAAATAAAATATTTTATTAAAATAATTAAAATATTAATTTAATAATTTATTGATTCAATTAGGTGGGTTGATCTTTTATACTACGCTGTCATTTGATATTAGTAATTCAGTGCCTTGTGGGCAGAAGGGGACAAAACTGAAGGCCCGACTAAATGGTTAATGGACTAAGTCTAATTCGGGCCTATATAAGTCGACAGGGGCTGAATTGATAAGGGGGCCTGAAACCTCTTAATCCATCATCACCTGTTGATGAATAAGTAGAAGTGCATTAAATAATAGACTTGCTTAGAAGATAATGGTTCTGTCACTCGTACTGGTATTTAATGTAATTAAATAGAGAAGAATGTCCCATTTAACACCAAGGATACTTTCTTTCATAATTTCGGAATTTTGATCTGCTCTTCCTTGTGATGAAATTAACCCAGTCACAAAAAATTCATGTGAGACAAATGGAGACAATAACCTATCAGGGAAGAGAGGATCCAAAAATTGGTTTCACCAGGATCTGGCTGGTGCCGTCCAGCTAACTTTCTGTGCAGAAGACGTGTTTGTGTGAACTACATATATGAATGTTAAAGCAGCCAACAAGGATTTAGATTTAACAAGTGACTTAAATTCACTCACTAATCAATAAATATCTTAATTATAATTATTAAATTTTATCAATATTTAAAAGTGATTAACACATATTTTTTTATCACAAAATGTAAAACAACTCTTATAATCAGAACACGTATTCGCGTTTGTTGTTTCTTCCAAAAATTTGTAATTTAATTGAATGATTGTTATCACAACCTATAATATCAAATGAGATAATTCAATGTGAATCCAAATCCATCAATAAAGTCTAATTGAATCATGCGCGTCAAAAGCAGGGGATTACAAATTTATGATATAATATCTGCATGCAATGAAACTCTATATACCAGCAAACAAAGTTAGGCACATGGTATGTACTTGTTGATTTCTTCTGATATTTTTTTTGTTTTTAGCTTCCTATGGTCCATCCACGTGGCATGAATTTTCAAGACCAACATTGATTGAGAACAAGAAGCTAAGATAATCGTTTTTCGTTGCCAGAGTTTTAATCCGTTAATTTTCAACATACATATCTCAGCTGACACATACACTTTCAAAATTATCTGCGTCAATATAACCTAGCTATATCTATATTTTCATCACTTTTCTCTTCTTCATTTCCAATTATTATAATGCAAAAATGAACAATTAAGCATGCGTGATCGAGCCAATATCATACTAGAATAGTAAATATTTATTGAATGACTATAATTAGTAACGATGAAGGTGTGAATTGGCTGACTAAAATTTATTTCATTAGTCTGCATAGAGCTTTTGTGTATATACTTGCAAAATTGCTGCGCTACGCGATCATGATCATCAGAGCTTGCTTTTTCCTTTTTGAGTATGTTTTTCCCTCATAGCCTTTTGATTGAAAAAGGTGTTCTAGAAATTCCACGATACTAGTTCAATTTGATAGTAAAAGCGAGTATATATTGTAATATGTGCTTAGTCTGGAACTATATAAACGTACCCAGAATCGTCCTCTTTTATATGAAAAAGATGAGAAATATCATTATGCAAGATTAGAAATTAAATCATGCTTTTACTTTTAAAGAAGCAAACCAATATACAGACAGACAGACTCATCAAGCCAAACGTCTCATCATAAAACGTTTCTATCGACCCTTCTTTAGAGTGTAATCAAGGATCTTCTTCTTCTAAATTCGACTTAATTTTGTCACTTTTTACACCATTTTGATCGTGGCCTTGTTTATTGAAAAAAGAATTACATATGATTAGTCAGTATTAGTTCATTAGAATGCACACACATATATAAATTGTAATTAGTTAATCTGGTTTTTTGGATATAGTTTGTTGACCGGAGAAAAGTAGGAGTCATTAGTTTTTATGATATACACACACATATACAAACAGGTATCATGGCCTACAACATAGAAGATTCAACGAGCATACAGTATGCTAACTTGTCTGATCTTAGAAAGATTAAAGCGTTCTTGTTTGATATGACTACATCACTACACTATTAAGCTTAGTTTCCAGAAGACAAAGTAGGTAGCACTACAAGACCCAGTCGCCTTGCAGAGAGAATTGATCCATTATTGGGTCTAACGAGAGAGCAGCGTAATAGTCATCAAAGACAGCCACAGGGTCTTGGACAACATTGCTGGGAAACTGATGATGATGAGGAAGATGATGAAGAGAGTCCGCATGGTGGCCAATATTCATCAGCAACTCGTCTCTTTGTTCTCGCACCTCTGAAACCCTAGCCTTCATGGTCTCCACCTCCACCTTCAGCTGCTTCACCATCTTCTGCAGCTGCTTTATAGCCCCTGCACTGCCATACACTGGATCCCTCACCCTCGCCATTGCCTCGTACACTATAGCTTTCACTGCGTCCTCCCTCTTCGTCTCCTCCACCATCTTCATCATTAGATACGAACAGAAAACAAATCAATCAAACAACGCAAGCGCGCGTGTATATAGTTAATTATGTGCTTAATGGAAGATACTCAAGTCTTGATGAAACAAATCAGACCTGAATCATCTTGATAACGTTGCTAGCGCCGAAGACTCTGTGAACAACGGCGAACTTGTCAAGCTCGTCGGCCGGAAAGTATGGAGCAAGGAGGCACTTACTGTCACATCTCCGGCGAAGCATCTTGCAAGCTGCGCACGGTTGGTGGGGTTTCACTTCCATTTCCATGTTCTTGGGAATAACGCTGAGACATCATGTCGTGTGTGTATGTGTGTGCCAATATATAGAGAGAGAGAGATTAGATGAGGTGAGGTGAGAGGATGAAGTTGTTACGTATTGACAACCATAATTAGCATTGTGATCTTTTCCGGAAGTTTCCTTCTTTATACATGTGCATTAATATTTTCACTCAAATGTTAATTTATTTTTACTATCATTATCCAATAATTATTTAGGGGAATATCAATTAAGGATTAAGGATGGGTAGAGATTTAATTTCAGGTGTGTTCAATAATATTCTGAAATTTTAATTTAGTTTAAGAAAGAAAACTCAAAAGAATTTCTTCTGTAAAAAGATTAAAATAATTTTTATTTGTTATATAAAATCACCAGTTGTTAATTTTTTTACTTTCGCTTGTTAATTTATGCATATGAATTATAAATTATATGAGTTAATATGTCAATAATTATTAAAAATTTGATATAAGTTTTTTAATCATAAGCAACAATCAATTATTAAATTACTAATTTTATTTATTAATTTACTAATATCAGTTATAAATTATTGACAGGTCTTGTAATTTATTAATATTAATTATAAATTACTAACAAAATTTTAATTTACAATTGATGTTAGTAAATTACAAGTAAAGTTAATAAATTTATAACTAATGTTAGTAATTGTCTCACAAATGGATGTAATTCATAAGTAATATTGGTAAATTAACAAGTGTAATGAGAAAATTCACTATATAACACATAAAGAGTATTTTGATCTTTTCACCATTAAAATTATTATGTTTTTAAACCCACCTAAAATTAAATATATTCCCTAGTCCTTAGCTAAAATTTTCCCTAATAATTTAATTACTATTTTATTTAAAAGCATGAGAAGTATTTTTATACAATGTTTAATATTTTAGGGAAAATATGACTTAAGGACCATTGTAGCATATTTACTATTAAGATTATAAAATTTCACTATGTGAAATGACTGAATTATTTCTAAAGTTTAAAATAATCATTGAAACTTTATCATTGGGGACACTTTTATTAAAGGATTGAAGGATAATTGGTAAATGTAATTAAGGAGGGTTTTATCACATAATCCCTTGATTATCTAAAAAGCTTAATAGGCATCATATACACTATACATACATCTCAAGACCCAAATATAGGGTATTAGTAACTAATTTATGATTTTAAAAAATATTAGTTGAAACTTTAATTTTTTAAAACTTCAATACATCATTTTTTTAAAACAGAGTGATAAATAAAATAGGGAAACAATTAAAAAAAAGTCTAAAAATCGCCCAATGTTTATATTTTGGACTAAGTAAAGCTTCTAAAAGTTGTCTTATATTATGGTTCGTAGGGAGTATGTAGTAACTCAAGCTTCTAAATCATTTTCATGTTATAGCATAACAGTAGTCAATTACAAGTTAAAAGTTTTAAAATAGAATGTGTCGTTGTTAATAGTGAATGAGTTGTTGTCAAAGTCTGAATAGATACTTTTTTATAAATGATTAACATGTGTATAATTAAGCAAATCGTATCAATTTTTGTTAAAACCGAATGGATTGTTGTAAATTTGAATGTGTTATTGTTAAAACTCGAATGGATACTTATTGATGAAGGATGAACACTTATATAATTAAACTCATCCTATTCATTTTTATAAATTGTTAAAGCTTGAATGAATTATTATTAATTTTAAATACGTTGTTATCAAAACCTGAATGACTTGTTGTTTCTACACTTGCTTCATTAAACTTGTGCGTCAATTATCAATAAGTATCCATTTGAGTTTTAACAATAATTCATTTAAAATTAATAATAATTCATTCAGATTTTAACAAGTTAAAAAAACTGATAGGATATACTTAATTATAAAAGTGTTAGTCATTCATTAATAAGTATCATTTGAGTTGTGATAACGACCTATTCATTATCAACAACAACACATTCAAACTTTATAACAAGTAAAATGTAAGAAATTTTAAAGCTTTTAATTTATAATTAACCATACATTATTATGTTATAATATGAAAGTGATTTAAAAGCTTGAGTTGGCACGCGCGCACATACATACATATTTTCACCATGTATGCTTAAATGAGTTTGGTGGCTTGATGGTTATTAAATATTTTAAATGGCAATGAATTATGGGATCAAATTTCTCTAGCCACTTTTAACAATTATCTTAGTGTCATTGCCATTAGAGTTCCAGTAATCGACTGCTGGTGGCAAGGTCTTTGATAGCAATTTGGCGGCCGATGATAGTGGAAGCGTCTTTTTTTTTTTTTTAATTTTAAACTTTAATTTGATTATTTCGCGTAAAAAAATAAATTTTAGGTAAAAACGAAGGGGCCGCAGTAAAATTTTAAAATCTTACAGTCTTTGATTGATGCAGACGGATATAAAAATGCTACAGTGGTCCTTAAATAATATTTTATTTATTTATTATTATTTTTATACATCAAATAGGATGAACTCCTTGGGATGCAAACAGGATATTTAAGAACTAGAGTAAAAGTATTCTTGTAAATGCATTGACCATTGAGTCTCCACCGACAAGGAGATTAATTATAGAAAGCGCATTACCATTTTCTTTTTTAAAAAAACGTTAAACAAAAATGAAGAATGGAAGAGCAAATAGTTAGTTGAGGGTGGAGAATGGAGGGGCTATCTTCACTGAAAAATGCCACCAACATGAATCGTCAGAATGAATTTAACTATTTAAATTTAATAACTTTTAAAAGTATATATTAAATTATATTTTTTCTGTTAAAAATGTATTGTATTTTTAACTGAATCTTATTCCCCAATAAATAATTACCTATTTTTTAATTAATCTTATTTTTTTATATTTATTCATATTAAACATCCTATAATAAATATAGAGTTATTATTAATAGAGATATTTTAAAAAAAATAATATTATATTTTAAAAAATTAAAAATATTTTATATTTTTAAATATTTTATTTTTTAAAAAATGTTTTGTATTTTAAAACGGAAGGAGCATTGCTAATGTTGAGATTTTCAGGGATACAATGGTGAGACACAGCACCGGGCGAGCAGCAGGGGGAGGGTTGGACTTTTCAAAGATGGAAGTGGAAGTAAAGACCAAGACAAAAGCAGGGATTGATGTGGCTTGTTGAAAAAGAGAGGGATCATAATGACATGTCATATTCTCACTGTTGGGACAGAGGACCTAACCACAGTGACTCGAAAGAGGGTGGACGAATGGGCTCTTGCTATTGCTCAGTCACTGTCCACCATGTTCAAGACATCTCCCGTTATTTTGGTATTCGCTTCAGATCCAAGGCCTCGCCTTCTTCTCACAACTATCATTTTCAAGGTATCCTACTTCAAAATACTTAGAAATTGCAACTCGTTAACGTCTAGAAAGATTGCTGGCTAAGAAATTCATCATTCCTCTGGTCCTACACTCTTACTTTTTTTTACTGGCGGTTGGACTAGAAACTGATTACTGTTTAGTCCAGTGTAAGATCTAATTAATACGGCATATAATAAACCGGTGAAAACTGGTAAAAGTAGGGGGGGGGGGGGGAAATAACAGTCTCTGCAATCAAATTGGTTCTGAAAAATACTGATCTAACCTCATTGTGATACAAAAAAAGAGGCTAGCTAGTTGCTAAAAGCAACAGTCTTACTGCAGGTTACATATATTAGACAGAAAACAAAGGATTCCATATAGCATAAAGCGTATCAATTATTTGAAACTACATGTTCGTGTTGTGGCTGGAGGGAGCTAAAGCTGACCGATTTCAACTATATGTGACCATCCAGCCCTCATCATAAGATTTTAAACATGTACAACCTCCTAAAGAATCACAAAATAATCTCTCAAATTTATTTCATTTAAGTATATTGCATTTGTTTTTCACCAGCAGGCCCGCTGATTCTAAAAAACAAAGGAAATTTACCCGCCCACAGTTTTGAAGAGAGACGTCTTCTATTGTCAATGAACTATTTTTCATAACGAAAATTTGTTCAACTCTCTGAATAACACTATTATTTCTGATAATCAAATTATGCAACTAATCAGGACTAGGTGTACAATACAAGTAAGGGTATTGTTCTGTAGTAGAATAGTATATTATTTTTCCTCACTGTTCCTGTCCTATCATTGAAAATTGAAAAGAAAAAACAAAAAAGTTAGCTACCTTCGGCTTGACTTAGCATCGTATTACCATCTCATGTGCTCACCCCTTTAATGACTATGACCTTAACCAATCCTTGACAGCTGCGACATATCGAGAAGAAATATTCTTCATGGAATTCAAAGCTTCCATCAATAATCCGCTCTCGCTTCTACCTGCGTGACCATCATATTCAAGTTGAACATGTTCCGTATTAGGACTTCTCTCCTCGTGTTAAATCTTCTTCGCTTTGTTTTAGAAGTGCCTGGAAAATATGTACTCGCATGTTTAATCAGACGACAGACTGAGGCTGCAGAACAGAAAATGAATGTAAAGAAACAAAATAAGAATAATGCATCATAATACCTTACGAACCCTAAATTGACACCAACACAATAAAATAAACAATAGAAGTAAAATTTCTCAAGTATTTGTTATTAAATTCTATAATAAAAATTACGTGCGCGCAGTGATATTCGAAGAGCTTTCTTCTAAGACGGCTTAATTATAGAACGCTAAGCCGGAGGAAAAATCTTCTATATAGTAATGTTTTGATTGAAGAATCAGATGGTAAATATCACATATCAAATATGTGCATGTGATCTGATTCAAGTGTCTAACATATGCCGAACACGAATATGTCTCTCTCTTTTTTGAAATACTGATATTTTATTTTTACGAGTAATAGTTAACAAAACCTAGCTTGACCGTTTTGTTAATTTTCTGTTTCTGTGTATAAATGAAAAGAATTAGTCCAGAAGATATAGCAGCGCACAGAAAATTTAGTGATTTTTTCTCTCCTTAGTGGTACAAGAACTCTTGGCATTCCCCTCTCTAAAACAAGACTGAATCTGCACTCTCGGCTTCTTTCCTTAGCACAGTTTTATATTCCACGCACTGACGCACAGGGCTTCAGAGCAGGGGACAGAAATAGTGACATAAACCAACAAGGTGCAGAAACAAAAGTTTGTTTAATCAAGAATATACGTTTATCTTCTGGTGAACAATAACCGTATCACTGGCAAAAGGGGGGGAGGGGGGGAGCAGAATAAAAAAATCGGAAACATCTACCGGAAAAAAAAAAGGAAACAAAAACGAGTGACAATAGAAAATATAAAGCCAAAAAAAAAAGAAAAAGAAAAGCCTGTTTCATCTAAAAAACCTTTACAAATTCTCCTAGACACCGAATGTGAGAGGTTTCATTTTTCCCCCTTTATTCATCCATATATTTTTTCTTCATCACAAACAGAACAACATGGGAGAGGAAATAGAGTCAAGACAATGACCTCTCCTTCAAGTTCTCAAACCAAATGCAGCCCTTCTCTTCCTTCCTTCCTTCTCCATCTTTAGAAAGTTAGAATCTATAAGATTTTCAAGGGATTTGCCCTTTTTATTCCGAACTCTTCCTGCTTCTTTCAAAAGCTCATGTAGTCTTTTCTTTTCATCATCAGCATCTGGATTTGCTGTTCCAAGCTTTTCTTCTCTCACCTTTAGCGTCTGCTCCAATATCTCAATGGCATCGTCGACCCTGTATGCATCACACCAAAAAACCAAAAGAGAACAGGGAAGAAAAATTAATGTTAACCCATCAAGAAGTAATCAACATCGTCACATGTTCAGAAGTTCAATATTCCATTGATCACTAAATAAACTGGTTTGATCAATTCCTCCATGTGAAAGTGAGAATATGCTCACAAGTTAAAACTTTTTGACTGAAAACATGCCATGACATATAAAGCTTTAGGTGGTGTAATGAATGTGAGATTCTACCAGATTCAACAGTTGAAATTAAAGAAAACGCCTTAGGTGGTGTTTGGTTTGAGGAAACTTTTTAGATTCCCAAACACTCAAGAATTCACAACGAATATAAGCTAATGTACATTTATTGCATATGTCCTACATAGAAGGTTATTGAATATTTTTGTTACTCAGCTCTAACTACATAGAAAATAAGGATAATGACGTGCCAAAGATCACTTAAGTGATAAAATCTGTGCAAAAAAATTATGCATGTGTTTGAAAGAAGTCATTTGCCATTGATAAAGAAAGGGAAGAACCAGGCAAAAACAAGTGAATTTAACAAACATAATCGTGTAAAAGTGACACAGAGAGAGAGGGAGAAGGGGAGAGAGCAAATTACTATGAAAAATGATTACCTCCCCATGGCATCATATGTTGCTGCAAGGTTGCTATACACTCCTAAAGTGTCCAGGTGATATGTCCCACACTCCTCCTCCAATATCTCTCTTGCCTCCTCAAAAAGTTTGGCTGCCTCTCCTATTTTGTATAGTTGCACACAAGCCAGCCCCATTTGGTTCAACAAAACCCCAAAAAATGCAGATTGCCCCTCCCCACTAGCCCTCAGCTTAGTGATAGCACTTTCAAAAGAGTCCCGAGCCTCCATGTACCTCCCTACTGTGCAGAACATCACAGCCATTTGTGCTTCAATTCCTGCAATGGTCCTATACTGTCCACGGTTATCCTCCAATAACTTCATTGCCTTCTGCAAGAGCTTCAGTGCCTCTTCAGGCTCATTCAGAGCATCATAGATGGCAGAGATTTCAGTTAACCCGCTGGCAATCTCTTCAGGGGTTGTTCCAGGAACAGGTTTGGTATATATTCTCAAGGCATTTTCACAGTAGGATTTGGACTCTCGTAAATTTCCTGTCTTGTAGTGAAGGTCAGCAAGGCGAATGTATACTAATGCCACAGAACCATGGTTCTCGCTTCTGGTGGATTTGAACACACTGAGAGCTTTCTGATAGGCAAAGACAGCCTCATCAAAACGACAGAGTGACAGGTAAATATCGCCAATGCTAACATCAATAGATGCAACCTCATTGTCTTGTCCATTGGCAATCATTGATACACTGGCCAGGACAAGGTGCTCAAGTGCTGATTCATAATCTCCCCTTGCATCACATATGAGAGCCATCAGGCGCCGATCAGCTGCTTCGGGAAGGGACGCTGGGGAGCTATGCTCCCTGTGAATTTCAAGAGCCTTCTTGCAGAAGTTCTCAGCCTCATCAAATTGCATAGCCTGGACATGGGCTTCAGCTAAGTACCTATCAGGAATCAATTATTATGGGCACATTTCAACCACATCTCAATAGATTATGCAAATGAAAACAAATTAAAAAAAAAAAAGCGATAACAAAATAAATAGATATATACAGCGAAATGATCTGATACCTAGGTCCGCGGGTATCGGGTAGCGTCACTCGGAGTGGAGATAGTGACGACGTAATTTTGCATTTGTAGTGTATGGAATGGCTCTTGAGAATGGAATCATTAATTAAAAGAGTTTGTGCTATTTTAAATTATACTCAAAAGTAAATTAAATGGCATCCTTAATAAAAAATAATTAACCTAAACCTCAATGCTGCCTACGAATAAAATTATTACTTCTAATCATATGGGCAAAGTATGATTAACTCAAATCTTAAAGCTAACTCCGCACAAAATTATTCCTTCCAATCATGTGGCCCAAAACACCGATAATAACAATCACATGTATATATTTTAATAATCAACATATATCACATCCACCGATTGGACCAGGGACCACCGTCCAGCATGGATGGATATGGGGAGTCAAGACTCAAGATGAGCATTACGCCATGATCACTAATAAATAAAAAATAGTTTCTCATTTCCGTTCTTTTCCTCAAGAATTTCTTACGCCAGCAACTGGAGCCCTTGAGCTGAAATGCGTTCAGCTTAGAAGCTATGTTACTCTAAAATGGGTAAATATCATTAAAATATCTCTAAAAAAATTTAACATTTGATAAAGATTTTTATCAAGTAAATATTAATAAATAATAATTGAAGTTATTGTTTCAGCAAGTATTCTTGTTAAATTATTTCAGGGTCTTTGATTGATATTCTCCCTTCTAAAACTAGCACCTTTTGAATTCCAACCTTTATTAATTATACAAACAGTCAGCTTAAAAGCCTTCTTTATTTTCTTAAAAAATAAATTTCACATCGTTGCATTATATATTCAAATTTCAAAGAATAAATTAAAATGTTATAAAGTCTAAAAGAAAATAATACAAATTTAAATTTTAAAATACAACCACATGAGTGCAAATTTAATATAAGGATATTAATTTTTTTAATTCTTTTAAAAAAATAAATACAAGGTCAAACAAATAACTCAAACTCGCTAGTGAGGGAAAAAAAAAACATTTTGATAAAGTCACAAATTATTTTTGAGCTTATACAAGCCGGACTGAAAAGCCCTTTTTATATTACAAAGTAAAAACCCTTCGATTTTCAAAACCCAAATCTTAAAAAAAACAAAAAAGGTTCAAACAAGTTCCCGTATTTTAAGCCTAGTGATTTGTTAAAAAACCGAATAAATCATCGGACATATTTTTTCCAATTCTATTTTATGTATTAAATGGGATGCTGAAGTGAAAGGGACAAAGACTTTCTTGTTCGGCCCTCAACATAAAACATGGACATGGACTTTACCTGCAAGTCTCTGCGACTCTCGGGTCGGACTTTCCCAAAGCCTCCATTTGGACCCGCAATCCTGTGCTGTAACACTTAACAGACCGTTGGAGCTGCCCAATCATCGAATATGTGTCCCCTAATTGCATGTACCCGGAAAACTTCGCCATGGCGTGATCCGATCCTTTTCCAGGATCCGGAATCTCAATGGACCGCTCCAATTCGTGAATCGCCTCTCCGAACCGCCCCAAACTGCTGTAGATAGCCGCCACAACGTGCAAGCACATGGTAAGCTCCAGACCCGGACCCGAACAGCGCTCGAACGATTTGGACGCCCGGATCGCAAGGTCCAACGCCTTGTTCGGGTTCTCACCCGAAGCTATTGCGTCGCGGGCTAGCTTCAGAAGAAATGGACCCAGGTCCGGGTTGTCGAGGGAGGAATCGTCGGTGATCAGCTTTTCCTGTGCCTTCTTTAAGCTTCGCTGCACGATGGGTGAAGAAGATCTTTGTTCGCCGCCATTGGAATAATCGATAACGGAGACTCCCAAAGGGGTCGTATGAGGCGGGGTTTTCGCCGCAACTAGACCCGGCATGGCGTCAAATTGAAGACGATCCACAATTCACGATTCAATTTCTCGGGCTTGGGCTCTGATAAATAGGGAAAAGAGAATTTTGGCAAGATGAATTACCCAAATGAAAAGGAACCAAGGGTGAGATTGCCAGGCTAAGGCTATGGCGTCCTAATGTATATTAACAATTTAACATGGAAAGAAGACGGAATTGAGTATGGAATCATGGGAAGTGAGGTAAAGTGAGGTTAGATGATGGAATCGATTAGTGAGGAGGATAGTGGCGGAAGGTTGCGTGGAAGAGACTCCTCATGATCGTTGAGTCTGGATACTTTAATTTGAGAACAAGCTTCACCAAGAAGAAAGGTAAGAAGAGAGACACAAAATCCATGATTGATTGGAGAGTATGGGTATTGGAGTTGCAGAGAAGCCTCGACACGTTGTCACAGTTTCTTTTGTTCTTGTTCTTCTTCTTTGCTCCTGTTATGACGCTCCTTTCCAAAAGAATTTGCTTAGTCAGCGATTATTCCCGTGGCGGCGAGCCTAAGGATTATGGGGTTGGGTGCCAAGTTTTTTCTTTTTTAGATATATCTCTATGGATTATGGATTTATGGAGTCTGATCCGTTGCTCGGGATATTCGTCTTGTTTGTCAAAAATCGTAAATCCGTATTGATGATTTCTTACGAAGGAAAATGCGATACTTCTCAGATTCCATTTATATGATGGCATAACGTAATATTAGAGGATTTGTTGCGTGTAAACTCAATTTTGTTATTTATTTTAGCATAAATCAGTAAATTATTCCTAAATTTTAACATTCATTTATTATTTTTTTAATTTTTAAAAATGGTGCAGAACTTGTTTGTATTAACGTTTGGAAAACTACAGTTTGCATATATTATAGTTTGCAAACTTAAATTGGGCAAAAATAAGTTATTGTAATGCAGTTTTGTAATGCAGTTTATATTAAAATATTTTTTTATAAAAAGTTAATTCGAACAACTAAAACTTATTTAAATAATATAATTAAAAAGTAAGTCTAAATGTATAATAATTAAAAAGAACATGGGCTGGTTAAAAAAGGAAAAATTTTAATAAGGATTCATTAACCAAAATTAATTTTAATTAAAGCTTAAAATTTTGAAATCTCACTGCACATATGAGAGGATTGAAATGAAATTAAATAATTAACTGAAATGATTTTATTGTTTTTGATGAAGTAAGCATACTAAGTTACTAACAACCTGTGTAAGAAAAAATAAATGATTAATGTATAGAAATTGAACGATTATTGTAAGCAGAATGCGAGTTAAAAATTCATAATAATATTATGCTGTAGTGAAATTTCATCCACATTAATTATTTATTTTTATACATTAGTTATTAATTTTTTTATATAAATTCACGTGTCTAATTTCATTAAAAACAACAAGATCATTTCAGCCAGCTCTTTAGTTTCATTAAAAACCTAAAAAAGCATGAGTCTGGTGTCTCAAAAGTTATAAATAATAAAATTAAATATTAAAAGTAAACATGAAATAATAAATAGATTATTTAATAAACTTAAAGTGCATTAAATGTTACTAATAGTTAGACTTCGGCGTGACTAATGTAAAAGTGATTTGCAAATCACTTTCATCCAAACATATTTTTTTACCCGTGAATTGGCTTTTAAACCTACAAACTATAGTTTAAGCCAACTAAATGTAATTTCAAGCAATTTACTTTTATTATTAATAAAAATTAACTTTAATCATTAATTGACTATAAAATAATAAAAAAATATAAAAAATTATAGAAAAAAAATTAAAAAATTATAATAAAAGACCTAAAAATTATAAATAATGACCCAAAAATTATAAAAAAATGTCATTTTTTAGTTAATTAATGAATTAAAGTTAACTTTTGTTAATGATAAAAGTTAAATTGTATCATTTTTAAAATTTAAAAAAATAATTTACACACTAGACAAGTTCAAAACATATGATACTAGTAAATATAATGTTTAAAAAATAATTTATTTATTTACCTTTTATTTTATTTTATTCGATAACATTTTCCATGTAATAGAGTAAGTGTAAAGTGTGGGTCATTTTTTCATATACTACTTTTAAGAATTATATATATATATATATATATATATCTTACAAATGTTTATATCAATTATATTTTTTTAAATAAAATTGCTAAGTCACGTCAAATACAGTGCGCGTTTTACTCTATTTTTTTTTAATTCTTCCTTTCATCAATAAATATGCTATGAAACCATTATGTTAACCAGACGTTAGAACTGTACAAGTGTACATTATTTCTAGTAGTTTGGAGTTATAAGTTATACTATTAATGATGATTTTGTATAACTTCGAATAGTTTTCATAGATAACCCCTCTTGTTTTTGTTATAGGGCATTTTCTGAAAATATTTTCTGTCCTTATATATAAGGCACACTATTTTACATTTTTTTAATATTACTTATTTAAATTATTAACTATTAGAAAGAATATAATATAAATTTAAAAATTATTTCATTTAAATAGGGATAAAATTGAAAGTTTATTATATTTTCAAATCAAGTTAATGAGAAATTCTTGCAAGTATTTAGTGCACCATCCATGTTCCATCCACTAAAAACATGCCATTCATATTGCTGTAAATAAAAATTAATTCTGTCATTAATGATAATAAAAAGAAAAATCAAGAAATTAAATATGTATTTTATTTTAAAAATAAAGTCATCAAAAATAATAACATATAATTTTATGAGATTGAATTGTAATTTTATCGGATTGAGTATGAATGATGTGTGTATCAGGTTCATGCAAAAATTTCTCCAAAGGTTATAACTTACTTCCTTCATCCCTATATATAAAGTGTTCTTTGAAAATATATTTTGTATCTAAATATAATAAGTGTTATGATATTTTTGAATAATTAACCAACTTTTCCCTTGTCTTGAAAAATGGAGGAGATTTTTTTTTTCTGCATAAAAAAATGTAGGAGATATTAATCATATGATGTATCCCCTATCACAATGATATTAACTGTGACATTATTAGAAGGAAAATTAAAAAATTATTGTAATTTTACATGATTTCAATTAAATAAAAACCTTTTATTGTGTACAAAATTTAATTAAAAATATCTTATATATAAAAATGAATGGAGTAATGCCTTTTTTTAATTATGATGAGGTAATTGAATATGTTTATTTTTTTCATTTATAATTGAATATATCTTGTAATAAAGATGGGACGATATATATTGAGTAGATTTTATGATGTCTCTTGGATAAGTGGTAAATGTGTCCCTTGGCTCTCATTTGGTAAACATGAAAAAACAATGACTGTAAAAGGAAAGCCATAAATATTGAAAAAGACCATGATAACCCTATCACAAAATTCTCACCGCCAGGCTAATGGCCATCCCCATATACCAGGCATCTTCCGCCAACAGAGGTGATCAACAAAATCGATTAACACGAAGAGCCTCTTAATTCAGTAACACTTCCCTTTCTTTTAAAAGAAAGAGGTTATGAATTATATATTCAATACAATGAAAAATTGGGAGGACAAGTATGTGTTGTAGGGGGCAGAGAGGTCTTTCCATTTTTCCCCCTCCATTTTCCTTCACTTCCTTTATTCCCATCATTCAAATTATTTATTAAATAATTTTTTTAAATGATAAAATTAATTAATGATGGGGATAGGGGAAATGGAAAAAATAAAGAAAAGAAGTGAAGAGAGGGTAAGTGTGTATGTCTCTTTCTCATTGGGAAATAGTCTCCCTTTTTAGTGAGAAGAGATAGATATGCAAAATTGTGTAGGTGTTTGCATTTAATTCTTTTTTTTTAAAAAAAAAATGATTTATGGCCTGCGGAATAAACAAGATCAGCACCTCATACTGATGGTTCAGATTTCATACATAATCAACAAAATCACCATATATGTTGCTAGAAGAGGATTCAGGAATAATCTATCTGTCTTATATATAATGTATTTTTAACCAAATTTTACATATTAATAAATATTTATTATTTAATTAAACTTACATAAAAATACAATAATTTTTAATTTTATCACTCGTAATATTATAATTAATATCATAATGGTGTTAAAAAAAACATACAATTAACGATCTATTTTATTTTTCAAAATAAAGATAAAATTATTTAATTATTTAAAAATATCATTGTCATCCTTATATTCAAAACAAAATAATTTTTTAAAAAATACTTTATATATAGGACAGGGGAGTAATATTTTCATGGAGATATTTTCTTTCTAACTCTGTAAAAGTGTACGTTTATTTGGCACAAAAAATTGTTAAAAGTAAAAAAGTTAATAGTAAATTTATCTTTAAATAATTTATAAGAGAAAATAGGGATTGAGACAATGTGATGAGAGAAAATGAAGAATTAAAAAATTGAAGAAATGTAGTTTTCTCTCCATTACTTGTTTGAGCGAGAGAATATAGGAGGAATAAAAAATTGTTAATTTCATAAAGTTAATAATAACCTTATCATTTATAAAAAAATATTTTTATATAACAAAATTTAATATTTTAACATATTATTTATATAATTTTGATATGTATTAGTAATTAAGTAAAAATATAATTGTAAATTCTGTTATCTAGTAAAAATTATTTTATTCAATTTAAATTTTTATTTCTTAGATTATTAAATATATAATAATTTAAATTTTAAAGTGAAAGAAAAATTAGGATGAATAGAGGATAGTAATAGGTAAAAAATGAAAAGATTTAAGGATAAATTTAAAAATTAAATTTTTTCTATAAAATCTTTATATTTGGAGTGAAAAATTGAAGATAAAAATATATAAGTTTTATATATCATTTTTCTCTCAATTTATTTTTTCTCTCACTTTTTTCTTCTTAATCAAGTAAAAAAAAAAAAGTCTATTGTTCTCTCCCATTTTTCTCTTCCTCTACTTTTTCTCCCCAGCAAACACAGCATAGGGTAAATTTGTAACGTAAATTTCCACTGCTTTCGGTTTTAGCATATCCCTTCCCTTCCCTTGCCTTTTCTCGCTGATTAGCCATCCCCAACGCCTACCTCTCAAATCAAATCTCTTCGATTTCCTGAGCTCATAGCCCGATACTGAATCTCGAAACCTCGCCATATTGAGAATGGCCGACAATTGTGGGTTCATATCCTGTGAGAAGCTGGATCGCGCCGCCAATTGGCTCGGTACCAGCATGGCCTCCGCCTTCTTCGCATCCTTGGAACGATGCTCTTGTATCAACCTCAGCACCATCGATAACGACGATGACGACGACGCTTCCGAACGCCCTCTCATGCTTACCAAGCCCATTTCTCACGTCGCCTCTGAGGCCGACTCTCAACCTACTGATTCCGCCCACCTTCATCATGCGTGACGATGGTTCTCATCAGTAGCTCTGTCAGTTTTTCTTTTTTCGCAATTCACTGATCTAATAATTTTCTTTTGTGTATATAATGTCCGATTCGCTGCTGGGTTTTCAGTTTTTTTTTTTTTTCGCCCTCTTTCTTTTCTGTTTGCGGAGTTGTAAGGTTATTGTTTATGCCAACCCCTTGAATGTGAATATTTTTGTTTCAACACGTTAGTGGGAAGAGTTTATCCCCAATTTCAGCAATTCTCTCTCCCCCGCCGATTTATTTCTCGTATGATTGGCGTGTTTTGAACAATAATCTCATACCAACGACCTTTTTGTTACCTTACAGAGGAATACGGAGTTTGGAGTCTTTTAAACATATTCACTGGGGTAAGTAATCATGGATGGAGGTGTTAGATCTTTACTTATTTTGCTTGCTTTCAGTTCCTGCATTCGAAATTTGTGGTGATTGATAGCTAGCTTGTTCCTGCACTATCGTAGAATACACTGTGTCAGTTTTGTTTGTTCATTCTTGACATTTCAAGGGAATTATGGAGGCAACGGTGCTTCTACGATGAGTGAATGAGAACTTACATTCTAATAACTAAACAGCATCCATATAATCTTTTGATTCGAATATAAATTATCTTGTTGAAAGTCCCACAGCTCATGAACCCTTTCTCTGCTGCCTATTGCAAGGCATCTCAAGTAAATTATGTGACCTCTGAGCTTACTGCTGCTTGTATATCAATTTTTGGTTTTTTTTTTTTTTTGAATATGAACATGAAATATGCTCATTCAACAGAATGTGAAAACAACACAGGAGACAAAACAAACAAAAAGAAAAGCAAACCAACCACCCTTAATCCACTAATGGGTGGGGTATCAAAAATATTAAAGTCATTGGTAAACAATGGCCTAATTTAGCAAGGTAGTCAGCCATCAAAAGTATTAAAGTTATTGGGTAATTTATGACCTAATTTAGCAAGTAGTCAGTCATCCTATTATCATCCCTATATAAAAAGTTAAAGTTCACAGTCCAATTTCTACAAAGAATCAAATTTATGGAATTGATAATACTTTGAAAGGGGTGACAGCCATGGTTGTCTTTTGTGATTGTTGAGATTGCCTGTGTACAATCACAAAAAACTTCCGCAGTCTTGTACCTTTTTTGTCAACATAACTCAAGACCTTTGAAAATGCCAAACAATTCAGCAATGGTAGGGGGAATATGCCCTAGTTTCTGATTAAAACTCTGAATTCAGGTATTGTTTTTATCCTTCAAAAATCCTCCACATGAACTGTGGCCATCAGTAAGAGTAGACCCATCAACTTCAAGTCTAACTCCCTTGTATATCAATTTTATACGCTCATTCTTAGTCCTGTCTCTTGAGCTTATGGTATTACTCCTGAGAGTCCGGGCTGGATAATCAATTAATTTGCAAAAATGGTTGTGCGTAATTGATTTCTATAATTGCGTGCCTTAGAATTTGATTGAGGATGAGGTGCTTTATATGTGAAATTAACGCGATGTGTCATGGTTGGATGTTGATTTCAAATTTATGCGTGGAAATAATGCTTTGAAATCCTTTTTGTGGGTGGGTCAAGGGGTCCCTAATTCCTACTCTGTTTCTTGTGAAATTATGAACAGAAGAGATGCATGAAGTGGTCATGAAATGACTATACTGCAAAAAGGTTGACCGGAGGTTTTATGGAAAATTTTTTCTCTCACATCTTCCCTGTTGTGAGAAACTCTTACAATTAGTGAGAACCGTTTGAACAGGGATAGCTTCAAAATTGAAGCCTGCAAAGAGTGCTGTGAAATTGCATGTTCACTGTCCTTTTTGTGGCTGATCAATAATTATTGCTGAACTAACATTGGTTCTTCACCTCCCCCCCCCCCCTTTTTTCTGAAATTGAGATTTATCTCGTCTCAGTGCAGCAATTTGCTGCTAAAGATGCTATTCTTTGATTGTTGATGCAAGACTTCCTTTATTGCGTAACAAGTTGCTGCAAAAGAAGGTATTCTTTGATTGTTGAAGCAAGACTTCCTCGAAAGTTCTGAGAAATAGAAAGAAAATAATTTGACATTAAAATTACTACTCTAACAATATGGCTCCAGTTGTAACTTTAATGCTCTAGGCCATTCCGTCATCCCCGGGGGGGAGGGCCATTTGGGCAATTCTGAAACGATTCGCTGGGATTTCTTGAGGAAATACTTGTATTTGATGTGATATGATAGAATGCATCTATCTGTAACCAAGGACAGGAAAAGAAAAGGAATGAATACATTATTCTTTTTACGTTTGATTAGATTAAAAAATAGCAGGAAAAAATTGTAAAAAGTGATTTTCGTGCTCTTAATTAAAAACATTATTGTAAAAAGAAAAAAACTATGACAAATACATATTAGAACTTCATGGAACTTAATTAATACGTAGAAAATATGTAATAAACAATGTCAATCAACTAGTTCTTTTTCTTCTTCCTTAGAAGTACGAATGTTAAAGGTACAAATTATTGCATCAAAACATGGTAGAGACTAGATCCAGTCAAACCAAATTGAACATGGTTGGAGGAAAGGGAGCATTGCGGGTACAGATTGTCGGTGCTAATTGCCAAGTCAGATATAGATGTTACGTCCACACTGAAAATTTAAGAATCTTACGTTGTTAAGAAAAGTATAAAGTCGCTTAATTCGTTAACAAACTTACATGTCTTTTTTTTCATGAAATATATATAACATAATAAAGT
This sequence comes from Prosopis cineraria, assembly GCF_029017545.1. Taxonomy (NCBI): domain Eukaryota; kingdom Viridiplantae; phylum Streptophyta; class Magnoliopsida; order Fabales; family Fabaceae; genus Prosopis; species Prosopis cineraria. The sequence continues at coordinate 42,257,492 of NW_026555343.1, read as the reverse complement.
CAGATTACAGGATAATTAAATCAAAAGAAAAAAACCAAGACAAGCACTGCAAAACGTCTAACAAAACGGGCTGTAGAATGACATGAGGAGCAAGGCGCTGCAACTTGTAAGGAGAGAAGCAATGACTATAAATTGAGTCGGGTAACCCATGGGTACTAATAAAAATAAATTCAATTGGTAAGGATTTGATTTATAACTTTTAAAATTATGAGATCGAACTTTGTTGTCAATATAATAATTTTTGTGACAAGCATTCTATAAATATTTATATAAGCGTTATTTAAATTTAGAAATATGTCATGGTCCTGTGAATTTCCATGCTCAACTCATTTGAACTTTTTTTTTTTTTAAAAAGAAAGAACGCATGGTTTTCCTAATAGCTTTAATTTTATCTCGTAAAATGTTAACATGTGCGCGTGTGTAGTTTGTTTTATGAAATTTAAAATTTATTCAGCTTAGCTTTAATATTAAAAACTACCGTATGAGGTAGCTTCTGAAAATAATAAACTCAATGAATAACAAAACAAAGGTAAAACGATTTTTTATTTTCTTTAAAACAAATAAATAACTCATATATGCTCATTAACATCTTTAGGATTAAAATAAATTAGGCTTAACAATTGAGGGATTTCCCAAATAAAAATAGTGAATTATTACTTGGCTGTTCTGTTGGGTGTTTGCATTGGAGCATTATTATTATGTCTTCTGGTTTATGAATAAATAACATGTTATTTCAGCTCTGCAGGAACCCACAGCGTTGAAGAGTAGCCGTGAAGCAAAGGGAAATCACTGCCTCAAACTCTCAAATCAATTGTAACATACATACCCTAATTTTTAAATGATATTGTGAGTGCCACTTTATTTATTCTGTATCCAATACCCTGATTTTCGTAATCTTTTAACAAATATTTCAAATGATACTTTAAAAATGATGAATTTCTTTTTGGCAAAAAAATGATGAATTTTGAGTAAAAACATTGAGGTCTCTTTTGGTTATTAAAATGAAATAAAATGAAATGAGTTAAAAAAATAAAAATAAAAATAAGATGATCAAAATGTGAAGGAGATAAATGAACCATATTTATAAGAGAGATAGATAATTTAATTCATGAAAATAAGAGTCATGATTTATGAGACTTTTGAAATGTATGATAATTCCTTCATTTGTGATCTAAAGTATTAAGTTTTATCATGCTTACTATAAAAGAAAAGAAAAATTAGTTCATTTTAGTTTTATTTTTCAATTCATTTTATTTCAATCCTTTCTAATAACCAAACAGAATTTAAGAATTAAGATCACATTTGCTTATTAGAATTGAAAAAATAAAAATAAAATGATCAAAGAATAAGGGAGGTGGATAATTTAATTCATGAAATTGAGAATCATGATTCATGAGATTTTTGAAAGATATGATGATTCTCATATTTATATAATATATTAATAACTTTTATCATGATTATTATAGGGAGAATATTGATTTAGTTCATTTTTATTTTAATTTTTTAATCTATTCTATTTCATTTAATTTTAGTAACCAAATGTGATCCAAGTATGTTTAAGTATTTGATGTATCCTTTGATTTACTACGAGTTTTTTTTTTTTTATTTTAAAAAAGTTAAATATGGTATAGGAAGCCATCCCCATTTGCATTTCCTCCCACTCTGTGCATGGAGGGACTAAGGAGCACTGACAACAACATCACACGCTCACCAGCAGCGTGGTTCCCAAGTCTCTCTCTCTCTTTTCTGACCTTATCTCTCTTTCTCTTTTCTGACCTGATCTCTCTCTCTCTCTATATATATACACACACACTTATTATATTATATTATATGTGCATGGCATGCATCAGACACAATCATCTCCTTGCTCCACCTTTGCACCCACAAAATAGCTGGATAAATTCTCAATTACGCTTTAGGGTAAGACCCAGCAATTATTATTTTCAAGTACACTCACTAGCAGGAAAATACACCAAGTTTACCAAAGTTTATTTATTAATATTTAGATATACTAATACATCTACTTCAAGAGCTGTTTATACAGAGATAGGTCAATAGGAATTCCTCTCATCTCAAAAAAATGCATTTTAAACTAACGTAGAGGTTAATTATAAATAAATATAGTAGCCTTTTTTCCATAAAAATTAGTTATCTGTAGATATTGATCCATGATTAAATTAGTCCACTTAAATGTTTATTTGGAGAAATAAAACTGCTCTCAATCATTAGCTTTTCACACATGTGATCAAGCAAATTATTGGATCATAGTTAGGTTAGGTTAGGTCCTTAATCAAATCACTTCTTAATGTTTCAATAGATATAAACATTTACTCCAACTGAAATTACTTTCAAAATTTCTAATGTTTTATTGAGCTGTCCATAGAAAAGAAGATGCAAAAACAGACAAATGGAAGCATGATGACTAACTGGAAAAAAAGCACTTCACTAAAATAGAACCTATTCATATTTTTTAAGGGAAACAAACTTCTTATTTTCATTTTCACTATGATTAAAAAAAATGCAAGAACTAGTAATAAAGGTTAATCTAACTAGTAAAAATTTAACCCTTAATCTATAAGATTGTAGAATCAAATCTTCTTGCCGATATGAGGACCTTATTGGTGATGATCCATAGATATATTTAAAAGTGTTTTTTGGAACTGAATGCATACTTTAACCCTAGTAAATCCCCAATACCCAACACATTTAAACTTTTTTGTATTAAAAACATGCAAGAATTTTTATACATATAAATTTTTCTTTTAAAAAAAAAATTTACTCTTAAGATTTCAAAACATATAGCCCTCGCACCCTCACGCACTCACAAAACTAACTGAATGAGTTTCTAACACATAATTTCAAAATAACAGCGTCTCTTCTGAGGGTGGCCCCTGTCCCATCACACAATTTTTTGCTTCCTTAATTTATAGTTTAAAATGTTTAAAGATCAAATATATTTCTCAGGATCAGGACACGATATATCTTGTCATTTCTTAATTACAGTGTGGATGAATCGAAGTTATTTGAAATACGTACAAATCAATCTCAACACTTCTTGAGGGAGCGAGTGCTGTAAAATTCACCAACAATGGTGGTCTTGGATGTTAAGGCGTGCAACAACTTTGCTTAGGATTGAGAAGGCAATGCCCACTAAAAGCACAACGAAGGAGACCTACCTTGCTCTCATCTTTTTCCTCAAATACAAAGGCACAAATCAACGTTCTGAGCTGTCTAAATCTTTGTCTTTTCAGAGCTTCATTTAATCTCCTCTTCAGAAATCAACACAACCAACCCCCCCAAAACACAAAAAACTAGAGTCACAAAAGACAATCAAAATATGGTTGCTCTGCGAGTTGAAACCCAAGCACTTTACAGCAACATTACAAGTAAAATCTGAAGGAGAATGCAGCCATGTAGTCCGATTTCCACAAAATGCTTTGCACGAGTCAACTTAGAACAATGATACCATAAAGAAAAAATAATTAGAAAAATCATAATGACACAAAATAATTAGAGCAGAAAGAGAGCAGCAGATTGCGGTGGGTGTCAGATATAAAACATGTTTATAAGCGTGTGTGCCCTCGATATTATGAGTCTAATGACATAATTTGCAATAGAAGATGTTGACAGGAAAGGTTGGGAGAAAAAGATAATAAAACAGAGAAAGTTACGCTGAAATCTTCCCCACCAATGGGGTCGTGTTGAATAATCACTTTCCCAACATCTTATAATCACCAATCCACGCTAGAGGAATCATGAAAGCTCACAAATAGAAGAGAAACTACATAATCTCTTTTTCTATTTTCCTTCCACAAAATAAATCAACCCACAGAGAGACCACCAGGTCTTTTTAAGGGCATCCCTTCTACCTCAAGCCTCCACCTCCAACACTACAACCAAAAATGGCCAACCCGGTCACCTTGTTTCTTCTGGGGCTAAGCGTAATGTCTACTCTCTACAATCTGAAACTTTTGGCAGATGGAAGGTCCGTGGGAGGACCAACCAGGTTCTATGATTTTAAGGTCTAATTTCTTACTCTTTAAGCATGCATTATACACCCATATCCAACATCCATTGGATTGCATTATACTTCATCTCTGTTCAGCTAATGAAGATGGTACTGTCTACAGGTACAAACCAAGAAAGTTACCAAACTCTGCAGCTCCAAAGACATTGTCACAATCAATGGCATGTTTCCAGGACCTGTGGTTTATGCTCAAGAAGATGATAGAATCATCGTTAAAGTTACCAATCAGACACCTTTCAATGTCACAATCCACTGGTAATCCATGTCAAACCTCATGCATAAAACTAACTCTTATATGATTTATGAACACCAGATTGAAATTTTGAAATCTTAGGCATGGTGTTCGGCAGAAGCTTTCATGCTGGTATGACGGGCCATCATATATTACACAATGTCCAATTCAAGCAGGTCAAGCTTTCACGTACAATTTTACAGTGGTGAAGCAGAAGGGTACATTCTTCTGGCATGCTCATGTTTCGTGGCTCCGAGGAACTGTTTATGGTGCCATGATTGTTTATCCAAAGGCTGGGTTCTCTTACCCGTTCAAGATTCCCTATCAAGAGCAAACAATCATACTGGGTAACCTAAAGATGTTCTTCCCACTTTTTTTTTTTTGGGGGGAGGATCACATCCAAAGATATCCTCAGGCATTCTGGGGCTAAATCTCCTCATGTGGCAATCTTTCAAAGGTTTACTTCCCCTACATCAACTTGGAGCATTTAGGATTTTATTTCTATAGTGCTCCCGGAAAGAATTGAACCCAACTTTTCAAAGAGATGCCATCTCCTTCTATGATTTTGAATTGAGTATTTATTTAGGTATGTTTTATGACTACATATAATACTGTTCTTTTGACTTGGATGGTAAAATGGCAGGGGAATATTGGCTAAAGGATCTTGTACAGATTGAACAAGCCACTCTAGCAAGTGGAGGAGCACCTCCAAGACCAGATGCATACACCATTAACGGTCATCCAGGCCCCAACTACAATTGCTCCACTAATGGTATATGAGATGGCAAACAATACTACAATCTGATCATGACGAGGATTGTGATATACTGTTATGTTGTCTAGACAACTTTAAATTACCTCACAGTTGGTTTTAATAATAGTCTCTAGAAAACAAAATGACTGATAACTTTAACCTAGTATAAATATACCTGACTTTACTTCTCTTCTAATATAATCTATCACAACTTGTAACTGCTTGAACTTTAAAGTTTCTGTCTCCGCTTTTCCTTTTTTTCTCCCCCTCATAGGTTTTTTCTCCCAACATTTCAGATGTCCACAAAATTGATGTCATTACCGGGAGGACCTATATGTTCAGACTCATTAATGCAGGTCTAAACACGGAGAACTTCTTTGCCATTGCTAACCACAAATTAACAATCGTGGAAGCCGATGCTGAATACACCAAGCCATTCACAACAGATATAGTAATGGTGGGACCAGGCCAGACAATGATTGCCCTAGTCACAGCTGATCAACCAGTAGGAAGATATTCCATTGCTGTGGCACCTTACAAGTCTGGAAGGATCGTTAATTATCAAAATACTTCAGCCATTGCTTATTTCCACTATATTGGTGCAGCACCTGATAGCTTATATTTATCAGCTAAACTACCTAAACTTGACGACAGCCTGGCTGTCAAGACATTCATGGATGGACTAAGGAGCCTCAATCAAGTCAATGTTTTCAAAGAGATTGATGAAAACTTATTCATTACCATTGGATTGAACGTCCAAATGTGTCATTCAAAGACACCAAATCAAAGCTGCCAAGCCATTAATGATGGTATCATGGCTGCTTCAATGAACAATATAAGTTTCATTCAGCCCAAGCTGTCAATTCTTGAAGCTTATTATAGGAAGATAAATGGATCGTATACTGAAGATTTTCCTGATGCGCCCTCTAAGCTCTATGACTTTGTATACGGGGCACCTAATAACATTCCATACAACACACAGTCATTGAACGGGACCAGAACAAAGGTCCTTGAATATGGCAGTAAGGTGCAACTCATTCTGCAGGACACTGGCACAGTAAACACTGAAAATCACCCAATGCATTTTCATGGTCACAGCTTTTATGTCATAGGTTATGGCACAGGGAACTATAACCCACAAACTGCAAAATTCAACTTAGTGGATCCCCCTTACATGAGCACAGTTGGAGTTCCAGTGGGTGGATGGGCAGCAATTCAATTCGTTGCTGATAATCCAGGTATAGAAATGTAAATGACCGTTTTATTTGTCTTTGTAGCTGTTTGGCTTCACGTTTCTATCCTTTTTCCGCAGGGGTATGGTATATGCACTGTCACATCGACATACACCAATCATGGGGGCTAGGAATGGTGTTTATTGTGAAGAATGGAAAAGGAGAGCAGGAATCCTTACCACACCCTCCAACAGACATGCCACAATGTTAAGACTACCGGAGGATCCTAACAATAGTACTAACTAATGTTGTGGCCTTTCTCCTTCTTCAGGATTCTTTAGCTCTAGCTTCCAAGTGAGCAACATGTGGGGCTAGTCCATTTCTTTAAGAAACATGAGATAACAGATGTAAAGAAGCAAGATTACTTGATTAAAGAGTTCTCTTTTCCTTTAGTTTGAACAAATTATATATGAGCTCGTACATCAGAATTGGACTTAGTTATTCTGACCAAAGTGATACATAGTTATTCTAGCTCTCACAAAAAAAGCACATTGAACTTAGTCAAGAGCTAAGGTGATTGTTGTTAGCCTCTCTGTTGGATATTTGTAGCACCATCAATGACCTGATACTTTCTATGCAATAAGATCACGAGTTGAAAGAGAGTATCCATGGTTAAGCATTATACAGTAGCCTTTACAAAAGATCAGCATTTGAGATATCTCATATGCGGACAGCAGGGAGAAGAAGAAATTATGTAAAAATCATAAAAATAGCAAGTAGATCTTAACAAGGTTAACGTATACCTTCATATTAGCTTTACCTGTTTTGCATGCACCCATTCTCTCAACATATTCCCCATTAAACATCGAGTCTCATGTATCAGCTGCAGCATTTTACATGACAACATGTAGATCTAGGATTTAAAGTATGACCGACATATTTAAATCACTGACGATGAGATGTCTTAGGCAACTAGATCTATCATATGCTAGTGCAAGAAAGTCATCAGTTCTTTGGAAGCAGATCTTACAAGAAAGTTCAAGTTAACTATTATGTGAGAGAATTTCTTCAGAATCAGCTGAATTTTTGTCAAGATGAGACATTCACTTCAAATGTACAATGAAACTGTTTCAAAACACTCATTATGTTCTAAAGAATCCAATGTGCAAATGGGAAAAATTATACAACCAACCAAATCCATTAATAATTATTTTGAAATAGAATCATAAATAATTTTTTTTAAAAAATTCATTTCCAAGAAGCCAGAACACCTCATATTGCAAGCCAGAAATTACATATTAAATAACTTAAAAAAATCTCATAGATAATATAAATAAATGTCTTGCAAGCTTCTCCCCTGAAAACCTAGATAGTCAAATTGGTTTTCTGCTTACAGTTTCTTCTTCAAATTGACGCTCTGCTCCACAGTTTAAGTGGGAAATGAAAAAAAGGAAAAAAAATCGCTTAGTAGGATTTTCCAGTAAATCCTCTTTTAGTTTTCACCATAATTCTAATTCTCAATAACATAATAATTTGCAAAACACTATTGTCCATGGACCAATTTGCATCTAATATCAATAGCTTTTGTATTCAGCAGATAAATACAAAGACCAATTTGCATCTAATACTAATAGTTTTTTTATTCAGCAGATAAATACAAATTTCAATCATTCAGACTTCAGAAACCTAAGAAGAATGGATTTATAATCCTGATCTAGCACACATGGTACTACAGTACCGAGAGAATCAGATGGGCAGTTTCCTGTTGGCTTCTCTCCCATACTTTTAGATCATGCAACTTCTCATTAGAACTTGTATCAAAGAGATGTTATGGGTTGACCCTCACAACACTCCAGCTTTTCTCTGCAGTGGCACTGACACTTGATTTATATGTCAGCCTCAAGTTACTCTTCAAATTCAAGTAATCAACCTGTAAATTATGGAAGACAAAGTGACTAATATGTGTGGGGAAAAGCTATGAATGATGCCAGACTCTGAGAGATATCACAACCTGATCCGGGTCTAGAATCAGCAAACAAAAGGCATCAACTGGACCAGTAGAAGGATCTAAAGATATTTCTGGCTGCATTTCTTCACTTAGACAGGGAAATCCTGGGTTAGGCCCCAAATACTGCAACCTTGATCTCAGTGAACTTGCAAACCAGGATTTCTCTCTTTGCTGCATTTGGTATCAATAAACTGAGGAAAAGATATGATGTACATATTGTACTCAATCTTGGGGAAAAAGAAAAAAGATCTGTGATGTGATATGACTGCTAAACAACATATTCATATGAATTATATAACAACTTAACAGTTAATCTTTGCAATAGTTGTATAGAAATTGATAATTAAATGTTCCAAATGAAGAAATTCTCCGTGAATCTCCTCTTCATTCTAATGAGGTATGTATAAATAAAGAAAAACGTCCATTATGTCACTTGAAAAGGAGTCCCAAATCACTTGATGGACACGAAATATGAATAAGGTGTCACCAGAAAGTGACCCATCAAACCTGAAGGTTTAAAGGGCTAGGATTCGATCCATCAATAGTATCTATTTGTCCATTTATCCGGAATTGCTCCCAGGAATCCGTGAAATACCAACATATCTAGAACAAGAAAAACAACATTTAGACTAACGGTGTACTCAGTAGGAGTGAAAATAGGAGAATTTACAATTCAATGAAAATTGACATGGCATGTTGATGACTAATGTTTTTAGAATGCATCTCTCATGTTCACTCCATTTTCTTTCCTCTAAACCTCCACTGCTAAGCATGCTACAATATGAACCCTTTATTTTTTTTCCTTCTTCGACAAGGTTAAGTAAAAGGTTCCTAGAAGATAGATTACCTCGCCGAGGAACAATGCTTGAGCTCTTCAATCTGTATTGTAAATAGAGAAATCCAATAAAGTGAATTTTCAATAAAACCACAAATCATAATACTCACGCCAGCAGCAACTCTGATGCAGAAATCAAATGAGTCATATGAGTAAATAGTGATTAACCAGATAGTAAATTAGCATATTTAAGCGAAAGTCCACACAAAGGATCAAAATTCCAAACAAACAGGAAATCCAATTCCTTAAATTGTTAGACCTCCACAAAAGTAATCTCTACCCAAGTTAATCCATAAGAAAGCTTGTTGCATGCCAGTGTTTCTAATATCTTCAAATCACTTGATAAAAACTAATTGTAATGAGCTTATACTTTCAAGTTTCACCGAATAACTTGTGCATTCAGTAATTTTAAACTGAGAGGTACTAAAACAAAATGCATTTACAAAATTATGACTCTACACTGAGGAAAAATAGAAGATTAAGAGTTTCCAGATACTAAAATAGATTTGAGTATAAAAGACATAACCTTGCGACTGCGGCCATCGGTATTTATTTGGATCTTATCAGTGCTGTCTTGGAATCCTCTGAAAGCCCCAAAAATAGCCCACACATCATAATATCATCAAACGAGCACAATAAAGAGTGAGTTACTGAAGAGAACCTGAAAACAACTGTGCGATTCGAAGGTCTTCCGTTAGTTCCAATCGTTGCCTGAAACACAAAGAAAACGATGTATTTATTCAGCAAAATGCAGCTGATGCGAACATAAAAGAACCAAAGGGCACGTACGAGCTGGAAGAAAGAAGAATGCTTAAGGTGACCGTTGGATTCCAAAGCGTTGATCAGAAGCTGCTTCCACGGTGCTATCGCCATTCCTGTAGCAGGGGAATTTGTTGCAGACACGCTCACTTTAACGTCGTCGTAAAAAGGATTTACATTATATTTATATATATATATATATATATAGTCTCTTCGTTGTAAATATTTTTCTATAAAAAAAATCAAATATGTACAATAAAACAATACAAAAAAGTTAAATAATAATTGCATGTAAGGGAAATAAAGAAGCAGTAAAAATATACTATGACCTAGTAGAGCTACACCAAAAATAGATTTCTCATGAAAAGAGCAAAAAAAATTGCTATGTTATATGTCTAAGCTTGTAACTAAATACTTACAATTCCATCCCTCAGCATAGTCCTAAATTAGAGAAAGTGAATTGAAGATTTTCTCTTTCAAGGGTTTTGTGCTTAGGAGATTAGCTTGAATTTGATGTCAAGGATCGATGTAAGCAATTATTGGATTAGCTGATGGACTCTTTGAATCAAGAGAGTGGTAAGAAGAAGAAGCAAAATCCTTCTGCACCATTGAACCAACCTGCTACCAATGACTCCATCATGGATGATCATATAGATAGTGAAAAAGAAGATTCTCCAAGCAAGATTCAAACAACTACAAAGGATAAGAGTGACAAAAATCCAAAGGAACCCATGCTAAAGGTTTCTATCATAATTGCGTGCTAGGTTTCATTAGGGTAGCTAATGGCGCTTAAGTTATGGAGGAGGAGACCTCTTTGAAGATATATATCACATTCTATGGAAGTTGCCACACCCTACTGATGAGATAAAAGAGCTCATGAAAATGTAGGCCCTACAATACCTATTACAAGTGACAATTCAAAGAATAGTGTAGGCCCTAGAAGTATGCATCGATCATTACTGTTGGGAAGAGGATGAATCTTGCAACTATGAAAAAATGGTTGTCTCGGATCTAGAATATCCCAAAATTCAAAATAATAGACTTACCAAATAATTATTTCACCATTCTTTTTACAAATAGGGAGAAGTGGAAAGCCTAATATCAAAAAGTTCTTTTCAAATGCCCCCAAATGATACAACAACATTCTATTATTGTCTAATGGTGGGATCCTTTTTTTAATGCCTATAGTAATGCTCTTGAAAGAGCTACTATTTGGATAAGAATTCCAAATATGAATATGTATTGTTATAACAAAAACATTGTTTGGACATTAAATGATCGAGTAGGAAGAACCTTGAAGACCTTACATGAGGTAGGGATGGGGATAGGGGTAGACATAAAAGGCTAATTTGCACAAGTCTATGTAGAAATAGATCTTTAAAAGAAGTTGGTGCCTAAAGTCATCTTTGAAAACACAGTTTACAAAGTGTAATATGAAGGGATTAGGCTCTTTTGCTTTGGATATAGGCGAGACGAACATTATTAAGATGATTGTCCTTAGAAACACGAGTAGTCTACTAGACGGAATAGAATCCAATTGGAATGCCATCACATCCCTACCCAGTGTCAGAGAAGAAGAATATCCCACCTGAGGATAAGGAAAATTTTAGAACTTAATTGATAACACCTAACTCGTACAAACCTAGCTTTTTAATGTCTAGAGATGGCATACATGACTTGACAAACCTCAATATAGGGAGGTATAGAGATGACAAAAGAGGGAATGAGGGGATATCACAATCACAATTTTTTGCTCTTGTGAATATGGATGAAGATAGTCAGGGCTCTGAGAAAGTTAATCCTATGACTAAAATGGCAATTTCTATTCAATTAGCTAACAACAAAATGCAATCTCAAGACACTCAATCGAGTATGGGAGTATAACAACAAATAGAGCTTGTCAATGAAGGTCAAGTCACTGAGTTAAAGATGTAAAGTTTCTCTTACTAATCTCCAATTAACTCCAAAATTCAAGGTAATCAAGGGATTTACCCAAAGTATGATTACCAGGTTTGTTAAAATTACAATTAGGATGCCAAGTTTTCAAAATTTAAAACTCTCTAAAATATCTTTACAAGTCAAAAAACAGAGTTCAATTAGTATATGGAAGTATGAAAATCCAAAAAGAGTAAAAGCATTTGCATAAAAGTAGAAAATAGTGAAACAATGCAGAAAACATGCATGCGACGCAGCTTGTTATACATGCATTACAGCATGTGAGCCTTTACACCATACGTTGCTGTACATTGCATATATTTGACAACATTTCAATTTTCATTTGATAACAGTAGGGGTAAACTTCTGACGTACCCTATGTCTTCATCTGATGTCCGATTGAGGTATTCTAAGTGTCCATAGAGAGCTTTCTCTTAGTTTTAGCTAATGGCACATGTTTCATAAAAAATTATTTCTCAGTCAAAAATTAGACACCTATTTCATAATTCTCTCTTTTTGACAATTCAAATACCTTTTGGGTGTCTTAATTTTATACCAAGTACCAAAAGCCATAAATACACCTTAGACCATACTTAATAGACTATTACAAACATATGGAAAACACCACACTATGACATGACACTTTAAACACATTTTTCATCACTCAACCCTTTAATCTCAAAACAGAAGGGGGATCCTTAATAACATAAATTATCGATTAATTATCATCTATCACATGTCATACTTTACTTGTATTAGTATTTTAGCCTTTTTAAATTTCATAATTCACACATATACTCAACCTAAGACCTAAAATACATCGTTTAACAAGAACAACACATAATGTAAGTGTTCATGTAAACTCCTAGTTCGCAATATTATTAATAAATATACATATATATTACTCAAATAAAGAGGCCTACAATTTTAAGATCAAGTCCTAAGCCTCAAATTTTTTTCCTCGATCTTAACCCAATGAGCTAACTCCTGTAATATTAAAGATAAAGGGATGAGTACAACTACTCAATAACCAAGGTTAATCTAAGTTTTAGTAATGCATGTTAATCAATTTAAATGCAAGTAGAAAACAAAGTCATACTCATGAAAATTCAATATGTTTGAGCACAAAATCACACTTCATATCATTATGAGCATATAATCACATGAGGCAATACAATAGCTCATTTTTCATTATTATATACTAATAACAAGTTTTCATCATAAGAGTTATAATGCAGATAATCATGTACCCTTTTATCATGATATGTATGATCACACCTCCCTTATATCTTCCTTATGCCTCTGATATGAAACCATAGGCTAAAATACACTAGGCTCGTCTAAGAGATAAGATTAGCTAGCCATTCATGCATGAAGAGCTACCCAGTCAAGGTTGCCTAACTCACTTATAGGTCATAATTTCTCCCAAATCTCATACTGTGGGGCGTCATTCTCCCTAAACTAAATTCCTCATACTCATTGAACAAGTGAGGTAATCCCTCGTTGAACAAGCGGGACAACAAGTATAAATAAATCCAGGCAAACCATTGAGCTTTGATGGAAGCCTTACCATATGGATTTCAACTTACTAATGTTCTTCCTAGGAAAACTCCCACCTGTCATAATCATGTGGTGCATAAATGCAATATCACATAGCATGCAAAATTATGTAATGTTCAAGCATGCTTAATATCATCATTGTACTCACATTGCACATGTTAATCACATAAACACATCTCAACAAGTCATTTAACTCTACTTTACTTTGTATTATTGACCTCCTCTCATGCCCATTTCATTGAACTTCATAAACACGTCATTAAACTCCACTTCAAAAACATTCATGAAACTCCTAATTTTTCACATTAATCGAACTTCACATTTTACACACATCATTTAACTCCATAAACCATATCATTGGATTTCGTACAATCTTGCATAATCATTGAACTCCATCACACATAATCATATTTTATTTTTAAGAAATTTTATGTCACATTTGCATTTCAAATAATTTCACATACTCTAAATATAACAATTTTAAATAATAAATCAATTAACACACAAAAGCATAAGAAAGAGTTTCTCTTGGTCACCTCAAACCTTTGAAAGGTCAAAGGTTTTTACCCCTCAAATTTACACTTTTAAAGCTTCACAAAGCTTGAATAGTACCAAAAGTGATCACTCTACATTTAACCATAACATTAATTATCAATACCCTTTTTTGTATAATTTTCAATATCTATTACTACACTTCTAAAACTCCTAATAGGATATTCTCTCCTTTTTAGACCTACCCATTAAATTCATTAACTCCCATTATGTCATAATAACTTCATTGAACTCTCAAATAACTATTAATGACATTTTTCAACTCACATCTACCACATTAATGGTGGATTTTTAGGCATTAATGGCTATCAACTACCAAAAACACATTCATTACCCTTTATAGCATTTAAAGCATCTAAACAACTCACATCAACCGTATTTAAGTTAATAAGTTAGGACCTATAGTCTTTATGGATCGAAAATCATTTTTCTCAACCAAACCCTAACTCCCAATATTAAGAAAATGCAAGATGGAGGAGAGATTTAAGCTTAGAAAATTTACCTCCAGTATTTAGAAGTTTCAAAAATACCCTTAATGCTTCCAAACCCTAAGCCCTAGTAGACCTTCTTGTGCTTCCTTCATGTATCTATTACTTTCTGTCTATTTTTGTGACTTAATTCTGCAAAATTTATACTGTGTGCTGCAGTGCCTGTCCCCATCTGCCACCACATGTGGTATAAATAAGGGCTCTTCGTGCTCTAATGGCCTGTGTGCCGAGGCATGATGTGCATACACCGTGACATGTGACACAGAGATGTTTCTCTTTATTTTCTCACTTTTTAATGCCTAGGTAGCCCAACTTTGCTTTAGACTCAATCCTAGACTGAAATTACAACCCAAAACACTTGTTATCTTTCTATAACCATACACTATATTAATTTACTTAATTAATCTCATTTACTCACTTAATTAGGATTTAAATTCTCTAGGATATTATAAAAGAAATTCTCTAATAGATTAGAGCAACATCAAGGCCGAAGGAAGGAAAATTGAAAGCCTAAAGCCACCAGATAAAAATATTTTGATAGAAGTAAAACTAGGCTTTTCACACTAAAAAAGATTGGGCCTATCCTAAGCACCCCATCCAAAATGCCAAGAAATGAGCAAAGGGTTCACTTAATTATGATAAGGAGTATCTCAAATGTGGGCTGTAATTTTGAAAATCCCAATTTAGACTTTAAGGGTCTAATAGAGAAGATTTAGCAAGGAAGCAAGCAAAATTTATCAAGAAGGTCATAATTGATTCTTTATCAATAGCTTTTAAGTCAGTCAAAAGGAAATGTAAACCACTTGAGTCACTGAACCCTATAATTCCTATAGAGGCTTAGCAAATAGTGATGTGAAACTAAGGAAAAGAGAAGGATTATATACTTCAATAAGGAAATATGGCAGTGACACTTAAGACTAGAAGTCGTGTATAATTATGCTTAAGTTACCTCTTTTCATGTTTTTTATGATAGTTTCATCTTGGAATTGTTGGGGCACTGGGGGTAAAGAATTTCCAATTTTAACCAAAGACATTATGAAAAATATAAAATTGATATTTTTTTGCCTGCTAGAATTGAGAATTAGTGGCTTTAATGTAGAGCGAGTTACCCATAAATTGGGCATCTCTAACTGGATTAGAATTGAAGTGATAGGCATTGCTAAGGGAATTTAGGTATTATGGAATGACCGAGACTTCTCTGTTAAGTATATCTAGTCTAGTACCTAACTTCTTCATTGTCATGTTACTAATATACACACTCTTGATTCCATAATTGTTTCCTTTATCTATAAGGAACTATAAGAGAGCTGTAGAAGAAGTCTTTAGGGACAATTAGAGATTATTACAATTGAAACTACAAAACCTTGGATAGCCCTTAATAACTTTGATTCTTACAAATCCTCTGTAAATATATGGGGGTGGCAACCTAAGCTATTCAAGTATGCACAGTTTTAATCAATGCCTTTTCATTACAGGACTAATTGACATCCTTATTATTGGCAGTTGGTTTACTTGAGAACGTGGAGGGATTAAAGACAAGTTAGACTGGGCATTTTGTAATTCCTTTTTGCTATGAATTTTCAACATTACAAAGCTATGAACCTTTTGAAATATAAATTTGATCATAAACTATTATTGGTGACTAACTAACATGATAATAGAAGACACAATGGTAAGTAGAACTTCATTTATAATACTACTTAAGCTTTGGAGGGAAGCTTTAAAAACCTAGTGAAAAACAATTGAAAGCATAAATCATGGTTTAATGGAGCAAGGCCTTTTCCTATAGAAGCAACAAATTAGAACAACTACACTCTTGGTAGAATTTTAAGAAAGAAGAGAGAGCTGTTGAAACAGATCAAAGGTATTGATAAAGCTCATGGAAGAAGTGATAGAAATGGCTTGCGAAAACTTAAGAATAAATTGTGAAATGATTATAATAAACTTTTAGTTTAAGAAGAATTAATTTGGTTTCAAAAGTCTTAATACAAATGGTTAAAACATGGGGATAAGAACACCAAGTTCTTTCATGCTTCAACTATTATAAGGAGGAGAAAAAAGAGAATTGAAGCCATTAAATCTGAACAATGAGACTAGATTTTTGATCAAGAGGTGCTGAAGATCAAAGCTGTTGAATTCTTTTAAGCTCTTTACACAAAATTCGAGCCTACTGCTAACATAGATTATATCCCCTGATCCTTTCCCAATCTATCATCCTAAGATCTTGCTGACATATAAAGGTCCCTCAGGGATGTGAGAATTGAAGAAGTAATTTTCTCTATATGGACATTCAAAGCTCCAAGTCTAGATGGTTTAACTGTTCATTTCTATTAGACTTATTAGGATATCATTGGTGATGAAGTGTGTAATTTTATCAAAAATCTTTTCTCCAACCTATCCAAAATTGCATATATCAATCAAACAAGCATTCGTTTAATTCCCAAGGTTAAGAAACTTACTTGTTTAAAAGAACTTTGACCCATTTCTCTTTGCAATGTTAGCTTGAAGATTATCACTAAAAGCATTGCAAACATATTGAAAAGGAATTTGGACTTTCTTATTAAGTCGAAGCAATGTAGTTTTATAGTTCGGTGTCAAAGTAGTTATAATATCATCATTGTTCAAGAGGCTATTCATATCATGAGAACTAAGAGAAAATAAAAAAGGTTATATGACTATCAAAGTAGATTTAGAGAAGTACTATAATTGATCACACACTCAAGAAAATTGTGTTTGGAGAACAATTCGCTAATATTATCATAACTTGTATTAACACTGCTATTATGAAGGTTATTTGGAATGGGGAGCACATAAGTACCTTTACTCCTTCGAGAGGGATTAGATAGGGTGACGCTATAAGCCCTTACATCTTTGTTCTATGCATAGAAAGATTCGAAATGATGATGCAGCAACTCTATGATAGAAACTAATGGAAGCCATTGAAATTGTTTGTGAGACACCTAAAAGTGTCTCACCTTTTCTTTACGAACAATATAATCCTTTTTGTTAAGGTTTTCTTAAGACAAGTGAACCTTATTAAGCAAGTTATGAAAATGTTTTGTAAAACTTTGGGGCATTGTATGAATCTTAGTAAAGCTAAATTTTTTACTCAAGAAGTGTTTGTTTTCAACATGCCTCTCAATTGAGCCAACAATTAGGTGTGGGTTTGACATCGGATCTTAGTAAATATCTAGGCATCATATTTCTTCATAAATGAGTCACCAAAGGCCTGTTCCTTCCTCTTATCCAAAAAGTCCAACAAAGATACTCCTCTTGAAAGAGTAAATGTCTCACTATGGCAGGTAGACCTGTCTTGATCAAATATGTTATTTCACCCCTACCTTCCTATCAAATGCAACTCATGCTACTTCCTAAGTGTATTCTTTTTAAGATTGAGAAATATAGTACAAATTTTCTTTAGAATAATAGAGATGATCACAAGAAGCAACATTTGATATCTTGGGCTAAGGTGAAAGATAAAAAACAACCAAGATGTCTTGGTTTAAAAGATCTATAAATGCAGAATAAGGCTTTTATTATGAAACTTTGTTGGGGCTTGATCAACAAATCAAAAAGTTTATGGCTCCAATGCTTAAAAACTAAATACAATTGTAGAGTAGGGGACTTTCTATTGGTGGTTAAGAAGAGATCGGCTTGTCATGTTTGGCATACTATTGTCAAGGTGTGGGGAAAGTTCCTTCAAGTTGTTTAAAAAAGAATCAATAATGGCACTACAACTAGTTTCTGTTGGGACTATTAGACAACATTAGAACATACCCTCATTGAATATGAGATTAAATTTGATCATCCTTTAGACCCCCAAGCTAAGGTGAGTGACTTTTTTCATCCTTCAAGTACTTGGAATAGAAATATGCTATTTCATTATTTCTCTATGGACATTGTTAATCGAATCTCCTGTGTTGAACCCCATACCTTCTAATAGAATGATACATTTTGGTGGAAAACTAGTAGTGATGGTAAGTTCTCAATTCACTCCGTTTACAACTTTTTGGCACACACAAAGACTATTAACAAAAATCCTTTATGGAATAGCTTATGGAAATGGCCTTTATCAGAAAAAATTAAATTTTTTTCTTTTGGCAAATCCTTTATGAGAGAATTCCTAGTAACAAATTAAGAGTAGACAAAGGGCTTAATGATGATCCAAATTGTCCTTTTGAGTGTGGCTATAAGGAAAATGCTATTCATATTTTAAGGGTTTGTTTGAGAGAAAAAAATATATGGAAGGAAATAATTAATCCTATTTATGATAATTGTTTTTTCTCTTGTTGCCTGCAGGAATGGATTAAATGGAATACAACATATTAAATTGGGGGTGGTTCTTTTCACAACTGGCCTTAGATTAAAGTGTTTAGGAATATATGCTAGCTTCTTTAGGTGAATAGATGCTCTGATATCTTTGAAGGAACCCAACATACTCCTATTGATAATATCAAAGTGTGTAAAAGATGGCTTGTAGAAGAAAGAAATTTAGAACATCTCACTATTCAACATGCTACAAGGTTAGATTGTCGAAGACACTGTTAGACTGCTCTAAGGTAGGGAACAATCAAAGTTGATGTGGATTTGTATCTCAACAAATGGAATAGTGCTACATGTAGAGGACTTGCCTAAAATGCTAAGGGTGAATGGATCGAAGGCTTTTCTTATAGCTAGGGAAGTATTTCAATTGCCATTGCTAAACTTAAAGCCATTAAATATGGGGTGGATTTGTGCTTAAATCTTGGCACTGACAAGGCAACAATTTATTTAGGCTCTCTTAGTACTATCAACCTTGTGTATAGAGGAGTGAACACAAGCCATCCATTTTTTGGTGATATTTTAGAAGTACAACATATATAAACCGCTTGGCAAAACTAGCTTAGAATTCTCCTAATGATTATTATTCTTGCATGACATACCTATAGGATTCACTAATTTACTCATTTCTTACTATAGTAGGGGTCTATCCCACCAAATCTTAATTGATGTTGTTAGTCTTTAGTGTCCTCTAGCTTTTGCTAGCCTTATCAATGGGGGGAAGGAAGTGAATCCACCCAAGATAATCTAAATCACAATTCCAACCTTTACAGCATTGATGAATCCAATGAAGCAAGCTACGAATAATAGGAAATCCTTGCAAATTCAAAAATGGAGATTTCTTGAAAATTATGCCTAGCAAGTAAACTTCATTCAATTTAATTCTTACTGTTATGAAAATTTATCTATTCTTCTTGAACTTTTGGCATTCCATCTTCCATGAATGTGATATAGTGATAGATCTTATCTGAGCCCCCAAAACATTATGATCTACAATTATCAATCCCAAAAAATAGCTCTTATCTTTTCTAAGAAACGAGGTTTTTGAAACTACTACAAGCCATTTTAATGAAAGCAATTTGACCCTTGAATTCCTATATGATCCCATTGGGAGTGATTTTGATTTTGTTGTAGAACTATATTTCTTTTATACCAAATTAGATGAATCAAAGTGAAAATACTTTTAAGGAGGTAAAACTCCTTATCCTTGATCAAGACTTATGTTATTCTCTTGAGCCATAGAATGAAACCTTGTCCAGTTAGGGAGGAATAAGAGATAGAAGGAGTACCAAACTAGATAGCCTTTGTAAAAGGGCATTTAGAAAAAGTGTGGTAAAGAGAGTCCAAAGCCTCATGACCAAAACAACAAAGCAAAGAGGAATCAAGATGATGAGTATATAGAATGTCTCCTGTAGGAATAGCTTTGTGAGGTAATTTTCAAACAAAGAGAATAGTTTTTTTAAGGAAGATGTAGCTTTTAGATAAAAGTTCAAAGGCCATGCAGAGGTTGTCTAGAAGGTTTCTAACCTTCAAATAAACTCAATATCCTTCTCTCATTGTATCCATCTCCCGAATCAAGTTTATTAAGAGACCCATATTTCCTTTACCTGCTCTTTACCATATAAACTCTTGACCGGATTAGCATTTCAACTAACAAGGCACCAAGATTGTGAGTTTGGAATCATCAAATCAGAAACTCTTAAAATTTGAGGATTGATTCATTTTAAATATAATAATCAAACTTTAACTAGTAACAGTTTAAACAAATTGGTTAATTCAAGTAATTATATCTAAAACTAAAATATTTAGACTGAAATCTAAAACAACACATATATGTAGAAATTAGATATATATTAACGTATTAATTGAGCTTCTTTATATAAATGTATTACAAAAAAATTATATAAACATCCTAATATATATATTATTCACACACTAACTATAGAAAGACGAGAAGAATATTGGATAAAAAAAATGCTATACACAGAGAGAATTTTTAGTTTGGAGGTATCCTGGTCACCTCTAATTCCAACATTAATAGATGTAACTTCAAAATTAATCAAAATCAAAATCAAAATCAAATGCATTCTTTCTTTCTTAACATTGGGCCTGAAAATACCACCATTAGGCCCGTGAATATTGTGTGTTTGTTTTGTACTCACAATATGGGGCCTTAAACCCAATACAGCATGTGGTTCTCCACATAAGCTACTCGATGTTCGTAATCTAATTAACTCTAAAAAAATTATTAATTTTTAATGGTAAAAAATGTATATGTCAAATTTATTATATGAAGTAACAAATTTTATATGAATTTCATAGAGAACAGTCACAGTTTTCATCCAAGTTTTTTTTTTAATAAAAAGATTAACTTATATTAACATAAAAAGAAAAGACAAAGTCAAAGTAACAACAAGAAAGCTAAATAAAAAAGGTAGGAAAATATTATGACATGTGTGATTTTAATTAGTCTTCTCAAGAACACAGCGATTACAAAGCTTCAAGAGGGAATCGATATCTCGCTATACAATTTTTTGAATTCCATTTGTTGAAGCAAATTTTATGAGTGCAATGTTGATCTCTTAATCTCCCAAGTGATCGGCTAAGGTTTCTAATCCAAATTTTAAACTCCTAAGACATGATTCCATGAATTGATTTGGTGGGAGGGAAGTAGATTTTTGAAACATCAGACTCTGAATTTTTACTTTATCGAAGAGGATATTTTTTTCCTTTGAATTTTTATGTCTTAATCTCCCATGCAAGCAATGAGGATTCGGTTTTTGGACAGATTGAAGACCCGTTCAAATCAAAAAGTTTCATCATACAGAATGTGGGAGGAGTCATGCTTGTATGTTTAGAATCCCAACTGCATGCACGTTTGAGGAAATTAAAATTTTCATTAAATTCCCCAATGACCTACTGAATAGAACACCTGGCTCCGCTTTAAACGAGCAAATTCCTTTCAAGCCAAATAAGATGAAATAAAGTGAAGATATTCTCCAAGATGATAAAATCTTACTTAATAAAAAAGGTTTTAGAGGTCCTTAGAATCTAATTTATTAAACTATAGTGTAATATCTTTGACAAGTGGATAGATAAAGTTCCAAATCAAACAACTCTAGAAAAAGGACAACAACAAAAAATATGATTTAAATTATTAGGACAGTTATAGCCAAAGGGCGTAAAGAATATTTGTCTGTAAATGATGATTAAGAAGAATGTTATCAATAGTGATTGTCTCATGGATTAACTTCTAGATAAGCAGAAGAGCTTTGAAAGACAAATTAAGTTTAAAAAAAAACTTCAAATTCTTTGTTAGCATGAGAACTGATATATCTTGAGTTGGTCGAGAGTAGCCCAAGTGAATAGAATAAATACTTTTTCTTGCACATTATCCTTTCAGAAATTGGAGTCTCCAAAATTATATTGCTTTGATAGAGTTAGCATCATACATAAATTTAATTAAGGACATGTTTCATTTAGCTATTGTTTAAGGGATTGAACTTGAGATGATTAAATCAGAAACTATGGAAATTTTCATGAGTAAAAATGGATTCAATTCGAGATTAAAGAATTGATTAAAAAAAGGAAAGTATGATTGAAGTTTATCACTAATAGAAAAAAAAAACTTTTATATAGGTGTTTTTTGGGGAGAAAATCATATATTACTTTACGTAGGCCTTAAGTCTAAAGATGTAGATTATAGGATCTAGATATCTACGCCTTATACCCATAATCACCAGTTGATTGCTTGATTATCATGTCTGATTGTCTTCTATTATAAGTGGTATAAGGTTTTTTTTTTTTTTTAATTCATCCCAAAAGACAATCAATTATTGGCCAATAAGGAGATCCATAAGTAAAACCCCCAATAGGAAGATAGCCCGACAACTTCTTTTTTTTTTTTTAAAAAAAAAAAAACTAAGTAACCATAAATAATAATATTTAACAACGCAATCATCTGACGAAGAAATGTGAACGGGGCTCTGCATGTTAGCCGTACATGAATATAAACTGCAAGATGATATTTAAGTTGCATATTATAGGATTTTGTAAATATCTAGTAATGTACGTGTACCATTTTTACCCTCTACTATCAAGTCAAACGTATTCGCCATGCATGGCCTTTACGTGATGAGGAAAATAATTTTCTGCGACAAGATTTGACTTTTCGCTATCGAAATCAAAATCAACATGCAGACAAGCTTAAGCTATTGTCAAACATTAGTTAGTCAAAATAATATTAAATAAAAGACGAATGAATTCAGCATTGGGATGAGTTGGTAGCACGTTAAGAGACTAAAAATCAGAGTTGAATTGGGATACTACATCGCTTATTGCATATATTTATTATCTATGAAATACCTTATTTCTTTTTATATCTGTAAACAATTCATTGCCTCAGGTAAAAAAAAAACAATTCATTGCCTCAAACTTAAACTCAAGGTCATGTGTTTAAAGGCTTGTTTGTGTAAGAATAAGAATTGAGTGATTTTTATATAATTTAAAAATTTTATAAAAAAAATGGGCTTGTTTTAACTTATGTCATGAAAAAATCCACTTAATGGGCTTGTTTTAACTCATGTCATGAAATTTTATAAGTGATTTTTTCACGAGGAAAGCTAAAAAACGGGGCTCTAAGTGGCTTTAGTCCTTTCTACTGGAATCAAAGTTTTTTGGTTAAAAAAAAAGGTATGTATATTTTTATGTTTAATTTCAAGACTCAAGTGGGCACATTCTCTTTTATTGTTTTTGGGCCATGCTCACTTGTGTTGGGCATCTTTTTGGATGAGGCCCAATTTAATTTTGCCCAAACAGTTTCATGTGATGACGATATGCATTGGACTTGACTAACAATACGATGACGGTTGCACTTGCGTCAATGTTTGATCACTCTCATGTTTCTCTCTTCTTTAATTTGCAACATTTGTCCTCAAATCAAATCAAATCAAACCACCGGCCCAGTTTGAAAATCCCATCATGATCAAATATTAGGATGTCGACTAATTTAGCATGCATCCAATTTTCATGATTCTATTTCCACGAATTGACGTTTATTAATTAATAATTAAAATATATAAAACTCTCATCAATTATGAAATAGTGGTATATAAATCACATCTTTAAAATTAATTTTCCTAACTTATTATTTTTTCCATTTGAACTACTTTTTCCATGAACTTGTCAACTACTTTTTTTTTTTTATCTTATTAACAAAAATTTGATGTCATATTGAGAAAAGACACACGACAGCTTACATAATATCTGATGTAAATTAATAATAACAAAAAATATTAATAAATTTTTTATAAAACTACTATTACTTTAAACTGAATGTCACATAAATTGCTCCGTATTTTTTCTTAATATGACATGATATTTTTATTAATAAAATAATTAAAAAAATAATAGTAAGGTTTTAGGGGAGTCTATGGTAAGAAAATAAAAAGTTATGGAAGTCAATTTTAAAATTTTAAATTTAAGAAAATTTTTGTATATTTTAACCTTAATTAATTGCATGCAAATCCATACCAACCTTTGATTTCCCCTTTCTTTCTGACACAAAATAAAAATTTCCACTTTAAATGTCCTTATTAATCTTCATTATATATATATATATACATATCCTTTTCAATTCAATCAAAGGTATTCTACGTTGATAAAAAAAATAAAGATATTTTATTTATAATAATTGAAAATATTATTATTCTTAATAAAAATTATAAAATTTGAAGGAATCTTCATTATTTACCAGCCACGAACAATATGGCTCGTTTCATACTCCTTTGTATATTTTTTATTCTCTCAGTGTTTTTTTACACATTTCAACTGAATTTCAAGGTTGAAACCACAATACCAATTACATTCCTTAAAAAGCTACAAGGTATTATCTATCACGCATACACATATATAGCTTCGGGAAAAAAACATGTATTCTTGCCACAAATTTTCAGAAAAAAATGAGCCCCTTTTGGTTTCAATTTTTAAAAATTATTTTCCATTTTTTTAAAAAATTGTTTTGGTAAGTGTATTGAATTGAAACATTTTCATGACTATTCTAATTGTCTGTCTTTAGAAACAAAAAAAAAACAAAAAAAGAAACAACTTAGATCTATTTTCATTTTCTTTTATTATTTTTAAAGCACAAAAGATTTGACTATTATCAATTATCTTCAATTATATATGGTCAACCATTATCATAGGCTATCATCATTCAACCATTTTTTAAAACTTTAAAAATAGTTTAAAAATAGATTTTCATCTTGTTTTGTTTGAAAAACAATTTTTAGAATTTCGTTTACAAAATAATTTTTTAAAATAAAAAATATATAGAACAAAACCAAATTAAGCAGCCTCTATATATCTATATATAAATGGGAATTGAATGTCCACTTTTAGTTATGATTATATTTTCCAGCACACTGCTGCTCAATGGGATTGAAGTCAGTAGTTGCATATGGCATCCAAGTGAAGTAAAGTAATCAGATCAATCACAAAAACTGAATTTTCAACATGTGTGTGTGAACAGAATAATTAAATAATCGATTATACCCTTCTTCTTATATTCAACGACTTTGAATAAAATAACCAAAACCTGTTTGACTCTCTTACCCAGTTGTATCATTGTATTAATTGTATTTGAAGACTTAATAAACACATGTCTTACATGAGTATTAATACATAATCAGACAAAAGAGATCATAAGAACACTATATATATATATATATATATATATATTCAAAGTACATATTTGGTCAAATTTTTGGATGGATCGAGTTCTTGCAAGAGACAATCTACACCTACAGGTGCCATACTTACAGGGTAAGGTAGCAACTGTGAAGTTTGAAACAGATTTCTTTTATGGTGGCTATAATTATATATATTTAATTTGTACGATGGCTTTAATATATACACAAATACATACATATGCATATATGTATGTATAAAGTATCAACGACTATAACCTTTGTTTAGATAAGGAAAAAATATAGAATGGAAGGAAAAATAGGAGAGAAAACTCTTAAAAATAGTGTAAAAAAACTATTTTTAAAAATGTCTTCTTCTAATTTTTTGGTAAAATGAAAATTTCTACTTCTACCTTTCTCTTCATCCTATTTTCTTTTCATTTTTCTCCTATCCAAAACAAACATATAAAGCTCCTTTCCAGTCAATTAATTGCATAGACTTGGTCTAACATTCTTGCCTCTTTGGAGTTCGGATCTGAACTAATTCTTTTAGGCGGTGTTATATATTACAGAGATTAATTAACTGTCCCAAAATCAAATTAAAATTATTCTTCAGTTTAACACGATAAACAATAGTTATAATGAAGGGTAGTATTTATTCTCCATAACAAAAAATTAAGGCAGGTTGATTCATCTTGATTCTAAATTTCTATATTTATAAATGAAAATGTATAGTTGGCACTTAGAGTGAAATCAAGTGATAACAATGAGGCACAGTATGTGCATACGCGGTGACCATAATTTAAATTTTTTTATTTAATAAAAATAATCTACTGATATGGTAAATGTTTTGGCCTGACATAATTAAAGTTAATAACATATTTATTGAAGTTTAATAATATTGACCCAATTACATTTTTTAAAAACAAAGCTCATCGAAATAACAAAATTTAATAGTATAATAATTAAAATATAAGCTGAGCTAAATTTTAAGTATTACGAGAATAAAACTCCGCAAGCACTGTTTAGTATATAATTTTGAAACATATCAAGACTACTTCTATTTCTCTCCTAAAATATTATTTATCTATGATATTTTATTCTTTTTTTCTGAATTATGATATTTTAATCATTGTTAATGCATTAAGATATCGTGAAGAGTTTCTTTTATGAAAATTGCATTTATAGAATGTCAAGAAATAGGCTTTGTTGGAATTTTGATTCTGTAGGATTCTTTATTATGAATTAATAAGTTTGTGTAAAACTTTAAAGGAAAAACCAGAGGGAGCAACGAGAAATAAATAGAGTCAATCCCTTAGGCAGTTTTGTAATTTTGTGTTTCCTTGTCTGTTCAAATTTAGAAAAATAGATACTCTTACGCATTATATTAACAACTGTATTATAGACCAAATAATGTTATATAAAATTAAAATTAGTGATTTTGCTGGAACACGAGTTTTATAAAACTTAAAGAATTTGTGAATGTCGTGATCAATCAAATATAAAATATACTCCTACTTTGAACATAAAATAGTTTATAAGCATTAAGCAACGTGTTTTCCAGCATAAAATATTTGTAGCTAGCAGAAAGACGCGTAGGTTATAATTGCATGTTTAGCTTGTAACCAAAGCCAAGCACGATGTAAGTCATGAAAAAATTATTTATTTCGAACTTATGTAAATGCATGAAATCCCCAACTTTGATCGTGTTAGAATGATTGGCACCTAATAAAGATGAATTGGGTGTCTTTGAAAATTTTAAAACGCATTTTCTCTGGATAATATCCAATAACACAGTGAAATTACATTGAAAACAAAAGCATGCTATGAAATATGAGATTTACAAATACATGCAACAAGTGAAAATAAGATAGCACAAGAAATTTATCGTAGTTATTCGACCAACCACTTGGCCTACACACACACATCCATACTCCAAGTAAATTAATTTCTTGATATTTTCAATTAACTTCTGCAAGTTTTCAAATTAAACAAGCTAGTACTTGTTACTACAGCGACAATAATTACTTAGTCTTGATATTCCTTTTTCAAAACCCTAACAAGTTGTATTCACTTCAAACTTACTCAATGATATTTCACCTCGATCGTATTCCTCTTGATAATGGAAGTAATAAAAGCTTAAGCCTCTTTCAAAGAGCATATATAGACGCAAGCTCAAAACAAAGCTAGTAAGATGAGAGCTTTGAAAAAAAAAAAGTGTGTCAACGCGCAAAAGATTATTTTTAGCATTTCAGTACTTATGAATCTCACCAATTATTACCAATGAGTTGGTATTTATGGATTCAGTGAAGATATGTGTTATATATAAATATTTTAGCCATTGGACATATTGCATGGAGTACTTAATTAATGGAGAAGGGAAAGAAAGGAAAAGGGGAAAATAAGGTGGAATGGTGAACCATATTTATAAGGAAAATGGATAATTTAATTCATGAGATTGAGATCATGATTTATAAATTTTTAAAAGATGTAATGATTCTCACTTTGGTAATATATATATATATATATATATATTAATGAGTTTTTATTATACTTATTATGAAAAAAAATGTGATTTAATTCATTTTTTTTATTTTTTCAATCTATTTCATTCTATTCCGTTCTATAACTAAACAGAACCTAAAAGAAGCATATTTTGGCTGCAAACATACAAATGACAGCTAGCACTAAAATAAATAATGACTAAGCAAACTTGTCCCAAATTCAACTACTAAAACTTGGATTAAGAAAATCAATGTCTATGCTTGGAAGAAATTAGCTCAATTAATAATATAACATCAAAGTCTAAACTTCAAAGAAATAGTATAGCTCATTTGATTTCTTTGTTAAAAAGTAAACAACGTTTAGTCTAAAGGTGAGTTATGGAGGAAAATGAAAGGACAAGTTGTATATTTTGCCGATGCTGTTGATGATTGGGTTGATGCATAAATATATTATAAGTGAAAGTTTAAAAATGAAAAAAAAATTCCATGAGGATTATTTGTCCCATCATAAATAAATACAGCCAAACCAATCCTCTACTCAAGTTGGCCTCCCATAGATATATTCTTATCTTCATTTGTTTTATATATAGAAGAAATATAGACTTCAACTAAAACGGAGCTTAGAGTTACATTTATATATTTGAAAATATTCGTTTTTCAACTCCCTCAAGTATACAAGAGTTGACGAAACCTCACCAGAAAAATGAAAAGAACGTAAGTAGTATCTATAATGCAGATCGTTTGACTACGCCTTTTGAATAACAAAGGCGTGCATGAACATGTGCAGAATATAGTAGAAAAAATATCAATACGGCTGTGAATAATATGGTTACACGATAATATCGAATAACTTGTTGGGGAATTATCTTTCAAATGAATGCAACTTTTGATTTAATAAATTAGAAAAATATAATTATTGGCTCTCATAGTTTTAACATGTTTTGATATTGGTCCTTATACTTTTTTCATTATTTCAAATCCCTCTAATTTCTAATCTGCAATCTTAATCTCTCTATTTTAAAATATGTCTAAAAAAACAATGGTGTGATGTGACACCAATAATATTAAATATGCTAACATATTACTAACAGTGTTAATGAGGATGCTCAAGTCTTAAAAACTTGAAGACAATGAAGATTATGCCCAATAGAATGAAAAAAACTAGAGCTTGGTCAAACCCAACAAAATCATCCGCTTCGGCTTGCCATCTCATCAGCATCCTCATAAACACTATTAGTGACAGGTTAGCACATTTAACACCATTAGTGTCAAATCATGATCCCTTTTGTTCATATTTACAAATAGAGGGACTAAGGTCACAGACAGAAAAAAACTAAAGGATCTAAAACAACAACAAAAAAAGTACAAAAATCTATACTAAAATATCAAGTTATCGATGTATCCTTTAAATTTGATCACATGGCAGTGTATGTTATGAAAATTAAGCAATTGTTGGCCCAAAAAAAAAAAAAGCAAGCAATTCATTCCGATCGAGTCTACGTGAAATTTTCCCCCCCAATAATCGACCTCTAGCTAGACCATCCCATTAATTTAAAATCATATCTATTTTTTTTTATAACTGATTTGGTGTATAATACTATCAACTTATTTTAATTAATTTTTAAATTCTATGAATTGGTTAACAGCATTTTATAAATATGACTAAAAGAGTATAATGACTGATTCCATTAAAAATGATGATTTTGAAAAAAGAGAACTTTTGGTCCTCAAAATGTCACCTTTGTGATTTAGTTAACGTTCTTGCTTTTTAACGGCCAGGTATTAATTGCCTCTCTAAAGTTTCAAAACTTCAAATAAATGGTTTTTGTACTTTGAATACTGTGTAGACATAATAAACCTTCACCCAAGATGTCGTTGTTGATGCTAATGTTGGGATCTGATTTATTTGAAATTTATTTATTTATTTTTGCTAGAAACATGAAATATCATTGAAAACTGAAGGGATTACAAAGACAAATAAAGTATAATCAACAAAATAAAATAAGAAAAACAACACAACAAAAAAAAATCTAAATCTAATACAAAACGACATAAAGAAAGAAAAAATGACACTACCAAGACCATCACAAGCCTTAAACAGAATTAGAAAGCAAGAAATGCTGACACTGTTATGAAAACTTCAAAATACTAGAAATCATATGAAAAAATAGGGACAGGGGTTCATAGAACCATCTTAAAGGTCTCACCCTTATATAAACAATAATTGCGATCCAAATAACAATTTTATCATCTCCACGCATTAGATTTCATGTAAAGAGAACCAAAACCATCATCAACAATAGCAAACTGGCTACTAACATCATGAAAAAGCAACACCATCTCTACTGCAAACCACTACCTATCAAACTCAGAAGCCTAAGTTGAGATCCTCAACAACAAACCGAAATCATTAAGACCCATATTAAAAAAAACCTCATACTTTTTTGCCTGCAAGAAGAAGTCTCAAAGCCCATGATTAAACATCATGCAAATGATCAATCCTTTAGATAAACAACTCTACCTTGCTGATGCCAAATGAACCACCATTTCCTTTTCAACAACTCAGATAGAAAGAAGAAACAATACACCCCCAACACAAAGAGATCGAAAACCAACTAAACACTCACTTACGCCAAAACCACTCTCTTGGCAAAAGCCAGCAAGAGAGACATTGGAGAACAAATGTCATAGAAAAGAACTCTAACTGACAAAGAGGGAAAAGCTTCCAAAAGGAAACCCTTGGAGAGGAAAGAAAGTAATATATTGAAATTTATTTGAATTTATATAAGGACCATTTATATGATATTTAATTTGAAATCATGAGGACTATATTAATATTAATAAAAGCATAAGTACTGAGTTGTAAATTAGGTGAAATGTTGAAGACTTGCATGGCATCTGGATTCATTAAGGGGAACCGGATCCTCTTGGAATCCAATTTCTCATCATCTCCCTATGACAAAATCGTCCATGTCCATGTGATCAAGTTGTCCACATTACACTCATCACATGGATATTAAAATGATTTAATATCACACAAGGATTTCTAACAAGTAACAACAAAAAATTAACAAGTAAAGTTTAATTTTTAATAAGTATTCAATCCGTCGAGGTCCTTATCTGATCATATTAAATCATTTTAAAGGTACCTCATTAATATTCTCTCTTTTAAAAATGCATTTGAGCAGTTTGTTTTGAATGATTATATATAGGGGTGGAAACAGGTTAGGTTAGGTTAGACTTTGGCTAAATTAAATAGGCAGCCTAGTCTATTTATATGAATAAGTCTAATTATAAATTTAAGCTTAGCTTTCTTGTTAAATAGTCCTGGCCAAAAATTAAATGGGCAAGCTGTAGGCCTCTACAAGCCTACTTACTTATTTTAAATTTTAATTTTTTAACAAAATTAAATTTAATAAATTATTTATAATATATTATATATAAATTTACTTATATTTATATAAGGGAAGAGATAATATCAACTTATATAAATATAATATAATATAAAGTTATAAAAAAGTAAGCCTGATGAGCCTATAGACCAGGCTTTGAGTAAATAGACATAGCTTATTTATTTAAATAGACTAAGCTATGAGCCTATGTCTAGCCTTTTTATTAAATAGATTAGACCAGACCAAATTGTAAACATGTGTGACCTCTATAGTTAAAATAATAATGATGAACTAGTTCTCTAGCTAGTTCAATTAAGAGTTTTGGACAAATTAATTGGGTTAGATTTTACATTTTTTTTTCTTTCTTATTGAGCTTGAAACAAAATCATTTTGAGTTAAAACAACCACAATAATGTTTGTCACAAACTGTGGGCATTTTGATCATTTGGACGTTCAAGATTTTATTATTGAGAAACACTAAGAAAATGGGATTTTGAGAAGATCTAGTTCCCATTAAATAAAGAATTTAAGTAAAGAATTCTTGTAGAGGTTTAATTTTAAAATTAGGACCACCAAAAATCTAAAAATATACCAAAAGACTAGGTGATTGAATTAAAATTATTTTTTGATATGGAAAATGACCCTAATGTCCTACATTTTTTAACAAGTTAAATTAGGGTTTTGATAAGTATGTTTCATAATCTAATAAGTTTGTATAATTTTTGATAGAATCTCCTTTAAAAGTGAAGCTTTCCAAAAAATATTTCATTCCAAAATTTCAACAACAACAATTCATATCAATCAAAGTTCCTAATTCAAAATTTTGGAAATCTCCTTTATAAATATGATATCCTTAGAATTTTAAACTTGAGAAATTAAATTTTCTATCAATCATGGTGGTCCAATTTAAGATTCTAACATGTAAAACATGCTAAAAACTAAAAATTATAACATAAATTCATAAGGTCAGCCACATTTCCAATGAATTTAATCAATTAATTGATTCATAAAAAAAAATTGCCACCGCATTTACTTTCAACGGTGTTTGTCTATTAACCGATGTTGAAACTCTATAGTAAAATGACAAGTTAAGTTAGGGTTTTAACAAATTTACTTATCATATTATCTACATAAAAGCTTACATGGCATTTCATGTGAGCAAATAATAAGTGTATAAAAAGTATATTATTTTTAATATTTACATTTGCATTAGTTTTAACCATATTTTGTTGTTAACCATGGTACATAGTTTTCTATTAAAGGATAAAATTTTATTTATATAATTCTTATTAATGATAGCTTTTAAATATTTGTCTTTTTATTTGTTTAATATAAAATACTGTTTTGATTGATAAAAAATAATAATATTATAGTTTAATTTTCTTTTAAATTATGTTAACAATGAATAACAAGAACAAAGTCCCTCAATAAAATATGCAAACATTATCATGTGTGCTAAAAGTTAAAAATTACAGTTATGCCCCTCCTTAAATTGTGTTAAAAATTAATAAAAATATTTTTTTCATATTATGTGCAATGTGTATTTTATTAATCTGACATGACAAACTCTATTAATAACATAACAAAGTAAACTAATATGAGAGGTCTTCAAAAAAAATACTAAATATTAAGGAGTTAATTTAAAATGTTTAAATTAAAAGTGAGAGATCATATATAACAGCCTCAAAATTTAAAAATTTTTATGCATTTTAGCTTTTTTTTTATTGAAACATATTTTCAATTAGTCTCTAAGCTTGATAGTGAATTTTTAGATAGACCTTATGCTGATTTAGAATAAAAACTCCTACATTACACCCCCCAAAAAAAATGTCACATTTGCTTACTAGAATGGAATGGAAGATTGAAAAAATTAAGATGAAAATGAATTAAATTACCTTTCCTTTTATGGTAAGCATGATAAAGTTTATTAATATATACTACAAATGTGTATTTTTAGATAGACCTTGTGCTGATTTAAAATTAAAACTCCTACATTTCACCCCAAAAAAATGTCACTTTTGCTTATTAGAATGGATTGAAAAAATTAAGATGAAAATGAATTAAATCATCTTTCCTCTTATGATAAGCATGATAAAATTTATTAATATATACTACAAATGTGATAATCATTACACCCTTCAAAAATTTTATGAATCATGATTCTCAAGTTCATGAACTAAATTACACCTCCTCCTTATGAATGTGCTCACATATCTTCTTTGATTATCTTATTTTTACTTTTTATTTTTTCAATCCATTCAACTTCATTTTATTCTAGTGAGTAAACATGACTAAAAAATTAAACCCCTACAAGAATTATCCCTTTATTAAATTGAAACTTTGAGCCATGAAATATTAATTTACATAAATTAAATAGGAGTATCATAAATACTAGGTAGTCGCGCCAGTTGTCTAGCATGCTATAGTAGAAGAATTTTTTTTTTTTGGTGAAATATAGAAATAGAATTTGGCGGAACGTTTGGACAACAACCATTAAATTGTTTTGGCCAAAAAAATATAAGGACCATTAAAATTGGTCCAAAGGTGAAACGCACGCTATTGCAATTTTAAGATGGTTAACAATAAGATCGGTGGAACAAATAAAAATGAGACAGTATATACGTATTAAATTGTGAGTGATTAATGGTAAATATATAGAGTACATATTTGGAGGTAAGAACGAAATTAACCAGAGAGCTCATAACATGAGATCTAGGTTCTTGAGCTGTCTAACTTTCAAAATCAGTATGTGTTTAAACTAAATATGAAATATCATTCCAATAGGTCACAAGACTAGTTGGGTTAAGTAATCGAAGCGTCAAGCTTAATATAAACAAAAGGAGTTGGCCCTGAAGCTCAATAAAGTCCACAACAAATAAATATGTTGAAATCCCTTCAACTGCAAATATTAGACCATTGGCACAAAGATACAATCCTAAGTGATGCTGAAATCTACGCCCAAGGAGTTCGATGAAACAGGCTAGCTATCAAAATAGAGAAACCATGCCATAAGTTTCGTGAGATTTCTGATTTTTCGACAGAACGTGTTAAATCCCAAGAAAAAGGCTTCCGCTATTTGACACTATAAATAAAAAGAGGAAAAAATAGAGAAGGCCAATCAACACTCGATCAAGACTCGTACATTTTAATTCATTAGCCCTTTTTCAGTTTTTAAATTTTAGTCTGTAATCTTTTACATTTCAAAAAAATCATACACTTGTTTTACCAAAGTTTTGTATCTTTTTATATTCGAGCGAATTGTGGTAAGAGACCTCGGGACTTTTTTCATTATATATTAAGACTCAGCGTCTCTGTCACGTCTGGTATTTATTGTTCAATTACAAACAGTATGATAATTAATTAATTAATGAATAAATTAAGACGGTGGGATCTGATTTGATCATTAATTAGGTTCCTCATCATGCATTGACTAGTGGTTAAAGTAGTGTGACGCCTACTCAAAAATTATGATAAACGAATCACGTGCCAAACAGTAACCCCAAGATAGGCAGACACACATGGGCATGAAAGGATCCTCTGTTGCTCACTTGCTAAGCTTCAGTAATATTGGTATAACCAAATTCTAATTAAAAGGTGAAACAAAATAAAACTGATGCGTGGTACGTACTTTAAAATGCGTATACAGTAAATAGAAATAAAAATTACTTATTTTTATAATTTTAAACCGACTGTGATTAGGGCCATGTATTGTGCCATTTGTTTTTCTTTTGGCAACTTTTTTTCAAAAAAAAAATTACTTCTTTTCATTTGTAATCATAACTTGAGGAGGTTAATTTGGTTGCAATTTATAAGCGAGATTGAATCAGTGACCTCGAACTTACTACAAAACTTATATATCACTAGGATATAAAGTCATTAGCTTTTGACAACTCCTTGACAAAGTCGTGAACCCTTCTTCGTTGGCTTTTCAATTCGATTATTTTTAAGATTTAATATTATTGGATTAAATTTAAATATTGTCATATTTAATCAAAGACAGCTAGCTTTTTTAAAAGCATTATATATATATATATATATATATTTAAAAGCATTATATATATATATATATATGAACTCAAACAAGAGAGTTAAAATTTTGCATTTAAATGGTCATTTATTATTCATAGGTTTTTTCAAATTGAAATTTGGAAAATATTTTTCTCAATTAAACTGATGTGAAATTTCTGAAAGATATATAGAATAAGAATTAATTCCTTTTCTAAAAATTAAATTCTCCAAAATGATATTAATTATGTAAAAATAATTAATTTTCAATGATATTGAATTTAAATTTTAAAATACTCAGTTTAAATTCAAAACTAATCAGACCATACACAGCTAAATTCAGTAATATCAATATGATCATACAGATATAGAATATCGATCATGGGAGGTTGAAGCTATGCTATATTTCTTTTAATTAAATAATCAATGGGGTTGGTTTTAGTGAGAGGAGTTATAATGCCTCACAGTTATGAGATATCAAGATTCTAATGCCTACATTTAGTACTTGACCATACCTTAAATATAATTGTATTTGGTGGGAGAAGACCTATGAATAATAAGAAAAATATATACTTATAAGCCACCAATAGGTGATAGTCTTAGTCGAAGAGGCTATGGTCGCTCGGGAATTTTGAGTTCAAATATGTTTGAATGCAAAAAAATATTTTTGAAAGACTTACCTCCAGTTGAGCTAGACAACATTAGAATCTCAAAGTCAAATAGTCATAAAAAAAAGGAAAGTCACAATTAAGGACTTTTGAGACAATTAATTACATTGAAGGATTGAATGATTATAATATCTCTACAAGACTAAAGTGCCTACATTTGTTGTAAAAATATAAAAAAAAACCCTTTATGTGTATATTATATATTCTTAAAAAATATTATCTTTGATCTCTATAGTTTCATACTTTCGTTAGATTTTGCTTTTAGTTTTTATAATTTTTTCAGTGTTTTAAGTTCATATAGGGACTAAAACTATTGAAAAAAATGAAAACCATAGAAATCTAAAAATAAATGTCATCCAATCTTTTTAAAAATATTGGGATTGAAAATACTGGAAACAAAATACAAGACTAAAAATAAAACTTGATGAAATTATAAGGATCAAAGATTATGTTTTCCCTATATTCTTTTAACAACCCTGATTGGAAAAAAAAACAAGTCCCATTTATATTTCAACAACAATTAATTCTCTTATTAATAATTCTAAAAAATTAACTAGGTAACGAAGAGGAGCAAGTATCATAATTTGGTGAACAAATCTCTATTGGAGAAAAAATAAGTCCCATTTTCATTATAACAACTACTAATTCCATTTTAATAACTCCAAAAATTAATTTGATGGTGGAGAGGTACAAGTGTTATGATTCGGTAAATAAGTTTCAATTCAAAAAAAAAATAAGTCTCATTTTCATACTAACAAAAATCATTTCCTTTATTAACAATTATAAAATATTAATTTGGTAGAGAAATTGTTATAATATGGTGAATAAGTTTTTATTAAAAAAATTGATATGAAGGGTTAGTATATGTTAGTCATTTACTAATAAGTATCCGTTTGATTTTGATAATAACCTATTCGTGATTGACAATAACACATTAGGGCTTTTAACAAGTAAAATGAGTGAAGTTTTGAAACTCTCAATTTGTAATTGTCTATGTCAGATTAACAAGTGACATTTGTAAAATAACAACAACTTATTTGAAATTAATAAGAATCTATTATGGTTTTAACAAGTTAGAAAAAATAATAAAATGGTTTAGTTGTACGTGCTAGTCATTCATTGACAAGCCTCCATTTGGTTTTGATAACAATCTATTCGTGATTGATAATAATATATTGAGATGTTTAACAAGTAAAATAGTGAAGTTTTGAAACCCCCAATTTATAATTGTCCATGTTAGATTAACAAGTGACATTTGTAAAATAATAAGTTTCATTTAAAAATTAACAACACATATCAGGCTATTACATGAAATAATTTTGTACTTGGTTTACTACTTATAATTTTTTTTTACCATATATGTATAAAAGGGTTTAGTGGCCTAGTGGTCAGCAAGCTTTTTAGATGGTCAAAGGTCATGAGATCAAACTCATCCTTAACCATCTAGAAACCTTAGTTCTCAAATAAAATGTATCAGAGCTCTCACAATCTCGTTGCCCGCTATGGTCCGACAGTCGATATTGGCGATGGTGGGGGTTTCTTTTTTTTTTTTTCTTTTTTTAACTATGGAGGGCATTTCAATCTTTTTGCTTATGGAATTAATATGTCAAAAGGACTAGAGGCTTGCAGTGCTATTATCAAGTCATTTGGTTCTTATCAAATATAAATATTGTATAGTGGTCCTTGGATGTTATTTTTTCAAATACTTTTATATAGGTGTTTTTTGGGAGAAAATCACATACTCCCTCCGTTGAAAAATGTAAGGCATTTTTTATAAATTGATCATATTAAAAATATAAAATATTTTTAATTTTTTGAAATATAATCACTACTTTTTTTTCAAAAGTACCCCTATTAATAATAACTTTATATTTATTGTGAGGTGTTTAATAGGGATACATATAAAAAAATAGAGTTAGTAGAAAAGTAAATAACTACTTTATTAAGAAGAGGTGAGATTTAATTAAAAAATTTTATATTTTTTAACGGAGAGAGTACTACTTTATGTAGGTCTAAAGTCAAAAGACGTAGATTGTAGGGTCTTGATATCTACGCCTTGTACCCATAATCAACGAGTTGGTTACTTGATTATCATGTCTCATTGTCTTCTATCATAAGCAGCGTAAGTTTTTTTTTTTTTTTTAATTCATCCCAAAAGACATTCAATTATTGGCCAATAAGGAGATCCATAAATAAAACCCCCAATAGGAAGATAGTCCGAGCAACTTCTTTCTCTTTTTTTAATTAAAAAAACTAAGTAATCATAAATAATAATACTCCTTCCATTCTAAATTATAAAGCATTTTTAAAAAAAAATTCATTCCAAAATATAAAATAATTTGAGTAGATTAAGGTTTCATTAAATATATTAATTTTAATATTACCTTTCTCTCTTAATAATTAATTTTCATTCCTTTTCTTTTCAATATATTAAATTATGGATACTTTAAAAATTTATATTTTTATTTTGAAAGAATAAAATTATTAAGTATATTTAATAAAATTTATTGATATATAAAATTTTATTTAAAAATATTTTTTAATTTGATACGGAAGGAGTATTTAACAACAGAATCATCTGACGAAGAAATGTGAACGGGGCTCTGCACGTTAGCCGTACGAGAATATAAACTACACGATGATATTTAAGTTGCATTTGTAAATATCTAGTGATGTACGTGTGCCATTTTTACTCTCTACTATCAAGTCAACCGTATTAGGCATGGCCTTTAAGTGATGAGGAAAATAATGTTCTGCAACAAGATTTGACTTTGCTATCAAGATCAAATTCAACATGCAGACACGCTTAAGCTATGGTCAAACATTGGTTAGTCATAATAATATTAAATAAAAGACGAATGAATTCAGCGTTGGGATGAGTAGGTAGCACCTTAAGGGACTCAAAATCAGAGTTGAATTGGGATACTACATCGATTATTACATACTCCCTTTTTTTAAAGTATAAGATTTTTTAAATAAAATTTTACATATCAATAAATCTTATTAAATATACTTAACAGTTTTATCTTTTTAAAATAAAAATATAAATTTTTAAAAATATTTATCATTTAATATATTAAAAAGAGAAGAGACGATACTTAATTATAGAAGGAGAAAGGATAATATTAAAATTAATATATTTAATAAAATTTTAATCTACTTAAAGTGTCTTATATTTTGAATAATTTTTTTTTAAAGT
This sequence comes from Prosopis cineraria, assembly GCF_029017545.1. NCBI lineage: Eukaryota > Viridiplantae > Streptophyta > Magnoliopsida > Fabales > Fabaceae > Prosopis > Prosopis cineraria. The sequence goes on along the minus strand of NW_026555343.1, from coordinate 42,218,396 downwards.
GTTTTATAATTTAGAACGATGGGGGTGTATTTATTATCTATGAAATACCTTATTTCTTTTTATATCTTTAAACAATTCATTGCCTCAGGTCAAAGGAAAAAAAAAAAGAAAAGAAAAACCAATTCATTGCCTCTTAACTCCGTCCAGAGCATGTTGGGGAAAAAAAAACAATTCATTACCTCTTAACTCCGTTCAGAGCATGGACAGAAAAAAAAAAAAAAAAAACTCCGTTCAGAGGGCTTCAATAACAAAAAACTGCACAAGATAAAAACTCCCCACCCCACAAAAAAAAAACAATTTACTCAACTAATTTCGTGTATACTTAAAAAGGAATAAAAAATAAAAACATGTAAAAAAATGAAAAATAAACTTTATACAATTTTATATATTATTTTATATTTGGTATTATCATGTTAATTTCAGCATTGTTAACCACCCCCCCCCCCGGTTTGTTTTGTATTTAGACAAACTTAAACTCAAGATCATGTGTTTTAAAGGCTTGTTTGTTTAAGAATAAAAATTAAGTGATTTTTATATAATTTAAAAATTTTATAAAAAAATGGGCTTGTTTTAACTTATGTCATGAAAAAAATCACTTAATCTTAAAAAAAAACTATTTGTAGGATTTTCTAAGTGATTTTTTTCACGAGGAAGGCTAAAAAACGGGGCTCTAAGTGGCAATTGTCCTTTTTACTGGAATCAAAGTTTGTTGGTTAAAAAAAAAAAAAAAAGTAGATATACTTTTATGTCTAATTTCAAGACACAAGCGGGCACATTCTCTTCTATTGTTAGAGGCATTTTTGGGCCATCCTCATTGTGACTTGGGCCTCTTTTTAGATGAGCCCAATTCAAGTTTGCCCACGCAATTTTATGGATGACGAAAGGCATTGGACTTGACTACGACAGGGATGACAGTTGCACTTGCGTCAATGTTTGATCACTCTCATGTTTCTCTCTTCTTTAATTTGCAACATTTGTCCTCAATCAAGCCACCGAGTTTGCTTGAAGATCTCGCCATGATCAATATTAGGAGGTCGACTAATTTAGCATGCATCCAATTTTCATGATTCTATTTCCACGAATTGACGTTTATTAATTAATAATTAAAATATATAAATTCTCATAAATTTTGAAATAGTTGCATAAAAATTCCATCATTAAAATTAATTTTCCTAACATATTATTTTTTCCACGAACTTCTCTACTGTAATTTTTTTGTTATCTTATTAACAAAAATTTTGATGTCATATTGAGAAAAGACACATGGCAATTTATGTAGTATCTTATGTAAACTAATAATAACAAAAAAAATCAATAAAATTTTAATAAAACTATTATTAGTTTAAATTGAATGTCACATAAGCTGTAAGTATTTTTTTTTTCTTAATATGACATGACATTTTCTATTAATGAGATAATTAAGAAATAACAGTAGGGATTTAGGGGAGTCTGTGGTAAGAAAATAAAAGATTATGGAGTTGATTTTAAACTTTTAAATATAAGAGAAGTTCTGTCCAACTGTTTCAAAATTTAAGAGAAATTTTGTATATTTTAACCTTAATTAATTGCATGCAGATCCATGCCTAACCTCTGATTTCCCCTTTCAGAATGTCCTAATTATTCTCCACTATATATATATATATATATATCCTTTTCAATTCAATCAAAGATATTCTATGTTGATAAAAAAATAAAGATATTTTATTTATAATAATTGAAAATATTAATATTCTTAATAAAAATTATAAAATTTGAAGGAATCTACATTATTTACCAGCCACGACCAATATGGCTCGTTTCATACTCCTTTTTATGTTTTTTATTCTCTCAGTGTTTTTTCACACATTTCAACTGAATTTCAATGTTAAAATCACAATAGCAATTACATTCCTTAAAAACCTACAAGGCATTATCTTTTTCGGTAAAAAGCTACAAGGTATTATCTAACACGCATACACATATATAGCTTGGGGAAAAAAACATATATTCCTGCCAGAAATTTTCAGAAAAAAATGAGCCCCTTTTGGTTTCTATTTTTAAAAATTATTTTCCATTTTTTAAAACAAAAAAAAAATTTTGGTAAGTGTATTGAATCGAAACATATTCATAACTATTCTATTTTTTTTAGAAACAAAAAAAAAAACAGAAACAGCTTAGAGCTATTTTCATTTTCTTTTATTATTTTTAAAGCACATAATATTTAACTATTATAAATTGTCTTTAATTATATATCGTCAACCATTATCATAGGCTATCATCATTCAACCATTTTTTTTAAACTTTAAAATTTTTCTCACGCTAATATAATTAAATAGATTTTCATTTTGTTTTGTTTTGAAAAACAATTTTTAAAATTTGGTTTACAAAATAATCTTAAAAATAGAAAATAGAACAAAACCAAATTAAATAACCTCTATATAGCTATATATGTAAATGGGAATTGAATGTCCACTTTTAGTTATGACTATATTTTCCGGCACACTCTGCTCAATGGGATTGAAGTCAATAGTTGCATATGGCATTCAAGTGAAGTAAAGCAATCAATCACAAAAACTGAATTTCCAACATTTGTGTGTGTGAACAGAATAATTAAATAATCGATTATATCCTTCTTCTTATATTCAACGACTTTGAATAAAATAACCAAAGCCCGTTTGACTCACTTACCCAGTTTGTATCATTGTATTAATTGTATTTGAACACTTAGTAAACACATATCTTGCACCAGTATTAATACAGAATCAAACAAAAGAAATATATACTAATATGATCATAAGAACACTATATATATATATATATATATATATTCAAAGTACATAATTGGTCAAAATTTTCGGATGGATCGAGTTCTTGCAAGAGACATCTACACTTGCAGGTGCCATACTTACAGGTAGTATTCGAAGTTTGAAACAGATTTATTTTATGGTGGATAATTATATATATTTAATTTGTAAGATGGCCTCAATATATACACAAACACATACATATGCATACATATATGTATGTATGTATAAAGTATTAACGACTATAACCTTTGTTTGGATAGGAAAAAATATAGAATGGTAGGAAAATAGGAGAGAAAACTCTTAAAAATAGTGTAAAAAAAACTATTTTTAAAAATTTCTCCTCCTTTTTTTTTTTGGTAAAATGAAAATTTTGTCCTTCTAGCTATCTCTTTATCCTATTTTCTTCTCATTTTTCTCCTATCCAAACCAAACATATAAACATCCCTTCCAGTTAATTAATTGTATAGATTTGGTCTGACGTTCTTACCTCTTTGGAGTTCGGATCTGAACTAATTCTTTTAGGCGGTGTTGTAATATTATAGAGATTAATTAATTGTCCCAAAATCAAATTAAAATTTATTCTTCAGTTTAACACGATAAAAAATAATTATAATGAAGAGAAGTATTTATTCTCCATAACAAAAAAATAAGGCAGGTTGATCCATCTTGATTCTAAATTTCTATATTTATAAATGGTAATGTATAGTTGGCATTTATAGTGAATTCAAGCGATAACGATGAGGCAAAGTATGTGTACACGTGGTGACCATAATTTAAAATTTTTTTATTTAATAAAAATCATATATTGATATGGTAAATGTTTTAGCATGACATAATTAAAGTTAATAACATATTTATTGAAGTTCAATAATATTGACCCAATTGTATATTTTTTAACTACAAAGACTCATCGAAATAACAAGATTTAATAGTATAATAATTAAAATATAAGCTGAGCTAAAATTTAAGGATTGCGCGAATAAAACCCCGCAAGCACTGTTAATTCTATAATTTTGAAACATATTAACACTGCTTCTATTTCTCTCATAGAATATTATTTTCTGTGGTATTTTATTCTTTTTTTATGAATTATGATTTTTAATCATTGTTAATGCATTAAGATATCGTTAAAAGTTTCCCTTTTATGAAAATTGCATTTATAGAATGTCAAGAATATATAGGCTTTGTTGGAATTTTGATTCTGTAGGATTCTTTATTATGAATTAATAAGTTTGTGTAAAACTTTAAAGGAAAAAACCAGAGGGAGCAACGAGAAATAAAAAAAGTCAACCCCTAGGCAGCTTTGTAATTTTGTGTTTCCTTGTCTGTTCAAAATTAGAAAAATAGATACTCTTTTGCATTATATTAACAACTATATTATAGACCAAATAATGTCATATAAAATTAAAATTAGTGATTTTGCTGGAACACAAGTTTTATAAAACTTAAAGAATTTGTGAATGTCGTGATCAATCAATATAAAATATACTCCTACTTTGAACATAAAATAGTTTATAGCATTAAGCAACGTGTTTTCCAGCATAAAATATTTGTAGCTAGCAGAAAGACGCGTAGGTTATAATTGCATGTTTAGCTTGTAACCAAAGCCAAGCACGATGTAAGTCATGAAAAAATTATTTATTTTGAACTTATGTAAATGCATGAAATCCCCAACTTCGATCGTGTTAGAATGATTGGCACCTAATAAAGATGAATTGGGCGTCTTTGAAAATTTTAAAACGTATTTTCTCTGGATAATATCCAATAACACAGTGAAATTACTTTGAAAACAAAAGCATGCTATGAAATATGAGATTTACAAATACATGCAACAAATGAAAATAAGATAGCACAAGAAATTTATCCTAGTTATTCGACCAACCACTTGGCCTACACACACACATCCATACTCCAAGTAAATTAATTTCTTGATATTTTCAATTAACTTCTGCAAGTTTTCAAATTGAACAAGCTAGTACTTGTTACTACAGCGACAATAATTACTTAGTCTTGATATTCCTTTTTCAAAACCCTAACAAGTTGTATTCACAAGAAAACTTACTCAATGATATTTCACCTCAATCGTATTCCTCTTGATAATGGAAGTAATAAAAGCTTGAGCCTCTTTCAAAGAGCATATGTAGACGCAAGCTCAAAACAAAGCTAGTAAGATGGGAGCTTTGAAAAACAAGTGTGTCAATGCGCAAAAGATTATTTTTAGCATTTCAGTACTTATGAATCTCACCAATTATTACCAATGAGTTGGTATTTATGGATTGAGTGAAGATATGTGTTATATATAAATATTTTAGCCATTGGACATATTGCATGGAGTACTTAATTAATGGAGAAGGGAAAGAAAGGAAAGGGGGAAAATAAGGTGGAATGGTGAACCATATTCATAAGAAAAATGGATAATTTAATTCATGAGATTGCGATCATGATTTATAAAATTTTAAAAAGATGTAATAATTTTCACTTTGGTAATATATATATATATATATATATATTAATGATTTTTTATTATATTTATTATGGAGAAAAATGTGATCTAATTTATTTTTTTCTTTATTTTTTCAATCTATTTTATTCCATTTCTTTGTATTAACTAAACCGGACCTAAAAAGAAGCATATTTTGGCTGCACACATACAAATGACAGCTAGCACTACAATAAATAATGAGTAAACAAACTTGTCCCAAATTCAACTACTAAAACTTGGATTAAGAAAATCAAAGTCTATGCTTGGAAGAAATTAGCTCAATTAATAATATAACATCAAAGTCTAAACTTAAAAGAAATAGTACAGCTCATTTGATTTCTTTGTTAACAAGTAAACAACGTTTAGCATAAGAGGTGAGTTATGGGGGAAAATGAAAGGACAAGTTGTATATTTTGCTGATGCTGTTGATGATTGGGTTGATGCATAAATGTATTATAAGCGAACGTTTAAAAAATGAAAAAAAAATTCCATGAGGATTATTTGCCCCATCATAAATAAATACAGCCAAAACAATCCTCTACTCAACTTGGCATCCCATAGATATATTCTTATCTTCATTTGTTTTAGATATAGAAGAAATATAGACTTCAAACTAAAACGGAGCTTAGAGTTACATTTATATATTTGAAAATATTCGTTTTTCAACTCCCTCAACTATAAAAGAGTTGACGAAACCTCACCAGAAAAATGAAAAGAACGTAAGTAGTATCTATAATGCAGATCGTTTGACTACGCCTTTTGAATAACAAAGGCGTGCATGAACATGTGCAGAATATAGTAGAAAAAATATCAATACGGATGTGAATAATATGGTTACACGATAATATCGAGTAACTTGTTGGGGGAATTATCTTTCAATGAATGGAACTTTTGATTTAATAAATTAGAAAAATATAATTATTGGTTTTTATAGTTTTAACATCTTTTGGTATTGGTCCTTGTATTTTTTTTATTGTTTTAAATCCCTCTTATTTTTCATCTGCAACTTTAGTCTCTCTATTTTTAAATATGTCTAGAGAAACAATGATATGATGTGACACTAATGATATTAAATATGCTGACATATTACTAATAGTGTTTATGAGGATGCTGAAGTCTTAAAATCTTGAAGAAAATGAAGATTATGCCCAATAGAATGAAAAAAAAAAAAAACTAGAGCTTGGTCAAACCCAACAAAGTCGTCCACTTCAGCTTGCCATCTCATCAGCATCCTCATAAACACTATTAGTGACAGGTTGGCACATTTAAGACGATTAGTATCAAATCATGATCCCTTTTGTTTATCTTTAGAAATAGAGGGATTAAGGTCGTAGACAAAAAAACTAAAGGGATCTAAAATAACAACAAAAAAAGTCCAATAATCTATACGAAAACATATTAAAATTATAAGGATTAGTAGTTATATTTTTACTAATAAATTTGGGGCTTTATTCAACCACAAACTTACAGATGATATCAAGTTATCGATGTATGGTTTTGAATTTTGATTTGATCACATGGCAGTGTATGTTATGAAAAATTAAGCCATCGTTGGCCCAAAGAAAAAAAATAAAATCAAGCAATTCATTCTGATCGAGTCTATGTGAACCCCCCCCCCCCAAAATAATCGACCTATGGCTAGACCATTCCATTAATTTAAAATCATATCTATTTTTTTATAACTGATTTGGTGTATAATACTATCAACTTAATTAATTTTTAAATTCTATGAATTGGTTAACAGCATTTTATAAATATCATTAAAAGAGTATAATGACTGATTCCATTAAAAATGATGATTTTGAAAAAAGAGAACTTTTGGTCCTTAAAATGTCACCTTTGTGATATAGTTAACGTTCTTGCTTTTCAAGGGCCGGGTATTAATTGCATATCTAATGTTTCAAAACTTCAAATAAATGGTTTTTGTACTTTGAATATTGTATAGACATAATAAACCTTCACCCAAGATGTCGTTGTTGATGCTAATCTTGAGATCTGATTTATTTGAAATTTATTTATTTTTTTGCTAGAAACATGAAATATCATTGAAAACTGAAGGGATTACAAAGACAAATAAAGTATAATCAACAAAATAAAAATAAGAAAAACAACACACAAAAAATCTAAATCCAATACAAAACAGCATAAAGAAAGAAAAAACGATACTATCAAGACCATCATAAGCCTTAAAACAGAATTAGAAAGCAAGAAATGCTGACACTGCTCTGAAAACTTTAAAATACTAGAAGCCACATCAATAAATAGGGATGGCATAGAACTATCTTAAAGGTCTCACCCTTATATAAACAATAATTGCTATCCAAATAACAAATTTACCATCTCCACACATTAGATTCCACATAGAGAGATCAAAAACCATCATCAACAATAGCAAATCAGGTACTAACATCACAAAAAAGCACCACCATCTCTGGTGCAAACTACCGTCTATCGAATTGAGAAGCCCAAGCTGAGACCCCCAAAAATAAACCAAAATCATTAAGACCCATATTGGAAAAAAAACCTCAAACTTCTTTGCTTGCATTAAGAAGTTGCAAAACCATGATTAAACGTCATGCAAATCATCAATCCTTTAGATAGACAACCTCTACCTCGTCGATGCCAAATGAATCTCCATTTCCTTCTCAACAACTCAGATCGAAGGAAGAAACAACAAAACCTAGCATAAAGAAATCAAAAACCAACTACACACTCACTGATGCCAAACCCACTCTCTTAGCAAAAGCCAACAAGAGAGACGTTGGAGAACAAATGTCATCGAAAAGAACTCCCACTTATGAAGAGAAAAAAGCTTCTAGAAGGAAGCCGAGAGAAAAGTTTCCAGAAGGAAGCCCTAGGAGAGGAAAGAAAACAATATATTGAAATTTATTTGAATGTATATAAGGACCATTTATTTGATATTTGATTTGAAATCATGAGGACTATATTAATATTAATAAAAACATAAGTACTAAGTTGTAAATTGGGTGAAATGTTGAACACGTGTACAGCATCTAAATTCATTAAGGGGAACCAGATCCTCTTATAATCCAATTTCTCAGCATCTCCCTGTGACAAAATGATCCACGTGACCACGTCCATGTGATCAAGTTGTCCATGATACACACGTCACATGAATATTAAAATGATTTAATATCAGACAAGGATTTCTAACAAGCAACATCTAAAAATTAATAACTAACAAGTGAAGTTTAAGTTTTAACAAATGTCCAATCTATCCAGGTCCTTATCTATTCATATTAAATCATTTTAAAGGTCCTTCATTAGTATTCTCTCTTTCAAAAATGCATGTGAGCAGTTTGTTTTGAATGATTACATGTAGGGTTGGAAACATGTTAGGTTAGACTAATTTGGCTAAATTAAATAGGCCTAATCTATTTATATGAATAAGTCTAATTTTAAATTTAAGCTTAGCCTTTTTGTTAAATAGTTCTAGCCAAAAATTAAACTAGTCGGCTGTAGGCCTTTACAAGCCTATTTACTTATTTTTAATTTTAATATTTTAAAAAAATTAAATTTAATAAATTATTTATAATATATTATCTATAGATTTACTTATGTTTATATAAGGGAAGAAATAATATCTACTTATATAAATATAATACAATATAAAAATATAAACAAGTAGGCCTGATGAGCCTACAGGCTAGGTTTTAAGTAAATAGACATAGCTTATTTACTTAAATAGACTTGGCTATGAGCCTATATCTAGCCTTTTTATTAAATAGGTCAAACCAGACCAAACCCGTTAACATGTGTAACTTATATAGTCAAAATAAGGGTAAAAAGGCCTTGGAACTCTTTTTTCAGAGGTACCTAGTATTCTGAACTTTTTTTAGAAGCAATGTTACCTCGAAACTTTTCAAAATGGTGCAATATTGCCCCATCGTTAAACATTAGGTTAGTTGACCATTAAAGAAAACTTTGACCATAGAAATTTCCACTTGGCTTTTTTTTTTTCTAATTTTGTTTTGCTGACTAGGCGTTAACCTTGCTCATGTGTCATTGTTCTCTCATTCATCCTTATTCTCTTTGCATCATCTGTTCAACTAGTATTGTGACCCTGGAAATCAAAGAAGAACAATTTCATAATCCATTGAGTCTCAAAATTGTTACCCATGATCCTCAATTGAATCAGACTTAAGTTTAAAACTTCCTTGGTTTTCTCTTTCATCTCCTTCCACTCATAACATTTCCCTAATAAACATGAAATTGCAATGTTCCTCCCCTCACTTGGTCTCATTGCCTTAGCCTAATCTTTTACCATCGAGTCAACTTGTTGCCATCAATTCATCGCTAACTTTAGCTTTGCCCTCCTCAGAGTTGCATCCATGGGTTCAACCGCTAATAGCGACTTAACATGCAATGTAGATAGAGTGGAGTCCATTGACCTAAATGTGGTGATGCAATTACCCATTAACAGGAAAGGCACGGAAATACCCAAATATATAGATTAAATACCAAATCATTATCCCAGCCATCGGATTAATAAATTACAAAATCAAAATAAAAAATGGCAAAATTAGTAGAAAAACTTAAAGATTCTTAAGAAATAGACAAGTAACAAGGAGGAAGGGTGAGGACTGAAGAGAAGAGGAAACAGTGAGATTTCACTGATGAATCAGTTAGCTCGGCCAAGCTTCACCTTCTTAAACTCATGAAATTTATGAGAATGCTACTGAAAGGCCTAACTAGAGATGGGTTCTCGATGAACACAAGCTCCTCCAAAGGGTTGAGGGTTGCATTAGGGGAGCAAGGAGAATTAGGAGCTTCATCCTGGACATACCCAAAACTGAGCTCCACAATGCATGCCGCTTTATTGGATTGAGAGGGAATAGCCACAAATATCATGAAGGGTAGAAAGATTGAGGTTTTGCCACTTCATCAAGGATGGCAAGTAGAGTGAGGGAAGGAAAGAGGAAGCTGTAGACAAAGTGAAGGATAAGAATATTATTTTTTTTATTTTTTATTAATAAACTATCCAACTCAACATGCGATGCGTGGTCAAATTTTTTATCAATGGTCAATGTTCATCAAATTAATGATGGGGCAATATTGCTTCATTTTGAAAAATTTTGAGGCAATATTGCTCTTACAAAAATTTTAGGATACTAGGCGCTACTAGAGAAAGAGTTCTAAGGTATTTTTGCCCTTTTGCCCTTAAAATAATAATGATAAACTAGTTCTCTAGCTAGTTCAATTAAGAGTTTTGGACAAATTGGCTGGGTTAGATTTTACATTTTTTTCTTCCCTTATTGAGCTTGAAACAAAATCATTTTGAGTTAAACAACAACAACAACAATGTTTGTCACAAACTGAGGGCATTTTGATCATTTGAAAATGTTCAAGATTTTATTACTAAGAAACACTAAGGTCCCGTTTGGTACATTGGAATTTTGGAATTGGAAATGGAATGGAATTCAACAAATGGTTAGTTTGGTATGCTAGAATCTAATTCCATATACGGAACTCAATTCTACCAAAATTGGTGGAATTGACTTCCATCACAAAACTTTAGATTTCTAATTTCACATTCTTTTTTTTCATTTTTACCCTTTCCTTTCTCCTCTCTCATTCAGTCCTCTCATCCTTCCCAATGCCAGTGACTTCAACAACCAATATCAACGACCTTAGCAATTAGCGTCGGTGACCTACAAAACCAAAACATTCTTATGATGACCTCCAGGAACTATCAATGATGTCAGATCTTAGATGACAAGTTTATTAGCAATGAGTCGACAACAACCTTCGTCGTGGATAGTGGCAAGTCGGCAACAACCTTCTCTGTTGATGATGGTGAGTCGATGAGTTCCTCAGTGCCAACAATCTCCTTTGTCTCATTTAATATATGTTTCCTTTAATCTCTATGGCAAGCTTCGACATCCATTATCATCATCGATGAAAAGATCGATAAATCCCTGAAGGTGTAGGTAATGGTTTGATTTTTCTTTCTCTCTCTTCCATGTCTTAGATCTGGATTTGATTTCAAGGAGGCACAGGTAGTTGTTCAGAGTTGATTTCATCTAGGTTTTGTTTCTTGTTCAGTTTTGATTACTTGTGATTTATGGAAGGTTGATTGCTTTGATAATAAAGATAGTGGAGATTGTTGTTTTGATTTCTACGTACTAATGGAAGGTTGCTGGCTAAAGATTCTGAATATAATTGTTTTGATTTCTTTGTTCAACTTACATGGTTAAGCTTCGATTAACTAGGCAAAAGCAATTTTTTTAGGATGAGGGCATTTTAGTCATTCTATGTTTTAAACATCAATATTAAATAAAAATAATCTCTCAATTCCACCAAACATATTTTTAAACTCCACTTTCATATCCATTCTCACTTCTATATCCATTTTTAATTTCATCAAAATCATTTCCCAAGTACCAAATGAGGCATAAGAAAAGTGGATTTTGAGAGGATTTGGTTCCCATTAAAGGAAGAATTTAAGTAAAAAATTCTTGTAGAGATTTAATTTCAAAATTAAGACCACTAAAAATCTAAAAATATACCATAAGACTAGGTGACTGAATTAAAATTATTTTTTGATATGGAAAATGACCCTAATGTCTAAGAGTGTTCATAAGCTCATTTGGTTTGGTTTTGGCCAAAAACCAAACCAAACTGAATCGAACCATTCATTTTACTCATAACTAGAACCTAATTGGTTTTTATAGAGCTCTATTTGATTTGGTTTAATTTTTAATTTGGTTTGATTTGATTAAGGTCTAGATCAGGTTTAATACACTTATTTAATTTTTTTCTTTTTTTTCCATCTTCATAATGGTGCTATATATTAAAATTAAATCTAATTCTTTTTGGCTCCATTTTTTCATAAGTAGAGGTATAAAAATATAATAAAATTTTAATGTGATAACGATAATTAATCATAAAAATTGATATGAATTTTTAACATTAAAATTATTTAAGATTATGTATTTTCATTCAAGTCCTTTGAAAATATTTATCTATGCATCTATATTTTAATAAATAATAAAAAACTTATTATACAAAATTTAAAATAAAATGCTTCTTATAGATAAATTAAATACTGAGGCTTTTAAGTTGTAAATAATTAAATAATAGTCATAGCATGATTTTTATAATTATTTAAAATTATACATTTCCATTCAAGTCCTTTAAAAATATTTATCTGTTACTATAAAAAATTAAAAATAAAATGCTTCTTGTAGATAAATGGTCATATATTTTATAAATAAATAAATAATATTTTTTAATTAGATTTGGCTTTGTTTCTAATATTCAAAACCAAACTTGAACCAAATCAATCAATTCTCATATCATAAAAATCAAAGCAGACTTAATTATTATTTGATTTTGATCGATTTCTTTCAATTTGGGTCGGTCCTTTCGATTTGGATCGGTTTTGAACACCCTTTCTAATGTCCTACATTTTTTAACAAGTTAAATTAGGATTTTGATAAGTATGTTTCATATTCTAACAAGTTTATATAAATTTTGATAGAATCTTCTTTAAAAGTAGAGCTTTCCCAAAAAAAATTTCAATCTGAAATTTCAACAACAATTCATATCAATTAATGTTTCCTAATTCAAAATGTTGACAAAATCTCCTTTATAAATTTGATATCTCTATAATTTTAAACTCAAGAAATTAAATTTTCTGTCGATCAAGATAGTCCAATTTAAGGTTCTAACATGTAAAACATGCTAAAAACTAAAAATTATAACATAAATTCATAAGGTCAACCATATTTCCAGTGAGTTTAATCAATTAACTAATTCATAAAAAAAAAATTGCCACCACATTTACTTTTGACATCGTTTGCCTATCAACTAATGTTAAAACTCTGTAGTAAAATGATAAGTGAAGTTAGCGTTTTAACAAATTCATTTATCATATTTTCCACATAAAAGCTTACATGGCATTTCATGTAAGCAAATAATAAATCTATAAAAAGTATATTATTTTAAGTTTTATCCATACTTTTTTGTTAACCATGGTGCATAGTTTCCTTGGATTAAATGATAAAATTTTATTTATATAATTCTTATTAATGATAGCTTTTAAATATTTGTCTTTTCATTTGTTTAATATAAAATACTGTTTTGATTGATAAAGAATAATAAAATTGTAGTTTAATTTTCTTTTAAATTATGTTAACAGTGAATAACGAGAACAAAGGCCCTCGATTAAAAAAATGAGAACATCGTTTGGTGGAACGTTTGGACAACAACCATTAAATTGTTTTGCCAAAAAAATATAACGACCATTAAAATTGGTCCAAAGATGAAACGCGCGCTAGTGCAATTTTAAAATGGTTAACAATAAGATCGGTGGAACAAATAAAAATGAAACAGTATATACGTATTAAATTATGAGTGATTAATGGTAAATATATACTCTCTCCATTAAAACATATAAGACATTTTTAAAAAAATTAAATGTTAAAAAATATAAAAATTTTTAATTAAGAACGAAATTAACCAGAGAGCTCATAACATGAGATCTAGGTTCTTGAGCTGTCTAACTTTCAAAATCAGTACGATAATTAATTAATTAATGAATAAATTAAGACGGTGGAATCTGATTTGATCATTAATTAGGTTCCTCATCATGCATTGACTAGTGGTTAAAGTAGTGTGACGCCTACTCAAAAATTATGATTAATGAATCACGTGCCAAACAGTAACCCCAGACAGGCAGAAACACATGGGCATGAAAGGGATCCTCTGTTGCTCACTTGCTAATTTTCAGCAATATTGGTATAACCAAATTCTAATTAAAAGGTGAAATAAAATAAAACTGACGCGTGATACGTTCTTTAAAATGCATATACAGTAAAAAGAAATAAAAAATTACTTATTTTTATAATTTTAAACCGACTGTGATTAGGGCCATGTATTGTGCCATTTGTTTTTCTTTTGACAACTTTTTTTCAAAAAAAAAAATTAAAATTTCTTTTGACCTCCAACTTACTACAAAAATTATATATCACTAGGATATAAAGTCATTAGCTTTTGACAACTCCATGACAAAGCCATGAACCCTTCTTCGTTGGCTTTTCACTTCGATTATTTTTAAGATTTAATATTATTGGGTTAAATTTAAATATTGTGATATTTAATCAATGACAGCTAGCTTTTTTAAAGCATTATATATATATATACATGAACTCAAACAAGAGAGTTAAAATTTTGCATTTAAATGGTCATTTATTATTCATAGGTTTTTTCAAATTGAAATTTGGAAAAGATTTTTCTCAACCAAACTGATGTGAAATTTCTGAAAGATATATAGAATAAGAATTAATTCCTTTTCTAAAAATTAAATTCTCCGAAATAATATTGATTATGTAAAGATAATTAATTTTCAACAATGTTGAATTTAAATTTTAAAATACTCAGTTTAAATTCAAAACTTATCAGTTCATACACAGCTAAATTTAGTAATATCAATATGCTCATACAGATATAGAATATCAATCATGGGAGGTTGAAGCTATGCTATATTTCTTTTAATTAAATAATCAATGGGGTTGGTTTTAGTGAGAAGAATTATAATGTCTCACAACATGACATACCAAGATTCTAATGCCTACATTTAATATTTAACTGTACCTTAAACATAATTATCTCCAGTAGGAGAAGACCTATGAATAATAGGAAAAATATATACTTATAAGTCACCAATATGTGATAGTCTTAGTGAAAGAGGCTATGGTTGCTTGGATATGGGATTTCAAGTTCAAATATGTTTGAATGCAAAAAATGTTTTTGAAAGAATTACCTCCAGTTGAGCTAAACAACACTAGAATCTAAAAGTCAAATAATCATAGATAAAAAGGGAAAGTCACAATCAAGGCTTTTCGAGACAGTTAATTATACTGAAGGACCAAATGATTATAATATCTCTACAGGATTAAAGTACCTACCTTTGTTGTAAAAAGATAAAAATACACTTCATGTGTATATTATACAGAGGTGGACCTACATTTAAATGAGGGCGGGCATATGCCCCCTCTCAGTTTTTGAAATTTCCATGTTAACCTGTGATAGGTTTATTGATGCCTCCTCTCTTCTACAAAACTTGAACCCCTTGAGCAAGATTGACGAAACAAAACAGGGAGATAGATTCGAAAATGGGAGATAATAGATGAAGCATTGGAGACCTTTATGAAAGCTTTATATTTCAATAGTGGGTTTTAAATTAAGTTTGCATGCTGGAAAATGAGGGACAACGTTAGGTTGAAGAAGAAGAACAGTGATAGGAAGAAGAATAGTGGAATAGTATGGGTGTGTGGGAGATTGCGTATGATAGTGGAGCAAAATAAAGAGGCGATTTTTTTTTTTAAAAAAAAAGCATGAAAGGATGGTGTAATCAGTGGGTGGAGTTTTATTAGTAGGCATCTTTTATTAGTCATGTTTGGCCTGAAATATAAGATATTTAATAGTTTTTATATTTTTTCAACTATATCTTTATATTTTTTATTTATTTTAAAAAATGGTCTATTAAAATTTCAATTATCATTATTAAAGTACTTCCACAATATATTTAATGAAAGTATAATTAAAAAGATATATATTTTTTAAAAGACTGAAATTTTAACTAATTATTTTGAGAATCATAAAATAATTACTAACACCTTGTAGCATGGACCGAATGGAATAAGCATGAGTTTAATTATATGATCATTTAATTGTTTGTAATTAGTTAAAAGTTGGTAAAAATTAAATTATTTAGTACAGTAAGATTATGAATTTATTTATTTTTTAATGGAAAATATAATTTTTTATAAGGCACTTTTTTTATTGCTCATGGTATTTTTTTATTGAAAGTAATCGTATTCAAAACATTCTTGGATACAAAATATAGGCACCTTTCCCTATCAAGAATTTGATATAACATTTAAATATATTGTTATACAATTATTATTATTTAAGAAAAACCTATTAAATATTGCTCTTGCTGGGTTAAGGTCTTCGGTCTGACACTGATATTATATATTATCAAGAAAACATAATTTTTGGTCCCTATAGTTTCATTAAGTTTTATTTTTAGTTTCTATAGTTTTTTTTCTGGTATTTTAAGTTTATATAGGGACTAAAACTATTAAAAAATGGAAACTATAGGAATCTAAAAAACCAAGATCATCCAATCTTTTTAAAACTATAGAGATTGAAAACATTAAAAACAAAATACAAGGATTAAAAATAAAATTTGATGAAACTATAAAGATCAAAGATTATGTTTTTTCTATATTTTTTAACAATAGCTCCCTGTTTGAAAAAAAAAAACAAGTCCCATTTATATTTCAAAAGCAATTAATTCTTTTATTAGCAACTCTAAAAAATTAACTTGATAACGGAGATGAACAAGTGTTGTGATTTGGTGAGTCTCAATTTGAGGAAAAAAAAAGTTTCATTTTCATTATAACAACATCTAATTCCATTTAATAACTCCAAAAAATTGATTTGATGGCAGAGAGAAATAAGTGTTATGATTTGATGAACAAGTTTTTATTAGAGAAAAAAATAAGTCTCATTTTCATTCTAACAACAATAAATTCCTTCATTAACAACTACAAAATATTAATTTGATAGATGAATTGTTATAATGTAGTAAATAAGTTTATCACAACAAAAATACATCATGGGTAGTTTTGTCTTTTCACACTAAATTTTAATTATATTTATGTCTTTTGATCGTGTAGAGTAATATCAAAATCCTTTAATCCAGCAATGTAATTAATTCTTTTCAAGTTCTTTGATTGTGATTTTTCCTATAAAAAAAGTACACTAATAAACCCACTACCAGCCCTCGCCCGCCCCACGCACATAATACACGCACGTTTCACGCATATTTGAATTAAATTTATGGACCACATGAACAAAAGGCGTGATTAGCATATTCGCACCGATCAAGAGAAGAATTCATCTACCAAACTTGGAATATAAGTTAATCATGAGGCTATCTAACTCGTTTGATGAGTGAAATGTCCAAATAATTATTAGCACAAACATAATCACGAGGCCATCTAACTCGTTTGAGTGAAATGTCCAAATAAATAAGGAAAATTTTAATTAAGAATTAGGAAAAAGACTTAATTATTGGTGTATCTCAAAAAAAATTTGAAACTTTAGTTCATTTTAAGAGAGAAAAGTCAAAATAATTTTAAATAGTGAAAAAATCAAAATACCTTTCAATAAAATATTCTTCACTTGTTATATAAAATTATTAGTTGTGATATTTTATTAATATCACTTATAAATTACATTTATTTGTCAGAATTAGTAATATTAGTTGTTAATTTACTAATTTTATTTGTTAATTTATTACATAAGTTGTAAATTATTGATATATTTTGTAATTTATGAACAACTATAAATTATTAATAGGTCTTCTAATTTGTAAGTGATGTTACTAAATTAACAAGTGAAGTAAGAAAATTTACCAACATCAATTATAAATTAAATTAAAGTTTTTAAATTTTTTGATATCCATAAATAATTAAGTCTCTTTCTTGATGCTGAACTAAAATTCTCCCAAATAATTAATTATATATATTAATCTATAATGTTGTGTTGGGATTGGCAACGACGATTATGCTTGTGCATTTTTTCCTATATAATCAAATGGAATTCCCGTTTATAGCTTGATCTAGCCCTCATTTTGCTTCGCTGATATCAAAGTAAATTTGGATAATTAATTTATAAAAATTATAAAAATATTTAATATTAAATTTATCATCCAGATTAAATCTATATTGTCCAAATTGATGATAAAATAAATTTATTAAAATTTATAATTTTTATTTTATTAAATATAAAATAAAATATATAAATATGGACTATTTATTAAAAATCTGAACGATCCAGATTACTCAACTTAAACTGGTCTCCCGAGGGACGAATTCAGAGTTTTATGGTTGGGGTGGGGGTTTGGGGCTACCATGAAAATAAAATAAAAATGGGAAGCCAAAATCTATTTTAATCTATTTTACAAAAAAAAAAACTAAAAAATAAATATCCCTTAGACACATGTCTAGATAGGACATAGGACAAAATTGTTTCTTTTTTGGGACGAGACATGGTATGGATCTATTTCAATCTTCACTCGTCTTATAAATATTCCTTATTTTATTATTCTTTAATTTAAATGGGATCGTCATTAGTGTTGATGTCATTACTGCAGTGTCATGATATTTTTTTTCTTGTTCCTCTTTGTTTTTATAATTATTCCAACTATTTTTAAATAGATTTATTTATTTTCTATAATAACAAATATTTTGATTACAATTTTTTCATTAACTTCACCTATTTAACCGCACGCTCATTTTTTTGCTTGAGTCTATTATTGACTAGTGGTAGATTCACTTTCCTCTTTTTCTTTCTTCTTTCTTTCTTTCTTTTTTTTTTTTAATGAGAGAACTAGTTAAAAATGTTTCGTGGTTAGATATCCTTCCCTACATGTGGAGAGTATTGTAAACAAGTTGTTGGCGTGGTGAGATCCTGTAATGCCTTAACTTCTATGATAATGTTGAAGTCAATGTGTTATGCAACAATGGCTGTGATCATATCCAAAGTTTGATTTTATTTGATTTGTTGTTTCATTTAAGAATTTGAATGGTATGAATTGTGCAAAGTTCAATAACATTTTTGTTATTGTGGAAACATTTGTGCGAGATTAGGTTTGTCAGGTTAAGTGGCACTGATTGACTTAGCTTGTTACGACTTGGATTTTGATCGTGACAGTGTAACTTGTAAATTTTTAAAAAAAAAAAAATTGCATAAAATTTCATCTCTTTAGGCCCATAAAGTCATTCCAAAAAAAAAAAAAAGCACTGACGATAATGGTGGCATCGACACCGGAAAAGTCACCTGTGGTGGCGGTGGAACTATTTTCGGCGACAAAAACAAGGAGAAGGAAGGAGATGGAGCACAGCTTGTTTTTAAAATAATTGAGGGGCATTTTAACTCAAACTTTTTTTCCCTGTGAAAAGGACTGAGATCTTTTAAAATAATTTCATAAATTCAAGATCTATCTGAATAATTAAATTTTATAATTGGTCCTTAAGCATAAATTCTAGAGAAAATGACAAGAAAATCACATCAAAATATATAAATGACAATCAAATCTCTCAAAATATCATAATTTCCCTGAAATTCTCGAGTACCATTGTTAATGATTTTAAATTAAATTATTAAATTGTTCTTTATTTAAAATAAAAATAATGGGCTTAATTTTTTTTTCAATCATATTTTTTGCTCTGTAAATCACAAAAATTAAATAAAAAATCACTTCCGATGTAAAATTTTTTTATGATTAATAAACAAGTTTTGAAGATAATTACTAGTCTCAATCATAATTTTTATTTGAACAGTTACAACTTTAATTTTATGAATTATAAAAATTAAATAGAAAATCATAACTTATCGCATGAAATTTATTTTATTGTTAAAATTAAAATTTGAAAAATAATCAATTACAGTTTTTGTTTAAATAATAATAAATTTTATTATGTAAATTATAAGAATTAAATAAAAAATTATAAATTTTCACATGAATTCATTATTTTTTTATTTAAACAATGGAAAATTTAATTATTTAACTTAAAATTATTAATGTCAGAAAAGAACTTAAGGATTTTAAAGAAATTATGATATTTAAAAAAATTAAATTGTCATTTATATATTTTGGTGAGACTTTATTGTTTTTCTGCAAATTAATTAATTTCTAGTCACAACAAAAATTCCAACAATTTAAATCATGAATTTTAATATTAAATGTGGTCATCAATTTAAATTTGCCAACATATAAATTTTTAGGGGCTCACAGGGTCATGCATGCAATCATTAACTTGTATCTTTCCACAATAAAACATAATTTTTAATGATAAAGTATCGACCGCAATACATGCTAAATATGTAATACTCCCTTCGTCTTAAATTATAGAGAATTTTTTTTAAAAAAATTCATCCTTAATATAAGACACTTTAAGTAGATTAAAGTTTTATTAAATGCGCTAATTTTAATATTACCCTTTCTCTTTCTATAATTAATTTACATCCCTTCTCTTTTCAATATATTAAATGATGGGTATTTTTGAAAGTTTATATTTTTTTTGAAAAGATAAGATTGTTTAGTGTATTTAATAAGGTTCATTGATATGTGAGATTTTATCTAAAAATATTTTATAATTTGAGACGAAGGGAATACTTAGCAAATAATTGATGACGCTATTTATATAGGTTTCTTGTACAAGTGAAGAATGAAAAGTTTATACATATATACGCTAACTTCTTATGAAAATATGCTAACTTCCGGACAAAAAAAATGAAATAAGTGTAATTTTTAAATTCCTAGATATTTAAAAGCAAACAATATTTTTTAAGACTTGAAAACTTTGACAAAATTAAAGATAAAAAAATAGTTGTTTAAACAAAAGCGAGTGATTTTTTGTTATAAAAAAAAGATAAAAGAGTGAATTGACTCCTATAATATATGCCAAGGAATATCTGTAATCTTAAATTTATTTTTGTGCAATGTTAAATTTCTAATATAAACGTTTCCATCTCCATGCATGTAAAAAGTATAGATTCGTGAAGTACATAAAAGTTGAAGGGAGAAAGATGCCAAGAAAAAAGGGGTGGAGGAGAAAAGTTATTTTTTTCAGTAGACAAAAACTTAAAAGTTATTAATATTGTTAGAAGTTACTTAATTTAACATTTGCATTTGTTCATCACAAAACAATAAATATCACACATGTTAGAAACGCTGCATCTTATGGATAATAATAAAGTTTTTGAGTTCTTTATCACAGTTCATTCAAATATGAAGATATAAAGAAAATTAGAATAGAAGTTGTTTTTGATTAATTGAAATATAAAGCACGAAGCTGTGTATATTATAACTGGAAATAAATTAATCTATCTCATTTTAATGCACAACTTCAATTTTTTTCAAAAATTGTGGACGAGTCAAATATGATTTGAATTTCTTAAAGTATACTTTACCCCAAGTGCACAAAAGTCAAAAAGATAATTAAGTGATGAGCTTCGTTTATATGAGGCGTACATAATGAAAAGTGATGCCCACCAATCCCTCTCCCTCTCCCTCTCCCTCTCCCTACACACACACACACACACACACACACACACAGTTTAAGTATTTTATCTGTTTCAAAATAACAGTTTTTATGAAGTTTTTGTTTTAGTTTAAAAATAATTGTTGCTTTATAATTTCAACAATATACTCCATCCGTTTTAAATTATAAGATATTTTTAAACAAAATCTCACATATCAATAAAACTCATTAAATACACTTTACAACCTTATTTTTTAAAAATATATAAATTTTTAAAAATACCTTTCATTTAATAATCCATCAATGAAAGAATATTGAAGAGAAAATAAATAGAAAGAGTAATATTCAAAAAGTATTATTAATGAAATATTATTTTTATTAAAGTGTCTTATATTTTGGGACGCTGATTCTTCCGTAAAAGTGTTTTATAATTTGAGACGGAGAGAGTAATATATTAATCATTCTGCACCATTTTCCCTTTTTCGCTAATAAGAATAATGACAGGTGGAGTATAAATACTTGGAAAATATTTGTAGTTAACTATTAATAAATTTTTTTGAAATAAATAAATTTTATTTTAATCTAGTATATTCAATAAGTTTTTTAAAATTCATATGTGTATAAGCTAAACATATGCATTGAAATGGAAGAAGTATAGTAAATCTTGATATGTTCGAATTTAACCGCACACACACGTGACTTTGGAGTGCTACACTTGCGGACTTGCCCCAATATCCCACCGTTTTCGAGCACCCAATTCTAAAGTTTGGTGCCTTATTTCGGATTAAAAAACGAATTTACCTAAATATTATTTACATGAACAAACAAAAAAAATTTACTTATGAGAGCTCATCAACTGTTAAGAATTCAATAATCTTAAATTTAAATTTTTTCTTGGCCAACAAAGATAGATTAATTTAATTTATATGCATAGAGAAATGCACCGATTTTAAAACAAAAAAACAATAACTTGACTGTGTTTTCCACAGAATTCTCAAACTCAAATCTAACAAGCGGTACAGCGCCGCATTGCCGAGAAAAAAACGGGAGAATGGACAAGCAGGTGAGCACGCGAAGCATTTCCTTTAATTTTCAGATTTCACATGACATTATTATTTCTTATTTACTTTAATTTTCCAAAATGTCCCCAAAAAATAAAAAGAAAGGGAGGAGAGAATTGGAGGGAGAGGAGGGAAACTGTAAGTTCCATATTAACACGTAAGCTAGCTAGCTAGTCCATATTTTATTCTGAGATATTAACCTGATTATTTGCATCTTAATATGGATCAAACCAGCAAGGATTCAGCAAAAGACTCTAGTTCCTCTTGGCTTTCTTGGTTATTCAAGAGCTGGAAGTATTCCTCGTACAGCTTCTCGAGCGTCCCGTGCTGCTCCGCCGACGTTGGAAACTCCGACTGCCCCTCCATGTCAGACCCGTTGACCAGCTCATGCTCTTCCTCGAGCAACCCCACAAACCCCTGATCTTCTTCGTCACCACAATAAGTATAATTATAATTATAATCACTATAGTTATTGTTGTTATTATTCTCTCCCCAGGCGTTCCCTTTCTTCTCTTGGCTGGTAGATCCGCTGGCCGAGTTGGAATCAAACGAGTTCAAGTTCTGGTTACTATCGCTCCGGGGAATCGAAGAAGACAAGCAGGCCGAGATCCTGATGGGCTTGGGCAGATACACTATCGTCTTCTTCTCCAACTCATCTTTCTCTGCCTGCGCTCCATTCTCACGCGCCTTGCCTTTCTTCTTCTTCCTGGGCAGTTTCTTCCTGGAAGCGTGATTACGATCTGGGGAAGCTGGAAGGGACGAGAGCTTCTTGTGAGTGATGGGGTCGGTTCCTTGGTTGCGAAGCCTCTTGCTGAGATGGGTGTTCCAGTGGTTCTTGATTTCGTTATCTGTTCTGCCGGGCAATCTTCCTGCGATGAGAGACCATCGATTTCCGAGAAGCGAGTGCATTCGAATGATGAGATCGTCTTCTTCGGGCGTTATGTTGCCTCTCTTTATGTCTGGTCTGAGATAGTTCATCCATCTCAGCCTGCAACTTTTCCCACACCTCAAAAGCCCTGCATATCGTAATTCACGAGTGACGAAGGAAGAGCAATTCAGAGGAAGAAGAGAGAGCAAAGATGAATCAGGGATTGGTAGGTGGAATAGGAGTGAAGGAGAAGAAGAGAGTGAGGAATACCAGCTCGTTTTGGTAAGGATCTCCATTGGCCTTCGCCATGAGCTTGGATGTACTTGGTAAGCAATGCATCTTCTTTAGGAGTCCATGGCCCTCTGTGCAGCCCCACTTTTGCGCAGCAAGGAGCTCTTCCCATCTCCAATGGGTTTCAGCTCGCACAGAGAGAGAGAGAGAGAGAGAGAGAGCTCTGTGCCAGAAATGGAACAAGAGCACCTAAAGATCCCAACGCCCACGTTGCCCTTTTAAATGACGAAGCAACCATTTTTTTTTTCATTATTTTTTTTTTGATTGACTATTAATGTTTTTTTCAACCCACCTCCCCAAAACTATTGGTTCTGCAGAGCCCACTCTGGCTGCTATTATTTCTTACGTGTGCGCAAATCTTGAGGAATCAATACATATCATGCTAATCACTTTTAAGATTTCATATACTTACATTTCATATGTTTTTTCCCAAAAAATTATATGTTCATTTCTGTTAACATTTTGATGAATATCCATAAACTTGGCTTTTTATTAAATTTTCATAAAAAATATAATCTTCTCCAAAAGTATAATCATAAAATCATTATATTGACAAGACCAAAACAATCACTATATATAATATATATTGAAGTTTAACCGTAAATGATGGCTATTGATAATAACTATACTTAAATTAACATTAATTGCTAACGTAAAATCATTGATTTTAGTAAATATCATTAAGTTATTTTAGTTTTTTAAAAATCATATAATTGTGTAAAATAATAATTTTAGTAATAAACATAAATAAAAAATAAAAATATTAAAGTCAATATCAATACAAATTATAAAATCTATACTAAAAAAACTGTAAATTATAAAAATTTTAGTATTTATAAGTTGAAATAATAGATAGTCTTGTAACATCTAAAATCTGCAAAAATAACCATATATCATTACAACTTGGAAATAATATATTCTTACACAAAATTCTTTTTTTCAGCATCATGCCCTTGTTATTTTATATTTTAATGAATTTTTTAAATTATAAAACAGTATTCAAATATTAAAAAATAGGTGAAATTTTAAAAAATATATTTTAATTTGATGTAATTTTACATTTTTATTGTTATGCTTTTGTTATAAGATTATTATTTCGTCATTGTGATTGCGATTATAATAACAAAGCAGAGACTCGTGCACGAAACTCAACAAACGTTCTTCCATCTGTCTTTCTTCTGCATGCGTACTTGTCCTCCAAGTGCTCTGTTTTTCGTTTTGTTTTGATGGACAATAAAGTAAAAGCCCACCCAAACCAAGTGCTTCTGGGTATGTACGCATCTTCGTATTTCATTCTCGACCCCTCCCCCTCCCTTTCTACTCTGATTTTTTTTTTCCTCGTGTTTTTTTTTATTTTTGTGGCCTTAGTCGTATGCATGCGTCACTTTGAATCTGAACAAAATACTTAGTTACGGCCTCTCCAGGTTAAAAAATTTCAACATTTTTGAAAGTTATTTCAGTCAAACTAATACCAAAATATATCTAATACTATACGCAGACTCGTCAGTGTAGACTATGGAGGCTGATATTTATTTATTTATTTTAAAGAACTCCCTCATATCGTTTTTATAAGAGTTGTTGAGAAAATTAGTTAAAATTGACTAATCTCATTGAAGATTTTTTGAATTTATTTTCTTAAAAAAATTGCCTATTCAATAAACGTCATTAAATTAATATATTTTCCTCTCTTTTTAGATAAAAGGATTTTAAGTAACAAAAAAAATCAATGATTTAAAAAAAAAAAACTACCTTATATTAAGAATCAGAGTAAAAGGGTACTATTAGCTTACAAAAAGCACGGGTAGGGAACATGTATGATAACATTCAACTAGATTAATTACACCGGTTGAAACTTTATAAAAAATTATTTGAATAATTAATTATCAATTTATTATCATAATAAAACAGATCTTTTGACTATAGTCGATAGTTTTATTGCACGACAGCTGCGTTTTTTCAACCATGAGTTTAATGGCCCTGTAGATCATTATCAATGATAATAAATACACATTGAATAAGTTGACAAAAAAATTGAAGTTATTTTTTTGGTAAAAAAAAAATGAAGTTCCTATTACGACCATGAGTCTATGACTCAGCAATGTATGACCAATTATATCTACAGTGTTTAAAAAAAATTAAAACACACACATGTTTTCATTGGATAATCCATATGGACTATACGTAATTAAAACCGATAAATTTTATGCAGTCTTAATCAAGGGCGGAGCAACTTGTACTTGATGCCCCCTCAACTTGGAAAAAATGACACATGTAGGGTATGAGTTTTCATATTTTGTAATTTGCACACTCTCCTTATATTTTGCACCCTTTATTTAATATTTTAAAATTTAAACACATTTTAATCTTACTTTTTAACATAGATCTAAAATTTAATTTTTTTTAACTCAAACCCAGTGAATATTATTAGTCTATAATTTCACTATAATATCTAAATACTAATATATTTATTAATTCTTTATAAAATAAAAAAATTAATTTGACTAAACTAAACTTGTGCCATCCTCGTTCTAAATACTAGTTAGGACTGATTAGAAAAAAGACAATGAAAATTGAAGATTCAAGACTTGAGTAAATTCATTAAATGTTTTTTGCTGGCTTGTTACATTTATAATGTTGAATTAAGAAGCAAAAAAAGAGAAAGAAGGAAAGAGAAAGTGTATTTGGAAAAGACAAAAAAAAAAAAAATCCCTTGTCTCAAGGATCTAGCTTCACCATTGCCTCCTTGAACCAGGATCTTGGCTCTGCTCTGGTCTTAATTTGGATCAATTAAAAAATAATTAGTGGAACAAAAGAGGTAACTAAAGACAGGATGTCATCTACCATGCACATGTGGTTGGCTGCATAATTGGCGATCTCATTTGCACTGAGCTAATGAATTTCTGAGACCCTACGTGCCCCACATGTTCCGAATTAAATAGAAAATTTATTGCTACTAATTAAGTTTGATGGTAAAATCAAAGACAAATACAAATATCGGAGCTTGAGAGCGTCAAGTATTTAAAAAATTTACTCTTTCCAATTTTATTTATAAAATAAAGAAAAAATTATTTTTTGTTATCTTTATAAATCATATTATAAATGTTTATACAATTATTTTACTCTTAATTAATTAATAAAATAAATTATGTTATTGAAATACATATATCTAATGAGAAGAAAGTTTAAAACTTATTAAATTTTAGATAGTCACAATAAATTTTGGGATTTTTTTTTACTTTCAGTTAAACTTGTTAAAAATAATTTATAAATGAAATTGGAGGGAGTAATGGGTATGTTTTTCCATTAGACTTTTGAGAGGCAATATAAAAGTGGGTTGACAAACCATTTTTTTGGCAGTTGAAAAAAACATTATGGCATTTGGATGCATGAATGTTTTTAAGTTTAAGCCAATACATATAATCTTGATTTACACATATAAGGACAAGGTCATATAATACATTTTATTTATGTGTTTTTCTCTTGGGATATACCCTCACCATCTTAAATTACAAGATAAAGGTTGGAGGAATTTTTTATCTCAAAATATAAGACAATTCTAAAAATTAAAATTTTATTATTAAGAATTTTTAAATATTATCCTTTAAGTAAAGAAAAGATTAAAATGATATTATAATGTGATAATTAAATATGTAAGAAAATTTTTGAAAGCATAATTTTACTTTAAACAAATAAATTCATAAAGTATTATTATTATATTTTATTACGACGCATAAAGTTATTTTAAATTATCTTATAATTGAGGATGGGGGGATATTTATCATCAAGCAACTACTCTTTGTTTTTACGTGCCGTGTCCAGAGCTTTTAGCTGAAATTCCAGAAACTCCAACATAGATAGCTACCTTCTGTAAATTCCCATAGGTTTCACAGATATGTGGCAGAAGCCTGCCTGTTCATATGTTCTTGGGGGAATCCAAAAACACATGAGATTTCTTCTTAATATGAATGAGTCAAAGTCAATTGTGGTACGCATAAATATAATCTAAATAACTTCAGTAAGCAAGCGTTTATGTACGGGTCATGCCATGCCATCCGTTTTTCCATGGATGCTTCAGAATTTTAGTATTAGAAAATTGGAAAATATTTGCAAGTCAAAAAAATCAACATTATTTATTTATTTATCTTCATTACTCTAAGATGTTAACTTTTACATTATATATATGTGTGAATTATTTTCATGCTTACTGGCATATATATTATTGCTAGGAAAAATGTTTGGTATATTATTGTGCTGTCAAGATATTGCCACATAGTTAGGGATATGTTACATGTGGAATTAACAGTAGATAATGAAATTATAGAGGAAGATCAGAGATGTTAAGTATATATAAAAAGAAAAGGCAATTAGGCCTTGATTAGCATATATGTAGTTTTTTAATTTTTTGTGTCACTACTCTTTCTCTAAAAGCATAATTATATATCTAATTTAGATACAAAAATATTATTAATATACTCTATAATTTGAACCTAAAGTAAATTTTATCTGTTGAACACCACTTGACGTTGAGATATCTTTATTTTTAAGCTGAGTTTGAAGTTGAAAAGCTGAAAGTACTGGAATTCTATACTATTTTTCATATTATATATATATATATATATATAAGCATCGCAGAGCTTTCGTGATCTAATATATTTTTTTTATTAATGTCTATATTATTATATATCATAAAAATATTAAAAATTTTACATCAATAAAATATCCAAGGGAAGATGGCTATTTCCGTTTTATATAATACTCACAAATACCCTTTAATATTGCGGAATATATTCGGTAAATTACACAAAACCCCTATATTAAATTTGAGCCATTGATAAAGTTGGTAAAAATTTGGTTCATAGACCATGATATTATGGAGCCAGATTTTGCTATCAACGTGAAGATTTTATTAATGTACAATTTATAAGAACTTTTCAAATTTAAAAATATGTCTTGGTTCTAGTGAGTCACTGAGATCCAGTTAACCTAAACTTTTGTCCATCAAAAAATATTGTCTCCAAAATTTAATAAAGAATCTCTCTAAATTTTTATTATTATTTTTTGGAAAAAGTAAATTTAAGTTCTTTATGATTGCATGAGTTATCAATTTAGTCCTTTGCTTTTATTTTTTCTCAACCCAATCCTTTATGTTTCATGAAAATATCAAAGCCGTCCTTAATCTTTGAAGAGAAACTGACACCATTAAATTATGATGATATGGCTAACATAATTACGAATAACTCTTATCAAGATACATTTCCTTAAAAAATTGTAAAAGAACTCTCACAATTGAAAAAATTTTCATATTCATTGTCTTTTTTAAAAATTTAAGTTTTGGTTGTTTATTTAATATTGTATAACAAAATATCTTACAACAATTAAATTAAATTAAATGATTGTTATCGTGACACTTATTAAGTGATATGATTTGTTTCAGTTATTAAATCCAAATTCAATTTATCTCACAAATTCATTATAATTCTATCATAATTTATTGATAAATTTTACTATATATTTCCACCATTTTTATGCATAAGTAAAGTTTTTATATGGTTTGTTGTTATTTTTATAAGCAAAACAATAATTTTAAAAAAAGTATTTATGATTTCTTTCCTTGATTGCTCCTCATTAAATGAAAGTGTCATTAAATGAGGGAAAAATAAAATATTAATCACAAGTATATCTCAATCCTAACAAATTTAGATATAATTATTAGGATTGATTAATTTTTTTAAAACTATGTGAATGGATCAAAATTTACTTGCATGTAAAAAGGAATGAGAATATTTTGATTGATTTAAACAATAAAATATTCTATTTTATAATTTATTATTTAAATTTGTATGTTATATACAATTAGTTATTTTATACATATATATACAAAATACAAGTAAAAATGATAAGTCTCTGACATTTTAAAAAAATAGATCTTGTACATGTTATTTTTATTATGAGTCTCATATCTATAAGCATTTACAAGGATTAAATTAAAAAAATATATAGTTATTGTTCATCCAACTGTAGGTTAACAATAACTATGACAAACTTTACAAACATATAAGATGTATATTAATAATTTTCAAGCATTTATATAATTTATAAACTCGTTCAATGAGTAGATTTAGACAATTCAATGAATCTCAAATTCAAGATAAATTACTATAATTTCACAAGCATCCAACTATTTTTATAAAAAAGTTAAATTTTATTTTAAAAGATTGAAGTTTTCAGCATTTAATGCTATAGATAAATATAATCAATCATGATTTAAAATTATATTTTAATCCATCTATTTTTTTGCTGTAAATGTGGTTGTAAATGGTAAATGTTAAACATGTAACAAAAATATAAATTATAAAAATTGAGGTCTACATCCACTAAAATTTAGGTCTACCCGCACAAGGTAATAAATTAAAAAAAAATTTAAAAAGTTTTTATAATATAAATTGCTTATTTTTACCCAATAAGATGTATTTTTAATTTGTCACCCAGTACAATAAAATTTAGACTATAATAAGTTGGTGCTGGTATCTTTAATATCCATGGGGCAACGAATTTTAGAATAAAGTACATTGTTTATTTTTAAATGGGTAATGGACTTTTAAATTTGTTTAGTTATTGATTTAGTTTCTAAAATTTAATTTTTATTAATTCAATTCCTTACATTTTCTTAAATTGTCACTTTGATCTTTGAAGTTTTTAAACACAAACTGACCCTTAAATTAATGTGACATATAAAGTATGCTAATAACTTAACATACTACATATGGTTAAATAAAAAGAAATTTGCTGCCAAGTAAATTTGATTTTATTGTTAATTTACTTGGCTGCCAATTCAATATTCTTTATATACATTAGCAAATTTTAACAATATGTTACCTCTACTTCAAATAATAAATTTGAAGGACCAAATTGTTATTAGAACAAACTTAAGGAACCAAATTTTTGTCATCTCTTTTTAAATACATTATGTAACAAATTATCAAGTAAAATGAGTTATCATCTATATTGAATGATAGTATTTAATTTTTTTTATTTATTTACATTCTAATTTAATTTTTAATTTTAATAACAAGTACAAGTGATTAAAAATTTTGTTTATAAAATAGTTGTTTATATTTTTAATATGCACAAATAAAAAGTTATAAAATAAAATAAATTTTTGATAAGGTGAAAATTTTTATAACAAAAAAATTATGTGAATATAATAAAAAAATATTTTTGAAAAAGCTACCTTAAATTGTACTGAATAATACTCAAATTTAAATTAGTTAGATAACCATATCGAAAATATTTATATTGTGTTATTTACATTTTTAATATGTTGTTTAAATTTTAATATATGTGGGGATCACAGATAAAAAATTGTTTATATTTTTCATATGAACATGATATCATATATTCACATAATTTGTGTAAGAATAAAATAAATTATTATCTATATTTATTATTGCTTATAAGTATCTTTCTATTGAAAGTAATCATATTCGAAATATGATTGAGTATTAAATATGGACATTTCTCCTAACAGAATTAATTTTTATTCTCCAATTGTTATATATATTCTTATCATGTATGGTAGCCAATACAAAAACAAAATAAAATGTTCATACAGTTTAAAAGAAAAAACAAGATATATGTTTTAAAATTTTAATTTACATGAATATAACAATTCATACATTGAAACAATTTGTTATCTATATTTGACTATACATGAGATAACAAATTTTATAACAAAATAAGTTATTATTTATTTCTATTTTCTAATCACAAATATGCAGAGAGAATAAAAGTATATAATTTTTTTACTATAATTATTTTTCTGCAATCACATCTACAATTTTATTTCCCACATTCTATAAACTATTACTTTCATAAAATTATCAGATGAATATTTACTCATAACTTAACTTCAATTAATTTTTGTGATTTATCTGTATCCAAAAAATTGATTAGGAGGAGGGATTTTAATTTTAATAATTTCAATTTTAGAAAAATGGAGAATCGTGGCTAGAAATTTTAATTAAGTATTTTATTTTTTTTACATCTCTCAAATAAAATTTTATAACATACACGTCCATTTTTTAAAAAAAATTGGACTCATTAACATAACTTTTTATTAACTTAAAAAAAGTTAATATTGCCAGCCTATGGTAGAAAATTTGGTCATTATTTGATTCTATTTACAAAACATAAAGGGAAGATTTATTTTAATTCTATTTACTGAGTATTTCAATAATTATCATATCTATATTTGCTCTCTTACCCTTATACAATGTTAGAGAGATCATTAAATATTAAAGTATTTTATTTTTAAAGTAGGTATTTAATAGAGATATAGTTAAAAATTTGTTAAATTTTAAAATAAAATTAATAAAATTTATTTTTTTATTTTAATAAAAATATTAAAAATAATTTATAAATAAGATGAGACCGAGTAAAGTTAAATGAAAGAACTTGGAAATGATTGTGACCTGATCCCTCGGAGACCAGAAGCTGCCGAAAAGGTGGCAGTGTTACCTTGAGAATCAAAGTAAGTGGCTCCTTTCGATGACACGTTCCGCCGCCATAGGGTAACCCATTAATGTGATTTTAATCAAATAAAACAATTTTTATTTCCATCTTTTTCTCTTCCGTTTCTCCCAAGTTAGATTTAGTCGCGGTGAAGTATCAATTTCCATTCAAAGAACCGAGGTGGTTGCAGACATTTAATTTAATATTATCTTATCCCAATTTATAAAATAATAAAATCATATATAAATATATAAAATTTATTAAATATACTTTATAATTTTATTTTTAAAAAATAAAATATAAAATTTTAAAAATATCTTTTATTTAATTTTTTATTTATAAAATAATATTTAAAAGAAGGAATATATGTAAAAATTAATATTAGAAAAACATAATTAATACTCCCTTCATTTTAAAAATGTAAGATATTTTTAATTTTTTGAGGTGTAATTATTATTTTTTTTAAAGTATTCCTATTGATAAATAACTTTATATTTATTGTAGGATGTTTAGTAGGGGTAAATATAAATAATAAAATTAATTTAAAAATAAGTAACTGCTTTATTGGAAGATAAAATTTAGTCAAAAATGCTTTATATTTTTAAAAGGAGTAAATTTTATTTTTATTAAATTGTCTTATATTTTAAAATATTAATTTTTTTAAATTTTTTTTAATTTGAGAGAGAGAGAGAGAGTACAATATATGCGTCCTGAACAATCAAAAAAACAGGTATGGAAGGAAAGTCATCAATAATGATAAATACTTATGCTCCGTCCTTCCCATGGAGATCCTTTTTATAATATAAAGAGAGAAATATTTTATTGTATTTTATTGTCATATTTAATTACGTGTCATATCATTAATTTTCATCATAATTTTTTTCTTTTATTTTTATTAAATATTTGTTAGAAAAATTATGTTATTAAATTATGTGTATATAGTAAGAATAAATTAATGAGTTTTAAAAATTTTAGATAAAATTAATGAGTTTTAAATTTTTTTTATTTTTCATAATGTTGGGGGAAATTTATAAAAAAATTGAGAGAAGTAGTCCTATATGCTCGTATCGTTCTATTTAACAAAGATAAATATATATTTTTATCCTTGAAGTATTTTTTTTAAAAAAATTCAATACTTTAAAATTTTTGTTGGAGCTTTTTTGCATATAAAGTAATTAAAGGGTGTATCCTCTACTCTTTTATTAAATTTCCAAAAATGTCTTATAAAAAAAAGCTAACTTGGATTGAACTTTGATTTAATAGACATTTTTGGGGATTTAATAGCATAGATGATGTTTTGATCCAAGTACTTTAGGAGCAAAGATGCTCCAACAAATATTTTAAGGTATTGAATGTTCCTCAAAAAATATTTCAAAGGTAAAAATGTATCTTTATCCTTTTATTTATAGAGTAGAGAGAAAAGATTAATTTTGATTATATTTATAAAAAATTTACTATTTTCTATATTCATCTTTACCTTTATGCCCTTGTTAAGTACTAGAAAAAATTTATTAAATTTAAAGATAAAATTAATAAGATGTAATGTTTTCCTTGATTTATATTCCTCCGTTTAAAAATATAAGGTATTTTTAACTGAATCTCACTCCTCAATAAAGTAGTTACCTACTTTTTAATTAACTCTATCTTTTTATATTTACCCCTATTAAACACTCTGTAATAAATATAAAGTTATTATTAATGGGATACTTTTAAAAAAAAGACAATAAAAAAAAGACAATGATTACATCTTGAAAGACTAAAAATGTCTCATATTTTTTAACATCCAACTCTTTAAAAAATATTTTATATTTTTAAACCGATAGAATATAAAATATGCCAGAATGGAGAAAGTATACACGCACGCACTCCGTTTTTTTATCATAAAAGAAACTGTGATGTATTTTTTTTTTTTAAAGTATGTTCATGCACCAAGCACCATCATATTTCTGCCAAACTGTAACTTTGATTCTAAATTATTATTATATTTTGAATCGTAATTAACCAGTACCTAATAATTCATATATACATCCACTATTAGCCAAAAAAATTGTTATACTTACCAATTAGGAGAGAAATTACAATTAAGACCAAAGATTAAGGTGGCTAAATACAATGTCCGTCACTCGATAATACGTACGGTTGGTCTTGATCGATGGAGTAAACGGCTTATTTGATGGAGAAAATTGTTGCATTTGATGAGGCACAGGAACCATGACGTCAGATTGTCGGTTTGGACACAGTTAATTGACGTATGAAAAATATTATGATTAGGAATAAAGTCGTTGTAATTTTTCTTTGGGAATATAATGAACTTGAGAACAGCACATATTATATAGTATAAATAGCTTGCGTATGTGATTACGAGAGTTTTATGAAGTTAATACTGCATAAAAATCGAAGAAGGACGTCAAAGTGAATTGATCTTTCATAACACCATGTATAATTAATCCACGTAGACCAAAATACAATGTATTGATAATTAATTTACGATTTTAAAAAATATTAATTGAAATATTAATTTCTTTATTTTTTTACATCTTTCAATTTATATTTTCATTAAAGACTCTGTATAACATTCATAATAATAATAAGAGTTAAAAATTCAATATATCATTTAAAAAAAACAAATGAAATAGGGGTATAGTTAAAAATAATAATTTTAAATACTATTCAATACTTTATATTTTAAACTAAATTTTTTTTCAGAAGATGTCTGATGCTTCTTTTGTCTCAAATTATAGGACACTTTTAAAAGAGTTTCTCCATTCTAAAATATAAATGCTTTAGATAGATTAAGATTTTATTAAATACATAATTTTAATATTATCTTTTATTTTTTTATAATTAATTTCTATCCCTTATCTTTTTAATTTATTAAATGATAAAAATTTTTAAAAGTTTATATTTTTGTCTTTCCGTATTATAGTTGGATGGAGTACTTACTACTTACTCTTAGGAAAGAGTTACTTACATTGTCTCACTTTTTTATTTAACTTAAATATACTAATCGAATAAATTTTTTCCTTATATTTTTAATTTAAATTACTATTCTTAAGTTGAAATTTAAATATATATATATATATATATATATATTAGTATACTTATAAAAAATAAAGCAAAAATTAATTATTTGGTTATTATAGTTTTAATTAAATTGTAATTCAATCTCTAATTTGTTATAACTTAGTATTTGAAATTTAGATTTAATTATAACTCAATTCCTAAACTTTTACTCTTGCAACTTAATCCTCATGGCTTTAACCACTTAAATATTAATCCCTATATCTTAACATATAAAATTATAAAAATTTAAATTATGTTAAAAATTTATTTTTAATATTTTAAATTACTAAACCCTTAATATTTTTATAAATATTAAAAATTTAAAATATTTTTAATTATTATAATTTAATTTTTTAAATTGCACGAATTAATTATTAAGTGGTTAAAACCATAGAGACTATATTGCATCAGGCAAAGTTTAGGATTGAGTTACAACTAAATAAAAATTATAAGAATAGAGTTATAATGAGTTAAAATTCAAGGGTTAAATTATAATTGAGTTAAAACTACAAGAATCAAATGATTAATTTTTTTAAAAAATAAAACATTCATTTATTGTAACCATAAGATTCAAAACCATTGAACCCAATTAGTTGAATTTGTAAACTATTGAACCAATGCATTAATGAAATATTTTATTCATGATCAGTCTAGCATTATGATTATAGTTTTAATTATTAACTCTTGAATCAATATCTTAATGATTTAATGACCATTCTGACTTTCAATCATAATACTATTTATAATATATAAGTATGAATTCAAGTATACGAATTCAATTATCACCTCTACTTCTGAAGAAAAGCAGTATGTTAATAGAGGAAGTCTATCTAAATGAACAATATGGTCAAAGGTTGAAGTCGTCTGACATTAAATTCTGATTAAGGTGTTGAAATAACGAAACTAAACCGAGTGTCTTTGCTTCAACATGCAATATATTTTCAACTCTTCCACACCACACTAACTAAATAAGCCAACTCTGGTACCTGACGGTAATAAATAAATAAATAAATAAATATTTATATTGCATCACACTGTAGGATTTATAAGCGTAAAGACCAAGATTGTCTTTGTGGAGAAAGTGAGTTAAACCTACATTTTCCGTGGCTTATTTAAACGACACAGGAGCAAGCCCATTACTCCAGACTTCGACGTAAGCTTTTAAGATTTGATATCTTTCTCATTAAATGTCAACCCCTCTTGCTTGCTTGAGTTGACAACTTGGATTTGGATGAGAACGTTGGCTCGAACATCTTATTGTTTCCAGCATACCTCGGGTAAGTAATTCGAGCTAAGCTCGAAAAAATTTAGAGTTGTGTTTAACAAAATAATATTTTTTTTTAATGTTTGGGTGTATTTGAGCTAGTTTGAATAGGCTCAAAAAAATTCTGACTAGACCCAATTAAGTTGGAGCTTAATTCAAATACCCGAATAAAAAATAATATTTTAAAAAATTATATAAAATATAATAAATATTAGTTAATTACTTAAATTTTAGGTCATTTTATACAAAAATACCATATATTTGGGTGCATTACTATAGATATTTTAAAAAATAAAAATATTTATATATTGTCATATTTATATTATTTTTAATTTATAAGATATCTCAAAATAATATTTAAAATATATTTTAATATTAATTTTTTTGATTTTAAGACCCACATAGTTTTTTTTTAATTTTTTGGAGTCTATACATCATCTAAGTATTTAAAAAATATATTTTATAATTTTTATAAAATAAAATATTTAATTTTAAAGTAAAAAATTAATTAAAAATAATTTAAAAAAATTTGAGTCTGTGGGCCACCCAAAGCTAGAAAAAATTTAAATCGAGATTGACTATTTAAGCTTTTTAAATAGTCGACTTAATTGGATTCAAGCCTATTCAGGCCGACCCAGCTCCAAATTCCTGGCTGCAGGGATACTGACTGTGCAATTTTTCATACTTGAATTGTTGACCCCAGCTCCTACCCAGAATATTAGCTTTAGGTCTAGCAATGTTTGTTTTTTTTTTTGGGCTTTTGTTTACATAGATATATTATTTTATTAGAAGCAATTACATTCGACATACAATCAGACGTTAAATATGAGTGCATTGATTGTATTAGAAATTCAAATCTTGACAGTACACCTTGTGGGAGATTAGCTTACTTGCTATTTTTTCTAGACTCAACTCGCCAAACTCCTATTGGTAGCCTTAGCATTTTCTATATATGATCAAATACGCATGTGTTAGGTTTTATAAATTAATCTCTGTTTCTCTTTTAATGCTTATTATATAATATCGTAAGAAAGTAAGTTTGACACATTTCTTTATATGAGGATATACATGATTGTCTCGACGTGCACAAATTTAATATCGCAAAAAATTAAATTTCTTATAAGAATTTGTTCGGAAAGCATTGAATCTTACGGTACAAGTCATTATTTTTATTACGATTGAGGGTAAAGAGGTTGATCATGGTTTTGGTAGACGCTAATAGACAAGAATACCTTTGACAAGATAATTAATGAATATTATACTTGGAAGTAATGATGTATACATGTGTTTGTATTTCTTCACTCTTGCGCAGAGGAAAGAAGGAAAGTTTATGTGAAGACGTATGCATGCAATGGATTAGAGAGGGTTATTATTATAAATATTAATATTAATATTATTTATGGCAGGATGGATTGTTTCATCCACGCGGCTAGTTCTGGAGAACATATAAGTCCACAATGTGACGAAGAGAAGTTCAAAAGATCAAGGGCAATGGAACACACCAACTTGAGATTAAAGAGACCAGTGAGATAGAATCATCTTAGGGTTCAACTTTATGAAGCAAATTTAATTTTGCGTCTTCCTTTGGGTTATCATGCTCATACCTACCCGGCTTGATAATCATATGATCTCTTTTTAGAGTTCCCACTTGCATTGATCCCCCAGAATTTCATTGATTTTACTCTGACATGCGTGGATCTCCCAAACCATATATTCTTTGCTTCATGAGTCATGGAACTATCATTATAATATCTGAAGTGTCGTACCTGCCATACATTTACAACCAATATTTGTCTTACTTCAGTTAACAATTATATCAACGTCGCACACTTGTAATATGAATATTTTATTTTATTAGTCAATTTCAATTTATATCTTAAAAAAATTAAGATTTTGAATTTTATCTAATTTTAATTTTATATTGACTAATAATAACAAAGAATAATTCAGGTATTTAGGCTTGGTTCAGATTTCTTTGGGGTTATTATTTTGAGGCAGATAATGATTAGAGGTTATCTAGATTAATTACATATGATATCCTTGTAATTATTTTGTATTGTAAGCTATTAGTATTTATTAAAAATTAAATTTTTTTAAAATGAATATTAACAAAATTTATATGATAAAATTATTTTTTATTAAAATAATTTTTAAGATAATATAAAAATGTAGATAAAATTATTTTTAAGAAAGGAAGGAAAAAATTTAATCATTTTGGGAGAAGATGAACATTTTAACCATTTTGAACCATTTTGGGGAAATAAAAGTAAAAGATGGTTAACATAAACTTTGTTTTTGTCACTAACATAAACTAATATGATACATATTTATAAATAAATTATTTATTTAATTCTTTTATTCTAAAAATAAAAATAAAATTTTAAAATTGGTTAAAATATTTATAAGAAATTATTTAATATTTAAAATTTGTTTCATCTTAAGTTCATTTTTGTACCAAAAATAATATTTATTGGTGAAAAAATAGTTTATTAAAAATATAATATGAATAGTCATATAAATTATTTTATTATGTTAATAATTGATAAAAATATAATATATGTATATCTTTCTAATATTATATTATTTAATATATGTGTGTGAAGTTAATATATATATATATATATATATATTTCATATAATGATTACAGGTATATTTTAATTCAATTGACAAAGAAGAAGGGCATAAAGTTTGAAAAGTAGAAAGTTAAGGTTCAAGTCATGATAAGACATGAGGACGTGATGTAGTGCAAGGTGGCAGGTGACATATTGCATGAGGTGGCGACATGGTAGGTGACGTGGTATGAGCTGATCCACACATGATGGATGACATGGTGCTAGGTGGCATGTGATGTGGCATGAGTTAGATGCACCACATGTGGTGCCTGATATGGCATAAGGTGTCCTATAACGTGGGATTAATTGATGTACATGTGGCGGCTGATGCAGTGCAAGGTGGTAGGTGATATGGCATTAGCTTATACATATGTGGCTAGTGATGTGGCATTAGTTTCATAGTGTTTCTCACGATACACTATTATGAGAGATTAATGAACTTCTCTCAAAAAGATTTTGAAAGAAATCTTTTAGATTTGTTGTATGTGAGAATTTCTCATAGAGCATAGTCGTAGGAAATTCTTACAATATAGAAATTCTAAAGCCATTTAGGTGCAAGAAATTGTCTTAGATTTCAATGGAAAGAACCTTTCTCAAAATCATTTCATGAGAACTCTCTATTTCAATGGCTGTGAGAACTTCTTGTAAATAATGGTGTGAGAAATGGTTATCACAATTTCATCTGTGTGAATGTTTTTTTCCTTCGACTGTTTTACTAACGAACCTTTTGAAGTGAGAAATTTTGTGAGAAACAATATTCTCACATGATTTTGGGTGTTTTTTCATAGAGATATGTTGTCATGCCATAATAATTCACTGCATAGATAAATCTGTGGAACTGTATTTGTTTTAATTTGTATGAAAAAAAAATTCAAATTTTATTAAACATACCAATGTAGAATGTTGACTTTTTATATCGATTTCATTAAGAAACCAATATAGAGAAGATCACAATTTTATCCAACGTAAATAAAGAACGCACATTCTACAATCTTAATATTTACCATCCTCCTCTAAGCAATATGCAGAAGGCCTTTTATGAAGGATATGTAGAAGGTCTTGCAAAAGAAGAATAAAAGTGAATCCCATCATTTTGGTTTGGATTGATTGAAGCACATGCATAGATGAGTTGTTCTTGTAGACTAACTACGCACACAAAGATGATAGATGTATTAAGAAAAAAAAAATCAAGGAAGCAAGTAAATTTGAAATGATAAGGGCTATTCCTTCTTCTTCTTTTTTTTGAGAGAAAGGGGGGGGGGGCGGGGCATAGAAGGGGAGATCAATTGCTCTTCCCCAAAGGAGCAAACCCTCCTCAAGCAATTTATCTTTTTTCAGCACATATCACTAAAAAAAAATTCCTTATCACTAAAAGTGTACTTTTCAAAACTTAATTTTTGACAACAATTGGTAAAAGTTGGCGACAAAGGCTCACTTTTGACAACAATTTGTAAAAGTTGCCACTAAAAATGAATTTTTAGTAGTGACATTTTGTTGCTGCCAAAATTATTTTAAATAATAATTTAAAAATTATATCTAAAGCGGACTTTTGGTAATGATTTTTGAATGTTATCACCAAAAATAATTTTTAGCAGCAATAAAGTATTTTAAAAAATAATTTAAAAATTATACTAAAAATAGATCTTTGGCTACTACTTTTAAATGTTATCACCAAAGTGGCAACATTTTATTACTACCAAAAATATTTTTAAACAATAATTTAAAAATTTTAAAAATTATACTAAAAGTAGATTTTGAACAGTGACTTTTAAATATTGCCACACAAAAATGTTACCACCAAAAGTATTTTAAAAAATAATTTTAAAATTTAAAAAAATTATATCAAAATTATGGTTGTCGGTCATAAAAAACTATTACTGGTCAGACTTTTAGTGACAACCTTTTCATAGTGATTTGAAAGGTTTTTTTTTTTGTAGTGTATTACATGATGAGTTATTTTTATCCATCTATAAGCACTATTGAAACTAGTATAAACTAGTAATTTGAAATGATATTGGCAGCTAGCGGACACGGAGGGACGATCCCAATAATGTATATTTCTCGAGTCTCAAGTCTCACCTGCTGTTCCCTACCATTAAGTCAACCCAAGCTTGAGATTAAAGTGATGAATGCCCCTCAACTTGTAGATATACATATGGTAAAGGAAACTTGAAACTAAACTAGATATATTAATATATATTGACCAGGAGTTGAAAGTTAGATGAATGAATAATGAAGGAAGCGCAGTAGAGTTTGCATTAAATTTATACTCCAAGGGGAGAATTGTGAGAGAGAGAGAGAGAGAGAGAGAGAGAGAGAGAGAGGCCATAATGATAACAACAGGAAGAAGGTTGGACCTTGAGGGAAGGGTTTATAGCCACGAAGCAAGCTGTGACAATGGAAACGACTGGCTCTGGGTTTGCTTTCGATGGACCCAAAAGCAGTGAATGCAGTTGAACCATAATGTGGTTAACAGTTTTGGTTGGCGACAAAAACTAATGTGTAGGTCCGATATAATTGGAGCACCGTACCTAGGACCTCCCTTAACATACAGGAGCCCCACCACATTGCTTCCCTCACATGCACCTCTCTCCATTCTCATATCTCCATCACACCATTTTTACTCTATAAAATGAGAAGAGAAAACGGAGGGCTTGATCAATAATGATGGAAAGAAATCAAATCATAATAGCATACTTCTGAGTTCTGATCTAATCTCCAAAACTCCCTATATATATGCATATTCGTTAGTGTTAATAAAAGTTGGTTTTATACCACTAAATATAACATGCTCCCTCTATCTCAAATTATAAAATGCTTTTAGACAAAATCTCATATACTAATAAAGCTCATTAAATATACTTTACAACCTTATTTTTTAAGAAAAAAATATAAACTTTTAAAAGTATCTTTCATTTAATACTTCATTGATAAAAGAATATTAAAGAGAGAGAATATATGAAAAGGATAATAATAAAGACTATCATTAATAAAACTTTATTTTTATTAAAATGTTTATATTTTGGAACGCTGAATCTACCCTAAAGTGTCTTACAATTTGAGATGAAGTAAATATTATGGAATTCATTTTTAACGTGAGAGATTAGGATCACGTACGGTTGCTTCTACTTTAATAGTTTTAATTAATTATAAATTATAAAACCTCTTCTTGAAATGAGTGGACAGATGTAATTGATAGACCCAATGTAACTTTAATGTTAATTAATTATTAAAAACAGTAGGAGAAAATATTAGCCCTAAATAAGTTAGCTAGGGATTGGAATGGTAGATTGGTGCGTGAGAACTGCAGAGGCAACAAAGCATCGCTTTAACAATAATACAGATTGATGGCAAAACTTGCTAGCCAGTGACCAATATTCGTACGAAGCACAAGACAAAAATTTCCCACCTCATATATTTGGCCTCCATGCAGCACGTGCTCTTTATTCTATGGAGTATGGACCATAAAATAAATAGACATTTAATATGATTTTCATATTACATGTATCTTCAGCATATTAATTTTAAAATTTAAACTCTTTATATATGTGACCATATCTGACCATGGATATAAATAGTACAAATGATCATGGTGTGATTTTATGAAGGTCAAGATAAGCGATCTGTGGGAATCTGATTGTTAGCTAAGTAATATTTCAATTTAATTTGTTTTTTTTTTTGTAATCAAAAGTTTAGAAGAGTTGGTTGGGACTCACCAGGATCAGGATATGTTTTTGAATTCGAATAATGTTTGTAGTGGTATTTACACATTCCATATTAACAAGATCCTCATATTGAAAGTAGCATTTGATTCCATGATTTTATAGGTTACAGTTCAAGTCATTCACAATTAAACTAACTTT
This sequence comes from Prosopis cineraria, assembly GCF_029017545.1. Taxonomy (NCBI): domain Eukaryota; kingdom Viridiplantae; phylum Streptophyta; class Magnoliopsida; order Fabales; family Fabaceae; genus Prosopis; species Prosopis cineraria. The sequence goes on along the minus strand of NW_026555343.1, from coordinate 42,175,509 downwards.
TGTTGATCAATAATATTTCAAGCCCTTTTGATTTAAGATTCAGAGCATGTACGATCATTTAAAAGAACTTGATGGCAGCAGGATTTGATATATATTGGGGAGGTGGTTAACGACATCATGGGGTCACAAGACATGTGGACTTAACAAGCAGCCTCTCATGTTGTCCCTACTTGCATTCGTAAGGAAAGAGAACGATGCACAACTGGCATGTACATGTGTTTGTGTGTGTGTGTGAGAGAGAGAGAGAGAGAGAGAGAGTCCCATTATTGGTTAAAGAAATTATGAAATGAGCATGTTGGAGAGGTCGGATCTGATGGACAGGAGTGAATACAAGGAAAAAGGGCAGTGAGGCCCCCACGAAAGAAAAAAAAAAAGTGAGGGACATGCATAACTAAAAGTTTATTTATACATAAATGGATCGATAAATTTTTGATAGTAGAGTGATGAACTTTTAAGATATATTTGGGCCCTTTACTGCCCTTTTCCCCCTTGTTGGGACCCTTACTGGCAAGAAGCTGACAGATGTGTTGGTATTAGGACATGGCATGTTTTACCGGTGAATAATAGTAATGAGGGGAACATGATGATGATGATGGAGCAGCATGAAACGGGTGGTGGTTGAGGGGGACCAATGGGGCAAGGCTACTTGCGAAGCATCTTCTTGCCAACAAGAATGGTGGTAGGGTCAGTGGCTTTATGTTATTCGGGTCTGTGTTTGGACCCTGGAAAGCTCATGATGACATGTTTTTGAGAATTGTCAATTTTTTGTGCTCGATGAATTGTACATCTGGCCGATGTTCTTCTTGTTTTTTTTGTTTTAATCAATGCCGAGTCTATAGTGTTCTTGGATTGGATCCTTCCACGGGCTGACCATGGCCTCAGTTAATGAAATATTGGGCATGTTTTTTGGTCCAAAACATACCTTGCTTTGGGTTGGGCCAGCTCTATTCAATTGGATTTCCTTTGGGCTTTTGTTACAAAAAAGGCTATTCTTTTTTCAGAATTAACTAAACTTTCCAATTTTTTGTATCCAAACAAAAAAAAAAAAAACTGCCCAGTTTTCATGAACCCCTTCTGCAATTCAAAGAAGAAAGAAATTCGGGGTTAATTTCAAATTAATCATATAATGCAAATAATTAGTATGGCTATTCTTTTATCATAAAGGACAATTAAAAACCTTCACATTTACTCAGGAAAAAAAAAAGATTAAAAACCTTCCCCCATGCACACACACCTTATCTAGTCTTTTACCGAGGTAAGGAAACCCACACGCACAAGGGGTCGACCCTGTAACCTAAATTTTAGATAGTGTTTGATGTCATTGTGGTATTGCTAACATCAACAATAATAACAATTTCTCAAACTTTTGCTTGCCTTGTCATTCGCAAAGGAAAAAAAACAATAACAAATAATCTTGTATGTCTCACTAAATAATATTGGACCGATGTCATTTTTTTTGTTAAAAAAAAAGGAAAAAGAAAAATAGTGGGAGGGATGGGAAGGTGAGTTGTTTAAAACTTAAAATTTGGGAGGGGAAGTGGGGATTGATCTTTGTCGCATCCTGTCGGCCGTGGTCAGTCCCACTGCCAACATTTGTTTGGAAAACTTGTTCCCCTCTTTGGCTTTCCCTTTTTTTGTTTATTTTGCCTTTTCACTGTTCCTCACACAATCATTCCCCTCAAAAGCATCCTCCCTTTATCTCCTCCTTCCCTTTTTCATTATTACATTCTCCTCATTTACTTTTACTTTGCTTCTCCATTCTATTTAGTTTCTCATGGAATCAACTTCTGCCATATATTTCCTTCTTATCAACATTAGATTTGTCACATATAATATATATATATATATATATCTCTCTCTCTCACTACTTAATTAATTAATTCGTTTTAGATTTAAATTCTCACGTTGTATATGATAAAAGTTTCATTCCTACTTTTTCTTTCTTAATTATAATGTCTTCTATCTGCTTTGCAGTGAAAACAATTTTCTTTATATGTTACTAGTCATACATAAAGACTTCAAACCATAAAACCACCTCTATCATAATTAAGTTAATTAAATATTTGTAACACTTGTTAGATAGGATCCAATGCTTTGATTAAAGTCTAGAAGAAAATGAATCAGACTTTTCACTGCTTGTGTGGTTTGTTGCAGATTTTATATTTAACACTCATTCTATGAATTGCTTCTTTCATCCCAAATTATAAAATAATTTTAGATAAAATTAAACATATCAATAAAACTCATTAAATATACTTTATAACTTTATTTTTTTAAAATAAAAATATAAACTTTTAAAAATAATCTTTATTTAATACTCTATTTATGAAAGAATATTAAAAAAAAGAAATATAATGGCAAGGTAATATTGAAAAAGTACTATTAGTGAAATTTTATTTTTATTAAAGTGGCTTATATTTAGAACATCAAATCTCTCCAAAAAAATGTCTTATAACTTGGGATAGAAAGAGTACTATGAGACATTTTTCTTAGAAGTTTATGTTTCAAGATACAAGTCATTTTGTGAAACTGTAAAAGCAATCATAACACGCACTCTCTCTCTCTCTCTCTGTGTTTAATGATTGATATTAGATGTTAAGAGGATCAATTGTAATCAGAGAATGGTTAATTTGGAAAATACGTGGGATATCAACAAAAAAACTGTCCTTTTTTTGGTTAAAAAGAAAACTGCCTTTTTAGGTGAGCAAGTATTAGGTTAAAATGTCTTATAATAAAAAATGGAGGTATCTTGATTTTAAAACTAATGAACACATATTTTACTATAATTCTATTTATAAATCATTTATAATAAATATATAAATTTTTTTAAAGGGGAACTTGTCGTAATAAAGTAATTATATGATTTACATATAAAAATATTTCTTCTTATTTTTTTTATTGGTCTTATAAATAGAATCAGTACACACACAAATATCTTATATTCATGATTTGTATTATGAAAACTATATAGCATTCCTAAAAAAATAGAGATTTTTGTTTACAAAAAATTAAATATTGTCAAGTTGGTAAATTATAACATCTGAAAATCGCTTTACTCGAACAACTTTTAATGACGGGGGGCTTCAAATATCAAGAACATAACTTTTTCCTTTTTCCACTGAACTTTTGACGAAGAATTTGCTTAGCTAACTATCATAATTTTGAAGTTCCATTCATGAATATGCTCCTCATGTCTCGTTCTAAATATTTACTGGCTTATCAATGTCAAAAGAACAGTGAAGAAGATAATTATTAATAACCCTTGTGAATAATTATCGACCTCCTTGATTAGCGAACCCTAGGATTAATTAATATATATATATATATAAAAATCATTACTGCTGAAAACACGGGGAAAACAACTAAAAAAAGGGGATCTCTTACAATTAAAAGAAGGTGCGAAGCAATCCAATCAAATCTATTGTGATAAACCTGAAAAAAAAAAAGAAAGGAAAAAAATTAGTGCCCAAGAATGAATGGTCCTTGATTTGAGAAAAAGAAAGTTTGACGCTTGAACACAGCAAGAGTCTATATCTTCAAAAAAGAAAGGAGCCCACACAACAGTGTCCATTCTCATTATCCCACCATAAAAAAGATGAAACAAAAGCACACCAAAAAGAAAAGCAAAAGGCACTAATTTATAATTGAATTTTAAATTTAAAAGAAAGCATTAAAGATAAACCCCACATACATTAAATAAAGAAGGCCCTAAAGCCTAAATAGCATCATTAACGAAGAGGAATTGCTAGCTAGTACAGACTACAGAGTCAAAACAAACATCTCTCTCTCTCCCCTCCCATCTCTCTTTTCTCTCTCTTCCCTCCGCACCATTCATAAAGTAAGCCAACCGCATAAAGCCATCCCACAAACGAACTAAAACATTCTTTCTTCTACAAAGGAGCAACTTCAGACAAAACAAGGTAAATCTCTTTGTTTCTATATATCTATATCTGGAGTCATCTTGCTTTTCTCTTTCTACTTCTTCTTCCTTTTTCCCCGCCTCTGAATTCATGGGTTTATCGTTCAGTGGCCATATGGGTGGATTTCCCTTGCATGTCTTTACTTTGATGCACCATTCTCTTGACTATTTTATTCTGGGGTTTAGGGTTTGTTCAAAAGCTGACACTATTGCATCAAGTTCCACTGGTTTTAAGCTTTAATTATTTGAATGTTCGGTTTCATATTCTTCTGCCTAAACACACAAGAGAGACAAGCCCTACTCTTTTTCTCTGTAATCGTTCCAAGATGAAAGAATCTCTCGACGTATTAACTCCCCAACTATATATGCATCGATCTTTTTCTACCAGAGAAAGTTTTGAGTCTTTTGATTAGGTCTTGAAACAAAGCACTGCTATGGTGCTACCTGCCTACCTGTCCTTTTACTTTTTTGACTCATCTGCTCATGTGATTACTTCTGATACAATAGGCAGAGAAAAAAAGGTGCGTTGTTTGGTTATTAATATTTATTCCTTTCAAGTTTTAATTAATCCTTTATAGTATTAATTTCTCCTTTCTCCACAAGATAAAGAAGTACATGCCTGATTGAATCTTAGTTACTTTTCTCCTACAGCTGTAAATACTCATCATGTGAAAATAGCTCTCCCAGAACATTTTTCTTCTCTATCATCAATAATTTATCAACTTTGTATAATTGTATTAGCAGTATTGGAGTTGCCAGTATGAGCAGGCACAAATGGCTAAACAACTAGACAAACTCTCGCCTTACTCATAGGTTTGGGTTTGAATTCTCTTGAAACCATCTAAAGTTCCGCCCACTTGATGCATGATTTCATATAATTCTACATGTACATGAAAAATGTGACGATGTGTGCATGCGCGTGCTCGTATTATTAATCTACATATTTCAATTTCTCCTCCTTTGGGTTTTTTCAGGATATATATATATATATATATATTATTTGTGGGAGCTGTTAGGACTGAGAAACCATGGAAGGAATGCCTAATCAAAACTCAATGGCAAAGCCAGTAATGATAGAGAAGAAGGCAAGGCCACAAGAACAATTGAACTGTCCAAGGTGCAGTTCAACCAACACCAAGTTCTGCTATTACAACAACTATAGCCTCACACAGCCCAGATACTTCTGCAAGACTTGTAGAAGGTACTGGACAGAAGGTGGGTCCCTCAGAAACATCCCTGTTGGAGGAGGTTCTAGAAAGAACAAGAACAAGGTCATCACATCCTCTTCCTCTTCTTCATCAACCTCATCATCATCCAAGGTTCCTGATCTAAATCCACCATTGCCAAGCCTCTCAGGGTTGAAGGATCCAAGTTTGAATCTCTCCCGAAGCCCGATGATGAACCAAAGCTTCCCAACTAACTGTACTATTTCCGCCCAGCAAAGTCCTAAGATCCATGGAGGCCAGGATCTTAATCTGGCTTTTCCCACTTCTTCTCTTTCAGCTCCTAGGGTTTTGAATAATAATATTCCTTATGTTCCCTCATTCATGATGCCAAATAGCTCACCGTATAGTAACATTAATTACCCGTCTGGATTAATTCCCATGCAAGAAGAAGCTAAACCCAGCCAGCTGGGATTTTCAGTGGATGGGCTTGGAAACAGATCGTACGGAGTACAAGAGAATGACCATGATGGCGGGAGGCTTTTGCTTCCTTTTGGAGGAGTCAAGCAGATTCCAGGTGGTGATGAAGTGGAACAAAATAATAAAGGACAAGGGAATTCAAGTGGGTTTTGGACTGGAATGATTGGTGAAGGATCATGGTAAGAAAATGAAGAAACCTATATACAGTTTTCTTTTCTCTATCTTCCATGCATTGTTGTGAAAAGATTAAGTAAGAACATCTTAGATGTTTGCTTTCAGATTCTTCAATAAAAATATATATAAGACGCAGGGGATTTTAATTTTTTTATGAAAACCTCAATCACGTTTCGTGTTCTTGAGTTGTTAAACATACTTAATTGTCATGCTTTTATTGAAGAAACTGATGACAAACATCTAAAAAGGTTGTAATTAAGTGTTGTTCGACTGTCTTCTGTATGAAAGTCTGAACTGACAAAAGCATATATACTTATCAGTTGCTATGGTTTGAAAATCTTCTCTTCGACTTGGTTGTTAAATAGGAGAAAGAAGTGAATACAAGCCTGCTCTCGTGTGAGGCGCGCTCGCGCGCACACAGATATATGCACACTCTCTCTATGTATGTAGATCACCTTATTATTGATATATAATGCTTTCAAAGTTTTGATTTAAATGACTTTTAGTCTATCATCGAGGGAAGATATTTATTCGAGATCGTGACATATAATTGCTAGAAACTTTTGGTTCAGTGCTTGTGCGTTTCCCGCTACGACGTCTCAATCTCTGTCTCTGAACACATTTATTAGTAGGGTTATATTTGTCAGTTTTCATTTGATGTTCAAATTCTTGCACCTCATTTTTATTAATTCATTAACATCATATATTAATAAGTGATTTATACATAGCCAGCCCACACACACACACATATATATAACTTGGTCAAAGTGATCGTACTATATGAAGTTTGTCGTTTAAATATCACGCCATTCATTTCAAAGTTTAGATGATGATAATTTGAAATGAAATTGATACAAGCTTTGAAGTTATTTGATTTTGAATTATAAGTGAAATAGAATCCTGATGAAGATCAATATTATTTTAAAACGCTAATCCACCCAATATTGTGAAGTTTGATGGAATGGGAAGAATCGGAGCTTATTATGAGAGAGTCAATTCAACGAGTGATGATTATTGTCTATGTCATGTCCATGTGTCCACCAACCTTTGATTGAGGAAATATATACACAACTTAAATTAATTTGAGGAAAGACCCGAGAAAATTCTCAAGAGGGCCCACCATGTCCTTGATTTCTTTTGATATATTAGTGGGACCCTTCAAACATTCCCTTGTGCAAGTCGATATCATTTCTTCCACCCAAACACAATTGTCAATCGTTCACGTGTAGGCCATTCATTGAACTTCCCCCTTTCCTGGGGCTACACAGCTCACGTCGGAGTACCGTACATAAATAGAAAATTACTACATCCATTTTAAATTATAAAACACATTTAAATAAAATATATCATTTTAAAATATAAAATATTTTAAAAAAATTAAATTTTTATTAAATAAATTTATTTTAATATTACTTTTTATCTCTTTATATTTAATACTAATTAGGTGTGAATTTAAGGCTATTATATAAATTGTATTTTTAAAAATTTATATTTTTATTTTAAAAAATTAAAATTATTAAGTATATTTAATGAGTATTACTGGTATGTAAAATTTTATTTAAAAATATCTTATTATTTGAGACAGAAAGAGCACAATTTAAAAAAAAAAACTCATACCATTAAGTCTTTAAAAAAATTATAACCAAGGATCTTGAAGAGATGTGTTCACAATTAAAAACTAATAAATTCTGATTTAATACCTCCGTCTTTGAGGTTGTAATTGTAATTAATTGTGATTGTGAAATACTTAATTGCTCTCAATGTTTAAAGCCATTTCCATAAACAGATTTGAGTATATTCATGCAGTGTCACTATTCATAAAATAACAATATTTTATTCTATTTTAATAAGAAATAATTCTCATAATAATAAGTACATGATAAAATTATTTTCATTATTAGAATTAAATATATTCATGTGATGAACCAATCACAATTCTTAAAATAACAATACTCCATTCTATTTTAATAAAACATGATTTTAATAGTGACAAATCCAACAAAAAGTCACTTCCATTGACATAACTAAACAGATTCACGTGGTAAATAAAATCATCAATCATAAAATAGCAACACTTCATTTCATTTTAATAAAAAATAATTTTCATAATGATAAGTTCAAAATAAAAGTCATTTCCATTGATAAAATTAAGGGTATAAATATGATGAACAAGTTACTATTTACAAAATAACAACATTCTATCACATTTTAAGAAAAAATAATTCTCTTATAATTTATCCAAAATACAACGTTAACTAGAGGCAGGCAGTTACATATTTTCACAATCTCAATTAATTACAACTAAGTCTCCAAGGCCTACAGTGTCAAGTCAGAATTTATTAGTCCTCAAACATGAATATATTTCTTTAGGGGTTCTTGGTTGTGATTTTCTCTAAGGCTTTCTAAATAAATAAAATCTGAACGAGTTTCTCCAATTTTCTATAACTTTTTTCTTTTGTCAACTGTGGGATGTAATTGTTCCTTTCCTTTTTTTTTTTTTGTCTTTTTAAAATTCCTGTTGCAGCTTTGGTTATCCTCCTATTTTTGACAAATGTTGTAATGTGGAGGAGATCAAAATGGAATGCTACTCTATTTTTTTTATTTGATTGGATCAGATTTTGGTCTTGTTGAGTCCAATTAAAATTATTTCTTTCAAAGACGTTTTCTCTATTTATATGAATTTGAACTCAAGATCCTAGTACTTAAACCATCATAACTCATTTCACTAAAACTAATATGTACTGGTGGAATGTTACGCTATTTTAAAGCTGAAATATGTCTAAATTACTTTTTCTTGAGCCAAACTTTAATATGTATGTTTGGATTCTAACAAGTAAAACAACTACTCTATCCGTCCAATAATAAATAAATGATCAAATTATTTTTTAAATTTTAGGTCTAGTAATACTATAAATTTTGAACTCATTTATTATGTAAATTATTTCCTAACTTTTAAAAACAATACAATTTGATTCTTGTCATTAACAAAATTTAATTTTAACTGTTAATTGACCCAAAAAAAATAACAGAAAAAGATATCAAAAATTACAGATAATGAACAAATTTTTTGTCCTTATATAATTTTTGAGTGTTTGTCTATAATTTTTAAATCCTTTATTGTAATATTTAATGTTTTTTTATTAATTAATGATCAAAATTAACTTTTGTTAACGTGGAAATCAAATTGCATCATTTTTAAAAATTAAAAAAATAATTTATATAATAAACGAGTTCATAGTTTATGGTACTACTCAACCTAGAAGTTAGAGGGTAATTTACTCATATACTTTTATTTGATTTATACTTTCAAGAAGTTTTTGATAACATACCTTCAATAAGTTAGTTAATAGCATTTAAATTTATATTCTGTTCATGTTTAACGTTATTTAATGAATTGTTTTAATTAAAAAAATTTATTAATTAAACTCCTAATTAATAATATTTTAAAAAACGTATTAATTACATATTGAAAAGACCCAAAATATCTTTATAGTATGATACTTTAAAAAAAACTGTCTTATAATACTAAATAAGGAAGTAATATACTAATATTCAACTCATTTTCAGAGAAAAATAAAATCAACACTAATCTTGAAACTGAAATTATCTCTCGGTCATCGGAACCCTAAAACTATTTTCAAAACTTTGATCATTGAACTTTTTTTTTTTTGCCAATTGAACCAACAATTAAGATACCAAGCTTCATTCAAGCAGTGAGAACAAGATGGTTAACAAAGTTTTCTATTAACTTAAATCGTCTCCACTTCTTAAAATATGCACATTTGTCAACTCAAATTGATATGAGTAACAAGAACTCTAGTCTGATCCTTCAAGTAGATGGTTGAAATTTTGATTTCAATTTGTATGTAGAGCAACACTAACCGTGAAAGGTCTTCCTCTTCATACCTTGAAAGAAATTCATCTTTATTGTGGACTAAATATACTACTGGGTTAAAGTATAAATTTGTTCTCAAATTTTTTTTCAAAGACACAATTGGTATTCTAAAATATTTAAAAGCATAATATTACCCTTATATTTTTCAAAACGGTACAATTTTGCCCTATTATTAACAGTTAACATCAGCTTGTTGAGTCCGTTCACCATCCCTGCCACCCTCTCCCCCTCTAACCAGCAGGCATCCCAATCAACCTTTGAAGTGTGAGAAGCTTCCTGCTCACCGGATTCAAACATGCAAGCTAATCCAGATTAGATTTGGGTTCCTTCCCATCTCTGCTATTATTGTTGTTGCTTGAGGGAACATCGCTACCATTAACGATGGAGGAGATGGTGGCCGCAAGCATTGCAATGAATAACTAAAAGAACCTGTCAAACACAGTGAACTCAAAAACAAGAGCTTTGTAAACGGCGGTCATCTCCAGGACGAACCTGTTGATCACATTGCGAGACACAGCAGTGGTGCTATCCATGGGATACTCTTGCCATCTGAATCTGTTCATCAGAGACGAGTCGACCGACGCATCGTCTGACTTGAATATCTACCCTCTAATCGCCTGGAAAGAGTGAGCCAAGTTCGGGTCCGTGAACTGCGACTGGTTGCTAAAGAAGAACCACCCTAACTTCGGGTCCTTCACCAATAGCAAGTTCAATTCTAACCCATCAACACTACTGATTTCTAGATTGAGCTTCCCCATCCAACCTAGCATGTGTTCGAAAGAACAGTTAACCTGAAAATTTTGATTTCTTGAACCCCTTATAATTATGCCTTTTTTTTTTTTAAATCTTTGATTCAGCTTACAATTTATGTTTTTCTATTTGTTCATTTCCACTATGATGTTTGCATTCTGGTTTGATCTCTAGTTTTTAATTTCACCCTCATGCTGATCGAAATTCCGAATGTTTGTAGGGGAAGATGATGAAGGAAGGAAGGAGAAAATGATAATGTGACTATAATTTTTTTTAAAAAAATCACTTTCAAACCTGGACTCCATGCATCAGCTTGGAAAAAAAAAAAAGGTATTGTTTTGAAAAACATTACGATGATATTGTTCTTTTAAATACTTTAAGACATCAATTGTGTTTCTAGAAAAACTTCGAAAGTATATTTGTACTTTAACCCTGTACTTTTTAGTCTAAGGAAATATAAATAATTTAGAAGGTATGCTCTAGAGTGCAGAGATACAATTAAAAAGAATCATTGTTACAAGAACATTCAACTTCATGGCCTATCCACCTTTTATAGGGTGAGGGGGACAAATTATAAGTTGCAGACAATTTTCTCTACGATGGAGGAAAAAAATCATTTACAAAATAGCATATATTAATGACATTCCACAAATAAAACTCAACACTTCCTTGTAACCAATTACTCTGTTTCACCAGCTCATAAAAAATAACTCTGTTTTTCATCGTGTATTAACAGGATTTCACAAGTACTGCTGTACAAGAAGGAACGGTGTTCTGATCCTTTTAAATCCAAAGCAGCTTCAAGTGGGGAAAATCCAGTTGCCATGCATTCTGACTTCTATAGTCCATACAATGGTACTGCTTTTTTCCAGAACAAGAAAACAACAATTGAAAACACTTCATGAATCAGCGTTAATTCCAAAAATTCGAACCTTATGCATGTGGGGGAACTTGGCAACAACGAGTACAATCACTGCTACAGTGTTGAAGAAGAGCATCGGCTGCTGATAGTCCGTTGTATGTGAGGCTATCAAGTACCTAAACAAGAAAGGGAAAAGACGAACTTAATACTGGATTGGGCATGAGTAGGGGAAAAAACTTCATACGTTATTTATTTATTAATTTATTTTCATCAATAAACTTTTCAATATGGATCACTCTTGATCCCCATAACTTACATATTATCCTTAGGTCAGTTCCTTTAGAAGAGACTCTCTTCTCTCTTCCATCAAGATGGACAAATTTGTCAGCAAATTAACTACCCACAGAATTCATCTAAAAATAAAATTGCGAGATTAGATGGGCAATCATACTGCACATCCACATCATGTTGAGAAAGCAACATGTGATTCAGAAATAGAATCTTCAGCCGACTTACATACTTTCAAATTCACAACTTGTGTCAAGTAATTAATGGGTAGATAATTGAACTTTTAATCTCAGCACTGGCAGAATTATAGTACAATCCTCTTAATTATCAAACCTCCCCAAAAACCTCCAATAAATTCCAAGTCAAAGCGAGAAGCATTGAACATGAATATTTACCATGACATATACGATGAAGGGAAGCAATTCACTTAGACCTAACAATTCACGTTCCTTGCACCGTAGTTGCTTGGTTTCACAACTTTGCCTTTACACCTGCTATAGGATAGAATTGCGTATATAACTTATCTTTTTAAGGGAGTCACTACATCTGATACGGAAGAAGAATAGACAACCCTTTTCCACTGTTGGATATCTAAGGCCCTGTTTGGTATGTGGGTCTAAATTTAAAGGGATTGAGATAGGAATTGGGAGTGGGAATGAGGCTTTAAAATTATGTTTGGTATATGGTAATAATTGTAAGGAATGCTTATTTTTATTTTATTTTATAATTAAACATAAATGATGAAAAGACTATAATACCTTTTATAATTAATTAAAAAAATTGTAACCCTACAGCCCTCTTTTCTCTGTCACAATCAAACTCTACACTCCCTCCCCCTCTCACCCTGCTGCCGTCGACTGTGGTTCCTTGGTCACTCTCCTGGACAATCACGGTTCCTCACTAATGGGTCGGCCAAATCATTCCCAACTAGCTCTCGCTCTCACTCTCATATGCATCTCTTCATTACCTCCTCCATCGTTCTCCTTCTCTACACAGATCAAAAGTTGATCTGTCATCAATGGTTAATGGCACTTTGCCGTCAATGGGTATTTGTCGTTGATGTTCTCCTTACGACCACAATGGTTACAATGGTTACAGCACATCTAATCTGCATCTCCTGCTTCCACTCTACCTCACTTCTTTGTTGAGCTCCATATTGTGAAGGGGTGTTAGTTTCCAATCTGGTATTCTGTGGTTTATAGATTTTGTTCATGCATTGTTTTGTCCAACTTGCTAATCTCCTTCCTTTCCTCTGGTTGAAGCTCCATCATCATGTTTCTCTCCTCCACTACTCTCCATCACTTTATCACTTGGTAAGCGCGTCCTTTACTCTCACCTTGCCTTGGCTGGCTTGCATTTTTTTTTCCCTTTTGCTTCTCTGTGATCTGTGCTTGCTTCCTCCCTTTTGAGCTATTTGGGAAGGTTGATTTATAGCATAACATGATATAATAGCAGAATCAACGGTTCCCACTAAAAATGATATAGCATAACGTGATATATAATGCATTCTCTAAGCAGTCAGTGTCACTGATTTGAGTGATTTCTTCATTATTTTTATCTGCTTCAAATGTGTTCCCACTAAAAATGGATCAATGGTTCCGAATGAAATCAATTTTGGCACAAAAATGTGGCATGTAAATTATTTAGTAAAAGAGAGACAAGGGATGGAAGGATAAGAGAACAGATAGAAACAGGGAAAGAAAAATAGAATAGAATACATGGTAGCTTTAATTTGTGTGGGCACCAGTTACTATCTCTGTTTTAATAGAATTATGTGGCAAGTTGGTCCTGGCAGGATAGAAATGTTGAACTGAAATTTCCATGTCACTTAATCCTGTATGGCAATAACTACGATAGCTGCTGGCACTATGTACTACATCACGCTCGAACCAACTGATGGCGGGAAGAAAAAGGTTTATGAAGCCAAAATTTGGGTGAAGCCATGGCAGAACTTCAAACAAGTGCAAGAATTTAAGATCCTTGGTGATGCCCCTTCTGAGTCTTCTAGCTAGGTATTTGACTACACAGCACAATGTGCTGTGGTCGAATTTAAAAGTTTGAAATGTTCACTGTTATCTACGTTTGTCTTCTGAGGGAGCACAATTTCTGCTTGTTTTTAATATTTAGAACTAGCCAAAGGAACTCTAAATCTTGTTTTAAAAGTGTTCAAATTTTAGCTCTCTAATGTTTAGTGTTTTAAAGAACGTTTTTAAAGAACGAAAGTATATGGAATTGTTATTCTCGGTTGTTATGTGGAACTGTTATTCTAATGGAATAAAACCAAAAAGGGTTGAAGAACATGAGAAATAAGTAAGAACGGCTCAATTCCATATGCTAGTAGACTATATTTTTTCCTCTGTTATAAGTTTCTATCCCCAGACTGACTAGGTGTTCATAACAATTACACCTACCTTAAAATTGAATAATCTCATTGTATGCTCTCAATTACCCTTCACCCATTCTTTTGTATGTCTTTCTGCTGCTCATTAACAGAACCTGTATGATTCAGCTTTAAGCAATATTAGCTGTATTGTCCTTTAGTTATGCCTTTTGCATTTCATTGCTTTTCTTCGTTTAATAATCCCATTTCAGGTATATTGATTTTGGTTTTACCATCACATCTCTGACATTTGAATTTTAATTATTGAAAAAAGAATTTCTGGTTGTTTTGTGATGAACCTCTCCTTCACATCTGAATTTGGGGTTTGATGTGCCTTCAATGCCTCTTGTTTAGTAAGGTTTGCTAAAAATATGATTTGGCTTTTACTTTTTTCAGGTTAATGCAGATTCTAGGTCCAACTTGGCTTGAAGGTGGAGTTATTAGGATGTCAAAAGCATGATATATAAGGAATCAAAGTAGCTAATTGATTTAAGGCTTTTGTTTACTTTGTCCTGCTTTAGGAAATTTCTTGTCTTTGCAGGTTGGAGGATAATCTATCCTCCAAGAAGTTGTACTTTCTTTTCTTTCAATTAAAATTACTTTTAGTTAAAAAAAAATGCATGGTGATGATTGTACTTTTATCCCTTTTAAGTTGATAAAATAAGAACCAGTACTATTTCCTAAAAACAGACCTGGTTTAATAGCTGATGTAACTATACTATGGTCAAGAAACAAGATAACATTGGAGGATTGTGTTGATTTTAAAGGCAATTCAAATGTACACGATTTTTCACAAGTAGATGAGAAATCATGAAGCAGAGTGATAAAAGTTGAAATTCCATCATGGAATAATATGAATCACCCACATATCAGCTTTAGAAAAAATGAGTCATACATATGAAACAACAGAGATCTGAGATGCATACAACTCCCTGTACCATAGCACAGCACAAATGATGAAGGGAATTAACAAAGAAGGAGAGAGGTAAACTTACAGCACCAGAGGGACAATTGTTAGAAACTTTCTGTTACGGGTAAGCTGCTTTCCATGATCTATCTGCTCCCACCAAGTCAATCGATTGTAGATCCCCTGGTCCTCAGCAAAAGGAGTTCCTTTCTTCCAATGGAAAAAGTGATAAGTTACCTGATGGTCAAGACATGAGCAGTCAAGTCATGGTGAGACGAGAGGTCCACTAATATAACATTCATACATTAACTGACAGATAGAGAATTAAATTATAAGTTGACCAAATCACGAGATATTAGAAAACAATGCTGGCCTTCCTGTGGCCTTATCAAGTGATGAATGATTGAACATGGGTTACCTTACTGATTTAACTAAGACACACAACAACTCAAAAAAAGAAGAAAAGGCAACACATTTCTGAAGTCTTGCTACATTCGACAAGCAATAAACGTTTCATAAGACAACCAAGTCCAATGGTATCCCACTTGGGAACTCTTGGTCACAGCTTCAGACAACATAAAACTTGAAATATGATTTTATAATTTGTCTTTCTTTCGGATGTTTGGCACTAACGGATAAACTTTGATACTATGATATTTCTTTGTTGACCAAAAAATGAAAAATGAAAAATGAAAAAGGGAGATCACGAGGTATCAAAATCATGTATTCTTTAATTTCTTTGTTCTTTTTATGTCTTAATAGATTGACTTCAAACTGATTTCCAATTATTCATAAGTTAGCCTAGTCATGAGATATATATTTTCTCCCAAGAAACAATTTTTTTTTTTTTATGACAGTGTTTACTTCATTGTTAACTTCTTGTAATAAATATCATAAATTTCAGCAGTCCTCGCAAAATGCAGTATTTCCAATTCGCTATTCTTTTTATTTAAAAAAACGAATACAGTTGATCATAGGAAAAAGAAAATGAACCACAAGAATACAAGTTTATCTGCAATTACATGTAAATCATTGTTCTAGTTTAGTACCCAAAATATAATCAACTAGTACTTGCGGGGCCAACACAATCCAAAAGGACTTCTGGAACTCCCAAGTTACAAGCAAGGGTTGTGGTTCAGAACAAAAGAAAGAAAGATTTTTAAAACAGCCTATTCAGTAAGAAACATATACCAAGGGTGTCCCGAACTACTACTCAAGATTGGTGTCGTTATTTTGTAGGACAGCAAAAAGCCACATAGAAGTGTCTAATACTTTAAAGAGCTCACAATGATACGTTACAGAACAAAAACAAGCAGATAAATATGAAAGTGTACAATTAATCGAGAAACATCTGGCCAGAAAAGTCTGGAAGCTTAAACCACACGATTCCAATTCGGTGCTCATTATTGCTCAAGAAAAGAATCGAAACCGGCAAGAAAAGATCCCTAATCAGCAAGATAACAGACCATAGAGATTCAAATTCAACTCAAGCAAGCATCAATTAAACAGTACTATACACCAATACTAACAGAACCACGACTGCTAATCGAAGGAAAGGAATTTAAAGATAAGCATACAACAAAGTGGGCAAGGTTGACGATAGTCCAGGCCATGCCAGGAGAGCAGCCAAAGACGGAGAAGACCAGAAGCCAAGAGAAAAAGAGGATGAGGATATAGGTGGTCCACACACCCGGATACGTGAACCACTCGGTGTTTTTGTTCAGATCGGTCGGTGGCATAGCCTTGACATACAGATTCGCCATGAATTCAAAACCTAAACTTTGGAAGAATTTTGGATGATATCAGTTAATGGGGTTCAAATCCAAAACCCAGAAAACCTATCACGATCCTCTCTGTTGTCTCTTTTCCTCTCAATCAGATCAAATGCAACCGAAATTAAAAGCTAAGATCGATTAGGTGGCGATATAACTTGGAAGAAGAAAATTCCAAGCAATGCAGAATTGCGGGCTGTTGGGGTTTTGACAAAAAATGTCACACGACGGTGGCGGGGCCCCACACACACACACACACACCATATGTCAGGGGAAATAACGCCTAGGGACCTTATAAACACAGTAATAACAATTACATATATTAAATTATTAAAATATCAATAAAAGAATATAGTCCTTACTTACAATTAAAACAAATGTAAATGCTCAATTGAAAAAATTACTAACTACATTTAAAATTATTTATAATGTCAGTTAAAAATTTATGAGAGTTAATTAAAAATCTCAATATTTCATTGCTAGTACATAAATAAATCACTTAAAAAATTAAATAAATATATTTAAAATTATTTATAATGTTAGTTAATATTATCTTCTTGAGTTTCCAGAACTAGAGCTTGCGGGTGCATATTTTTCATTGTTGCATGAGCATTGTGCACATAGATGTTAGCAAAATATATTCATTACACAGTTTTCCTTCCTTGCCCTTGCAGCTCATTTAACTACATACAAACCTTCTAGCGATATCTTTTACGTAGTTAAAGATTATTAATTATACTTACCCTTCTAAGGTGAGTTATGTCTATTAAGAGGGAAGAATATATAAAATCAACATGTTTCTAGCATGTTTAACCTTGTAATGATGATTTTTTTTTTTTTGACATACAAAAGACAGGCTATAACCTAGACAAAGTTTATCTAATAAGTAATACTAAATCTATCAATCCAATAAAAGGTAGAGCAACTAACAATAGGGTCCATTTGAATGTAGAAATCTTTCTCTTTTTATTGAGCATCTTTCACTAAAAAGTCATACATTTGTAGATTCTCTTTGTTGGAATAAAAAATCTCCACTTTCCAATTAGAGTATAGCAAGTTCTAGCTTCAATAATATTTGGTTGTAGAAGGTGCGCCAGTCCTTCCTCAGTTGAGTCAAGTAAAATAGATAAAGTTAAATGTTGTTAAGATTGTGCTTAATTGAAAAAGAAAATAGCTAATTATTGAGGATATAAAAGTGGTATTTTTTAGTGAGTCTGTGCTAGATGGGTAGTAGGAGGACCTATCTATCAATAAAATACTCTCACTAGTTTCTCAATTGACTTGGTCATTGGGAGAATTAGTTTTATACTTATTGTAACATCCTAATTTTTATATAATAAAAAAATTATAGAATTTAGGTTTTGAGGAAAAAAATGATAATAATAGGAATTTATATTATTTGAGGTTATTTAGAAATGATATTATGGTTAGGTATTTAATTATAAATTTAAAAATTTAAATTTAAAATCACATAAGCAATATTTAGTTAAGATATAATACATAAATAATTTTTTATTGTGTGTTAAAAAAAAGAGAGAAGGTAGAAGTAATAAAAAAAAAAGGGGTGGAAGGTTGTTGTTTCTAAGTCCCACATTGGTTAGATGAGGGAAGAGAAGAGGTGCCTTCATGTATAAAAAGGAGGGGGTGTGTGCATTAGGAAGCATGAGAGGCTAAGATGCAATTTAGAGAAAATTGTAACTTTTGGCCCAAAGGTTTGAATAATTAAATTCGAACCTATAGTTTTTTTTTAATATAATTTTGGGACCACAATCCCATTTTTATATTATTTTTCTCTCTTCCTCTCACGTTGCTCGGCGTCTTCTTGCAAGGGGGGATTATTTTCTTTTTCTTCAGGTATGTTCTAACTTTCCTGTTTAGATTAGCATTTAAAAAATTTATTTAATTACAAAATTAATTTTATAGTTATTTTCTAAATAATATTAGCTTTTTAGTGATATGATTATTTTGTAGGATAGAGTAAATATTCTTATTAGGATTTTTTTTATAGGATAGTTAATCTGATGATATGATGGATTAAAAATATAGGTTAAAACTCTTAGGGATATAATAAATATTATAGAATATTTTCTTGAGGTTAAAACTCATGTTTAAGAATTTTTGAGTTAAAATCTAGATCTATATGGTTGAATTTATGTGAAATCTGAGATGTAAGGATAAACCTCTGATTATTAGATATTTATTTAAGTATGAATAGGTATTTTTGAGGTTATAGAAAGGTGATTTGAGGTTTCAGGATAATTTTAAAATTTTTAATTTATTTTTGGATGAATTTTTAGAATATAGAAGGATGAAATTGTGATACTAGAAGTGATTTGAGGATAAAAAAAATAGTTTATTAGGGTACGAGAATTTTAGAAAAAGAATTTGGGAAGTTAAATGAGGCATAAATCTTAAATTAGTATTAATATGGATTATAGATCTAAGACTTTCTAATTCTTTAAATTAGAGTTATTTATTTTAATGTAAAATTAATATATAGTATTGTGAAATAATTATGTAGATTATATTGACAAAGATAGTGGTAAAAAAGGAGTTGTGAAGGGGAACTTGTTATTCAAGACACAAAGTAACCATTATTAATGTGTTGTGATGAGTGTGTTTGTGAATGGTTATGTGTTGACTTGTTGTTTGGAAAAACTATGAATTATTGAAAATAAATACTGTTATATACTTGTTTGAAATTATTGCCAAGTGGGTCAAAATTTTATTTTTATTTATCATGATGAGATATTATTGTTCGGATATATTCCTGTTTGGATATTTGAACGATGCATGACTTGTCAGGGTATTTTAATGTATGGTGTTAATGGGAATTTCTGTTCGGTTAATTATTACCACGTGGTAAGCCCTCATTGGACCCAATGAGTGGTGTGTCGCTTGGTCTAACTCACCTTTGGCCGGGTGATTTGGCGTCCGAGCATGGCGAAAGGAGGATATAAGGTGTAGTCATGCAAATTAAATACTTGTTCGGTTTGTTTGAAAATATTGTTCGATTAAATGTTTTGTGTGCCCACTTAGCAATCGCATGATTAGTTACAATCGCATGCATCATTACATATTAATTTTTGGTTACTGGAACTTTTAAGTCTCATTCCCCGTGATTAATATTTTTACAGGAGCGAGTCCGGCCGAGAAAGCACTAGAGGTGTAACTATGGTGTATGAAACACCATCTTTTACGTTGCCTCTTATTTTGGATTATACAATGTATCTTGTGCCAACTTAGGACATATCTTCTTTGTGAAGCATGTAAACTCTAATCCTTTTTATTAAAAGTATTTATTTGACCAAGAGGATTATATTTGTCTCTCTTGATTCATGACCTAATTTAAATATCATGCCATGAGGATCCTGACTGTCCCTCATGGTTCTAATTGTTTAAGACCTGTAGTATATTGTCTTGGATGTATCATGGTAAGAAAATTTTCTACCATGATAATGGTTTTAATAATTTGCGAAAAATCGGTTTGTATTTTTGAGGGTGTTACACTTATTGACTAGTTCTTTAAGGAGGAAGCTTAGATGTGATGTGTGGCAATTGAATGGAAGTTAAGAGAAATGAAGAAATTGAGTATTTATAAAATTAGCAGTAGAGGAAAGGTTTCAAATTAAATGTTGCAAAGAATATTATTTTTATAACAAGTTAGATTGGGTGGTGCTGGTTTTGGAAAATGACTGCTCCTAGGTACATTATAAAATCATGGAAAACTTCATGACTCTATGTGTTATTTCATATATGTTGCTCTGGGATGCCTCATGAGCAGTGAAGAAGTTAAGAGATTGAGGGTTCCTAAGGACATTTCATGGCTTGGTGCTAGGATTAGGTTACAACTGACAAAGTGAATTGGAATCGCAAAAAACAATTACACTAAAAATCATTGTTATCTTAAATAAATCACTTAAAAAATATACTAAATATAATTAAATTATTTTTAACGTTAGTTGAAAATTTATAAAAATCAATTATAAATCGCAAACCAATCACTTATAATTTTTTATCAGCACCAGGGAAGTCAACAAAAAATAATTAAAAAATTTTGTAGTACTAGTTAGAAATTTATTAAAGTCTATTATGAATTTCAAGCTAATTAATAAAAAATAATTTATTAAAAGTAAGGATTATGGTCTATTATTAAAATTTTAATAATTTAAGATATGTGATTGTTATTAATATTTTTATGGAATCTCTAATTATTATTTTCCCCATATACTTTGTATCTCAATCCCACCTAGAGTCTTTTCATTTTTTTTTCTATCCATTAAATTTTTTTGGCCAAAAAAATCCATTAAATTTTAGATATAATTAGTGTGAATCTTGTTGATCCAAAAAAAAAAAAATTTAGTGTGAATCTACGCAGGAAGTTTCAGAAAGAAACAATGGCACAAAATGAACTGAAGTGGATTGTTTATAATTCGTACAAAAAAAATGTTATTTGTTAGAATTTTAAATTTTTAAAATCATTTTTTACAATTTTTGTAATAATTTAATTATATAATCATTAATACAAATTTTTTAATAAATGAAAATTCACTGTCTAGCAAGTAAGGAGAGAATTATTATTTTTTGCAAGTTTAAATTATAAAAAATAATAAATGAATGCTTTAATTTTTTTGAATCATAATGGACGTGTTTTCCCTGTACAAAGCTTAAACTGATCCACGTTATTCACGTCTAATGAAAAATACAGCTTATTATAATTAAATTCTATATTAAGGGAATTACATAAAAATGCATGCTTTCATGCTGTTATTTAAAATAAGAACTATGTGATTTATTAATATAGTTTTTGTTCCAAAGATAAGAAAAGGAAAAGAAAAGAAGTAAAAGTGAAAGAAAGAGATACTGCAAAGCTAAAAAAGGTCTAGATCTCATTCGATGTCTCGCTGCGTAATTTATCGCATGAATCCCGCATTTAACAGAAATTTCTAGACAAATTCATGTATTATCACCCGCCTGCGTTCATCATGTACTACTATATATATACTTTCAAAATTTCAAAATATGAAGCATTTCAACCAAGGAAAAAAAAATCCTAATTTGTAACTGGATGTTACTAAAAAGAGAAATATTGGCGACTGTCCAGTGACTTATCCATAGTGTAATTTGAAATGGGATTAACACTATTTTATAGCCATCAATGTATATATTCATGATTTAAATAGTATATATTCCATCATGACATCAATTTATTTCCGCTTTGTTAATGATTTTTGGATGGATGCACCCATTAAAACAATTTCATGGGTGCCCTCACACTTTTATTCATTTTGTTCATTTAAGAACATTGAGTATCCTTGGAGGAAAAATTCGAAGGTATTTTTATCTTTTATTCCATAGTTTTATAATGTTGGGAATGACCTGAAGGCGGTTACTATGCAAGGTAGGATTTATTTTCAAAGCATATATGCCCAAGAATGCTAACTTGCACCCTGCAATTGAAAATGGAACTAGAATTTTATTGATGCATTTCGTTATCATGATTGAATTACCAAAACTAATCAATCAAAATGGAACTTAGTCCTTCGGCCATCTAAAGTGGGTTCTTGAGATTCCATTTAAAAATCAAGAAACAATATGATTAAAGTCTGGTGCTATGTTTGGATGTTTTCATAATTTAAATCAAAAACAACTACAATAATATAGTCTGTTAAAGCTATTATATCTTGAAAATTTAGAGGTGCAAGGGCAAACAGTGTGGGAGAAGTTTAAGGACAATCCACTTCTTGACATTTCCACTGAGCGTCCAACCACATATTACGAGGACATGAAACGAGCTGTGTTTTGTTTGTCTCCATTTGGTGATACAATTCCATGGGAAGAGATTGGTGTATTTGTTGACGAAGAGGATGCCCCTAAGTTGGATAGCATACTCACTTCCATCCCACCACAAGCAATACTAAGGCAAACCCTTCCATGAAGCAAGCTATGCTATTCCCTCAACCATGAGATGCTTTCCATCAAGTTCTAAATGGACTTGAAACCAGGGGAGAAGATTTTGAACTGTGGGTGACCTGAAACCGTGCTAGAGGTTATACCACTTTTTTCTTTTAGGCTATTAGGATTCTTTATGTTGCCTGCTTAATCCTCCAACTGACCATAGTGGCCGGTTGTAACTCACATGCCGGTTTCGATATTCATTGTACATTTTGATAATTTGATAACATGTCCTTTTGCACCTATCATGGAGTTTTGTTTCCGTGTTATACCTTGCTTTTGATGCTTCTTTCATCGGACATTTAAAAAATACTTCCGTGTGTTTACTTCAGTTGTATGCAGATGAATCGAGGAGTCTAGCTTGAGATTTATTCGCTTTATATACAGTTGACAAAGGTTCCCCTTTAAATGGAACATTTATTTTCAAAGACCTCGCTCTGCTCTTAATTAATCATCTCGGCCCTTGCCTCTTTTGCCAATAAAAAAGCAGAAAGAAGCAGATGATGCAAACACATGGAGAAACATAGCTCTACACATAACTTTACAAGGATATGCTAGAAAATTCAAGCAATCTTACCGATTCAGAAAACAGCGAGCTATTTGTTGGCCATTGCTTTTAATATTGAGCTATACTATTGACAGTAAGATATTACTGTGGACTAACTAGAGACCTACCAAAAAGTGTATTGCAACGGTGTAAAAATATAACAAATACAAATTCCTGAAAGGCACGATTTGGAGTCCCTTCCCTCCAAAATGATTCAAGGTCATTTTCTTCAGTTCTCTCCATGTCCTAAGTCCGTTGCCTTCACAGCAGCTCCATCAAAGTATAACAAGACCAGTTGGGGAATATGGTTACTTCCTCTCAAAAAGATCCTGAAACAAGATAAATTCATGACGAATTTTTTTCATTCTTGCAAGATGAATGAACCTTCTATTCTTCTCTCCATGGATGGTAGAGGGGGGAAATTCAAGGGAGAAAACATATCATTGAAACTGGAGGTTGGAGCAGGCTTGAACTCATAAGGTCCTTCCTTTGGTCCCCAAACCTGAAATCAGATACGAAAATAAATAATGCCAAACCTTTTCCCCCTCAGATAAATGCCTATTCACAAGTAGCCATTACAGTCACATATTTTGACAAACTAGCTAAAAAAATGCAGAATCAGCAACAAAACTAACTTGATTTCCATCATCATCATAACCCCTATCCCAGGTATGCATCTCCTTATTTTTCATGACAGCAAGATCTGTAGTACAGTAGGATGCTCCATTCTGCAATAACAAAGGACAAGATATAATACAGAGTTGGAATAACCCCCTTGAAAATGAAAGGGGGTTTGCACGTTGAAAATGAAAGGAAGGAAAGAAAAACAATTGCGAGAAAAAAGACAAAATTTCAGAATCCAAGTTCAACAGGGAATGTAGTGCTAAGGAATTTGGATTCTATATAATATATTGATATATTGATACTAAAACCAGACTCAACAAAACACCAGCGAACCAATTTGTGCACAGAAAAGTGGTGCAAAGACTGGGGATGGGGACTGCAAGGAAATAGTTTAACCATAATTTACCCATGAATTAGGAAACCCGCCAGGAGGGGTTGAACCTTCATATAAGCAGCGTTTTCCACGTGGACAACGCTTAAGATGTATTGCTGTCAAATGCTCTGCAATGTCCTGCAAACCGTGCTACGCTTACTCAGAAGACAACGATGCCTACACAGTTAACAGATACCATTTATATCTAAAATCACTTCCATAACATACTTATTTATTTTACAATTTAAAATTCTAGAACTTTTTAATCTTTTGACAGTATATCATGTGTCATAATTTCATTTATCAAGCCATCTTCTATAATGTTTCACTAAGATCCTAAGATTTTCATCTGTCTAATCAATCTCTTTTCTCTCGAGACTCTCCATTTTCTTTTTTATTTTTTTCACTAGCCACCTTTATAAACATCCAAAGATCATTTCATCATCAATCTGATTTGCCTCTCTCTATCATGTGGTCGCTTGGACACACCAACTTGAGGTTAGAAAGCCAGTGATGAAGTTTCAATTAAGTTATATTGTATGAAATAAATATAAACTGTAATATTGTATGAAATAAATATAAACCATGTTGCTGAAAATCCCAATTAACTAATGTCCAGAAAAGTTTATATGGCTTTATGCCCTTAAACTAGGATCTTGGTATAGACATAACTTAATACTTACCCCAATGACTTCTTCTTGCTGTGGACGTTGACCCTTTGAGCGATCACAAAAATTTTTGTACTCCTCCATGTCTCTAATGGCATATGTACTTAACTACAATTAATAGAAGGTAGCTAGCATTCAGGAAATAATTCAAAACAACATATAATGTCCATTGATTAGTAACAAGAATAAGAATACAATTTTCTTCTAAAGAGGAGGTATTCAGCTTCCTCGACCAAGAGAACTTCAACAAAACCTAGTTACATTTTAGACACTTACTTTTAGTTGCCATATGAATCAGAAACATTCAAAAGTCAAAAAAGCCCAGAGGAGAGGTATTCTTCTGGGTAAGGGAGCATAAATAGTCCAAAATAAGGGAGTAGGGGAGAATGCATGAAAACATATACTCCTCCAGTTCTATTTATAGGGAAGAGAGAGAAAGTTAATTATGATTCCATCTATAGAGCACTTCACTATTTTCACATTCATTTTTACCTTTATGCTCTTATTAAATGCTAAGAAAAATTATTAAAATAATTCTTTTTGTCTTTATCGGAGGATAGAGATGGAAACTTATTAAATTTTAAGACAAAGTTAATAAGGTTTAAAATTTTTCTCAGTTTCAGTGAAACATGCTAAAAGTAACTTGTAGAAAGGACTAAAGGAAATTCTCTTTAAATATTTTTCCTTAGATAACTAAAGCTTCATTCCCTTTAAAGAAGTGATTCTCAAGGATAATGTGGCAAAATTTAACTAACTTTTGCGGAATAAACTCATCACAATTATTAAAAGAGGGGGAGGGGGCACCATATAACCTTAAAATAGCAGCCATACCAAGTTCCATACAGATAAATGCAAACAGCTAAAAGAACCACAATAAGGACATATTTAAAGCAGTCGCATACAAACCTCAACATCACATTTCAACTCTTTTGGACAAGGTTTCACCATTAAGAACCTCCGCAAGAAAATGATAGATGATAATTTAGATCGTGCATCATAGGGAAAACTAAAATAATAAGGTGCAGTGCGGCAAAATTCTGAGAAAGTCTAACGAATCAACATTGTGGAATAGTCTTGCTCATGTTCAGTTTTTCTCAGCCACTGGCTCATGTTCAGATTTGAAGTATGAAGAAAGAGAAAATAAATTTGAACAGAAATTCACATCAAACATGTGGGCTACCTGCCGAAATGGCTTTTGTGGAGTCCTCCAAAAAGCCTATAAACAAAGAAAATATTCGTTGAACAACTTACGAGATTTAGATCCAGAAGACAGCAAAATATTCACAATGGAGATGCAAATAGACTTGTATTTTATTCACCTGTTCAAAATACAGGACCTTTGAACCATCCACTAGTTCTGCCGCAGGGCATGTGAGCATTCTGCGAAAATTAGAGATCAATGATGCATTTATGATTGGATGCCTTCAAAGAAATTAATGAAATAAATTCAGTCACCACACCCTCCTGTTCTCCTTCTCAAACTGAAAACTCCACCGAGGGAATCGTGAAGAAATTATGGTACCACGGAATGGAGCTTCGGAAACGGTCAAATGTTTTGGTATTACAAAGGTGCTGAAGCTAATCATAACCTGAAGCTCCAGGGAGTAAACTAGGCGAAACAGAAGCTGCTAAAGGACAGAAAACGGTAACAATGCCAGAAATTGGAAAGAATAACATACCTAATATTGAAATAATTATCCGGATCTCTGGATGCTTGCTCTTTCGAATACTACACCAAAAAGTCTTCAAAAATTAAGCACAAAAATAGAGAAGAAGATCATTTACCACTCACACAACAAACTACAAGTAGTAGTAAAGAGAGCAAATATGAGCAGATGATTAACCTTTTCGCCGGCGAGGCACTGAGAGACAATACGAGCATGGTCCCAACGTGTGGTAGACTTACTCAGTCGCTTCACCAGAAGTGCACCTCCAAGAAGTATCAGAGTCTTCATCGCCAGTCCCCGAGAACGGTTCCATCCATTGGAATCGTTCGAATCCGACTCCTTACCCATATGAACTGTTCACTGTACAAATAATAATCCGCGAAATTGATGAATCATCTAAATCTAGCTATTTTTATTACATCCATCATCGTCTTCATCTTCACTCAAATTTGCGTTAATTCGCACGACGAGCAGACGGAAGCACAAAAAGAATCAAGAAACTCTGAAGGTGAAGCAGAAGACGGTTTGAGAAGAAAACCAAGTACCTTGTCGAGGAGCAGAAACATGAAAGGGGGCATTGCAGCCTAGATGCTTCGTCAATCTTCACTGGAATGTGAAAGGCTGGTCCTCTTCAACCATCTAGGGATAGAGGCACGGACCTCAACTTCGTTGCAAGATCACTTCCCCGCCGTCAATTGGGCTAACAATGATTAGTCTGAAATAAAACGAACCAACTTTATTAGAAGTATCTGAATAATGCAACACACACATGTATGTATGTATTCATTCCTCTCTCAAGTACTTCTAACTAACTTATTAAAATTAAAAAATATGATTAAATTATTAATTTTATTTCTATTTAAATAAAAATGTTTAAATTTGCATTGTATTCTTTGTTGATCAATGAATTTGAATAGGATTGATATTGAAAAATGCAATTTACACTCCATCATCATGCTATAACAAAACAAAAGACAAAATATTTACCAAAGTACTACGTTTTCAAAAATATTTACCAATATGCTATAAACTAAAACTAAATTTAATAAATATCAAGTTTCAAAATTTGTTATGTCAAACATGTATACAGAGCTTGGTTTTTTTAATACCAAGTTCCCTCGCAGCTGTCTTGTCTTTGTGATGAGCATAGTGTGCTCTGTAATGATCTACATTATTAACTACAATTAGCTCTACGCTCTATCAATCCTTAACTTTAAAGAGCAATCGTGGCTTTACAGTTAATAGAAGTAATAAAGAATAATATTGATATTAAGATCCCAAAGATGTTTGAGAGATAAATATATTAATGGTAATTTGTTGAAGGATCCTATGAGATCATTAATTACAATTAGGGGCCCTAAATTATTAAAATCTTAATAATTGACAAAGATATGAGTTTAAAATCATGAAAAAAACACTATTAAAAGTACTATTATAGATTGAGACTATTGTTAATTTCAACTAAAAAAACTAGGATCCGTGCTTGGGAATAGAATTAATAATAATCTCAATCCATAATAATAATTTTAATAATCCTAACCTATAACACTTAGAATCCTGAGTTTTTCAACTAAGATTAATAATAGTTTCAACACATGATAATAATTTTAGTAATATTTTTTTTAATTTTCTAAATGGTTTACCTATATATTAACAAACATAAAAATTCACTAGTAATTGTCTTCATATTTAGAAGTGATTTTGATAAATTTTTAAATGAGTATCGTACATTTACAAGTGAATTTTAGTTTTATAATTGAAAACAATACATTTTCAAGTGTAATTTTTGGTTTTTTTCAACTAAAATTAACCATAACCCCCAACTCATAATAATCATTTTAGTAGTGTTTTTTTTTATTTTAAGTAAAGATTATAATTCATTATTGAAATTTTAATAATTTAAGGTCCCTAATTGCAATTAATAATATTATAAGGTCCTTAATTGTCATTTTTTCAATAAACTAACCTCCAAAATTTTAACCTAAGTAATTAATCAAGACATTAATGGAAAATATTAACCTCTATAAAACAGCATAGCCCTTTCAATTTAAGAAAAATGAAAAACATCATCAATCTTTTGATCTACAAAACATTTATGAATACACTGACCTAATAATAGGTATTTCTGTCATAGTTGTCAAGAATATCACTTAATTAAAATTTTCTAATGAAAAAATAGTTTGAGATTTCTAGGATAATTTTTCATGATTTAGAAATATTAACAAGACTATATGAAGCGAACTAATTCATTTAAAATTTTAAAACATTAGCTCAGTTAATACAAAACATTAAAATATACAACCAATATATCAAAAGAGGAGGGGAAAAATCCTCCCAACTTGGGGGGAGGTTTTGAAAGGGAGGGGAGGAAAATTTTAATGAATTTTTCCTCCCCTGCAACCAAACAAGAGTAAAGGAACCTAAAATAAAGTTTCTCAGTGCTAATTTTTACTCACGACAATCATAATTCATAACTACACAAAGTGATTATGTGGATAAATTTTGGATGGTTCTGAGAGTAAAACTATATATGCGCCAATGACATCAAGTGTTTGGCCACGAGCTGATTCCTGTCAGATCATTTTCATGATTCGAGAATTAAAGTATTAAACCATGGAGATTTGTTTTTTTCTTGGGGGGTGTAAAGGGAATAAAGGTGATAGGTGAAATAGTCAGAATGGTTTATCAAGAGTGGAAACGAAGAGTGAGAATGAACCATGACACATCCACTCCTAGTCCTACCAACCACATCCTTAAAAAATGACTTGACTTTCCTGTTGAGAAAAGAGAAATCAAGAATCAAGCATGTTAAGCAATAAATAAACGATTAGGAAGACAAGTTTAACAAAATAGAACGAAAATAGAGGATATAAAAGTCACCCCAAGGTGATAATATTCTAGTTTACACCCCTTTTTTCATGTATCTAGCAGCTTATACAAGCGTAGAAATTGTTGCTGCTCAGCTCTTAATAATTGCAACAATAATGGCCGGCCAGATTTTACTCAATTCCTTTTTACAAAGAAACAAACTCAACCGACCTCAAACATTCAAGAAAGAGCTACTGATTCCCAGAAATAGGACCATCCCGACCTTTCTTGATATCATCCCAACCTCTTACCCATGGTCGGCCAGGCGTTGCTCTTGTTTCGGGGGCGGCATGGCTATCAAGGTTCTTCTTGACTCCTTCCCGGACAGCAGCAAAGACCTACAAAGCAACAAATGGTTGGCATAAGACGCGCAACCCCAAAGGAAAAACAGGCGGACGGGTGAATCTGAATTGGAATTCCATCATTAAAAACTCACTGGATTTGAGCTGATTGATTCAGGTGGTTGCTCCTGCCCGGATACCCATTTCCATAAATCAGGATTCTCCTGCAGAACAGAAATTAGATGTTTGTAGTGCAACGGACTCAAAGGTACAAAGATTTGAGATTTCAGAGAAGTATTGCTATCATCCCAGATATCATGTTCTATTTGGATTGTCTTCCAAATCAGATTCCAAACTTGAACTACTCTCTCCAACCTTTATGATGTTTGACAATATATACCAGTGACAAAAACATAGTCAATTATGATCCTTCGTAGCAAAATTAAATCTTTTGCAGACATACATCATTCAAAGAGAGAGACACATAAAAAAGAGCAACGGCAGATAGTGAAAAACACTTGATCCCTGATAATACAAAAATCAGGCCAGATAGAGCCAAATGAATTCTTCCATGATCTTATTGATAAAACATACAAAAATGACTGTGAAAATACCATATCCAGAACATGAATCAGAGCTTTAATCCGATTTTCATCCAAAGAATGGATATTCTCCTCTACCCATTTGCCGAGGACCAAGTCGAGTTCCAGGAACCCTCGTTGCTTGCTTCTATACAATAATCTACACATAAATGGAAACGAGAAGTAAATCAACAAGTCAGCTGTCATAAAAAACGGAAAATGGAGGAACCTATTCAATATAGAGGTGAAGAAATGCGGAAGAGACAGAAATATTTCCGAAGGGAACCTATTAAACAAGCGCCTTTTGCTTTCTTCGTTGGACATGTCTATATCAAGCGATTGAGAGTCGTTACTCTGGGAAGTGAATGGAGAAGAAAAAGCATATCCATAACGAGACCTGGAAAAAAGAAAGGAACAGAAAAACAATAACTCCCATTTCCATAAGAGAACGATTAAAAAATAGACACCAGCCAGAGTAGAAATTTATAGGAAAAATATATGGTTTAAAAAGAACCTGACAAGGGGATTTGAAGCAGATTGGATAGAGCTCGTATAAGGGGTGGACGCAGAATTGAGCACCCTGGAAACGTAAACCACAAGTCTTCGCAAATTCGCCATTACAATTCAGATTGTGGTTTCTGCAGAACCTAAACCCACGATCTCTCGCTTGTTCAGCCACTGGAGCTTAAATTCGCGTCGCTGTTGCAAACAAATTTATCGCCAACCAACAGAAAAGTAAAGGAGCGCCGCCCAAAATAAAGGAACAATTTTTCCTTGATTATTATGTAAACCAAGCACAGACGAGGCAGGGCAGGGGGGCGACGGTCGTGTCATTTCTTCGACCGAGGGGGCTAGGAGAGTCGGGTACTTTCACGCTGTGAGAGACTGTGGAGCGTTGGATCAATCGGATGTTTGACACAGTGACACGGAGCAGATGCCATGGCCCCCAACCCCACAAAAAAAAATTAAGGATTCCGCATAGTCACTGAGAAAAAATAAAATAAAATGAATTAAAAAAATAAAAATAAAAATAAGATAATTAAAAAAAATAGCAAACTATATTCGTATAAAGAAAATTAATTTATAAATTTAAAAATCATAATTCATAATATTTTTATATACAAAAATTAATTTATAAATTTAAGAATCATAATTTATAATATTTTTAAGGATGTGATAATTTTTACATTTATAATATATATTAATAAATTTTATTATATTGATGATTTTATTTATTTTTATATTAATTTTTTCAATCTATTTTATTTTATTTTAATAACCAAACAAGTCTATCCCATACGTTTTCTAAGAAATGTAATTGGTATTGTTGAGTTTTTAAAGACAAAATATTGCCGCAATATTCTCTACAATCGAAACAGTTTTACCCTGCCATAATAGAAAGCCCATGTTGATAGTTAATTTTGATTGTTTAACCTGCATACTGTATCACATCACTTGCCATGTTTGACATGGCTGTTTTAAAAATTAAAAAAATAATGATAAAACATAGAGGAGGATGAAAAGGGTTCTAGGCTTGTGAGATTAGTAAAGAGGGTGGACAAGTAGATCCACAACATAGATCTTCTCCTCCCTTCGATATGAATCAATTTCTCGTCTTCTGCAACTTCTCCTTCCTTCGTTCTTTTCTTATCCTAATCAAACCAATCACCCTTTCCCTTCCTCTTCTTTTTTTTTTTAACAATAAAGACGAACTTAGTTTAACACTTAAAGCTTGTTTGGTTCAAGAGAAGGGGAGGAAAGGAGAGGGGAGGTGAGAGAGAGGTAGGGAGGGGAGCTCCCCCCAATTTAAAGGGGAGGCTTTGGAGAGGAGGGGAGGGGCTCTCGTTAGGAGGAGGGGAGTTCCTCCCCTCCCCTCCTTTGGTTAGGAGGAGGGAGTCATTCCCCTCCCCCCCAACCAAACACGTCTTTAAGCGTATTATTACAGTTTAATAAAATTAAAGTAGTTAATCTATCTGACAAATCCATTATGTGATGTAGTCTAGGCCAACCGTTTCTAGCTTGCTTAGTCAGATGATTTGCCACAACATTTCCTTCCCTAAGGATGTGCCGTATGATTATCTCCCACTCACATTGAAGCATGCTTCGGATCTCCACTATTAAATTTTGATCATGATATTCATAAGAAACCTCCCCCCTCACAGCCTCAACTGCTTCTGAGGAGTTCGTCTCAATGTCAAGTCTTTTGTGTCCCCCGTCCCAAGCAACCTTCAAACCTATTATTAAAGCCCATAATTCAGTTGCAAGGCTATCTTCACCAACATAGCCAAACATGAACCCATCTAGCAAAGCACCTGTGTTGTCTTTGGTCACACCCCCACAACCTACTCTCCTTGTACGTGACGAAAAAGCTCTATACACAATTGGCGTGAGGGGGAGCAAGTGTGAAAAGTCAATTTTTTTCTTGAAAAAAAAAAAATCAATGCGCTTTTCACACTGGTTCTATAAACAATTGGCGTGGAAGGCACACTTTTCACCGCTGTTGTCGGCACGACCGGTACAAAAATTGTACCACACCTATTATTTGTTACAGCCAGTGTGAAAAGTGCCTTTTTTTTTTTTTGAGAGAGAGAGCATTTTATTCCAGATTGTAGGTGATTTTACAATCCAGAAAAATGCCCCTGCTTAAAAAAAAACAATAAAAATAAGCAAAAAAATGCTTTATTAATATTCAAATGAAAGCTTGATACATAATTATAAAAATATTTACAAAATTCAAAATACATGAAGTATGTTCCTACATAATTGGACTATATTAATGTAAGTGAAAGCTACTACTTCATCATGCGATAAATTGCAATGGGGTATCAGTACCAGGCATCCTTGATAATGCAAATGGTTGACCGTCACAGTTTTTGTCCATCTAGATAATAATATAAAACATGGAAAACAAATGCAACTTGATTGTCATACAAAGTCCAATAACATATAAGACAACATGACATATAAGTAATAATAACAGAGGATAATCATACAAAAGTTGATTATACTATTATAATGAAATAATGGTCATTTTTCAATCAATTTTATTCCCTCTACACTTATAAATTATCCAACTAAAGATTACAGCTCCACATCTGTAGATGGTCTCCCACCGCTAAGAATAATAGCTCTCACATATATCAACGAAGCTAAGTCAACTGATAATCTTACTCTTGTGGCAGGTTCACTGTGATTCTTTCTTATGCCCACATAAAAATCCCATGAACTTGATATTAATATATGTGCTTGCCCACACATAACAGCTCTTACCATATATTTACAGGGGAAAAAAAAGAAGAGTTGAAATCTTGAGTACCAAAATCTAGTTTGCAGGTGGAAATAGTATGATTGACCTATTCATTGTGACTCTCTGACACCTTATTTATCATCTCCATGCCCTCTTGTGTTCTTGGACAAGCATAAAATTTCTAATTAAACATCCATTGAAAAAACAATTAAAGTAGCATGTTAGAGGACAAGGATTCTCTCCTGGTGAGAGTTCATCCTGGTCTCTCCTGCCTCCACCCCCACATTGTGAGAGCAGGAGGGACCAGGATGGATTCTCACCAGGAGAGAACCCATTCCCTTAGCACCCAACTAATAAAATGAAAATTGTTCACTAATCTGTTCACTGTGATCCTGGGAGTAGACCACACGACTTGCAGTAGGTGGCAGAAACATAGAAGACCAGCACATGCACGCCATAGCTCAGAATCTAATCTTTTTTCTCCCCTGCAGAATCACAAGCTAATACAATGTGTGTATAACATTTTAATTTGCACACTCAAATAATTTGTCAAGCTTATCGCGTCTTTTTAGTTAGGGGCATTTAATTTTGGATTGGAGGTGATTTAAACCATCATCAATCCAAAAAATCCTCTTTTTATCATTATATACATTTTAACAGATATTATAACAAATAATAATTTTATAAATTATATTCATGATATAAACATGTTTCAAGAGAGTTATTTCAATATCGTTATAGAAGTTTCAACGGATCGAAGCTGAATAAAAAGATCCAGTTAATTACCTAGCGTCTTCAAGTCTAGTATTGGTATTCTTGAGATCAAAGGATGCTTTGTCCTGTCAAGAAAATAAATAATTTCCATGCCATATTAATTAATTCCAACTTTCAAATTCCAATTCTGACAACTTAAATTTTGAGGCCAATAAGTACTCGGAAAAATCAAGAAGGGCCAAGTATATTAAAGATAAAATAAGAGTATTCTTCCATCGTTAACTAGTAGGGATAACTGCATATAAATTAACATTTCGTATAAATTATGCAAACTTGCCTTCTAAAAATCATTATTTTCTATATTATGGTTCCATGGACAATTAATGAGATGTCAAATGTTGTGTTCTGCAGTTAACAGAAATTCAACTATCGGTACATCACAATAATCAATGCAAGTGTAAATTATTACTTCATTACAAATCTTGAAAAATTATAAACAGAAAACAAGCATTAACACTTTTTATGGAACAAGAGTTCTCTTCAAACGTATTAGCTAAATAGTAGCTACATCTTTGCTATTGAACCTAACAAGACATCTTGAGAACTCTACTCAGTACTTAGAAGACATGGTTTTGCAGCTTTCCTGACAATAATTGAATCACATCTATTGAAAAAAATCCAAAAAATAAGTTAATCAACGTGCTTGTCACTTCCCAGAAGAGATTCAATGCATTTATCAATTATAATATTGAGTAAATAACAAAAAGGTTCTTAACATCATTTAGTCACCCATGTGAATGCACTGGCCCATCGCTTATCATACCTCTGGTCTCGAATTAAGAACTCCAGTAGACATTCTAACATCCACACGCCAATGCGCCATATGCTCTAAATGTATGTATTGCAGAAGGAAAAAGACTTGAGTTCAGTGCAATTACTTCCAGGCCCAATGATACAGCCTAACTCGTGAAAATGAATGGAAGGTGTAATTAAATTTACTTGACCGTTATATTACAGCTTCTCAAATTCAACTTCAACTTTAGCACGTTCTCCTCTCTGAAAAAAGTCAAAGAATTATTATCCTCTCCACAGAAGTAGCCTTGATCAATCCAAAACAATAAAGGACAAAAAGCCTTACTATTAGGAGTTAAACTCCCAAAAATACCCCTTACTACTGGAGGTGAAACCTACAAATGAAAATAATGTGATCCCTAATGTAAAAAATAATACTTGTTTTATCATCTCATATGTCTCGGTTACATAAAGAGCAGCAATAGGAGGGCCAAATCACATCCCAGTGCCAACAAATGACCTCCCGAGAAGCATACTCCGCAGGCCCTTTTTTTTTTTTTTTTGTCGCACAACAAGATTTGTGATTTATAAGTTTATAGCTTTATCATTTTATTTTGCAAACGAAAGCAAGAAATATAATAACAACAACAAATTAGTGGAATTCGTGGCTTGGAAAATGAACAAAAAAATCTATAGAATGCCAAGATAGATGATAATATGAAATAACTCAAGCAACAAAAATAAGTTGCAGCAGAGGATCAGAATAAGAATAAGCACGAGTAGAAGAATTGATGGCGAAGGGAGAAGCAGTAACGACGCGAGCAATGGAGCGAAGATGAACTGGAGAACGAGCAGCGGAGAACGACGAGGAACAGAGAATGGCACTAGCTAGCAGCGTCTTGAAACTGATGACGTTTCAAGTGACGAGGAGAAAAATCTAGAAGGCGACGCGGCGATACAGAACGAGACTCAACACCGCTTATGTGTCTGAACAGAGAGAGGGAAGGGAGGACGCAGGCGAGTCGGGTCGAAATTATAACATGCTAGGTTAATGTGATTTTTTTTTTTTTTAACACCGGTTAAAATCATAAGAGGGGTTGAAAGTCAATCAAAATTTCAATTTATTTATAAAAATACCACTGACCATATTTTTAAGATCGGTTTTAACTGCAGCAAGAAAAAAAAATCAACAAAAACTTTAACTTATTTATAAAAATGCCGCCACAGTTACTTTTAACACCTATTACTTTTTAACAGGTTTAAAAGAAGGCGTATAAAGCTATTTATGTACTAATGCAAGTAGTTCGTGGTTTGGATTCTTGGTTTCAGAAAATCCCTCTCTCAAATTTATGCTTTGGACCTTGGATTTGTGCAATATGCAGTTTTGGTAAAATTGATGTGGATTTATGTTTTCGTTTTAACTTGCAATTAAGAGATATTGATATGATTTAGGTAGAACTCTTGAAATGAACTTTTAAAAATATGCATGTGATTCACAGAGTTCTTTGTAGATTTAATCTCAAACAACTTCACGAGGACGGCAACCATGCGAAGATAATGGTGACAAAAGCTCGTGTGTATTTTGGAACTTTCGATTTTGAGTTTTTGGGTTCAATCTCAAATAACCTTGGACAGCGATGATTATGGGTTTCTAGATTCTGAGCAAGAATTTATTGATTTTATTATTTGATCTAATGATTTTGACTAAAATATGGAAGGGGCAAGGGAATTACTTTGAGATATTGTTCATGAGTCGAAGAAGTTTCATGTTTCTTGGCTACTTTTGCTAAGTATTATTATGTTTCATGGCTGCTTTTGCGTTCTCCATACAAATGTTCCTTCTTCAATATTTTCTTCCTTTATCGAACCACCAAAAATAAGCAGCTTACAATCAAAGTGCCTTTGTTTAATTCAACGTAAGAATTGGGCTCTAGACTTATGAGATTATTCAAGGATTGTTCATGGTTGTTAGAATCAAAGAAAAAGGAAGGAGGCAGAAAAAAGAATTGAATAAAACATATTAAAAATGGGTCTCACTTTCACGCATGAACCTTCACGTGACCTATCAGCTAGGCATTTAACAGTCAAGATCAAGAGTTAATAGTTAATATAGTCAAACCGTTAGGCCAATGCAAAATTGTGTGGTTTTAAAGATGTCAAGGCTACCTTGCATCTTTAAAAATATTAGAATACTAATTACAACTCTTTGAAAATGTCTCAGGTAACTCAAAACTTAATACACAAGCTCTTATAATTCAACTCAAGTTTAAATCAAGTCCTTATAGTTTATATATACTTATGGATGGTGAACAGAGATTAAAGATTTCATGTCTTCAATATATTTTATCCATACTATACATAAGCTTGCAAACGAACGATAGCTTCTACAAAATTTTCATTGCTTTTCGAAGATCGGTGCTTCCTTTTTTGTCAACGATTTTATCTGTCTATCTATGAAGGTTTCAAGACATATGATAATTGGAGTTTATGTAACCTGGAAAATGGAAATTCACTATAGCAAGATATGCTTTTTAAACCCACATATCTAAACCGGCTAATGCACCAATGATTTGAAAATAGGCGGCAGCGACATTCTTGTAAATAAAAAAGAAGGTGGGATAATTTTTAAACCAAATAACAAAAGAGTCAATTTAAAAATTGATATCTAAACTCATTATAAATCATAAATGGTTTAGATATATATTTATATTTTAATATATTTTTTTAAAGAGATATCTAAGCTGGTTATTAATAGTAACTGGTTTGGATAATGATTTGTAACTTTTAAAAACAATTTTTCTGCAAAAGAGGGGTGCTGCGCATGTGGTTTAGAAAAAAGAAATGATGGGATTTTTGTAAATAAATGGTGAGGGAGCTGATTTTCTAAACTGTTTACACATATGGTTTAGATAATATTTTCCAAACCAGTTCTACAGGCAACCGGTTTAGATAAATTTTAGATAATATTTAAGAAAACAAGCAAACAAAATATTTTAAAAAAATAAAAATAAAAAAGCCTAACCCTTTTCACTCTCGCTCTCGTGTTCTAGCTCATGCGCTCACTCTCACTCTGCCTTGCCATCGCAGCCTCTTCACCATCATCATCACGTGCTTCCCCGACTCCATTCTTCAAGCAACCCTCATCTTCTTCTTCTCAGATCTCACTCAAACGACTCGTGCTCTTCTTCTTTAGCAAATCACCCACGTCCTAGCTCATCTCATCGTCGTCTTTTCATTGAGCATTCTCCAATGTGTTTCCCTCTAGGTTGCATAGATGCGGGTATGAGTATTCAATACGATACGGATGATATGAGGATACGGCAAATTTTTAAAATTTTAGAATACAAGTACGGAATATTTATAATGTATATTTCAACATTTTATGATATAAATATAGATATTTTGATTTTTAAACAAGAATTTCTAAAGTAATATAAGGATATTTATAGTAATTAACTAAAATATTAAATATTTTTTTAAGTTTTTAAGTGACATAGTAAAAAAATATTGAAAAAAAAATCATATCACAAATGTTAAAACATGAGATACGTATGCAGGAGTACCCTACAAGTATCATATCGGATACGTATTAAATACGAGTACATTTACTTTTTTTAAGTATCCGTGCTACATAGGTTTCCCTCTTTTTGTGGCCTCCACCTTCTCAATCATTTATTTCTTGAGGAAGCTATGATAGTCTTAGGGTTTTGAAATTTTGAGCATTTTGGGCATCCTAGCAATTTCATTTGTCATTATTTGTTATTGGTATCATTCTTTTGATTTTGTTGCTGTCAATTTCACCTGTCATTAGTTGAAGCTGTTGAGAATCATAAGAGAGTGAGTTCTTTCGGTGACTTCAGACGTACCTTAAGCATTTTAATTTTTGGGTCCTTCAATTTTATTAGATTATCAGTTCTTCATTTATGCTATTCCTGTCCAAAATTTTAGTTTCATTTTTGGTGAAACTCCCTGCCTCAATATCATCGTTGTTTCTTGCTTGGGGTGAGTTTTTGATTTCCACTCATTATAATTTCAAGTTTTAAGTATCCAATTGAATGATGGTCCTTTCTTTAAATTAGTTTCAAGTTTTAATCTTTCAAGTTTTATTATATTTTCTTTATGTACTTGTTCTTGCTACTAGTTTGAGTGAATAGTTCTAATTTTGTATAATTAGCTAATTTGTCTTTGAGAATTTGATTTTAGGTGTCACCTGAGGAAGTTATATATGAAAGCAGAGATGAACAGTTTTATCTTAGTCCTCCCTAGGCTTGAACTGGCTTTGTCTCCAAAATTGATAAAATTGTGATTTAATGTTGAAACATGATTTGTTGCAGCCTACAGGGTTGTCCAAAGAAGCTCAGAAAGCACTTAAACAAATACTCATTAAATGGTTCTCATGTGAGTTCTCATTTGAAAGTTGTTTTTATCATGTGATTTCTCTCTCTTTTTCTTGTAATTGCCAGATTACATGTATTAGCTAGTAATGCAATAGTAATTTTACTTTTATTTTTCTATTT
Source organism: Prosopis cineraria (assembly GCF_029017545.1). Lineage (NCBI taxonomy): Eukaryota > Viridiplantae > Streptophyta > Magnoliopsida > Fabales > Fabaceae > Prosopis > Prosopis cineraria. The sequence continues at coordinate 42,136,085 of NW_026555343.1, read as the reverse complement.
ATTTGGGATTTTTTAAAAAAAAATTGAACAATAGATAAGAGGAGTATTACTAGTTTCTGGTATATTCTTAATTCTTAGCTAGTGTTCTCGTTACGGTTTTCATTCCTAATAGTATTTCCTGTTCCTAACTCCTAGTGCTTGCATGCCTACTTATCTCTTTGAAATTCTTACTTTAATGGAAGAAATGAGCTATATTGCTATAATCACATACGTAGCTTCAATAGTTCTTTAGAGGATGCTATTGTTATTAATGGTATCTTTATTTTTGAATGGTTTGATGAACATTATGTATAGATCTTTTATGCTTAGAAAACCTCAGTTTCTTGGTCTGGGCCTTGCTGGATAATTCTACAAAACTTTACACATGTTCAAGGATATGTTGATAACATGTTTTGGTTGTGAAAGTTATTTGAAATAAAAATTTGTTTTAGCTTCGTTTAATTTTTCAATGGCTACTGAAAGAGATTTGCTTCCATATTAATATTATTAAAGAAATAGGTGTGAACAATGCTGTTGCAACAGGAGAGGGACGGGGCTATAAATCTACCTCACACATGTGAAATATATCAATATCTCAAAACATTGATTATCTTTATTTCTTTTTATTTTAAACCTTCATCATATATTTAAATCATAGTGTGCTGGATTTCCCTAGAATTCTAGATATTAGTATGAAAAATGCTTCTGAATTATCTATCATATTGTCAATCATCTATCACATTTGTTGAACTAGCTGACGTTTGCAAATTTTTGTAATTTTTTTTTCTTTGGCCCATATGATTATGGTTTTACATTCTATAGCATATTCCTTATAAGATAACTGTATGTGCATTTCAAATTATGGGATAAAAGATATACACTCATGAAATTCACTCTATGCTGCAAGGATTAATAATTTCTGCAGCATTCTATTGTTACAAGTATTGGCAATTTAGGAGTTTTGTTTTACTTATCGTAAGTGAATGGTGAAAGGTTTATTCGGATACATTCATTCAAAATGATTTTATAATTGTTTTGTAAATGCTCAGGAGAAGATGAAATTATATGTTCCTAGAGTCTCTTTTTATGATAATGTTATTTGATCATGATATTGTTCAATATAAAATCTCAAAATATGTTCATATTTATTTTTTTTTATGTTATTTAAATGTAAATGCATCTCTTTAGATTGAAGGGGATTTGTTTTTTTTTTAAATAGGGGTATTTTTGGGATTGGAAATTACCTCCAATCCAAAAAAATACCTCCATTTTTTTTAAAAAAATAACACTATCTAAAATGGTTATAATTGGTTTAGAAAGTGATTTTTTTTAAAAAAAAAAGGTTTTTTCTTTCTTTTATGGCACCCTTTTCTAAACCCATTTTAGAACCAATTTAGAAAATATCAATTCTAAACCGGTTTAGAAAGTGATAGACTTTCTAAATTGATTTCATAACCAATTTGGAAAGTTTTTTTTAACCAGTTTAAAAAAATTTTATTTGTACTAGTGATTGTTTTTAAATGGTTAAACTTAATACGGGATGCTGAAATGCAACTTGTTTGCTTTTGTAGTTTGTTCTACAAATATTGTATTTTTCTTTTACCGTAATGTTATCTAGACAAGAGTTCGATGTGCGATTGTGGTATGGAGAAATTCAATGTAGGTTCATGTAAATTGTCTTATTCAATTATCACATACTAGCATTGTTTGGATAAAAAGATATTATAGTTACATATTGTAACTGCAACTCAAGCCACATTTTTTTTTATCAGTATTTTTTAAAACTTCGCATATACTTCCTTCGTTTAAAAATATAAAGTATTTTTTGCGAAGTTAGATGTTCAAAAATATAAAGTATTTTTAATCTTTTGAGGTGTAATCATTACTTTTTTAAAAAAAATGTCCCTATTGATAGTGACTTTATATTTATTATAAGGTAGTTAATAAGGGTAAATATGAAAAGATAGAGTTAGTTTAAAAATAAATAATAACTTTATTAGGGGTGAGATTCGGTGAAAAATGCTTTACATTTTTTGAATGGAGGGAGTATATTTTATTTTATTTTTGGTTCAAACATGTATATATTTTATTAACTATTTATAAATAATAGGAGAAATTTTATAAAATAAGGGTATAATTGTTCATAATATAATTATTTTCCCTCCCCTCCCTACTTAATGAAACAACGTAACATTAAATATTAAAATCCCTCTCACTTCCTCCCCCAAACCAAATAGAGTGTAATTGAACAAAGATATATATAAGAATACTTATGAACTTGTGATAATAAATGTAGTAGTTCTCATTTCGTTAAATTAGACTAATATTCATTAACATTAACCATTAAAAAAAGAAACAAATATATGATACAAAAATGTGCATAAATATTTTTTCTAGGAGCTTCTAATATTCTAAAATTAATAATGATACATAGGTATCCATTATTAATTTTATAAAATATGCCAACCTTTCCAAATCCATTAAATTTTATTCTTAGAACTTCACATTCAACATCATGTTATTTTAAAGGATTGTGAGAGGCTAGAGCTGATAAGTAGGCCTGAAAATTCTTAGCATTGAACTTGAGAGATTTGAAAATTTTCTTTACTTCGAGTTTATTCAAGTCATATAACACTCTAAAATTTTATACTGATTTTTTTTTGCGAAGATATAATTTTATAATCAAACATTAATTATTAAACATTTATCATGTTAGAAAAAGTATCTATTGTGGTCATAAAAAATAAAACCTATTTTTGTAAAACATTGTTATGGTAAATAAAGATTTATCATGATAAAAAAACTTAAAATATCATTTTCAAACTTTACCATGATAGAAAAGGGGCTATCATGGTAATTATGAATTAAAATTATTTTTATAAAGTTTACCATAATAAAAAAATCATTTCTTATGATAAAATATTTCTCAAAATAAAATACCATGGTAGAAAAGATTGAACACATCAAAACAGAATTACCATAGTAATTTAGGAAATAAATAATTTAATTAAATAGATACTAATGGAAAGCAATGTTAAATAAAATGTACCTAATGGGTTCCATTTAAAAAAAGTCTTTAAAATCTATCAATTTGTTAAAAATTGTAAACACAAGAGAAGAATGGTTTGCAAGGGTAGTTTAAATCCCAAAATATCATTTTAATCGCTCATAACTAAACTTTAAGGTGATACAAGTATCCATCCAAAACAATTATAGCAAACTTTGGTCGGATAGACGAGAACATAATTTAATTATCAATACTTAATGTGGGCTTGAACAACTCTTTTCACAATTCGTTAACATTACCTAATCAGACACTTAACCCGAACACATTCACATCTAACATCATTTAGCAAACATATTCTAAACAAGAATAAAGTAAAGCTATATTTGGGTTTCAACCACCCTATATAGTTATATAATAATATCTAAATAATCAATGTAACATCCTAAAAATTTTAAGACTCAAATTTATTTAAAAAAAATAAATAAAAATAAAATAAAATATCTATAATTAAATTAAAATTTAGAATAATTTAATAGAGGCTCAGAGTTTGAATTTTACTAAGCAAAAGTTTAGTTTTATTTGATTTTTAACTATGAGAAAAATTACCAAAGTTGACCTGGGCTTTTGTGCAATAATAAAAAATGTTGGGCCCTTTCTTGTAATTTTTCCCAAACTTTTTGACCAGCAATTTAAAGGCCAAAACTGATGCAGAAACATATAGAAAATGAGCAAGGAAAGAAATGCACAAACAGGAGAGAGAGAGAGAGAGAAAGGAAGAAGAGAAGAGAAAGGGAGGGAGTTAGGCTTGGATCTAGAAGTCTTTGCGACCGTTGCGAGCTCGGCTACACGATAGGTAAACTCCCTACTTCAATCCTCTTCTCTTTCTCTTGATTTTCTTCAATTTTTGGAAGAGGAAATTTTTGGATTTTGATCCCAAAGGCTTTATTCTTGTAAGCTTTTGTTTCTTTGGATCTTAGGGAGCATGTTTTGAGTTTCTATATAGTGATCTAATATTTTGAGTGGATAATTGGATGAAAAGAGGTGTTTTGGGCACAAAATAAACCTTGAGAAATTAGGTTTTTGCTCTTCAATGGTTTAAGCTTATTGATTTAGTTATAATTTTGCTATTTGAGCCCAATAAGATTTAAATTAAGGTTTGGTTTTCATTATAAGGGCTAATGGTGAAAGTTGGTGACACTAAGTGAAGGTTTTTAATTGATAAAAAAATTATATAAATTGAAAATTAGCCTAGTGATGGCTAATAAATGGTTTTGGTGGTTAAATGATACTATGTGAATGGTTGGTTTAATATATGGACTATTGGGATGATTATGGCTCATAGACTCAAGTTGTGTGGTATGAGTTATAGTCTTCATTAATGCTATTTGTCATGATAAGTGATGTGGATCACTTATATGTTGTAGAAAATTGTTGGTGGAACTTATTGAGAAGTAAGGAACAAGCCGAGCCCTATTTTGTATAAGGGGAACCCTTTTGGTACCAAAGGGGTGAGGTAACAGGGGAATTTATATTTTTTATTACTTTGTTTTAGCTATTTTTGAATAAATATTACTAGTTATCATGCATTACATGTTTTAAAAGATTAAATGTGCTTTATAAGGGGTTATGGGGTACTACTTTGATCATAGTGCAAATATGTTTTCTAATTGTTTAATAACAATGTTTTTATGAAAATGAGATTTATAAATATTATACTACTTTAGAGTGTTGAATGGTCAATACTCAGGAAAGGTAGACAAGAGTAAAAGGCATGATCTCGATGAGAGTTCACCAATGAGAAGGTGTGGATTTTTGATATTCTATGGCACACTGTCAGTACTCAGTGTTGTCTTACGTATTGTGGGCTCAGTGCACTAAAGTGGTTAGTGTATTGAGTGTTTGACACCTCTCAGTGGGGGAGGAAATCCAACATATGAAGTGTGAGGTTGAGTGCCTAGGCCAAGGTAGCCCTCACATGGAAAGTAAGTTGGGCTGGCTCTGGGAGGGAGTTAGCTTCAACTGCTTAGGATTCACGTCGAAGGGGCATAGGAGGTTCGGTGGATTAGATCATGCCTTAGATTATGTTTTGTGCCTGTGGAGGTACAAGTAGGTATAAGGTTTACCTGCGAGTTAAAGAGTGCCAGGGGGCATTCTGTTGGTCATGAAAGGCCATACCGGCCTAGGTCATGCATTCATGCATTTTAAATGGCTAAATTGTATACTATGTTGAATTTATTATTTGTTTATTTGATTATGGCTTACTTTGTAATAATCAATGTAGATTTCGCTGTTACTGAGACTGTGGTTGTCTCACCCCTTTCTTTTCAATATTCTAGGTCCAGGCGAAGGATCCAGTGGTGGACGGGGAAAGGAGCAAAGCTAGGGGTTTGCTTGTGATTTGTAAAGAACTGCAACCCCTTTCTTTTGAGCAAATATATTGTAATGTATTTAAAATTAGGGTGCCAGTAGGATATGATTATGTGTGTGTGTGTGTGTGTGTGAATATGTGTGGATTGTGTGCTTGTGTATAAATTTTTGTCTGTTTGCAGACTTGTGGCTAGGAAACTTGGTTATGATGTGTGGTTTTGATGGATTTACTTAGTAGACTAAGTTTCTATTACAAGCAGATCTTTATTTTGATATATATGTGATTTTATAAGCAAATGCAAAGTGGTTGCATTACAAATGGTGTGCTATGGGCAAACATACACCTTGGATAGAGAGAGTGGGTGCGTGGGCCCCACAAGGAGCTCTGAGCCAAGTGAAAGTGTTTAGTATATGTATTTATATAAATACATGATATTTGGATTGATTTGTAACCACTCTTGTATGATTTGTGCATTTTGGGGGTTTAGGGTCCATTTTGGGAAATGGCACCCGGGCGGTCAAATTTTTATGTATGGGGGTTTTCCATCATTTGAATGTTCTTTTAGGTGTTTTTAGTCTTATTTGACGTATCCAAAGTATTCCCATAGGTTTGTGACCATTAGGATAAAATTTGGACAATTTTGAAAATGGTTTTTACCAAAAAGCTGCACTTTTACATCCGGGTGTCCAAATCTTAATCCGACCGTTGGATTTCTCTAAAATTTGGGTCACAAGTAAAACCTTTTATAAGCTTCGTGTGGGCTTTGGAATCACATCTATCGGATATCAGACGGAGAAACGAAACACTCCGGAATTTGGTCTGGAGGTGCTGTCATGACAGCATTAAATTGCTGTCATGACAGCTACAGTGTTGATTTTGTAACCTGCACAAAATTTAATCTGTCCGTTGGATCTTTTCAAATTTAGTATGCTAATAGTATTCTTTAAAAGTGACATTTGGGCTTTGGAATCACTCCGATCAGAGGTCAGATGATGAAATGGTGCACTCCGGAAGTTGGTCCGGAAGTGCTGTCATGACAGCAAAAATAATCAAATTTTTAACATGTCTAATTTTAAATCCAACCGTTGGATCTTTTTGAAATTTGGTATACTTATAGTACCCTTTGAATGTGACGTGTGAGTTTTAAAATTACTTCGATCGGAGGTCGAATGATGAAACGGTGCTTTCTGAAAGTTGGCTCAGGAGGAGGGCTGTCATGACAGCAAATTTAATGCTGTCATGACAGCATCTTTTTATTTCACTTTCGTCTAACTTGCTTCCGCATGCTATAGGTAAAACCTATAAATTTTTTTTAAAAGGCTTTAAATATTTACTTTGCAATTGTGTATTTGCTTAGTGATTTAAATGGTTTGTTTCCTAAGTTGGTTTTAAGATTAATTCCTTAACCACACTTAGTTTATTTGAATTGTGTGATTTTTAGATAACACTCGGGGCAAGTGTTACAATCAACATCTCAATGTTAAATCATAATATAAACATTTAAAGTAGCTAATCATAACTATGAGGGACAGACATAAATCTCACAACAACACATGTGGAGTCAACCAAAATATAAAATCTACATGCTCGGTTATATTCAAAAATATTCTTCAGTTGGCAAATATACATTACTTAATCAAAAGAGGCAAAACAAAAGTACTGGTATCTCTTACAACAAGTTTAGGCCTCTAGTGTTTCTACAGCTGGACCCACTCCTGTGAACATATTAACCATAGGCGATGAGACATAAAGATTCCAAAACTCAATATTAATATGCAATGATGCATGGGATGCAACTCACCATGCAATTGTTTAATGGGGCATATAAGTTTATTTTCCAAACACATGTTATCCAAACAATTCGAATAATAAATATTTTACATGTCTATACCTTATATCTCTCCATACATAATGTCTAGAACTAAGTTACTCGACTAAAGGTGAGTTAGTTCAAGTTACAAGCTATTTATTGGATTCAATGAGAGCTATAACATCCTAATTTTTACACCTAAAGTTCAAGTAACATTAGAATATGATTTATTAAGTTAATTGAGGTTTTGGGTAACTTAATTTATGCTGTCCAAAATATACAGACACATAGGATTATAATTTAATGAAATAGAATATGAAATTGAGAAAAATTCTGATCAAGATAAATTAATTATAATTATTTCTTAAAGCATCAAATTATTATTTAATGAAAAAGAAGTACAAAATTAAAAGTAGTAAATATTTATTAATATCTTTGAATTTAATGTGATTATTTCATGGTAATTAAAATTTACCAAATAATTATGAGGAACGAAAATTTATCCAAGAGGAGTTAACTTTTATATTTAGAAAAAGGAGAAAAAATTAATAAAATTAAGCAAGATTATATAAATTATGCGAATCATTTCTCACTTAAGATATTACAACTATTTAGATATTATGAAAATTTTATTTGAGCAACAATACCTCAATTTAATTCAATCATTTAAATTTTTAGAGAGTCTGATAAATATGTATATAGATTGGATGGAATTTTAAGGAAAGAAGAAGAGAAAGGAAAAATAGAAACAAAGAATGGTGAACGGGTTTATAGGAAAAGAGAGAGATATAGAAATTAAAAAACAATAAAGAAAATGAAAAAAATAAGAAAAAGGAAATATAATTATATCTATTTGGGGAGGGTTGTGGTGATTTATTTTTTTTTTTAAAAAAAAGGCAACGGCAAGGTTTTAATGTGTGTGACTCACCAAATATTTAAACCCACCAATTTACTCTAATTTACTTCTTCTTACAACACAGTCGCAAAGAGATATGGCATGGTCGCTGGTCACAGTAATTTTTAAGGTTAGTTTCCATTATAAGATACTTTTAATGTGATTTAAAGATTTTTAAGACTAGTCATATTTCCTAAATATTTTTCTAAATAGCTGTTTCCACTCTATTTTTGAAGTTGTGATAGTGACAAATTAGTATTTTTTTTATATATTCAAATTTCAAGTAGTTTTAACCAATTAATTTGAGCTCAAATATATTAATAAAGTTGGGTTAAATGTTTAATTAGTTTAGATTTGTCCAAATATTTGATTTAGAGAATTTGAGGTTAGGGTTTGCGATAAAATGGGAGTTTTGAGATGGTGAATGATATTTTAACCATTTACATCTAAATTTAATCCTCCAATTATTTTTATATAGGTTGGAATTGGAGTTTAATCATTTTAAAAGTTGCAGTTTGAATTTAATTATGATTTTGAGCATGTTAGAGGAATCCAAAATTGAGGAAATTGTGGAATAATTAAGTGGTTAATGAATTTAGTTAGACTCTTTAGAGTTTGATGAAGCTAATAAAATCATTAGATAGTAAACTTATCTAATAAAATAAATTTTGGGATTTTGAGAGGAATGAGTAGTTAGAAAAATTAGGTTTTGATAGTGGATTGATAATTTTGAATTGTCTAATTGTAGGCTAAACTTCTTGAGCTCTTAGAGCAACTAAGAGCATTATTGTATCAATCCACTAGTGCCCCTTTTAAATGACTCAAGAGGTGGAGATATCGCAAAACATAAATTTCCTCATATTTTTGCTTAAGTATTTTTGGCAACTTGGAAAGTATGAAAAGCATGTATGTGTATGATGATGTTCCTTTTGTGTTTTAGAAAATATATAAAGTGGATATGAGTTACATTGTTGAAAATTATGGATAAATTGAACATATCATGTGACATTGGAAGCTATGAGCATGATCTGAGAACTATGAAAATTGAGTTTGAAAAATATGAAAATATTGATGAAATTGAGTATGATTGTTAGAAATATGATATTATTGGCTTGTGGAAATACATTATTATACTTGCATATAATTGTGAATATGATAACATTCATGATTATAAAAGTGGTGGGGGTTTCAACCTTGTTGGGAGGTGGTTGTATTGTAAATCCATGCGGTTTGTACAACACTTGGTAACTTTTAGTGTTAGATAGTTGTGGCACCTGCTCCGACAGGAGTTTGGTATGATTTTGACTTAATCGATGATACACGCTTTGAAAGTAGATATGTGTTACTGACAATAAATATGACATACTACAGGAATTTAATTAATAGGGGAGTACATGGTTCAAGTTAGGAGAGCGACGACATTTGGCTAGGTTATCCCTCCCTTTGACATTGGAAAGTTTAGGCTTGCTCAATCACACAAATAGGTCCTATGATGAATTGCAACCTATGGACTCGATCAGAAAAGATGAGGAGGAGATAAGGGAGAAAATTAATTAATCATGAATACTTAAATATGTTACAATGATATGTGATTATAAATTGCCACTTTATAAACCCTTAAATGCTTCTGCTTGTACATGTTAAAAGTTGAGATTTCTTAGTTACTGAGATATTTATCTTATCTTTTGTTTAAAATTTTACAGGAAAAGACTCGATAAGTGGCAAGGGAAAAGAACTAAAGGCAATAAGTAGTAATTATATTAATAATACCTCTTAGTTGGTATGTGTAGAGAAGTGTTGTATTACATTTATGTATTGCCAACCCACGAATATAGTGTGCATTTAAAATTGTGTTAAAGTTATAATTATTATTGCATTTGTGACTGATTTGTTGATTGTTTAGCTAGTTTGGTGAACTAAGCTCCTGATAACTTGTGACATGGGTAGTTAATTTTATTGTGAGAACTTATACTTGAGATACTATTGAATATTATGGGTCTAATCGGAATATTTAACCTAAGCCTTTAGGGCTTAGGATACAACTAGAAAATATTGTGATTAATATTCTTGTAATCTTGAAGTTGATGATGTTTGTGGTTGACATTATGGGTTGTAATGTTGTGTTGATTCTCAAGGTGCATATGATTGCCTTCTTGGCTTAGGAGTTCAACTATAATAGATCGCTTAAGTTATGTGAAATGATTATTATGTCTTTTGCTGTTAAACAACCCTATTAATAGGTTACCTCATGTTTCTGTTTGTTTGATTACTTTGATTTCTTGTTTTAAGCTTAATAGTTTTTTAAAATTAATTTTAATTAGGATCTTGTTTTACAGGAATTTTCACTTTTTTTTTCCTTACAATCGTGGTTAAGTCTTTTTCTACTATAATAACGGCTAACTTGGGACAATAGCTTTAATTATTATGATGGTGTGGTTTAACTAATGTGTTAATTGCAAGGTCGTTACAAGAGTCTACCAAGTGATATGTAATTTTTGGACAAAATTTCCAATAACACATAATTTAAAACCTAACAAGTCATGCATATTTCAAACATTTTTAAATAAAAGCATATTCAAATAATTTCATATTTTTGAATAATAATTATATCAAATATGGTATTCATATAAATTTCATCCTATTTGATAAGTAATTTTATCAAACAAAAACATATTCTTTCCAAACACAATATAATTTTCCAAACATAATGAAATCTACACATAGTCAATCATACACATACCCCATCACACATTAATAATAGTTACCTTATAATTTGAACAACAAGTTTCCCTTCACAATACCATTTTCACCACACAAATTTTTCATAATACATAATATTAATTTAAAGCTTGAAATCATCAACTCTAATTATAAAGTTAGAGAGTCTAAGTCCCTAAACCCATTATTAACACTAATCTAATGTTGGTACATTAACCAAACTTCCAACACTCTTTTTTATAATCCTCAAACACCAATAAACTATAATTAACTCCCAAGTCAGTTTTAATATCAAAATTTAATCCTTCTCATTCTTTAAATTGATCCAAAAATACAACACAAACTAAAGGTGTGGTCTCAAACCTTAACTTACCATTCTAAAGCTTTACAAACATTTATCTATATCCAAGTAGATATCTAACTATGAGAAAACATCCTGAAAATTTGGATTTATTCTCAAACTCAACAACATAGGCTTAGGGTTTAACTTACAATCTCTAAATTCAAAAACCAACCTTAAAATAATGTTCAATAGCCTTTATTATTATTCCAAAAACCTCAACAATCATATTTAATCATCATAAGTTTGGATTACCTAACCTATAGGAAAAATCCTAACAGAAAAACATCCCTAAATCTAAAAAAAAACCATATAGAATGGTAGAGGGGAAGGCTAGGAACTCACCTCAAGAGGTTGCATGTAACATCCTGATTTTTATATAATAAAAAATTGTGAAATTTAGGTTTTGAGGAAAAAAATGATAATAATAGAAATTTATATTATTTGAGATTATTTAGAAATAATATTATGGTTAGGTGTTTAATTATGAATTTAAAAATTTAAATTTATAACCACATAAGCAATATTTAGTTAAGATACAATACATAAATAATTTTTTATGTGTGTGTTAAAAAAAAGAGAAGGTAGAAGGAATAAAAAAAAAGGAAGGGTGGAAAGTTGTTGTTTCTAAGTCCCACATTAGTTAGATGAGGAAAGAGAAGATGTGCCTTTATGTATAAAAAGGAGGGGGTGTGTGCATTAGGAAGCATGAGAGGCTAAGATGCAATTTAGAGGAAATTGCAACTTATGGCCCAAAAGTTTGAATAATTAAATTCAGACCTATAGTTTTTTTTTATATAATTTTGGGACTCACAATCCCATTTTTATATTATTTTTCTCTCTTCCTCTCACGTTGCTCGGCGTTTTCTCACAAGGGGAGATTATTTTCTTTTTCTTCAGGTATGTTCTAACTTTCCTGTTTAGATTAGCATTTAAAAATTTATTTAATTACAAAATTAATTTTATAGTTATTTTCTAAATAATATTAGCTTTCTAGTGATATGATTATTTTGTAGGATAGAGTAAATATTTTGATTAGAATTTTTCTATAGGATAGTTAATCTGATGATATGATGGATTAAAAATATAGGTTAAAACTCTTAGGGATATAATAAATATTATAGAATATTTTCTTGAGGTTGAAACTCATGTTTAAGAATTTTTGAGTTAAAATCTAGATCTATATGGTTGAATTTATGTGGAATCTGAGATGTAGGGATAAACCTCTGATTATTAAATATTTATTTAAGTATGAATAGGTATTTTTGAGGTTATAGAAAGGTGATTTGAGGCTTCAGGATAATTTTGAAATTTTTAATTTATTTTTGGACGAATTTTTAAAATATAGAAGGATGAAATTGTGATACTAGAAGTAATTTGAGGCTTAAAAATAGTTTATTAGGGTACGAGAATTTTAGAAAAGAATTTGGGAAGTTAAATGAGGCATAAATCTTAAATTAGTGTTAATATGGATTATAGATCTAAGACTTTCTAACTCTTTAAATTAGAGTTATGTATTTTAATGTAAAATTAATATATAGTATTATGAAATAACTATGTAAATTGTGTTGACAAAGATAGTGATGAAAGAGGAGTTGTGAAGGGAAACTTATTATTCAAGACACAAGGTAACCATTATTAATGTGTTGTGATGGGTGTGTTTGTGAATGGTTATGTGTTATTTTGTTGTTTGAAAAAATTATGAATTATTGAAAATAAATACTGTATATACTTGTTTGAAATTATTGTCAAGTGGGTTAAAAATTTATTTTTGTTTATCATGATGAGATATTATTGTTTGGATACATTCCTGTTTAGATATTTGAATGATGCATGACTTGTCAGGGTATTTAATGTATGGTATTAATGGGAATTTCTGTTCGGTTAATTATTACCACGTGATAAGCCCTCATTGGACCCAATGAGTGGCGTGTCGCTTGGTTCAACTCACTTTGGCTGGGTGATTTGGCGTCCGAGCATGGCGAAAGGAGGATATAAGGTGCAGTCATGCAATTAAATACTTATTCAGTTTGTTTAGAAATATTGTTCGATTAAATGTTTTTGTGTGCCCACTTAGCAATCACATGATTAGTTACATCCGCATGCATTATTACATATTAATTTTTGGTTACTGGGACTTTTAAGTCTCATTCCCCGTGGTTAATATTTTTACAGGAGAGAGTCCGGTCGAGAAAGCACCAGAGGTGTAACTTTAGTGTATGAGACACCATCTTTTACGTTGCCTCTCATTTTGTATTATGCAATGTATCTTGTGCCAACCTAGGACATTTTTATTTTGACAACATGTAAACTCTAATCCTTTTTATTAAATGCAATTATATAACCAAGAGGATTATGTTTGTCCCTCTTGATTCATGACCTGATTTAAATATCATGCCATGAGGATCCTGTATGTCTCTCATGGTTCTAATTGCTTTTTTTGAGATATTTTAAGACCTGTGGTATATTGTCTTAGATGTATCATGGTAGAAATTTTTCTACCATGATAAGGGTTCAATAAAAAAAATGATTTGTTGAATTAATAATTTGCGAAAAATCGGTTTGTAAATATGAGGGTGTTACATTGCATGACCTAAAACTAGCTCCAAGATGCTGGAAAATCATGCCCTAACAGAGCCACAATGAAGCTCTTTCTAATTTTCATCTCCATCTATTACATTTTAATATAGTACGTGAAAAAAGAACTATTATATTTGCTTCGTTCGCACATGATGAACAAACTTTTAGACAACCCTTCGCCTTTGTCGTTGTCTACAAGTAGTTGAGCCTTGTGTAATACTCCTCTATGTGTGAACAACACAAAATGGCCAAAGCCTACAATTTTGGGCGCAATACATATTTTGAACCCTAATTACTACTATTATATACTTCCAAGCCCAATTTAATCCATGATTAAATGCCTAAACATGTGATTAATTTCAAATACAAATTTGTTGCTTAATTAAAAAACAAAAAAAATATCAATCATAGTCTTAAATCCTCTATAAAACCTTAAGTTTCACAATTTATTTCTTAAATAAAAACTGAGATGCCACAAGCCGCTCAAATAAGACAAAAAAAATCCAAACCAAGCCTAAATTTAAATGGGCTAAGCCTAAGTACTCAAAATTTTTATTATTAATAAAATAAAATTAAAATTAGATAAAAATTGAAAATCTTAAATTTTTAAGATAAAAATTGAAATTGACTAAAAAATAAAAATAATATAATATAATATTTAACAACTCAAATATTCGAGTCATCCCAAACAAGCCCAAGTTATTTGGGTTAAGCTAGCCTATTTTGTAAAGTTAATGGACATTTTTGCACAATTGTTAATTTAAGGATACTAAAAGCTCCTAAAGAAGATGTTTTTGGATATTTTTGCATATTATGTTTGCTTCATTTTTTTAACAGTTAACATTAATAGAAATTAGTCAAATTTGATGAAATGGGGATTGTAGTACTCATTATAACAAGTTCATGAGTATTCTTGTATCTTAGTTCACTTAAGGATACATGGTGCTTATGGATAAAAAGTTACTACATATTTTTGCTCTTTAACGCATTGTTATATAATTTTGTCGATGATAAACTACCATAGGCTCTAAGAGTGGGGAAAAAAGAATTAGCTTAGGCGGTATAAAACATATAGGAGGAAATAATTAAAAAAATTGTTTCTTTCTTTTTCTGAGTACAAAGCCACAGATAAATTGTGTAAGGGAAAAAAAATCATGTCATATCATGGCACAAAAAATTTCTGCATCCTAAGGGCAGAATATGAAAAATCTTAATATCTAAATTATTATTGGAAGCTTGATACTCCAACACAATTAGTGCATCTATTAGTTTATCCACGCACATGAACAAAAGTGGTCGTGTAGTCTCTCATGATGAGTTCCCTGATTCTTTTGATAGTTTTCGCAAGAGGATGGTTCTCAAAGAACTCATGCTTAATGAGCGTAAGAGCTTTTAGAGAGTCTGGATAAATGTTGACTTTAGTGAATTTGTTATAACATATGTTTAGACCTTCAAAAATACTCATGAGTTCAACAATAGTATTAGGGAATGGCTAAGGAATTTCATGAATCCTTTTATCAATTTTTTTGATTGTCTCTAATGAATCCACCAAAAATAGCAGCAACATTATTGTTGACTGATCCATTAGTATCAAGTCTAATCCATCCTACTCGGGGGGTACCATCTAATTCCTAATCTAACACATTGAAAGAAATTGAGTCTTAATTGAAGGTTGAGAGTGTTGATAATATCTTAGATACTTAAGAAAGCAATATCTCTATTAGGGATGTCTTCTTTAGAATAGATTTTTTTCATCTTTTTTTTATATGTTTTGGTAGACATGCGCAAAGAGTTTTTGCCAAAAGGTTATGTACTCAGACCTCCCGTATCATTCTTTACATTCAATAATATCTAATCTTGTAATGAAAGAGAAGAAAATGTTTAGTTTTGAATACTCAAGCACTTTCATTCAAACCTTTCTAAATCCCTTGCAATCGTGTAAAATATGAATAGAGGAGTCTTAAGAGTAACAACCACAGGGGGCAAGTCTTCTAGTGGGATTGGTATCATCAGAATGGGATTGTAGCATCGACGACGGCCAAGACTGGAGACCAACTTTCATTGGGACTTGATCGACGGCAATGATGAGAATTGAAAGGCTGACTTCCACTGAGACTAGACCAATGGTGATGACAGGGACCAATAGGCTGATTTCCATAGTGACTGGATCGACGACGACTATTAGGATTAGACAATTGACTTCCATAGGGGACTAAATCAATGGCGATTGGACGATCAATCTATCGGGATTAGACTAACAACGTCCAATGGGACCAAAATCAAGATTGATGACTAACAATATCTAATAGGACCAGACCGACAACAACAACCAAGATAGGACGATTGACTTCCACCAAAATTCGATGACAGACTTTCATCGAAACTGGACTAAGTAGAAGTCGGCAATTTGGTCTTCATCGTCACCATCGGTCTAGTCTCGGTGGAAGTTGGCCGTTTAGTCACAATGGTCATCGTCAGTTTGGTCTCTATGGAAATCAGTCGACTAGTCCCCATCATCATAGGTCTAATCCTAGTAAAAGTTAGTCATTTGGTCCTCATCATCATCGTCGATCTAGTCCTGGTGGAAGTTGATTGTTTAGTCTCTATCATCATCGACTATTCGATCTTGATAGAAGTCGGACATTCGGTCTTGGTGATTGCCGTCAATTTAGTCCCTGTGGAAATCAACCGGTTGGTCCCCATCATCGTCATCAGTCCGATCTCAATGGAAGTCAGTCATTTGATCCCCATTGGTCTAATCCTGGTGGAAGTTAACCTTTCGATCCCTATCATTGCCATTAGTCCAGTCCTGCTTGAAGTTGAACGGTCGGTCCTCGTCGTCATCGTCAGTCCAATCTCGGTAGAAGTTAGCAGTCCCATCTCGATCATCACCGTCAGCCCGGTGAGGGTGGAAGTTGTCTAGCTGGTCCTCATCATCACCATCGATTCGGTCCTGATAGAAGTTAGCTGTCCCGTCCTGATTTTTGCCGTCGGTCTAATCTCGACAAAAGTTTACTGTCTAGTCGCGATCAATGGTGGCCACTTGTTTCCATAAACTTTGGCAGTCTGATCTAATTACCGTTAGTAGGTCGATTAAGCTTTTATGGATTTGGGTTAAATTACAAAAAAAAATTAAATTAGGATTTGAAATAATAAGAGTTTGCAAAAGAATTTTAAATTACAAAAAAATTGAGATAGAATTTAGATTTGAGTTTAACTCAAACTCAAATCCATTTATTTTTAATTATTCAAATAATAATTTTAGTTCAAGTTTAAATTTAAATCAAAATTAATATGTATCGAAATATAACATAAATTTTTATGAAACTTTAATTTTTAATATTTTTTCCGTTCTCAAAATCCAATTTGGATTTTAGGGATTCTATATATTGGCAGAAACCGTCGGCACTCAATACAAGTGTCTGTTCCAGCCTTCGCTCTCGCTCCCCGACTAATTCTCATATTCTCAATCTCAACGGCTTCGCTTTCTTTCTTGTCAGCCACCGGCAGACTCATTTACTATTTTTTCTTTCTTGTTGATTCGTACTTTTTGGTACCTTCGTGGTAAATTTTCTTGGCAGACTACATTCAAATCCTGTACGCTCAATTTCGACTCTTTCTGAGGTTTCTGGAGTTGGACTATTTCGAAGGGAAATGGATTTTGGTGAGAAAATCGTGTTGGGTTTGGTTTGAGAATGAATTATTGTTATGATATGGACGGTGGAGTTCTAGATTTAGATTCTCTGCCACCAAATATTGTCATCGGATGCCGACGCCTATTGCGATCGGCATTCGATTCGTTTAGCTTCAACACCGCATCCCAAGCTTTCTCTGAGAGTGATTGTTCTTTCATTCCGACTGGGTTTGATAATCAGCGTGGGCTTTGACCCCAAGCGTTATTGAGTTACATCTAACAAAAGAGAAATCATTGGCTTTTTTGTTTAGTCGTTGGATTTTCAGCACGGAATGAATCCGGATGCTGCAGACAATGGACATAGGGCAAGGAAGCCTCCCGAGTACGAGGAAGATTTTGTAGAGAAAGATCCTACTGGCCGCTATATTCGGGTAATGTTTTATGAAAATGGAGTTTTTTTTTTTTAATGTTTTATTTACGGTTTTTCTGTCTTCCATTATCTTCTGAGTCTGGTGGTACTGGATATTGATTTATTATGGATTGGATGGTATTATGGGTGGGTGATATCGTGTGTGGGACTTTATAACCTTTTAGTTTAAAGATGAACACTCAGCAATCTGAACAAGAGAGCAGACACATTGTTAAATCTCACATTGTTCACTATTAGGACCAGTTGAGATTCTTATTTTATCAATAACATAAAGAATCTGAGTGAGAACCTCACAGTAAATATACTGGTAAAAACCACTGACCTCGTTGGAGCCAGAGCCTTGTCCATTCTTATTTTACCCCTGTGCAATGCAACTATTGATTCTAATGCAAGGAAGATAAGTTGGACTGTGATCAATTCTCCTGGTTCTGGTAAGTGTAGATACTGCAGTAAAACATCTCATATCCGTTGTTCTGAATTGGGTCAACTAAATGGAGCTTGAAATGCTCCTTTGTGATTTCGGATTTATATCAACTTTGGGATTTGCCTTCTTGGTATTTACTACACGAATGTAGATAATGTTCGGTGGAAAGCTTCAAAGACCTTTTGCTAAAGCATAACCAGGGACAGAGAATCTGCTCAGCTCTTCTTAGCAGATTTCTTAACATCTATAATTCATGTTTTCCTAAGTTTATTTTAATTTTGTCCTCTTTGTTTTTTCCACAGTACAATGAAATCTTGGGCAAGGGTGCCTTCAAGACTGTGTATGATTCTGATACTTATCTCTTATTTTATTCCATTTTCTGCTGAATGTCTATGTTAATCATATCTGTTCTTAGTTTTATGATTCTGTTTATAATTTTAGTTGCATTCCAACTAATGTATATGAAAAGAATATGCTATACTCTTTTGCAGCAGAATACTCAAACTCATTATCTTAAATTTCGGCAGTTATAGGGGATTTGATGAAGTTAATGGGATAGAAGTTGCTTGGAACCGAATTAGGATTGATGATCTCCAGCAGTCGGCAGAAGATTTATCAAAATTATATTCTGAAGTTCATCTTTTGAAGTCTTTAAAGCATGAAAATATCATTAAGTTCTATAATTCCTGGATTGATGACAAGAAGAAAACTGTTAACATGATTACTGAGCTCTTCACCTCTGGAAATTTGAGGCAGTATGTCTTCTTGATGGATTTTAATCTTTGTTTTATGTTGTTTGATTGTAATATGAGATTCAAACTATTATTTTTCTTTGGCTTACAGATACCGTGTGAGGCATAGATCTGTTGACATGAAAGCTATAAAGAATTGGGCTAGACAGATTCTTCGAGGCTTAGCATATCTACATGGTCACAAGCCTCCTATTATTCACAGAGACTTGAAATGTGACAACATCTTTGTGAATGGAAACCAAGGAGAGGTTAAAATAGGAGACCTTGGCCTGGCAATTATCTTGAAGCAGTCAACAGCTCGCAGTGTCATTGGTAACATGTTACTTTCCTTGTTTAGTTTTCAGCATATTGACCCAGTGTGAAGTACTGAACTCTGCCTTTACTTGCTGACTTTTCTTGTAAATTATAAGGCACTCCCGAGTTTATGGCTCCAGAGCTATATGAAGAAGAGTACAATGAACTTGTTGACATCTATTCTTTTGGGATGTGCATGTTAGAGATGGTTAATTTAGAGTATCCCTATATTGAGTGTAAAAATCCAGCTCAGATCTTTAAAAAAGTTACTTCTGTAAGTAGCAATCATTAGCATATTCAATACTATTAATGGCATGCTTATAGTTGTAATTATTGCACTGATATCTTGTGTATATTCTTTTAAGGGCATCAAGCCTGCTTCGCTTAGTAAAGTGAAGGACTCTCAAATTAAGGAGTTCATTGAAAAATGCATTGTTTCAGCCTCTCAGAGATTGTCTGCAGAGGAGCTCCTCAAAGATCCATTTCTCCAAGTTGAGAGTCCAAGGGGACCAATCCGGGATCCTCTGCATTTACCTTGTCAAAACCCAAAAGCTATGGATATGTCTAATTCTGATCCTCTCTCTATGGACATAGATGTTGAATACAAACAGACTTTCAAGAGTATAAACACAGATAGTAACTCTGGAAGTCCTCGTAGTCCCGTTCTAGAATTTCAGAGGACATATAAGAACAATGAATTTAGGTTAAAAGGGACCAAAAATGATGATACCTCAATATCATTGACATTGCGTATTGCTGATTCAGATGGTGAGAATATGCTCTTTTCTTCACCTCCCATTTTTCTGGCATGCTTTTATGTACCTTGACAGTGTGGCGATGCTAGATTTTAATTTAGTTAGATCTTAACACGTTTTATTGATTTCAGGTCAGGTGAGGAATATACATTTTCTCTTTTACCTTGATTCAGATACTGCGCTCTCCGTTGCCTCAGAGATGGTTGAGCAACTAGAGCTGGCAAATCATGATGTTGTCTTCATAGCTGAGCTTATTGATTATTTGATTATGAGACTTATGCCAGGGTGGAAGCCCTCTTCTGATTATTCCTCAAGTGGAGGAGTAAGTCTCAGCGGGGGTTCTCCGATACTTAGGGATGGACAAACTATAACAGCATGCCCATGGGATTCTATTCCAGATAGTGTTCCCTCTGGATGGCGTAATGATCAAAAGACTTTGTATGACAATGTTGATAATGCCAATTTTCAGACTTATTTTTCATCTTCTCTTGGTTTGACTAACTTGGAAGATCAACAATCACTGGGAACTGCAACTTCCGAGATAGCTGTGGAAAGCACGTCTGTGCAAAGCTTATGTCTATCCACCTCAAAGTTGGAGCCAGGACATACACATTTCGAGCACAGTACCAATGTTGAAGAGGACATAGTGATGAATAAATTCAGAGAGAACTCAAAGCCAGCAACTCCAGTGTTTAGCCCGGCGTCTAATATTTTGAGCTTGACAAGTAACTGTTCTCTTCTATCCTTGGCAGAAAAAGATACTGATGTTGAGCTAAAGCTGGAACTTGATGCAATTGAGGCACAGTATCAGCAATGGTTTGAGGAGCTTTCTAGGATGAAATTGGAAGCATTAGAAGCCACCAGGAAGAGATGGTCTAACAAGAAAAAGTTGGCCGCTCACTGATTCTTGATCTTCTAGAAAGAAATTTATAGTTTAAAGTTGTATTTCGTTTCAAACTTTTTATGGTGTATGTGTTGGATGAGGCTCTTTTTTTTGGAAGCCTGTTCCTCACTAAGCCCATTTCCAATGTTTTGAAAATCTGAAATGCAAGTTTTTTTTTTTTTTCAAAAGCAAAAATTGTAGCTTTTCCCATTTCACTTCTTGTAGAATTATTTTCTTGTTTTGAATGAATTTTGTTCTTATTTTTGTAGGTGAAATCAAAATATCAATATCAATATAAATTAAAAATTAAAAATAATTCATGTATACTATTTTTTTAATCTGAAATTCATGTATATTATTCATAACTTAAAACAAGAGTGAGATTCTACATGCCATCGTGTCGTTGATCAGTCAAGTGGAAGAAATGTGATTTTCTTGTACAGGTTTATGGAGTTAAATCTTATACATGAATTATATTACAAACTACTCCCAAGTAAGCTTGAAGATACTGTAATGCTCTATGATATAATAATATTGGATGTTAGATGATTGTATCAAAAAAGTGAGTTCCCTATTATTTACTTCCTATGTTCAAAATTATAAACTATTTTTGGAGATATCTCATTTAAAAATACAAGACATTTTAATGTTTTCTAGGAGTATTTAATGAGTTTTTTTTTAATCCCTTAATGAATATTCAAAATCAATGACAATTTTATATTTATTTGTGATTAAATTACACAATTAAACAAGGTTATACATGAAAAAAGTAAGTAGTTTATAATGATGTCGGTTATTTTCTTAGGACAAATTTTTATTTAAAAATGCCTTAAAATTTTGAATGAGTGAAATAATTCACTAAAAAAAAAAGATTCATGGTGAATGATTATAGAGAATCTATTGTATTTGCGAACTTTGTAAATATGTTTTAAGAGTGTTGGAGCAAATGCCTGGATATTGCTAAAAAATAAATTCACAAGGTTTAATCCTAGTGACTAGTGACACGTTCATTGACTGAAAAGAATCCGAGAGATCCATTCTTATAGGTATAATTTGGACAAATTGTGAAATTTTGGAAGTTTAGCGAGGGAATGTTACTTGATTTACAACTTAAAAAGTTTGCTGGTTCTTTCTTTTGGCCGGAAATTAAAATTTGTTGGTTTATTCATTGAACGACTTCATGTTCATGGACTGAGAGCAAAAAAAAAAAAAAAAAATTGTCCATGGATTAATAGTAGGATTATTGTCTCACCAAATAAAGACGATTCATGTATATAAGTGAAATGAGATGCATCTAAATAATTACTCCAATAAAGAAAAAGACTAATAATGTGATAACAAATGTTAATTAGGTCTTCTCCTTTTCTGAACCGGGAGGGAAAAAAATAATAATAATGTGCACCCACGTGCCAATGCACCCTTTTTTATTTTTTTTGTGAGCACATTTCTACATTTGATGAACAAATCAATGAGCATAATCTCTTACGTACAATGAACAAGATATAAATAATAGGCTCTCTTATTATTATTATTATTGACTGATTGGCTCTCTCCTAAAGAGATATTTATAATTTATTAATATTAATTGAGTCAACTATTAATTTTTTTCCGGAAAGTCCTATGTTTCAATATTAAAAAAATTATAGAATTACAAAAGTAATTAATATCTTTTTTACTTAAAATTTTAAGAGGAGTATATCAAAATAACTTACTGACTATTAAAAAAATAATTAATGATTACTATTTTTTAATATTTCTTACATATTGAAATATAATTTTTTAAAAAAACAGTATATTTCAAACGGGAGCAGTATTATCATTTTATCTATCTCCAAATCAGTTGCAAAAAATAATCTGCAATATTTTTATTTCTTACAAAATGATGTCACTAGTAGTTTAACATTTTATAAGGATGGAATTAAAATATACTTCTTCAGTTAAAAAATATAAAACTTCTTTAAGAAGTTAGATATTAAAAAATATAAAATATTTTTAGTTTTTTAAGATGTAATCATTATCCTTTTTTTAAAAGTTCCCTATTGATAATGACTTTATATTTATTGTAGAGTGTTTAATAGAGATAAATATCAAAAGATGATGTTAGTTAAAAAGTAAGTAACTACTTTATTAAAAAATAATATTTAATTAAAAATGTCTTACATTTTTTAATGGAGGGAATATATATATACGTGTGTGTGCGTGTGTTTTCAAATATTAATGCTTTATCCTAAACAAGTGTCAAATAATCACAACCACCTCTTTCAAAAATGGAAGGGTAAAAAATGGAAGGACTTGATGATGATTTAATTTTGTGACACAAGCCATCATCTAAAGCAGGTGTTAAATATGTAAAATGATTTTTTTTTTGGAAGAATCTCATCCATTGCCCCCTCAAATAACAAAATTATAGATGAGGCCAAATGCAAAATGAATATTCTTTATAGGCTGGAAGAGCTGAAATGAAAATTATTTTAAAATTCAAATAATGAAAGTACCTTAATGAGTGAAATAAAAAATAATAAAGTTAAAATGAATATTAACAAGTAAAAATATTTGTATGCTTAGTATACTAATATCTAATTAAATCATGACTAATGGATCTTAATGTGTTAATAAAATTAAGGAAAAAACTTATATAATTAACCTTATATATTTAATATGTTTATTTTTAATTAAATCAAGATATGTGGATATTTTATATATTATTTATTTTATAATAAATTCTTGATATTAATTTTATTATCATATTAAGATCTACTTATTATGATTTGATTGGATATAAGTATCTTAAGCATATAAAAGTAAATACATAAGCCTTACCTTAAAATTAATAACAATAATTTATTATAAAATATATAATTCATAAAAGACACAAATGTCTTAATTTAATTGAAAACAAGGATATTAAAAGATAAAGTATATAAATTTTTTTCTATTTAAATATTATGAATAAAATTTTAATTATTGATAAATAAATGTTTGTGAAGTAAATACAACGCTTGATCAAGTACACGTGATAACCATATTTTTACTTGGTCAGCTTGTCAATTCATGGACCTTTTAGTTGATTTTTTTGTTTGGATAACTTGGATAAAAAAATTCAACACATGTGAGAAGAAGAGATTTACTTATCAAAATCTGAACAATTATTTATTAATATATAAAATTTTACTTGTCAAACTATGAACATTTATTTATTGAGTAATATTTGAACATTTACTTGTTAACATCTAAACCTTCACTTGTAAATATATAAATGGTTACTTATTAAAATTTAAACTTTTATTTTTCAATTATTGAATTTTTACTTGTTAATGTGTAAATTTTTACTTGTCAATATCTATGCTAATGTTGTATTTGCTTCCAACTGATTAAGGAAACTTTCATCATTTGAAGTTTGAAATTGTTTTCGGTTCAATCCTTCCTTCTAGTCTGTAGCGAATATTCAAATTACATTGGGCCTTATCTATAATTTTATTGCTTAAGGTTGCTTAGATGTGATTATCCATTTCTTTTGTCTGGAGGGAGCATCTTATTGATTACCTAGTGCTACAAAAAGAAGACACGTGAGTGGATGTAAAAGGTACAAAATGACAAAGTTGGATCTGCTCAAAAGAATATTGATAAAAAATGTGCAGATTCATTGTGCCCCGAGGGTCTGAAAAAATTGCGGACACGTTTAATTAATTCAGCTTGGAGTACTTATTTGATGCATAATTGAATGAATAATACATGTTCTTTATGTATAATTTAATTAGTCTAAATGGACCGTTAAAATTCTCAACCAGCATCAAGCCATAATGTTTGAAAATCAATCTTGTTCACCGCTTTCACATAGTCAGTAGCAATAATCAGATGTTATGAGACTCTCTGTCTGGATGATGATGAATTGAAAATCTGAGACTTGTGTAAAGATTATTATTCCTCACAAGTTGGATATTGTGATTGAATAACAAAAACTAGACATATTAAAAATGTTGAGACTCAAAGATATAAAAATAATTCTCAAGCTCTGTTATCTCAGTTCACATAGATGTAAAGATGCTAAAAGAATGATGTAAAAAAAAAGTATTCTTGATTATTGGAAAAATAAGGTATGAGATCGCAGTGATTATAATTTATGAATTGAAAATAAATTCAAGTCTAAGTATGAAATATATGGTAATTTAGTATAAGCTTTGATGGTGATGATGGTGATGCCTTTTGCGATGATTGCAATTCCCTTTTTATAATTGTTCGCTTAAGATTGTTGTGCTTAAAGAATCTGGAATCTGTGTGTAAAATATACGTGATCACTCAACACAGCCCCGCAATAGTCGTGGCACTTCCAATGACATTCTTGTATTCATTCAATGATCTCTCATATTCAGTTGCTTTGAGTTTTAAGGGTTATACTGAGAATGTGTATGGCATGACCCATTTTGATAATGTACCGAGCCTTGTTACTTGAGTCCATCATTTTAGTTTTTATTTCCCTCTGCGATTTTGGGCTGACACATCATTTTAAGCCTAAACAATTATGTTGCTACTTGACAGATGAGTACAGGCTGGGCCTTTATGATGAAATCCAGGAAAGGTACTAAACAAAATCTTGTAACTTGCAATGTGGTGTGATTCTGCTTGCCATGTTCTATTTTACCTGATTCGTTCTAATTAAATAATGTCAGTTATTAGTTGTCAGCATTCTGGGTCTGATGAAAAACACTCTCCTGTTCCTTACTTATAGGACATCTCAGGCAGTACTTGATTTAGTTACTCGATAATCAATTAATAAGAAAACCTGTTAAGCATGATTACTATGGCAAGAAGCTGACTTGGGATTGTTCTACTTCTACATACGTATTTCCAGATCGACAATTTATCAGACATCATTGTCATGGCAAGAATCAGATGTAGAATTTTTAACAGTCAAAAAGCTGACATGAAATAAAAAATTGAAATTGGACCCGTGACAATTCCGCGATTGTGATTTCCTCCCAAAACTTTGGCTCCGATTTGAAGGGAGGGTCAAATATTCAATTATAGCCATCCCTCTCCGACCTTTTATTGGGTTTAGCTATAATGATGATGATGATGATGATGATTAGTATGGTGGTAATGATTGCAAGAAGGACTTGTCTTATAGTGGCAGGACTTTGCGGTGGATGATTTTCCCGTCCATTTGGACTTTGTCAGCTATTAACGGGACGTTATTACTTATCAGAAGGAAGTGATGCACAAGATGACGTCAACATTAGGAATTTCAAATTTTAAAAACGTAAAATTTCACCCAAAAAAGAACTCGAAATTTTACGCATTAATTACAAGTAATTAGTAATTTTAAAACTAGCAGAAAAAATGTTGGTGAGCAGTAATCCGTATTAGATTTGTAAACATGGCACATCAAGATCAGCAAGTAAATGTATAATAAATTTTGGAAGATACCCTCATCCACTGGTGAATTTTACATTATTAATATTGTTATTTGTTGATTTATTTGGCTGCATCATCTTGCTATTCATTAAAACCAGTAATTCAATCAAACTCGATAGACTAACCCAAACCTACTTAAAAAAAATCAAATTAATTATATAAATTTTTTAAAAAATAAAATATTTTAAAATTAATTTAAATAAACTAATTTAAATTGAATTTGGCCCGTTTAAATTATCGGGTCTATCATGCATGGGGGAGGAAAGAGAGCAGAACCATACGGATTGCTAGCCTGCTCTTAAGAACTCAGTCTAATGCAGGAGACATGATCTAATGTGTTTTTTTTTTAAATATATTTTCTTTGTCCGTGATCTTTTTTATTTTTTAGATAGATGTGAAAACGATCTGCAAGTGGCTCTTGGAATAATGGAGGAAGAAAAAAGATGTGAAAAGATCCGAATCTTGTAATGAGAGAAAAATGATTCACCTTCCACTGCAAAATATGTAATACTTTTGTATGAATTAAAAAAATAGTTTAAAATAGATTATATTATTAGAATAATAAAAATATCGATACTTCTTAAGATTGCCCTTCAATCACAATCAGTTTAGCTTAAGTATATTTAATTTTTTATATAATTTATCTTTACAATAAAAACTAATAAGGATATTTATGAAAAACTAATTTAATATTATTGACTCCTTGCAAAGTATATCATATTTTGTACCAGCACTAAAACATGGAAAGTATCCTATATTTTAAACTATAATGAGCTAGAAAGGAAAAGGTGAGCTAAGGAGGAAGTGTGATTGAATATGATATATCTTAGTGCTTGTTTAGTTTACCGTTTGGAAGATTAAAACATTGGTTAGCAGTGCAAAAGCCAGTTGGAGACTTGTTTTTCTGGTTTGGAAAAAAGTAAGCTCAAATGGCTTTTGGTCCCAAAATCATAATCAAGTCTGGAGTTATTTTGTCTTGCTTTTGATTTCAAACTAAACTTTTATTCGCTGCTTTCTTGCAAAACTGGCTTTTAAAGAAAAAGTGCTCGCATATGAATTACATTATAATAACTGAAGTTCATGTATAAAAAAATAAAAGTAAATTCCACTAATTTTGATAGAATTGTATTCTTTAAATAAGTAAAATCTATTGTATTAAACATTGTTTTATAAATCAAACCAAACTGCAAACTGAATAGATTAGTAGTTTGTAGTTCATAGTCTAACTGGTTAAACCGATGTCAAACCGATAACGCAATAATTAAATAAAAAATAATATTATACAAATATATAACAATATAAATATAAAAAATAAATATAAAATTGTTTAAAAATGTGCAAAAAAGAATTAGCACCTGCCATATGAATTACCAAAAAAATATATTGATTGAGGATTTTGCAATTTTGTGTTTAGATTCAACCCACTGAGCATTATCATTTAATTTTAGAATTTGGATTCATTTGTTTCTTAAAAAAAAAAAATCAACCCAATTCAATCCGATTGGTCTTGATTCTTTACCCATTTCAACTTAACTCAACTCTCTAAATAGTTTTTTACCAGGCCATTATACTATATAGCTGATAGTCTAACCAAACTTATCATCAGATTTAATTTTTAAAACATTATTGTTAAACAATCTATTTTTTTTAAGTTTACTTTCGCTTCTCCAATCTTAATTCCATTTCCATGCTACCAAATAAAAACATTAATGTTTGAAAAGGATGGAGGAAGGGAGAGTGGCAATAGGGCATAAAATTGGAGGCGAGAGAAGACAAGAAATAGAATAATGTATGAGATGATCCATTGATGGGGACTTAGGGACCAAGACAGAATTTTATAACAAGAGGAAGGTTCCCGGGTGGAGAGCCAAATTATTTGACAGAATATTCCTTTCCCATCTTCCCCCACCACCAAACGCACCTTCCTAGAAACCCCCCTCCATTCCCATCTATATCCAATCTCCATTCCCCCTCAATACTTCAATATATCTCCACAGCAACAATAATACCTCACCAATTATACCATTCACTCTTTCACTCCTCACCTTGTCGACTGAACGTTTTTACAAACTCAAAACATTTTATTAATTCATTCTTTTCTCCAAAGATAATTGGAACATTTGCCTAAAAAATCCCTCCTTTTTTTTTTTGGTATAAATGGCCATGGAAAAAAAAATCATAAAGAAAAGCAACAAATTAAAACATCTTTGAGTATTTTCTTTGATTTTCTTTTATTCCTCTTCATAGGACTCAGATTATCTATTTTACTTTGCTTGTTAAGGCATCTCACAGTTTTCTTTTACCTATCTCAAATGATTTTTTACCATATTTCCTTCAATATATATCACACCTATTTTTTGTCTGTATATGTTCCTTATACGTATTGTCTTTTCTTTAACATCCACTTTTATAATATTTTTATTGATTTCTATAATAAAATGCAACAAACATTTTCTTAATCCATTCTTTTTGCAGAGCTACTTGAAACATTTGCATAAGAATTCCCCTTTTTTTTAATACAAGGCTAGGAAAGAATTCGTGCCTAAAAGCAAGAAACCAAGGCATCTGAAAGAGCAAAATTTTCTACACCTTATAGCAAGGGTGTCGAGGACATCTTGACATTGCTATCAACGTGGTTGCCGAACAGCCTGTCTGGATTCAGCCAAAAATCGCTTATTGAGCTGAAATAATCAATTTTTGTAAAATTTATCCAAACAGCCACCACAATTAATAATTAATTATTAAGTTAGAATTATATTTTGAAATAAATTTTGAAAAGTTGCTTATAGATTTAAATCTATTGTTAAATAATATATTTTACTTCTTAAATAAAATTTAATAAATTTAATAATATTAAATACAATTTTATCAAAAATTTAATTTAATTTTGTAAAGCTAAAATTAATTTTAATATCCAAACAAATTGAATTATAACACAATCAATTATAATAAAATTAATTATATTAATTATAATTAATTAAATTCAACTGAAATCCACAAACGGACATGAAAATCCCGCTGGATAAGCTGAAAGTCCCTCTGAAGACCGTATACTTTGTCATGGATTTTATAAACTTTATACGGATTATATCGACTAATTGATTAATTGATGTTCTTCGGCAATGTGTTCGCAGCCAAAATGATCGATAAACAGGTAGGGCCCGTGAAGAATATGAATCTCCGAGACAGACGGTAGAGATGAGAAAAACGAGCTTGTGAATTGGACAAGGCGCAGGGTACGAAAACGCTACCATTATCATCTCTTCCAAAAGCCATCGAAGACGAACCTTTGACGTTTCTATTATAAACTCCATCTTCCTTCCTCACTAATTCCGCGTTCGCTCCTTTCCACAACACCACTCTTCTTTTTCTTCTTCTTCAATAATGGCAAGCAGAGAAGCTGCAAAGAATCACCTGTCCTCCGGGGACTCCGAATTCGAGGACTTGCTTCCAGTTATGGCGGAGAAGCTGGACGTGGAGGCCTTTGTTTCAGAACTGTGTGCAGGGTTCAAGCTTCTATCGGACCCAGAAACGGGTCTGATCACCGGCGAGAGTCTGAGGAGGAACTCTGCACTTCTGGGGATGGAAGGGATGAACAGGGAAGAAGCGGAGGAGATGATAAGGCAAGGAGATCTTGACGGAGATGGGAAGCTTAATCAAACTGAGTTTTGTATTCTGATGGTGAGGCTTAGCCCTGGGATGATGCAGGATGCTGAAGCTTGGCTTGAAAAAGCACTTGACCAAGAACTCGCCAAGTCTCAATCTTAAGTTAAGACGCTCTTTTGTCAATCAATTGTAAGTCTTGTAATATGATCATTCCAACTTTAAACCTTGATGATGAAGATGAAACAGTCCTCCGTTTTATTAAATTTTATTTCATTTGAATTCCCTCCTTTCGTAAGTTAACATTTTTCTGTAAAATGTTCCTCCAAAACAACCTAACTCATGTCAGATATTCCTTGCTAATACCCTTATATGGTGATCACTTTGGTGAGCTTAATTTGGTACGTGTGGTAAGGAGTCGGGGCTGTTCGTATTTCTGTTTCAGAGGCTTTAAACTTAAGCTTTCTGCTATATTTACTATTAAAAAAAAAATTATGATTTTGCTGTTCCAAAGGATCAGAATTCAGAACACTTATGCAATTTTCTTACTATTCGTTCGATGAATTGTCCAATTTCTGCTATGCACGGGCTGGCAACGGTTAAAAACTTCGTTGTTAAAGGTTTTCGTTGTATGGCTGAGGAAGTTATAGTTAAATTACATTCATCGAGAAGGTCTTATTCTTGACCACGATTTTCATTAAATGCAACATTGCGTTCTAGTTTAAATGCAAATATGAGAACAAAGTTTGCTCAGTTAACCTTTACTGTAGCTATAATTAGAACAGCTGTAATTAAATATTGTGTAGGTTTTGGCTTGGTTCTAAAGATCAGAAAACTCATGTTAATCAATTAAGAAAATTGTACTAAAAAATAAGACACTGCTATCTACAGAGACCAAATAAGATTTTAAATTTTTTATTGCCCTATAAAATGAGACTCAGCATTTACTACTATTCACCCAAACATTCCCTCCACAGGTGCCTGGGGCTCCAGTTTTCACAATGAAGATTTATTTTTTTATAACAAAACAGCAAGCTCAGCTTAACTGCTGGGCAAATTATTCAAATCAACTAAAAAATACCTTGTCAACTCAAAGGATGAGTTCAGAATTCCAAACAAGCCAGGCCATCCTCGGAGAGCTTCCTTTGCAAGATAATCTGCAACCGAATTGCCTTCTCGATTAATATGGCATATGTTCACTTCCCAATCGCGTCCCAACATGCATTTGATCTCCTCTATCAGGGAATATTCATGGTGTTGTTGGATAACTTCACCTTCCACAGCATTCAAAGCCTCCAACAAGTCCCATTCCACAATTATTCTCCTCTTTCCTGAATCCCATACAGCTTTAAGACCAACTAGAATCGCCCATAGCTCCGCCGTCAAGCTGCCTCCTTCCACATGGCCATGCATGAAACCTTCTATCAGTCGTCCACTACTGTCTCGTATTACACCTCCACAGCCATCTCCGTTGAGTCTTGGCGAGAAGGCCCCATCAACGTTCACAATGAAGATTTTGGCACCATCTTACGTCATTTCCAATTTTTATGAGGAAGTCAATCAGAATTTGCTTCGGTTAGTTCATAATGTTTAATTGGCTGTGATTCAAATTCATCCTTTGAATCCTATCCGGTTCTCAAGCTTGCTGACAGAAGAATTGAACCCCAAACCAGAACAATAGACACCCTTCCAATCCTTAAGAAAAAACAGTCAAGTCCACTTACCATGAGATAACTTTTAAGACTGATCTCGGAGATGGCTCCGTCTGTTTTGATAATCATTAAATAAATAAAAAAAAGGGAAGCACCAAGGAGTAAATGATAGAAAGTTGAAGTCAGAGCACTATAGTTTCTTTCTTTTAGACAAGTAACTAGACAACACAATAATGTACAAGCTATTTAGGGCGTTCCATATAAGCCCCAAGCAAATCCCTACTCCATCAGTTCATGGTGCTGCTACTCCCAAAGGCCAACGGCTCAAATAGGATGAAAAGTTCACCATATTTAGTACAGGGTCGATATCTGTATGTGTGTGTGTGATTTTTTACATGAAAAGGCGCAACATCATTAGAAAGTTTACCAGATTCAGAAGCATCAGTTTTCTTTAGAAATAAGAAGACTGATAATGGAGCACATTTAAATGTGCCAATACTCTAGCTGCCAGAGATCTCACACGATCAGTACCTCGTTGAGTTAAATCAACCAGAGGCATATGAGCTGAGGCTCCATACAATTGTTTGAACTCCCATAGCCGAAAAATCCTTTCCAAAGCATGTAGAGATTTCTCCTGTAGTCCAGGGGATGGAGAATTTAGACATTTTATTATTACTGGTATGGCATTTGCTACTGCGAGCACTTTACTACCATTTTGTAGTCTTTCCCCTTCAACTAATGTCAATAGAGCATCTAAAGAAGCCTCAGAAACTCCTGGATCAGATTCTCCGAGTGTCCTCACTAATGGCCTCACTGCATCAGCCTCAACAAGGCAAAATGATGACTTGACAGTACACATTCCTCCATGAACCAAGCAGCTGATTCGTGTTGGAGCTGAGAAGCACCAAAGGCCCTTGGGCTTGGATACTGGCCTGCTCAGCTCAAGTGAGCTCTTTGAAAATTGAGCTAGAGATGATGCCGCTTGTTGTTTTGTTGAAGTGGTTCCACATTCAAGCAACTGCACTAGAACAGATATGACACCAATTTCAGCAGCACTCTTTTGCCATTCTAGGTTTGTTGAAACAGTGAAATGACTCAAGGCACCAATGGCATTCTCTAGTAACTTGCTCTTTTGGCAATCTTTGTCCTTCCGATCTTGGAGATGATTATTTATGATTGGAAGTGCACCAGCATCCAGAAGCCACTGCGTGATCTGGTGAACTTTTGGAAGATAGCGTACTATGCCCAGAGCAGAAGAAATTTCCTCTTCATCTGAAGAAGTTCTCAGGATCTGGAGCATAGCTTCAACGCATTTCTGATTTACGTTTTCCAGGATCCTGGCTTCATCGCATACTAAGCAAGCAAACAGCTTTACAGCACTCGCCCGTAGGTTTAGATTTTCCTGCTCACAAAGCTGGACCAAAACTTCAAAAACTGAACCCTGCACACGAGTTAAATAATTTTAAAAAACTTAGATACAAATGAAATGATAGACGGAAATTGCACATTTATTAATATAGTTCTCCGCAAGATAAGTTAAATACAGTATTAATCGTTTTTGTTTTGGGAAAAAAATGGATCATATTCGTTTCCAAGTTTCAAAATACAAAGTTCGGGAAAATTGATGAAACAGCATAGGCCCTAAGAGATACAAAGGGGGCCACCCGAAAAACAAAATATCAAGACAAATGCAAGGCCAGCCAATGCCTTCTCTATCCTCAGAAATCCTAGACGGCGAAGGAGGACTGTCATCCCCATGGCTGGATTCCAAGCACAGAGCACTAGCTAGAGGAAATGGTGGTTCCAAAACCCAACCGTTGGGTTCTATTTCCCTTGAAGAAGCAGCAGGAAATATATTCAATCAGCTACCGCTTGAATACATTATCAATCGTTAGACATAAGTAATATCACACTGATGATATAGGAGTTTAGGAAAATATGAGCGGCAAGTTTGTTTTCTCTTACTGTTGCCCAAAGTGGTACAATTTCTGCACTTGAAACCACAAAATATTTGCTGGTTTGAGCATACACTTTAAGTGGGGTTGTAGTTCTCTTCGTATGCATGAAATGTCACATGAACAAGCCAGAAGTAACAATAGACTAAAGTACTTGAATTAATATTATAGAATAAATCAAAGGATGCTTTACCAAACGCAAGATGTTTTTCACTTTTCTTTGTCTCTCACATGAGATGCGCTATGCAGTATCATGGACCTTACAGAACTCAATTGGTCATGGCTGCTAATATCATCAGACTTGCCTCCTATATAAGATGTAGCCTGCCTTACCTACTTAGGAACTAGTAATTCAATTGGCTATGGGCAGTTTCATTTAGTTTCAAAAAGATCATACCTGTCTTAGCTTGTTCCTGATAAATGAGGCTGACGGGGACTGACACAATGCATAGAAGGTTTGTAAAATGTTCTGCTGCACATCGGACCTTGTGAAACTAATTAAAGAGAAGAGTTTTAAAATATCTTCATCAGATTCTAACAACAAATCCGGTGCCTGGCCATCTGTAGAGATGGTTGAAGCCGCAAGTTGCATAATTACGGCTGTTATGTGCTCCTTTAAACTTAAGGATAGCAAGCCAGGCTGGAACAGAAGGTCAAATATAGGGCGTACTGCACCTTGTCGAATCATCTCCAGTCCATTTTTCTTTAAACTGGATAGGTTCCGTAAAGACCTAATGGCCACTGTTTTCACTAGAATATCAGCATGTGAGACCAAATGGAGAAGAGGACCCAGTACACCACCTTCAAACAAAGATGCTTTATTGAGGTTGGTCAACTCCATTTCCGCTAGAGCTGTTGCCATAATCATTTTCACGTCATCTGGTCCTACATAAATCAAGAGATGGGTTAAGGCAAAGGCTTGATTTTCAAACCAAGGATTGCATCCCCTCTTTGCCATTTTGACAAATTTTGAAGACTTTGATACACTAGGAAGCAGAGATTCACATAATTTTAAGCATCATTACTGCTTGATTTACACCTACGTAATTTAGATTTGTAAGACTTTTTAGCTGTAATTTTTAAATAAGGAAAACAATAGGAAGCTTAGTGATGTAAAATAAGAAGGGGGGAGGGAGAAAAGAGATAGAAAGATAGTAGATAAGAGAGAATTAGGAAGAAAGGAGAAACTTAGAGGAAGAAAACAATTCAATATTCAACTCAATTTATTGAAAACTAATTTGAATACAATTGAGAATATAGAGTCCTAGAAATATTAAAAATAATGATAAATCAAATCTTAACCTAATCCTAAAAGATAACAAGGATAATCTATTTTATATATCTAGATATCCTATTTATTAAAAATAAAGAAAATCTAAAATGATCATAAGAAAGATACTAATAAGAACATATAATTAAACTGTAAATAATCTAATGGATATTCAATCCTTATTCAAATAATCATAATAAAATAATCCTAAATATCTAAAATAAAACTAATTGAATCTCAGCTATATTTCATCATTTCTCCCCCACTTGAAAACTCCAATAGTGATACTGAACTTGAGACTTAAATCTTTTCTTCTTCCCATTTCACATCAATTGGTTATCAGAGCTTGGTTCTACCTCCCTTCCTTGTATCTCTTTTCTTTGAGATCCATCAGAAATATCCAACCCAAATTTTAACACTGACTTTTACACTCATAATTCTATATGGGATATTACAATAAATGCCCATGCAAGGAGTGTCGAAATTATTACAGCACCCTACCTCGACGTATTGGGCATTCGCAATATCGCAAAGGCTACCAAAGGAAAATAATCGAAGAATGATGCCAGTGCTAGTATACATATAACCTATAGTACCGCTGTGAAGCACGTTATAAGGCTGAATATGCAGGGAAGATTGCTAAGGGTGAAAGTTTTGGTGCTAAATTTGAAAGGCATTAGTTGAAGTCAAATGCCACAATGCTAAATCCAACGTTGAATTGGAACGTTAAATTCAAGAAGGTGCACGTCTAACTAAAAAAATAAAGAATGTTCTAACAGATTATAGAGTTGCTAAATAATCAAAATCTAGCTAATGAGCAGATAGATATGATACTTCAACACTAGAATCAAAAGAGTCCACTATAACTCTTGTGGAGCCTAATCATGAGAGTGGTTTGTCCACCCAAGCACCTTTACCACCATAAGCTCCGTTAGAAATTACAACAAAAGTTCCCTTACTTGCTCTACAATTGGCACCTTCCCAAGTTGTAATCAGCCAAAATCAACCTCGCTTTACTATAGGTTCACCTCATCTACAAGCTGCATCTGCCAAGAATGTTCTATCACTTAATAGGAAGCTTCAATAGTATCTTATCTTATTGAAAAGGTTTTTCAGAGATTCCAAATAATCAATGTTGTTCTCCATATCATGCAATTCATCACTACCTCACTTATTGGAAAAGATTTCCAAATCTAGGAGCCTGTGGTGGTAAAGGAGCTGGGATGGATAAACCACTCTCATAATTGGGCTTCAAAAAAGTTATAATGGACTCCTCTGATTCTAGCGTCAGAGTTTCAATGTCTATCTGCTCATTAGCCAGATTTTGGTCACTCAGTGACTTTGTAATTTATTGGAACATACTTATTTGTCAGTTAAATGTGCATCTTCTTGAATTTGACGTTCCAATTCAATGCTGGATTCAGCATTGCTGTGATTGACTTCAACTAATGCCTTTCAAATTCGGCACCAAAACTTTCACCCTTAGCAATCTTCCCAGCATATTCAGCCCTATAACGTGCTTCATAGCCACACCATTGGTCATATACATACCAATACTAGCATCGTTCTTCGATTATTTTCCTCTAGTAGCCTTCGCAATATTGCAGATGCCCAACATGTTGAAGTGGGATGATGTTATAATTTTGGCACTCCTTACATGGCCATTTACTGTAATATCCCATATAAAATCATGAACACAAAAGTTGGTGTTAAAATTTAGGTTTGATATTTCTAATGCATCTCAAAGAAAAGTGACACAAGGAAGGGAGGTGGAACCTAGCTTTAGTAGCAATTGATGTGAAATGAGAAGGGAAAAGGAAAGAGAGAGAAAGAGAAAGAAGGAGGGGAGAAAAGGAGGGAAAAGACCAAAACTCCCAAAAATTCTATTTAATAATAATCAAAGCTATATTATATATAAATGAAAACCCTAACTTTATTTATAAAGCTTTAAAATGATAAAATAATAACAAAATAATATATCTAAATCTAAATCCTAAATCTAATTTAAAAAGATGCTGATAGGATAACAATATCCTATTTTATTGAACATAAATAAATCTAAGATAATGATAAAATAAAATAATAAATCCTAATTCTAATGGATAAATATCCTCATTTAAACATTCCTAATAGATAATCCTAATATCTTAAATAAATCCTAATTAACTATTATCCCATATTCCATCACTTAGTTTAGCTGGTTTATGTTCAAATTTGTATCAAAGATCCAATAGCTGTAATTAAGGTCAGAAACCCTACTTATCTTGTTTATAAGATGACAAAATCCATAAGAAGAAAATTTTAATAAATGATAGTGCTTCTATCAATCATTGCAGAACAAAGCTGCAAGGTCTGCCACCAAATATAAAACCAAGCCAACGTATCAGCAATTTCCTACATGGATGAAAATTTGAGCATGATTTAACATGCGAAGATTTGATGCTTCATGGATAAAACTTATGCGGGAGGCCATATAAAAAGGGGAAAGTATCATAGTGAAATGACCAGGATTGCTATAACTAATAAATCAAATCATTAAAGAAATCAGTTACCATATCCGAAAAAAGATGAATTGCTGAAAATGATGTGCATAGTTTTACCATTAAAGAAGAAATCACATGTAATAGTGGCAACTCAACAATTGATTTTGTTTTAAGGAACCAAATGTTTAATCAGAGTCCAGAGAGACTGCTTTAAAATTATATTGACGCACATCTTCCAGGAGAAAGAGAAGACAATAAAAGAAACCAAAAAAACATTAACACATTGACTCAAATCATGTGGAATGAAGAGTAAACCAGTGGAAAGACGGTGCAGAAGATGCTGGAAATAATTTGCCCTTGCCATCTTTAAAACATTGTTATTAGAGTATGAAAGATTCTCCAGTAGCTCCTTCGCATTTCCTGCAGCTTCATTATCATCACTGCTGGACATAGTCACCAATAGAAGTATGCAACCTTGAACCTTTCCAATTTCTTCTCGCACCAAATCATATTTGGATAATTCCAGCAGTAATGCCACTGCCAGCTTCCTTTCCCCCGCCCGGCGTCCAAGTGAATGAACAATAGATACGACTGCATTATCAATATTGGCAATTCTTTCCTGAAAAGTATTTAATGTTAGAAGAAAAGACATGTGAAATGCAGGCAGTTATAGATAAAAACAAAGCAACAATGCAAGCAATTTGATAATCTGATTATGCACTAAGTTATGTGTGAAAATATTTTGGTAATGTTCTAAGTTCATAAGCATATTGATTAGGCTAAGTTTCTCTAAGTGAATGGATGGAAAAGGCCTGAAGCAATCTCTTTTTAATCTTTTACAGAGGGGTATTTATTTCTAATGCATTAAGCATTGAGGTGACATACACTTCTTTCATAGGCAATCATCTGAGAGAAATTATGTGAAAATAATGGGTACTTTCTTAGGAAAGAAGGATGTATTTAGGGCACATTTTTTAGAGGTGAATCTCAGTTTTATGAATTCCAGAGTTGGTTCTGTCCATGAATAGACATAGGCTTAATCATGCTAATTTGGTGCTATACTATTGATTTGTAGCTTATTCTTGCTTAAAGAATCTATGATACCCAGTAAATTTTTGCATCAGGGTTGTCCATAGATTTAAGATGGACTGTATCGTGTCAATTTTGAATCACTTTTCCTTTTGGTTCTTTTCTTATTCCTGATTTGTTTTCTGCTTAAATGGAAAATTAATTACACATTCATGCCATGGGAGCATGTTTCATTTTCAGCAAAAATGTCTAGAACACAATTAATTCGTTGGACCAAGAGAGGCTCATAAACTATTGCTTCAATTCATCAAAATGTTTCTGGAAAGCTAAATTTTGAGTGAGGCTAGGTTCCTCTTTACATTATACGAATAGAAAAAAAGCATTAAGGAAATGAAAAGATAACCCCTAAAAAAAAAACAAAAAACAAAATCATTGCGTACCTTAGCATCATCATTATCCTTTGCCAAAATGTTAAGGATGGCTAGCGCACGGTTCCTTACATCATGGTTTTTAGCACCAAGAATCTGGATGAGAACTGGTATGTAATTCTCCAGCATCAGCCATTCCCTGTGTTGACCACTTTGTTCACACAGATCCTGCAGAGTTCCCAGACAATGTAGCACTTCATCATCATCTTTAGAATGGAGTTTTTCTTTAGTCAAAACAATTGTTATCATCGTATTTCTATCCTTCCATTCTTTTATTGACTGTTTCAAGATTCTGTTAGATCGTAAAATTGATGTGTCTAAAGGAGTCATCGTCAGAGGACATAGCTTATTTCCTTCAGCAAACCATTTTTCTATGGCACTTCTCTCAAATGTCTTCCCTGTAGAAGTTTCTACAGGGTCCTCCATAACTTCCTGGGTTATGGGGCAATGAAATGATTGGAGAGGCTCCAATGTTTGACTACCCAAAGAGTTGCGCTTGGAAAGGTACTTTAATTCCCTTTCCCTAGGTGATGAGGCTGCATCAGCTCTTTCCAACAAAGCAATGATCTGATCCATATACATAGCTTCTTCTTGGTCTTTCCTAAGGCGGCAATTTTCTATTTCAATCTTGAATTCTACAAGTTCCTTCTTCAACGTTGACCTCTCAGTAGTAGCCCCAACCGCCTCTGCAATGTGGATCAACAAATTATCGGCATAAGAGTGATCAACGTTATTTTCCAGTATCCCTGACTCAATTTTCTCCAAAATCTCCTCTTGCGCTACAGTTGCCTTAAACTCAGCTTGCTGCATATTTTCACTGAGCTTTCCAATTTCTTCAATTGTTCTAGAAGAAAGATCTGATGTGGCCAAAGGAAGAAGACCAATTGCCCAGCTGATCTCACGTATTGTCTTCTGTAAACGTTTATTGATTGACATGCAGTTCACTAGGAGGTAAACCTTGCTCCTCTGGCGGCATTCTAGAGTCAATTGCTTTGCATCTCTAATTTCACGATTCAGAACATCAATGGTATTGATAAACGCCTCAGAATTGCTGACTTTTTTTGTCATCAATTCTTTCAAGATTGGCACAATACTTTCCAAGTAAGCTGCAAGTTCCTTAAAACTATCCTTCTTCATAAGGACATCACTAGCACAAACTACTAACTCAGCAATAATATTTATAATATGAGAAACGGCTTCTGATGTAGCCATCATCTTGTGCTAGGACTGTAGAAATTTTTCACAGCTTCTGGTTAAGGGATCCGTCCATACCCTTTTCAGTTCATTCTCAAATGTTACAGACTCAAAATCTGAAGCTAATCCGAAATAAGTTTGTTAGATTCAGAATTTTTGGACTCTAATGAGAAGCTCATATCGAAAACTGTTATTAAAAAAAAAATAGTCTTCATTAGTCACAGTTGAATGATGATATTGCAGACGAAGAAACCACACTTAAATTTGAGGATGCATAAATTTCTGGGCCGGTGAAAAAGAAACTAGGGTTTTGATTTTTGGGTGCTTAATGTATTACAATTTGCCCATCTTACCATGCTTTTTTTCAGGAAAACTATACAATTCGTGAAAAAGCATAGAGAGCTACCACCTACAAGGAAATTAACTATGCATAACGTCTAAGTTCAAGTTATTGAAGCTAAATGGGATATCAATAAAGCTTTCTTGCTAATGTATAAGGGTCATAACTGCAAATATGGGTAATCCCATTGACATGTTCGGAGACTTGGAGAGAGCGAGGAGAAAAGAAACCTGAAGACTTTTGGCGTGAAAGTTTAAGAACCCTTCTTCACAATGGAATTTCCTGGAGAGCTGCTGGGCAGAAACTTACTCTAAGCTATCGGAGCAAAATGGCCTCATGAAGTTGCTTTAAGCTGAAAGAGCAGAAACAGAGAAAGAGCCATAGAACCATATTTCTACGTTTACTTCTTTCCGCTCGTCAAAACAAAAGTCAGCGTCTACGCGCACGCGCCAGAGGCCGTCGTCCTGAAACATTAGCATTTCTTTTTAGTCCTGGTCACAATCAGCATTTTAAAAAAAAAAAAATCGTTAATTACACAATAATATGAATTGATTAATTAAAGAAATAATATGGGCTAAGCTGTTTTCAGAAATGAGGGAGAATGAGTTTTATGCAGCCAAATCTTTATTAAATAAATTGATTCGATTTCTTACATAAGTTAAACAAAGCACCCCTAAGCAATACAACTTAGTTTTTATAGTTATTTTTATCACTTTAAAACAATAGTCCCTAAATTTTAAACAATAAATTTATTTTTATAAATTTTTAAAAGATATATAGAAATCAATATGTCAAATGGTTAAAACTATATAAAATGAATTGCATTGAGTCAACACTCAAAAATAAATTTCAAATGAACTATAAGATAGAGTTGCATTAATTCAAAATTATTATTCAGTGATTAAATTCAAAATCAAAACTGTAGTAACTAAATAATTAATTTTTTTTCCTTCAAACTTAATACCGTGTTGATTGGGAATTCCCATACCAAACCAATACTAACTTCCACCTTTTCAGAGGGAAGTCAACCAACGGGGGATTTGGATGTTTTGAAATATCCATAGCATTACTTTTTTTTTTTACCGACATTATACACAGCGTTACTAAGCCCCACTAATTTCAGTCTTTTGCATATACTCCTATTCTCTAATGATATGCATCCGCTCTTTTTTCCAAAAAATAAAAATCCAATCAAATTAGAATTGGTAATGGTAGGTTTTAAATCTAAAAAAAGAATATAAGCTGCATATATTTCTCCGGAGAGAGAGGAGTATTATATTATAATATATATATATATATATATATATAAAATATACACCCACGCCCCCCGCATGGAAACTGAAAAGCAAGCAACCCCATCCAATCCTATTCCGACGTATCGAATTTGAACTTTGACTGATGAACAAGAAAAAAAGAAATTGAAGTTCTTGAGGTGGAAAGTAAGAGTGGGGTTTGGGACATTTTTATTTATTCTATAGTTAAA
This sequence comes from Prosopis cineraria, assembly GCF_029017545.1. NCBI lineage: Eukaryota > Viridiplantae > Streptophyta > Magnoliopsida > Fabales > Fabaceae > Prosopis > Prosopis cineraria. The sequence continues at coordinate 42,094,367 of NW_026555343.1, read as the reverse complement.
AATAACCGCCTCTTTCATCAGCAATCCGTTGTAGTCTAGTTGGTTAGGATACTCGGCTCTCACCCGAGAGACCCGGGTTCGATTCCCGGCAACGGAATTCCGATTCAAAGTTTTTGATTTTCAAAAAATTCAAGTGCAGGAGCCGCTGACAAAAACGTATGTTCAACGACTGCGTTCAGTTTTGGTCGCAGGGAATATACATGGTCGTTTGTGGCGCAGTCTGAAGAAGGAACTGAGAAGAAAAGTTGCGAGTTTGGAGTCAATTCGATTCGTTATCTGGATTTGCAAACTGAAGGGTGCCGGGGGAAAAGAAATTTTGGGGAAGCAAGTGTATCAAATGCATCTATGAAGGCAGTTCAGGAGGAGAGACTAGGAGAGTTCAACCACTCCAACCGCAAAAACGATTGCTCTGTTGGTGTAGGGAGGGGAAAGTGGAAGAGAAAGAGCTGAACGCCCAGGACGATACAATAGACCATGTCTAGTGTCTACATTAGAGTCATGGCGGTGACATACACTATCTTGATACTTTTGATGGGGTAGAAGTATACCTCTTCCAATTATTTTGTTGTATATATAGAAGTAGGGATCTGTGTATTCACCTGCTTATTTACTTGTTATTTATACCAAGATGAGTTGGTATCAAACATTTTTTAACATAAAATAATATTAAAAAAAGCATAAAAAATGAATCATCTAATTTTAATTGGCACAATTACGAGTACTAATCCATTTGTCCAACAAAACCCAAAGGTAGTCGCTTGATATCATCACGCACTTGAGAGACATGTTTTAGCAATTGGACTGTTTTCACTTGTTCGCCAGCCAACTTTGGCGACAAGAATCTTTGCCCCCACGACATATATTCTTGCCTTAACTTTAAACTCAGATAGACCAGTATTTTAATTAGTTTATTTGTATTCTTTGAACGCATTCACTATATATTCCATTTGGAAAAACAAAACCATGGAATTGGAAGCGGAACCACTAACACGTTCTATAGAAATATTCCCTCACTTCAATATTATAAAACACTTTTAATTGGATTATGCTTTTAATATATTAGTTAATTATCTTTAAAATAATACATTCTTTTCATATTTACTGTAATTTGATAGGATGTCTCAATTTTAAAAAATTATTAATTACAACCATTAATTAAGGTATATTTAAAAAAATATCATTAATTATACTTTGAAAATTTTAAAATGCTTTATATTTTTTAGTATCTCACTTCAAAAAAAATACTTTATATTTTTAAATAAAAAGTAATAAAATTATAAAGCTAATTTACATAAGTGGATGTCAAAGGAATTTCGTGCAACTAAAAGCATTTCAAGTTGCCGAGTTGAAACCTCCATAATCCGCAACCCCAAGAATACGCTGGGCTGCACAAACTCAATATACATGTGCAACATCACAATCAAATCAAATCAAATACTATATGGGTGATGAGTTTGAACCTTCCATTTGGATTTGCTTTGTTTGGCCGTCAACGAAGGCTTTTGTTGGACAAACACTTTATTACTCCTTCAATCTTTATATATAAAATATTTTTAATTAAATCATGTAAATTAATAAAAATTAATTATTTAATTAAAAATACATCAATATTTTAATTTTATTGTTAATTATTCTACATAAAAATAAATTTCTCTTTTAAAATAAATTAATAAAAATATTTTTATTTTTTTAAAATTTAATAAAAATATAATGATTCATTCATTAAAAAATATGTTAATAATTTTTTATAATTAGAAGTAAAAAAAAATTAAAAGATTTTTTATATCTAAAGATGGAAGAAGTAAATATCTTCATCCTCCAAATGTGACAAAATCCGAAATACAATGATGGGTTAGGCCCTGATTAACTGATTGATTAGGTAATTGGACATTTCAAACACTGCAGTGAAATCTGGTTTACTACTATTTTGCACAGACGCTCCTAGACATCGTGATGATGCTTGTCTTGGATATGTGGACAAGAAGTCCATTATTGGTGAGTGGCATGATTACACGCAGCAGGTAATTGCTCATTTTATAAAGCTCTGATCACTTGTGTATCCACGTTCCCAGACAACATGATTGGCATGATTATTGATTGTGCCTGCGCTAGCTGCCCAACATGTGGAGTATTTTATTATTAAAAAATATATATATTTAATAAAAATAAAAATAAAAAATTATTAAATTTCAATAGTTTTAAAGTTTTTTAAATTTCAGTAAAAGCGAAATTGAAAGTCAGCTAACAAGACATGAGGGGTGTATTTAGATTTTAATTAGCAAAAATTGATTATAAAAAAGTGATTAACAAAACGGGAGTATATTTAAATAATTTTTTTATATTAATTTTGATAATTGAAGATATTTGCATAACTTTTCAAAATCAATTATAAAGATTAGAGAAAAAAAAAATGTTCAAATGCTAAGAGTCAAATATTAAATGGAGAAAAAATAACTTTTGCTAAATGGAATTTCAGAAAGCAAATAGAGTTTGAAAACATTTGAAGTGTTTTGATAAAAAATTTCAAAATCATGATTTTAAATTTAGAATTGATTCTATTTGTGTATCTAACATGTCCAAAGAAGTAAGTTTAAAAGCATGTAATAAGGATATGGTAATTAGAAGTGCTTATGAGGTGAGATGTGATCAAGAGTCTCGTCTCAAAAAATAATATGAATTAAATTTTTATCTCTTATCTTGTCTTGACAGTCATCCTATTCTATTAGGAATAAAGATGAGACCAAGCCATCCTAATAAAGCAAACAATATAGAAAAGAGACTTGTATAGCAATTTTATTAAAATATTAAATTACATAATTAATATAGAAAGTAACAAATATAGATAACTTGAGATTTTATATTGTAACATACGTGGAATGTAATTATTTTCTAACTAAAAGGCTAAAAGCGATTTGAACTTTCCAAGGCCACTCCCTCTCTTCCCATGAAATTCATAAGAGGCAATACATGAAGAGTTATATAATATTTAAAAGATATGACATTGTTTAATAAGCTATAATGCTCTGGCAGCTTGTGGCTCTATTGAAATCTTTTCACTCATCCAGCATAACATTTTTAATAGTCATCATCTATCAAAAAATATTTTAAAAAAAAAGTTTGCAATGAAAGATTGGATAATCTTTTTTATCATGATTTCAGATAAGCTAATAAATGTATTAATATGCTAACACATTAATCATCTCAAGACAATTTAGATTTTATTATTATTAATCAACTGCCTATAAGATGTAGAATCCTCTTAAAATTCAGCATAACCTAATTTTTGTAACTTTTACACAATTTTTTCCATGATCTTGTATTATATATATATATATATAAAGCCTTTTTGCATAGTAACCATGTCCTAAGAAATCAAAAGAATGGGCTACTGCCAATTAGAGTTAGGAATAAAAACTAAACTTGCAAGGCTGCCTATTTAAGCTCATTTTTATCAAGGTTCGGGTTTGAAAAATTGACAATTTTTTTAAGAAATCGAGCTTAGAAGCCTAATCTTGATAAGCCTTAAAAAATGGGTTTGGGCTCAGGCAACCTTCCAAACTCGTTTCCTCTTCTTCTTTTTTTTTTTATCTACTAAGGTCAAAACACACAGCTTAAGCCACTGAGGGAAAAACAAATCCCAAACCCTAATCAATCTTATCCCTTACTCCTCTCCTCAGTCTCCCTCTCTTCTCCTTTGATGCCTCTTGATATGAACAACCTCACCTGTGTCCTCATCAAATGATCAGTCACTCTCAACCTCTCGATCTTGCTCAGTCACTCTTGACCTCTTAATCATGATCTCGCCTCCATCATGACGTAATGGCACCATCAACCGTCATCTCCATCCCACCTTTGTCACAGTGCCTCTGGATCTTGATCTAACCTATGTTCTTTGTTCCTGTACTCAACATCCCTGATTTCAAGGTCCCTGTCTATGTGTCTCCATGAACAAAGCTATGTCCTTAATGGAGTGTCTTTAAGACTAAGATTTCAAGTTCATTAAACAAACTTACTATGTCATCCGTTGAGCTCCTCATTCAAAAGAACTCATTTCAGATTTGGATAAATCTTCAAAGGCTGATAATGAATCCATATGAGCCAAATGCTTTTAGTTGCTATTTTTTTTCGCTTTGATTTTGTGATATTGAATCTTGGCCTCTTTGACTCTATGACGATGTCCTCAATGTTGAATATCCTGTTTTGAATCTCAAACTCTTAAAAGCCTCAAATGTTTTGTTTTAATTCTGAATTTTTGGTTTTTTTTGTTAGTTATTTCTGGCCCTGAATTTGTGGCTCCCAATCATGATTTTGATTCTGTAGCTCATTTAGCTAGTTAGTTATTTTATTTTTAAAATTAAATTTTTTATTTTTTAAAAAAGAAAATAAGCATACGAGCTAAGCCGCTCGTTTCCCAACTCTACTGCCAATGTTTACAGGTTCCATAATCTGATAGCGAACATTCATCTTTTCTACTGCTCTTATTTGGATGGAGTTGCTGAAACATTGATCATAGTTGAAAGGGGATGATAAACATAAATAAAAAAATCTCAACAAAAACCAATGATAATGATATATAATTAAAAAACATAACTTTAGATCCCTATATTTTGTTTACATTTTTATATTATTTTTGCATATTTTTTTTAATAATTTAGGTCCCTAAACTTTTATTTTTTATTATTTTATGTTTCTTCAAGATCTTTATACTTTATTTATAAATGAACCTAAATTAATGAAAAATAAAAGTATAGAAACCTAATATATAGAAAAAAAATACAGAAATTAATAATAAAATATAAAAAAATACATAGATTTAAAATTATATTTTCACAAAAAATTATATGTATATATATGTATGTATAAATACAGGAACCCGAGTCTTTACTTGAATTCGTCATTTTGGCCCAAAGGTATGATTGGGAAAGACCAATTCGGACATAATTAGAACACATTGGGAAGAGTATTAAGTTGAATACTCCCACTTGCAATGTTGCAGAAGCTAAGTTGGTAATAGCCAGACAAGTCAGCGGCACGATTGCTTTCTTTCACAATCGAAATAAATAGTCTGTGTGTGTGGAGTGCTCCTCATAGAAATTTGAGATTCCGGTCTCATTCGTGTCAGGCCGTAGACAGGCCATTTAATCTAAACTCAAATCAATTCACACTACGCCCTTTTACAATTGGAAAAATGAGCCGAGCTCATAAAGTCAATTCATTTAAATAAGTTCGATAATTATTAAAACTGAGCCTAAATTTTAAAACTTTAAAATAAAATATAAATTTATAAAGACCAATCTTAATAGGTTGAGGATCTAAATAGGTTGGTCATGTAAGATCAAGGACCAACCCATTTAAACTCATTTATTTATTTATATTTTAAAGTATTATTTATTATGATAATATTATTAATATTTTTGATAATATTTTAAATATTTAGTTGTTATAGTAGGTTTTTTGAAATTAAAATTTACATAATATTTTAATTTGTTTAATATTTTTTGGATAAAGTTTGGTATGTTTTAATTCTAGGCAATGATACATTTATACAAAAAAGTAATTGTTTGATTTAATTTAGATTTTAGACAATAATTTGATTCATGTTACGTATGTGTGTTAATATTTTTAAATTATATTTTTAATAATAGATTTTTTTATATTTATATAATTTTCTATTGTATGACTCGAGTTAAAAATTTATAAATTTTAATGTTTCATTATTTGAAGCAAGGGAATTTTTGCATAATCAATATATTGTTGATATTAAAAATTAAGATGTGGTCTATGTGATTTAACATTGAAATAATATTTTATATTGTCATGGCATGAATGAATTATTTTTAATTTAAAAATGAAGAAAAAAAAAAGTAAATTAAATTTAAAAATGAAGAAAAAAAAAGTAAAAGGGCTTGAAGCCAACAGAGCTGACCCTAAGCCTATTATATTTAGGGTCTGACTTGAGATATAAACCCTCCAGTGAAAACTCAAAGCTTAAATGGATTGACTCTTTTAGGCCCTAACCTTTCAAGGGTTAGCCCTATAGGGTCAGCCCGGCCCATTTTTCTAACTCTCCCTTTATCTCTGTATATAAAGTACTTCATCTATTTTAAATTATAAAATAATTTTAAATAAAATTTTATATATCAATTATCTCATTAAATACACTTAACAACCTTATATTTTCAAAACAAAAATATAACTTTTTCAAAATATCCATCATTTAATGTATTGAAAAGAGAAGTGATGAAAATTAATTATAAAAAGAGAAAGAGTAATATTAAAATTGATACATTTAATAAAGCTTTAGTTTATCCAAAGTGTCTTATATTTTGAGATGAAAAAACTCCTTCAAAAGTGCCCTATAATTTGGAATGGAGAGAGTGTTTTTTAAAACTTTATTATTTTATTTTTAAATATAAAGAATGATAATGATACTTTTGAATAATTAGATAATTTTATCTTTATCTTAAAAAATAAAATAGATCATTAATTATATATTTTTCTTATCATCATTATGATATTATTAAGGATAAAACTGAAAAATTATTTTATGAGTTTAATTAAATAATAAACTTTTATTGATATATAAAATTTAAATAAAAAAATTATATATAAAAAACGGAGGGAGTACGTATCATGCAGCATATACTACGACCCTTGTCCCTTGCATTGCTAAAATTAGCATTACAAAGATTTGTTTAGCATATTCTCTGCGTTTTGAACTATAAGATATTTTTTTGAAAAAATATTTTATTAAAAAAATATAAAATCTTTTAAATCTTTTAAAATATAATTTTTAAAAAATAATTTTAATTAGAAGTGTAGTTAATAAATTTTTTTAATTAAGACAAACTATTAAATAAAAGAAAATATAAAAAATATGTAATTTTAAATATTATTCCCTCCATTTGAAAATATAAAGCATTTTTAACCAAATTTTACCTCAATAAAGTAGTTTATTGCCTTCAAACTAACTATATATTTTTATATTTATCTTTATTTAATAGGATATTTTATCCTAAAATAAATATAAAATAATTTATTCAATGGGAGTACTTAAAAAGAAGATAATAATTATATCTTAAAAAACTACAAATATCTTATATTTTTTAATATTAAACCTCTCAACAAATGCTTTACATTTTTAAATAAAAGGCGTATCAACTAACTTATGAAAAATATAAATTAATTAAAAGTATTTTAAAATATTAAAAGGAAAGAGTATGTATTATATAATATATACGCACAATAATATTTAATAAAATACAATAATTATTATTTAAAAAACTAAAGTTAATATAACACTTTTAAAAGAGATGCACGCAAGTTAAACAGTCAAATTAGTTTGGGTTAAAGACTCTGGATAGGGGATGAAAAGAAAATAATAATAATAGTCTGCTTTCATGTTATTGTATTCTTAAAGCTGTTGCATTTTAGTTGGTTAATTTGGGGCTCCTTTACTATGACAAATCATGAATATAAAACTGAGGAACTACCCATTTACATGCGAAATTACTTTTTGGATCAAATATGTAATTTGATATCAAATTACGCTATAATTTAACATTATTTTGAGGGGCCATTTTCATTAAACTGCATGCATGTCATGCTGCATTCAAAAGAAATCTATGCCCTGCCCTCCTTCTGCAGTACTTTTCATGACACTATAATATTAGTTAATGTTAGAATATTAAGAGATTTGGTGAATGGCCATATCTTTAAATTCTCCAAATTTTTTATTATCACAATATCTTTTAATTATTATTATCTTGTATTTTTTATTTAATTTAATTGATATTTTTGTTTACTTCATAATTACTATATCTCGATTTATTTATTTCATTTATTTTAATCATATCTCAATTATATACTTCTAATTATATAATAATATGAAATTACCAATGTTAATAATATGTACGACTGGTTCTTCTCAATTTCTTATATATACTCCTTTCGTCCAAAAGTATAAAGCATTTTTTGAGAGAATTAATGTTTAAAAATATAAAGTATTTTTAATTTTTTAAGGTGTGATCATTAATTTTTTCTCAAAAGTTCCCATATTAAATAAATTACTTTTATATTTATTTTAGGATAAATGCTCCTATTAAATAAAGATAAATATAAAAAATTAAGATTAATTTAAAGATAAATAACTATTTTATTGGAAGATAACATTCAGTTAAAAATTATTTACATTTTTTATAATTATAATATATAACGTTGTTTCACACACACACACACACACTCATTTTTATTCTTATTATAGGACACTTTTAATTATTCATATATATTAAAAAAATTAGTTTTTTATATTATAAAAAAGTGAGAGGTATTTTTCATTTTCATTCCTGTTTTTAAATAATAATACAACTATATTAAAAATCTTCACATTAATCGAAAAGGAGTAAAATTGAAAAAAGTTGTTTAATTATTTTAATATGTCTTATATTTTGAATTAAAAATTACTTTTAAAAGATGTCTAATAAAAAAATTGAAGGAAATATATATATATATATATATATATATATATATATATATTATAACCCGTTGCTTTTAGGAACAACCATGTCCAATGTGATCGTTGCCTCCCCACTCTAAAACAAATATAATCATGTTTTTTTTTCTTTAATTTACTTCAATATTTTTTCAATAAGATGAATAATAGTCATATTATTTTGATTATGTTACTAGATGGCCTAAAGCCAATTCACTTTAAATTTATATTATTTTTATTTATAGTCTTAATAAATTATATAACTAGAAGTTATATTTAATTTTGTTAATGTATAACCAGAAGTTAAATTTTATTTTTTTATTATATAGTTAAAAACTACGTTTGATTTTATGATTAAATGACTGGAATTGATTTCATGATTACATGGCCAAAAGCCATGATTGGTCCTGCTATTATATGGCTAGAAGAAGCTGTTTCAGTTTTGATCATTACTATTTTGTAAAAAATAATTTTATGACCTTAATGATTGATTTAAGTTTTGTAAAATTTTGATAGGTATCTTGATAATTAATTTGATTGTTTTAACTACTGTAGCCTTGATGACTAATAGTTCAAAAAACCATTGTTGTGTTTAAAAGATTATTTTCCTATAATCCTGACCATATGGACATATTTTAATAGTCCACATTATATATGAATGATTTTCTCTCAAAAGAATTATCTAAAAGGAGGTAACTAATTGAACATATTTTCACTTTCTTTAAATTCTTTAATTATATGTCAATATGGTTGACTTGTTGATTTCTCTTATAATGTTAACGACATGCGATAAATTTTAGTTCCCTTTGAATGGATAATGTAATAATTATGGGCTTATTTGAAATTATTTTTTATTTTATTATTATGAGAATTGGTATTTTGTGAAATATATTTTGAGAATAAAAAAGAATAAAAATAGATATTTTTATCATTTTCTCTTTTTTTTCAGAACAATAATTTCAGATCAACAAATACATGTTTCTATTTTTCTGTTCCACATAACAATATTTGATTTTTTTTCAAAACACTTTTAAAAATATGTTACCAACTATTTTTTTATTTTTTTAGACAACAGAAAACTATTTTCAGAATAAACTGCTAAACAAGCTCTCTGTTTTGATATTTAAATTTAACTATCATTACAACGAATAACTGTAAAAGTTAAAAAGAAATAGCAAGAGTTTTAAAATCATGATAATAATTTACTCATATATCTTGAGCATCTCTTTGTAAAATTTTATTTTGAATAGAAGGCTCATAATAATTTACTCATATCATATACTGTACATGATCCAAATTTCTTAATCTCAAGTAATATGTTTTAATGATATTCATTTAATATTTAATTTTTATTCAAATTACAGACATTAAATGAATTTTAAATTTTAAATTTATATATAATTTGTATTTGAAGATGACGACTCAATCATCAAATTTGTGTTTTAGTATTTGATATTCAACTATAAGATTTGAAAATATTGATGTTTCACTTAAAAATTAAGTTTTCAAGATATATTAATATGTTTATTTGTTGATTACTAATATTTACAAATCATTAATAAAATTATAGCACTTCATAAATTTATCTACCCTTGCATGATTTAATTGAAAAGACAACGCCATGCGGCTTTTATATTTATCTTATAATCTTAATTTTTTATGGATTGTTTGTGAGAAAAATATTATAAATTATTTAATTATTAGATGAACCTGCAAATGATAAAGAAAAGATGTAAAATTGCAAAATCAGCACAATAAAAATAAAAAATTATATTATGGTTTACAAAGAAAACAGACCATAATAGAGGTGGAGCTGGCTTGCAACCTTCTGAATAGTTGTGGGGTGCATTTGGGGATTCATGATAAGTTCTTTAGTCTTTATTTTCATAATTATGCACTTATCTGTGAGTTAATATTATAATTTTGTATGTAAACTTTTTTCATTTATATTAGTTAATATTCTAAAAATATTTTATTCTAAGTAACAAAACCTGTGTATCACGCAGGCAGCATACTAGTTATTAAAATGTCAAATTAAAAAAAATATAAATAATAAAATTCAAATTACTATCTGAATAATTAAAAATAAAGTAAAAATAAAACAACATAAAATATTTATAAGAGATCAGATATAAACCAGCTAAATCTTCATATAATGGTTAAAAAATAAGAAGAGGAGTTAAAAAGGAGGGAAGGAAAAAGGAGAGGATCCTCTCCCAAATTAAAAACTAGCAGAAGAGGACCAGAAAGGAAAAGGTGAGGATCCTTCTCCGGGAAAAGTAAGGCGCATTTGTTTAATATTAAAAAATAAATCATATTTAGATAATTTAAAAATATTATAAAAAGAGGTTTATTTTGTAAAAATTTTAGAAAAAACAGACATATTTTATGTTTTTATATAATAATAACAAATAATTATTAATTAGTTATTTTTAAAATTTATAATATCTTTTTTTATTTTTGTTATATAAAAATAATTTATTATCTAATTAATTTAAAATTTGATTATATCTTCACGTAAACACTGCCTTTTTAAAATGTTCTTTATTATCCACTACACTAATTTATTTTCAGAAGCTACACTCTTAAAATAATGAAAAATTTATTTTTAAATTTTAATTATTTTCAAAAACTTAAACAAATATCATAATTTTTTTTTAAAAAAACTGAAACAATAGGCCTGTAAGTATAAGTTCACTGCTTCTTAGGGTGTGTTTGGATTTTAATTGAAACAAATTGATTAAGAAAAAAATTAATTATTAGAATTTAATGGTGTTTGGATAAAATTTTAAGAATTGATTATGATATTAATTTTTTAAAATGAAATAAATTTCAGCTTATTCCAAATGGAGTTTTGAAAACTAAATAGAGTTTGAAAAAATTTGGGTGTTTGGATAAAATTTTTTAAAATCATAATTTTAAATCTAGAATTAATTCTAAAAAAATACCCAAACAGGCTCTTAATATTAAGTTCCAATAGAAAGTTCCGCATGCTCCAAACCATGAAATCAAAGAGAGTGTCCGGTCATCAAGTGGGAAAATAATTCAGATTCTGTATCATGGATATTTTTGGTCTTATACATTGACTACATCCAAGTATCTGTACCCAGATTTATATTTAGATTTAAAAAGGAAAGCTAGAAATCGAATCAGAGGGAGGAAATATTCCACACAAAGATCCAATCTTGGTTTTCCCGCATACTCCTTCCAGTATAAAAAATATATATTTTTCATCCTGTTTATAAGTAACATAATTAAATATTTACCATAAATTTTTTTTTATTCTCCATTAAATTTTGACAAAAGAAAGTATTCCTTTTTGATCACAATATTAGTCATTTTTTATAAGCTTTACTAGGTTCAAAATATAGGATATTAATAATTGAGATAAATATAATTTTTGTTCCAAGCTCAACCATTTGAATCAAAACTAGCAATTTTAGCTTAAGTTAACGTGAATTGTTTTATAAAAAAAATTGTTACTTGCTATAAAAATTAGCCGACACACCACTTTTGATATGACAAAAAGTGGAGAAAGTTATAAAAAAAGTTATAGCTAGTAACTCTAAAAGAATATAAAGTCATAAAAAAAATTGTCACATTGTGTTTATAAAAAAGAAGCATCTACACACATACAAACCTCTTCGACTCTTTGACATTATACACATCTTTTAGTAATCTCTCCAAACACTTCAAAATCTATTTACCTAATGCAAAAACTTTGACTCTGCATCATCCTTTACTTTGCTTTGTGTGATTTTTTTTAAATTTTTTAGCAAATTCAACACAACGCTCTTAACACATCACGAATTCAATAAAGAGTAGTGAATTTTTCAACAATCAGTAGAGTGTTAGTTTCTAGCAAAACAGTAATAACAATGCTCCAACACTTTTTCTTTTAATTTTTCATCTTTTATTTCTTATAATTTTTTTTATCATTATCAATATTATGATTGCTCTCATCATGTAAGTTTTACATGTTTCTCCATTCCTTTCATTTTTAAGCACCTGTAGTAAGGGAAATTTTTATAAAAGATTCTAAACTCACCATTTAATTTTATAAGTCAAAATTATTATAACTTTTGAGGACTAGCTCCTCTAGCACACCTGTAGAAAAAACACTAAAAATAATTAGGCAAGTGTTATATATATATATATATATATTTATTTACATATTTACTTTATTGAGTAATTAACAAGAGTATTTTAAATAAAACAATTGTTATAGTGTTTATTACATTAAAGAGCATGATTGAAAAGATGGGTAGAATTTTTTTAAAAAATTAATAGTTTAATTAATTTTTTTAAGATATGTAAATTAATTAACCCTAAACAATCACTTATAAAAAATGAGTGTGTTACTAAAGCATGTCAAATCTAATAAGAGTAAATTCAAGATTTCTTTGAGTTTTTAAATAGAATTAATAAATTTTAAAATTTTTTTTATTTCAATGAAATATAGTAAAAGTGACTTCACTCACTCATGACAAATCAAAATGAGACGTATATGCTTAAGCATGAATTATGATTTATTGTGCCTTTAACAAAACATACAATGGAGGATCAATTTATATCCAACCAATAAATGTAATTTAATAATAAAAGAAATCGCCTTCTTTGCCTTTGCTTTCCTAATTCCTCCATAATTACACTAACCCCACAATTCCCCAACCAGCTCATGCTTCAAATCCTAAAGGTAACTGACGTCGGTCCGCCAATTAATATATCCCATCCATCATCATCGCCTTAGCAATAACGGCTGAGATTTTTTGTGGTTCTTTGATCTAAAGAAACCGTACAGTTTTCGCAAATCCTTAACCGTATGGAAACCATCACCGCACAGCACGCCATCTGGTTCGTCCATTACGTCCACGCTGCGGTCCACTAACTGCCGTCCTATCTTCCCGCCGCGCCCTCTCCCATCGCCGTCCGTCCGCAAGGCACCGATGACCGATTTAATTGCCCGACTCGGCGAGTTGCGATTCGCGATCATCAACTCGCCAATTTCCGCCGCGCTCAGACTCGCTCCCTTCTGAAACATCTCCTCCACTTGAGGGAATAGCTTGTGTTCCTTCAACCCCAAATAGCTGCTTGCTAGTGTCTTAAACGCCAGGAAATCACACAGGCAAAACTGGATGTGGACATCGACCCGACCCGGACGGAGCATATCCGGATCCACGTGCTCTTTGCTGTTCATCGTGAATACCATGACCATCTCCTCGGCACAGCACGAGCTCAAAATCCCGTCCATGAAGTTCAGAATCCCCGATAAGCTCACCGCCTTTGATTTCTCGATAAGGAAACGATCGAGGTCTTCCACGACGATGATTGATTTCGCGGTCGTCTGGAGCAGCATGGATTTCAGGTCTGAATCGCTTGGGACTTTCGAGAGATCCATGTCATATACGTCGTAGCAGAGAAAATTGGCCATTGCGGCGACAAAGCTCGATTTTCCGGTGCCAGAAGGGCCGTACAGGAGGAAGCTACGCTTCCATACGCGACCGAGTCGGTTGTAGTACTGCTTCGCCTTCAGGAACGATTCGAGGTCGGATTTCACCCTGTTCTTGAGGTCGCATTCCATGGCAATGGTGTCGAAAGTTGAGGGGTGCGTGAACGGGACGGATCTCCACCGTCCTTTCCCGCCGCCAATAGGGTCCGTGATCATAAACAGCCTCAAATCACGTTTTTCCTGTTGCTCGATTTCGTCAGCGATGGTGTGGATGTGCTGAAGATAAGGACGGAGAATTCGGCGTTTGTCGGCCTTCCTAATCTTCAGGATGAACGCTCTGTTACGGCTTGACACGGACTTTTCGTCTCCTTCATTGAGCCAGAAAACTCTGGCTCCGAGAAAATCGTCCTCGATGGTTTGTTTGGGGTCAAGGCAGAGAACGATATCATTGTTCTTCTTCCGGGTGATCAAATTGGTAAAATCAGAGTCTTCAAGGGAAGGTAGAGAATGCAGATAAAGAGAGACCTTCCTGTAAAGCGGATTCTCCAGCATGTCTTCATAGAGTTCTGGGACTCTGAAGCACTGGTAGACATAAAAACTATCTTCAATGATTCTCCAGCATTTCTTTACGGTGTACATCAATCCAGTTTTAAACAAAGCCACACGAGTTATATACAACAAAAACATGATAAGGATGAATAGGAAAAATGAGTTGTGGAGAATCATGGTGATAATTTAAGATAGACAACAAATTACAAAACAGAATACACCAAAGCCTGAGTTTTAATTGCAGCTGAAGGTATCGATTTTTTTCTTGTGAGGGAAAATATTCATACTGGGATTCTGGGAGGAACAGGAGATGCCAGTGCCAAAACTGAAGAAGATGGAGTTAAGGAATTGTTGATTGGCGAAAAAATGGAAGGAACGGACTATGAAACCACAGAGAAGAGAGGTTGAATTTGTGTCGGATTGGGATTCGAGGGGGGAAGGAAGTGAGGTTTAACTGTTTAAGGAAAGATAGAAGAGGACGGTCAGTGATTCTGATTTGAAAAGCAGCATGTATATGCGAAATTTGATATTCATTGCTTCAGTACTAAAAATTTATAACAAAAACATCGATGTTTTAAGGTGGAGTTGCCAAGTCACAACAGAAAAGCATAAAATCACAACCATGTGAAACATTATTTATTTATTTGACAATTATTTAAGATAAATCAACAAAGACTTTTTTTGGCCATCAGATACATGAATGAATTTAAGATTTGATTTTTTAAAACTTTTTGTTTGACTGGAACTTCCACTATAATTATTTGTTGATCAATTACTATTGAATGAATTAAAATATTATATGTTTTAAGATTCAGGATTCTTCTCTGGCAAAAAAAAAAAAAAAAAGATTCAGGATTCTTCTGATTGGGTCTCTTGCACGCGAGACTGTAGTCTGTAAGTGCGTATTTCACATTGTAAGTCATTGGGTGTGTTTGATTCGGGTAAGGAGAGAAATTTTAATAAGAGAGAGAGAGAAAAAATTTGATGTCTCCTTATTTAGTTTAGGTGAGGAGAGAAAAAATAATAAATAATTTATTTTTATTTTATTAGTGTTAGAATATTAAAAAAATATATCTACATTTTTTAAATTTATTATAAAGAATATATTAGTTAGGGTATAAAAATTTTTATCCTTTCCCTCTCAATCCTTCCAATTTGAAGGGAACTCTTTAATTTTTAAAACCAAACAAGAAAAGGGAGTAAAATGTCACTTTTCCCTCCAATCAAACAATCCCGTGAGAGCCATTATTATTTACCATAATGTGTGTGTCACATCGAAAAAGCCATAGTTAGAAGCAAATTAAATTTTGGCCCAACAAAAAAAAGGAAGCAAGTTAATTAAAATAATTTATAAGATATGAAAATTGATGCATGTGGTCATTTTTTAATCCAAAATAACAAACTTACAACTAACGAGGCAAAGTAGGAAAATTAGTAGAAGATGTTTGCCTGAAATCAAGTTTAAAAATTTATTGTTCTTTCAGCATCATGAAAATAATTTTTTTTAATATAATATATTAATATTTATTTATTTAGTTTTAGTATTTGATAATAATTGTTCATTTTTTTATTATTTAACGATTTTTTAACCACTTTATGCACTAACCAATGTCTGATTATTAAATCGAATTACGTTATTTTCTATTTATAAACAATGTCGGGTCACTTAGAAATTATTGACTTTTTATATAAATAAAAGACGTCGCTTTAATACTAACTCGTTCAACAACATTTGCTCACCTACATTCAATTCTAATATTGCCAAAACTTGAGACATTTAAAACTTTGAAAATGATCAGAAATTAATGACACATCTAAAACTCAGAGTTGAGGTATACCTTGGCAGTTAAAATCTTATTCGGGCAAACTGGTGCAACATTAATCTTGACAAAGATAATCTCATTGAAACACAGAGAAATAATTTTATGTCGTCAAGTGCTTTCTCTTTGAACCCACGCACATTTCGATATATGTTTATCATGTATACATATTCTAATGTGTAAGTAGTTTTATTAAGAAAAAAGGAATAACAAGGTGATATTGTTTTAAAAAAAAAAAATGTCTCTCATGTCCTCGATCACAGAATATTAAAAATTGTTTTATGGGCCTAGCCTAAGAATCTCAAATCAATTTCTTTTAGCCACTAGAAGAATAATATCAATTTGTCATTATTTAAACTTGTCCTGACATATTTGAGCTTGAACTTGAACAGCCTTGACAAAAATCAATCGTGTAGCCAGCATTGAACGCAAGTGAAAAGCACAGATTTAGACAAGTGGTCCGGAGTCGGAACCAAGATAAATGACCCTATATATATATAGAGATATATATATATGTATGTATGTATATATTATATCCGAATATTCTTTGTTGTTCACTTTGCTTTCCCTGTTACATCCAACGTGTTACTTTCGCTGATCCTTAATTGCCAATCCTTGTTACACAATTTGAACCATTTGGCCTACGAGAATTCCTCACCTTACAGGTTATAACTGCTTTTAACCGGCATGCATACATGGAATTTGTGTGTATAGAGAGAGAGAAATTCGGGTTAAGGGTCTCTAATATACCATTCTCTAATGTCTCTTATAATGCTCCAACATTTCAATTTCATTTTTTATTTTTTTTTGAATAATTAATTTCTACATAAAACAAGAGACATTTAGATATTTTAATGTTCTAAAATTGTGAAAATTTATATTTTTTATGATTTTTCAAAAATAAAAGGATGCATTTGTGATATTTTTCTTTAAAAAATCATAAAAAATACAAATCTTTACCATTTTAGAACATCAAGATATCCAAATGTCTCTTATTTTATGTAAAAGTTAATGATTTAAAGAAAAATAAAAAATAAAATTAAAAAGTTGGAGCATTATAAGGGGTATTAGAGAAGGACACATTAGAGACCCTTAACCCGAGAGATTCCAACTTTCCATGTATTTTTGAAAGAGCAATCCGCAGACTTGGAAAATTTATTTAAAGTTTCTCATCTTCATTTATCATGATCTCCCCTTCGCACATCATGTACTTTCCACTTTCCATTAACTTAACTCCTCTTCATCACTGATGACTATGACGTCTGTGATTATCTTGGCCTTGTTTTTATCTCTTCATTGTATCATCTCTAACTCTTTTTACATCAAAAAGGAATGGAGATCGTGATCCATTCGTTTTCTTAATTGTTTAGCTTTAATTTGTCTCTTCATATATTATATGTCTCATGCATGGCGCTGACCACATAGACGAGTCACCTTTATATGAAAATATTAATATGATTTTCTTATGATATCCTTTCTCATCTGCACGCTTTAAATGTCCATTCTCCTACATCATCCATCACCTAGAATAAATGGGTGGTGCCAATTTTTTTAACCTAAGCTTTGATTTCTCGTTGTGTTTTTCTTTTAATCAATTGGAACATATGCCCACACGATCATGTTTCAGCCACAAAGAAAAGGCCACAACTAGGATATGAATATTTTCTAGACTATTAATTCCATGTTTGATCCCAAGTTTGATGCAAATTAAATTATATGCTTTTCTTGTATTCCATAGTTTTTTTTTGATTTATTATGATAATGAATATGTTCTACTTATCATTGTGCGCACACAGATCATTTCTACTTTCTTAGTAGGACATTAAGCTTGACTGACGCATAGAGGGTCATTTTCAATTTGGCTTTTGCTTTCGGCTTTTAGCCCTTTCTTTGCTGTTGCGTGTGGTAATTCTATCTTCACAAATAATAATACTTCTAAGAATTGTATTATGAATTGCTGGAAATTAAGTCACACTTCTCACAACCCATAAATAACGGCTTATTAATTAGTTAGTATTCACTTCTTGTCATTATTCGTTATACCATCGAACAAATACAATTTAGGTGTCTTTTTCTTCCCAATTAATTCATTAATTTACTAATTCCACTTTTTGAATCTATAAATTGTGTAGTATTTTTTTTATGTCTATCCGAGTGAATCATATTTGAGTGTTGTCGAAATTGTTCGGCATCTTTGAGTAATAATGCTAAGTTACTATTTAAAAATTGTGTGGCTTAACCTCCATTAACGATCACTTGCTGGAGGTGGTGAATCCTGCATCTACATCAGAGGAGAGGGATTGGGAGATCTTAGGATCTGAAATTAAAATTTTCTACAATTTTTTAAGCTAACTTTATTTTGGCACCTTAGATATGGAGGAAATATAAAAGCAGAAAAAATAAAACACGTGGCATTCACACACACTAAGAAGAGTATCACAAACTCTTGCAATCTTACGCAATGCTGATCATATGGGGTCCTTGATAATCACAAACCTTGCGGTCCATTCTTATGAAATGGGATTCGACTGAGCCCAATAATTCTCGGACCACGTTTAAACCGCTTATTGTTTAAATCCCAAGATTTGTTTTTTTAAATAGGATCAAATATGGGCCCAGAAAGAGGTCAACCATAACTTATTTTCTTCCCATGTGACAATGATGCCTTGTTTGACTCAATGTTATTGGAAACTAGATGGCGGGCTCACATGTTGAATGAATTTTCATATAACAAATTATACTAAAAATATTACACACAAAAAATTTTCATATAACATTCACAGAAGACAAATCCGTGCGAGATGTGTCAGTGATTTCCCAAAAAAAAAAAAAAAAGGAAACACGCTCTTACACCATGTTTGAGGGATTCTTTTGGAGGGAATATAATGGAGTGAGATAGTTAAAAAGTTTTAAATTATTGTTTGTAATTTTTTTTTTAAAGAGTGATGGAATGACAAAGAAGGACTTTTATAGTTCTCATTTGCTATCCACAACATAATTTTTTTGTCCCCCAGATTAGGGGGTTAAGAATGGAGTTACATAATATAGTTATTTTATTTATAAAATTATCCCTAACCTCCTATCTTAATAAAAGAACTCAACTATTATTTTCATTCTCTAATTATCTACCTTGTCTCTTGCTAGGGCTGCATATGGGTAAGGTTGAGTGGGGCATCACCCCTGCCCGGTGCCCAGCCCAATGTGTAGTAGGGCACAAAGCTGGCCCGATTGATCAGAAAATATTTTTACAAGTATTTTTTAACAAATATGTTAAAAAAGTTTTCCTTTAAAAATATTATTATTATTTAAAATATATTTTTCATAAAACTAATATTATAATCAAAAGTAATTTTTTAAAAGTTCAAATGAATAACAATTGCCAATTATTTTTTCATAATAATAAGTTAAAAATAAATTTTAAATTTTGAAAGAGATTTAAAAAATTGTCTAAAAGATCATAAAAATAATATAATTTATGATAATTTTCAACAAAAAATAATGTCATATAATAAATATTATTCACAATTTTTTTTAAAAAACTTGCATATGTTTAGCTAGGACTAGGTTTGACGCCTGCCAATGCTGGGCTCGATGTGCCTGAATGTTTCGAGCAGGGCAAGTTTAATTGAGCATTTATACATAGTACATAGCCTTACTTTTTGCTATATATATATATATATATATATCTCGCCTTTCAACACTGCAATTTTGTTGTATTTTCCTCCTATGCAATAGGTATGTTTGCTTGAGTTGCTTTGTTATTTATTTTCTTTTTTTATTCTTAATTCTTGGGTATTTAGTTTGACCATTAATTATAACAATAATTATTAATTTTTTGTTGGACAAATGTTATAATTATTTAATGAGCATTATTATTTCATTTAAATTTAGCCCTATGGATAATATTAAAAGAAAAAAGTTTTAATTTGTTTCATTCCATTTATTTTACAATAATTCTCAAATAATGGTCATGTAAAATTATTTTTTTATCATAAAATTTTCAAACAATGAAAAATTTTGTTATATTCTGCTTTGCTTTGCTCCATTATATTTTATTTCATTCCATTTTATTAATAATCATTCCTTTCCATTCAATCATAAACGCACTCTTAATGCTAAAAAAATACTGATAATATAATAGTGCTGCCATTAACTTCAATTTTCAACAAATATTGGTAGAAAAAACCAACATTTATTCTGTTGCATTTTGATAATCCCTAACTTGGACCTTCCCTTGCTTGCTTTGTGCATGCGTGGGCTAGATTCCACTTATAATCATAAACCTTAAGCATGTTGAACCCAAAAAAAAAAAAAAAAACGGCAAAAAAATTACAAACCGTCGACATATAGAAGAATACTTTTGGTCAAAAAAATGGAATACCAGTTAGGGTCTTTTTAGAGCATGCCCTTTTGTATTTATTTGTAGATGATCTATTTGAATACAATTATAAAAAATAATAATCTCCCACATGCATTATATTTTGACTTTTCTTCGGTAACTTTAAATTATATTATGTGTTGTAACAGGACGTACGATTATAATTTCTCTCCCAACTTGGCTGCCTTCTCTTTATTGTTTTATTTCCTAGGAGCAAAATAACATCCAAATTGGGCAAAAGATTCACTAAAGGATCTTAACGATTATAAATTTTCTCAAGGACAAAAATCTACTATTTTGATCTAGTGATGCATTATGCATGATGTGTGAAAGTTACAATGAAAATTTAAAAAGATTACTATCAAAATTGTTTTAAAACGCAACACATATTGTGTTTCAATAACAAATTGACATGACTTTCTTTAAGAAATTATAATGCCTTTTCAACCCTGATTGTATTTTTATTCCCAATTGAGATAATGATGATCTATAAGATCTCTTGATATGATTTTTATTTAATCAGCAAAGTCTTTAATCATATATATTTTTTGGGGATTTATTCCTTGTGTACGTTAGGGTGTAGATGGTCCATATTTATAGATAATGGTTTCTACTTTGTAGAAAAGATAAAGTATAATATCTTGAAGACTTTGGCAAATTATATATATATATATATATATATTAAAGACTTGGGATCGTTATAGTACGTGAAATCATAAAAAAGAGTAGAAATGAGAAGGTACGTCATAAGAAAGCACTGATCTGTGATGAATGAGAAATGGAAGAGAGTACATACTAGAAAGCAACCATTAATAGAAATTAGGGAGAAAGACTCACAATCACAACCCAACGGTGGGAGTCTCAAGTCTCAGGAATATTAGGGATGTCATGTCTCTCAACAACACATTGCAGCCACATTATTATTATTATTATTATTATTATTATTATTATTGGTTTTAGAATATGGTGATGGAGAAAGTACTCTAGCCTCGTTATTTTCGATTCATAATGTTCTCAACTTCCATCAAATCAACCCATTCTTTAAAGTGTGATTGATCTGCTTAACGTTGTATTAATAATTAATTATAACAAGAAGGAGAAAGTGATGCGAGAATAAAGAATAACATGCACTTCTGCGACTCTGTTGATGCAGAAACTACATTTTCACGGCTCAAAATCGTTTTCATTGATGTAACCGCTTCCACTCATGATCACATCGATGCCTTTCATGAGTAAAAAGTTTTAGCATTACACCTATGAATACAAATTGCAACAAACTTTTCAAGTTATTCTCTCTCAAGTCTTTCGTACTAAATATATGTTGGTTATCTCTAAAACGAGCACAGCACTATCCTTGGTTTTTTGCTTCTTTCTTACGCATCGTTGAAATAGGATACGTTATGGCTTTGGGCTTTGATATCATTTCAGGTACTCTTAAAGGGAAAGTCCCTTTGAATTAACTTCACACGAACAAAACGAAGCCACGTGGAAAACCACCTCAGCCAGCAAAGTCAGAACCAAGAAAAATGGTATTTCTTTTGGGTTTTGTTGCCGCGTGCTGGAATTTTGACGACTGGCAAGCACATTCATGCACGATTGAGAAGAAGATTTTGGGGAGGCCTGATATCGCTTCCTTCTCTTTTACAGTCCACCCCATTCTCATCAACCCGAATTTACTACAAAACACAACTTGGATTAAGAACTGATGCCATTTCTCAGATGTAAGCATGCATTATCTACTCTCACTGTATAAACTAAATGTAAAAATCACACACACACACACACACACAGAGATGTATGGCATAAAACGACGACAATGTCACAGCACAATTTTGGATCAAACACCAGCTTTAATTCTGAGTACAGTGCTGCTATGGTGATTGCATTTACCCAAAAAGAATACAAGCAAGTAGAACAACGTTATCAGTAAATTTTCAGGAAGAGTTACCTGACAAAATTTGATTATCAAAGAGGCATCAGCAAATGAATCTTTCTTAGCTGATGCCAATCTTGTGCTGTGAGCTTGTGTCAGCTGGAGGTGCCAATTGAATCCGATGCTTTGCCCTATTCTTCTCTCTCTTTTGTAATTTTTCCTCGCAGGGCATACTTCTCATGGACTAACAATGTCAATTCCCTTTTTTCAATCTATAAATAACACTTGATGGCCTCGTCAATGTTATAGCTCTTGTGCTCATATCAAATCTCCTTCTCGGTTGCTTTCGTTTTCGCTTCACCACTGCCATTTCCATTATGGCTAGCCAACCCCCAAGCCGCCCGTGGTTTCGCTTAACCTCTTTACGCTCTGTGGCTGCTCCTCCACAAGACCCTCGTCCTCCTCTGGTCCAGACCACTAACAGCACCAGCTCACCTCCACCACAATCTGCTTCTTCCCCAGTCAAAGGTGAGACCATGGCTCGTGTGTCCAGTCCCTCCGAGAAACAGGTGGTTCGGACGGTAATGCAGTCACCCAAGGCCAAACCCACCCCGCCGCCGCCTTCTCCTCTGACTCTTCCACCTGCACAGTTGAAAGCTAACTCTGAGGCTGAGCCTAATATCCCGGAGGAAGCAGAGCCCAAGAATGTGATACTTCAGAAGACCATTGAGAAGCCTAAGCAGTGGCAAAATGGCAATTCAGCAACCCAAAAGAACCATAATGAGAAACAGAACGGTAATCACCGAAAGTCTTGGGGCTCTGAGGATTCCAGGATGAAAATTATAACTATTGCTGGCGAAAACAGAGGAGCATACATTGAGTTGATTCAATCGCCGAAGAAACACGAATTCGGAGACAAACCCAATCATCTTTACAAAAGTGAGAATGCCGAATCAGGGGGCTCGAGCAGTGATGAAGGTAATGTGAAGAAGAAGGAGAATAAAAGCAACAGAAGAACAAAATCATCGCATCCGATGGCTGCATTCATGAATAGCAATGTACAGTGCATGAACAATTCCCTCCTGTACAATGCCTCCTGCAGCCATCACGATCCAGGACTTCGCGTTTCTCTCACGAGGAAGCCACTCGAGAGCGGAGGATTTCATCTTAAGAAGGTCGGCAATGACAGACACGATTGATTCCACGATGTGTTGGCCATGCTTGTTTTGTGTGTTTTGACTGAGGATTACTGGATCACGGTGTGCATTAGAAAATAAAGGTTAAGAGTGGGGGCAAAATGGGGAAATCGGTTCTGATTATTGCGCCCTATTTTACTTTTGGTCGTGACAAGTGAATAATTCTACACAGTCCACAGCTACCATTTGAAGAATAAAAATGAATTTGGAATCAGAATTATATTTTGTTAAAACCTTCGTAACGATCATTGTCATTTACTTATTTAATTGAGTTTTATCAGTTTGAAAACCATTTTAAAGGTTTAATACATGTCATTTTAGAGATTTTTTGTAATAAGAATTAGAACTGGTTGATTTAAATTTGGACTAGTTAATACTTAACAGTGCTTAATATGATTTGTTTATATATATAGTTAATAAAGGTCACCAAAGTTTCTGGTTAAAATGAAAGATTATCAAAGAAATCCAAAGTGAATTGAGCTCATTTACTTGTCGAAGATGCATATTGAAATTAATAATAATAATGATGATGATGATATAAAATACAAAAATTTTAAAAAGTCAACTGATGTTGAGTACTATGGATCTAAATTTATTTGAGAGTCACCAGCCCAAATAGATACATGTATCCCAACATAAATATTGAAGAAGGATCAAATTATTTTCATTAAGAAGACTGAGTGAATTGAGCTAAATGGAGGGTTTACACCTGATGAGGAGGGAATGTGACTCAAGACATCCTCTTGGGCCACTGATTCATCATTTTCACAGGAAGAAATTCAATCTGCTGTGGTGATATGTTGGGTAGGGATGCATACATGCCGTGTAGGGCTTTCTACTTCTCCCAGAAGCGCCACTGATTTGCCAGGATATCGACGATAGAGATAGGAATAGGAGTTCATGCTCTAGTGCTTTGTTTCTTGTAACTTGTGTCGTCTTCTCCCGAGCCTCGGCTTGCCACTGTTAGGGACGACAACGCATTATCTTCATTCAACCCAATCAACCTTGGGCTTAGATGGGCCTTTCACGGGAAGCTCCAAATTGTTTTTGGGTTTGAATTTTTGGTTGCATATTCACTTATAAAACAGATTTGGGCCGAATTCTTTAATTAGGCTGAAACTTGCATTGCCTGCCTCCCAAGCCTCAAACTCTTTTCAACCAAATGTCATCCTAAGCCTCATTTGGTATGATAGAAAATTTTTTGATGGAATCAAAATTAAAATTGGAATTGGAATCAGAATCAAAATTAAAATAAAATTGAGTTTTAAAAATGTGTTTGGTATGTTAGAAAAAGTAGATGGAATCCGTACATTATTTTTATTTGGCATGTAAGACATGAAAATAGAATTATACATAAAAGACAAAAATACCGCTAAAAATTAAAATTAAAATTAAAATAAATATATATTAAAAGCTTGATTGTGCTTTAATTTCCTCATGTATTTAGTATATAAATAAAATATTATATATAATGGTAAATATATATAATACAAATATATATTATAAATATACAAATATATATAATACTATATTATATATATATATTATATAATTTATATAAAGACTTTATGCCCATAGTAACACCAAAATAAAGAACAAAAAAAAAAAGTAGCTAGAAAAGAAAAAAAGCTAACGAAACAAATTTAGCCATTGTTATTTTTTTTTTTGTTGAAGTCAACCACCACATTTTGAAGACCGGAAGCTTCTGATGCACACAAGGCTCACACTCATGATTTACAGGGCAAAGTTGTGAATTCAATTTTTTATGAGGATAAAATTGTCTTGAAAAATAGGATTCTATGGAATTGGTCCAGATTTCATAACTTTAAGTAGGGAATCCAATTCAGGTTTTTTTCATGGAATTAGGATTCATGGGAGTTCTAATTCATATGTACCAAACATCTCTTTGTTAAGATTCTATCCAATTCCATTTCCATCTTTAAGAATCAACTGTACCAAACAGGGCCTAAATTTTGAGGGGGCCACTTTCAACCGAACCACTTAAATTTGACTAAATAAGATAATTATATAAAAAATGTTTTAAAAAAAATGTATATCGAAGCAATTATATCGCAATCTATTTTGAAAAGCTAAGAACATGTGCTCAACTCAACTACAATCTTCCTTCGGCTTGATCCCTCACACGCATGCATACAAATGCCAGGTCACCGATATAGTTTCCAGTGTAAGTTAATTTGTTTGTTTTTTTTTTTTTTTTTTGAGGTTAGATTTTGGTATTTTTGCTGCGCAATACTAAAATTTGGGATTAATTACCATGTCTAAGTAAGTTGATGGCTTTCTTGGTTTGGCAAAAAGAGATTTAAACTTGATATAAAAAAAGTGATAATGTAACTTTTAAGTCCGTAAATTTTTTTCTTAATTATTTATCCCATTTTTAAATTTTGACTTAGCAGATAATTCAATCCTTAATTTATTAAATTGAGAAATTATGTATTGAATTGTATCGAGTAAAAAGGACTATAAATATTGAGTTTTTCTAAATTTATAAATTCTTAAGATTGAGTTATCTTGAATCAAAGTTCAATAATTGAATAGAACAAGTTTAGAGACCAATGACCCATTTAATTTGATGCAGTATAAGGGGATTACCTGTAATCCTGATGCATCTTAGGATTCTAGCTATTTGGTTGGTATACGAAAAGGTAAAAGGGATTACGTTAGGTAAAGGAGATTGCATCATACATTGTAATGAAGATTACATCAATAAACCTATTTAATCCCCATTACAACTACCTATTTTCCAAAATACCCCTCCTCATCCTTCTCCTCCTTACCCTCTCTTTTCATATTCTCTATTGGTCTCCCCACCTTCTATGTTAATGATGAGTTCTATGATCGTTAGTGTTTAAGCGGTAGGGGTATGTAGAGACTTTTTAATAGTTGAAGTTTGAGTTTTCTCTTTCATCATAGGTGTTTTGGTGGATGAGTGAATGAATCCTAGTTAGGGAACTGGATTTCAATTTCTCTATAATGGATTATCTCCTCCCACCACTATTGTTTTGTATGGGCATCCATTATTGCTTATACCTATCTTCTACCCCTCCTTACACCATTGTCATTCTTCTCATAGTTGTAAACTTCTCATTCTGATCTTCAAACTTATTTTGTAGATCTCATATTCTCATTTAGATCTTCCTCCAATCCTTATCTTCAAACTTATTTTCCAAATTAGTAGTTTTTTTTAGTTTGATTATGTTATTGAATGTGTTTTATGCTTGCAAGAGGAGTTAATAATTGATTTGATTTCGTTGGAAAGCCATTGATGGAAAAGGAGAAAGGGAAAGTTTTTTTTCCTTTTATGATTAAGGATAAAAAAATTTATTTTATAATTCTTTGGGTTAATGGGCAAATCTACCCTCAAAATATTTCTTTAGGTGAAATTGGTATTCTTAAGTATTTTAAAGAGTAATGTTCTTTCTGATGTAATTAAACTATAGCAATCCAAACCTAACCTAACGGACTGAGCAAATTGATCGTGGAGTTCCCAAGTTTGACCATCTCCTGCTTTGCTATATTTTTACATGGCTTTTGAAATGATAATGTGAACCCTCACTCTTCTTTATTGTCCTTGACCCTTGTCCGACATTTACCATGTGGTTTTTTTATCAGTTGGGAGATTTATGATTCATTATTAAATATCACATTTGGTAAGCCATGAAGATGTTTGTAGATGAGAGTGGAAGCAATGGTTAGCGAAGGAGGAGGAATCGCTGATGTTATCTATTGCGAATAATAAAAATGAGGCCTTTGGTTCTGAGGTAAGGATGTTAGCGAAGGACCAACAAGCTATTATCACTATCATTTATTGGTCCCCGGTGGGCCTCAAAGATCTAGAGCAACCTAAGTAGAAGGTTTTCTAATTATGGAAATTATAACTAGGGAGGGTGTGGGTATTTTTTATGGCATAACAGGGAAGTTGATGAAAGGGAAAAGATGATGATTAACAAGCTCATAGGCTAGATAGATAAGTTGATTCATAAGATCATTGGCCTAAGAAGACAACTTGACAGGGAAGGTTTCTGGTTTGAGCTTGATTTGATTTTGAATGAATTGAGGAAGGTGGAAAGTTTGCAAAAGAAGATTGAAAAGGAAGATAGGAGGAAGAGGTTGAAGATAACAATAGCAATGCTTGTAGTCTTTTGAATTTATTTTTTCATCATCATATTCTTAAATGTTTGAGTCAGTGTTGTGCTACAAGGAGGAAATATATCTTCCTTTATTTTGCTACATGTAAAAGCGTGAAAAATAAAATGAATTTTTGGTATATTTTTGGGTTAAATTTTTTCAAATCTCGTTCCATTTCATTATTAAAGTGTTGTACCATCTTATTATTGTGACCAATATTCACTATCTCATAGATAAGAAAAAAGCATAAAGCATGTCATATATAACATTGAAAGGCTTATTCTTTGCTTGAAAATAAACCATCATATGCATTACTAGCATAACAAGTCCTATGATACTAATCCCTACATAAGTTAGCAATCATAATATGGTGCGCCTAAATATAAAACAAAAGCATAAACTATTTTAAAAAAGTACCAATTGGAAAATGCACAATAATAATGGGTTAGAACACCCATCATTCACAAAATAATTAAGACAATCACTAACAGTAGGTCTTCATCACAAAATAAGCTAAGATCTTGCATTTCTCTTAAGCTATTTGATCCTTCTCTCCCTTTTTGCTTTAAGACTCGAGGCTGTGCAACTTGGTTGCCTTTTCCATATTAGTCTAAGTGAGCTAAAGGGAAGTTTAGTTGGTTTACTAACTGAAGAACCATTTCTATTGAAATTGATTCTTCTCAAGCCTCTGGTGTACCATTACCTTGGTGTTTTTGCCTTCTTGTATGCCTTATTTGCTTCTCATTTAGAATAGGGAAATGTGTCTCTAAGTCTGCATAATGTCATGTATACTTAGTTGCATTGCCCTTTTCAAGCATAACTTTTGAGCTCATGCTAGGCTTCATAAGTACACATAAATTAAAGTAAGTACATCAAACGAATAAAGTAAATACAAGAAAATCAAGTAATTATTGACTCACATCCATCATTGTCCTGCCTATCTATAAATCCACTCTAATGCCAAATCCAGACTCAAATAGTGGCCTATGCACACAAGTAGCATACCTTGAGGAAGAGGGTTGCCTTGTCTAAGATTTTTGAGTGGGTTGTTTTGTAGCTGATGCCTTCTTCCTACCTCTGCTTTTATATTTTTTAGATGAAGATGGCCTCTAATTAAAGTACATAATTAAATTAAGAAATTTTCACATGCTTGCAAGTTGATTTGCCGTGTCTTCTTTTTTTTACATATGCTGCAAGTTTGAGCTGAACCAATCTTGCTTAACCTTTTTGGCCATATTGGGGGCAAGTTAAATGGATGTATAAGGACTTCTAGCATATCTTGACACATTTGTTATGCCTTTCTTTTCTTCCTCCTCTTCATGGCCTCCTTAATTTATTACCTCTTCATTTTAGGTTTTTCTAGCAGCTTCAACACTAGTAGGGGCTCTAGTGGATCAATCTTAAATACATTCTACAATGACTTCCCTCTCACAGGCTATAATTTATCTCTGTAGCTTGCCAAATAAGAGTCCCTATGATAATACCTTGAAATCTGGGTTGTGGGATAGATTTTAGCATGGTAAAATGTACAGATTGCATGTTGACATGGGATTTCAATTAAATCCCATGCCTTACAAGTACAAACCTTCCTAGTAATATATATTGTATGCCTATCTTCCCCTTCCAGTACTTTATAAGCCTCGTCCCCATTGAAGTACACCTTATAATTCGAAGCAAGATCCCTATTTGCCTTAAGAAGCTTTACACATTTAGGACTAAAGTTCCCATTCCATTTTTATAAACTATTTTCACTCTCAGCTATTTCATCATCATTTTTACTCTAATCCCATCAAACATGCAAATTATAGGAAGAAACCTATAGTCATTTATCTAGGCATTAAAACTCTCACTCATATTGTTATCCACAATCCATTAAAGACAAGTTCTCTTGAAGTATGCTTTAACCCAACCTTAAGGAGGATAAGTCAATATAGTCCTGACTGCCCCTTGCTAAGACCCCTAAAGGCCTTCAGATTGTCATTGAATTGCTCCTTATAAGTACTTAAGGCACAGGTAAAATTTTTTTTCTTTAATTCTCTACCTCTACCTTACACTTCAGTTGGCATATATATGCCTTGCACAAAGTCTATGTTCTACTTTTAGCAACACCTCACATATAGCTTGCATAAATCCCTACACAATATACACAAAAATCCTTAATTTTTTTAACCCTTAATAGTTAAAAGTGTTACCTTTTGCATGTTCGACATCATTGTTACTCTTGAACCATCATCTTGGTTTAATGATTTCTACAGCCATAAAATAAATCATCTCTAATTCATTGTGTTCTCTTACTAGGTTAGGGCAATTGCTATCAAGTAGACTGAGTTATTAGCATCTATGCCTATTACAGTGAGTAAAACCCCTCTTACATTGCCTTTTAAGAATGTCCTATCTAGACCAATGAAAGGTCTAACATGCTTTCCAACTAACCTATTAACCATGTAGCACAATTAAAAAGAATGTAATACAATACAAATCTAAAAAAAATATAAACATAAAACAACAAAACAAGGCATTGCAATACCTTAGATGCATTAAAGCAGACATACATCTTACTAAACATTCTTCTACCTTTCTCTAAGGCTTCTTTTCTAAGCTCAATAGTGACATTTGAACTTGAATTTGAAGTCCTCAACTCATTGCAATATGCCTCCAATTACCTAAACTCATCCTTGTAACTGCCTTACATCTCCTCTATAATCATTTTTTTGGCCTTCTTATACTTATAGATGTTTACATATAGTTTTAGTTTGTCTTGTACATCTTTCTTCATGTCACTAACCTTATATTAAGGCCTTTCTTGGACCTTGTTCTTAAAATAGACACCACTTCAAAGTTTTCCTTGGATTCTTGAAAGCCCTAAGATAGTAATACTTAAAATAGAGAGTTTTCACTTTTATACTTAGGTTGGTCCTATCCTTTGAGGCATATATCTCAAATAGACACCCTTTTACGCATATGGCCTTAATTCTTCGTGGTTTACTTTCAATTAGTTTGAATGTCACTTCATTTCTAATTGCATGTGACAAGGGCTTTCATAAACTCATCCTTTGAGGCAAATGTCATACCCAATTAAAGAAGGGCCTGCTGTTCAGTGCATTAAAGTCTTTAAGTCTCCTCACTTCCTTCACAGGCCCACCACCATCTTTCAGGCCCGATCCAAGATTATTAATGTTATCTTCCTCTTCCAAATTAGACTCCTCATCCATATCATCATTGGATTCTTTAAGCTTATTTGAGAAATTTTCATCATCTGAGTCATCACTTCCACTATCTTCAATATCATTGATTGACACCTAATCATTCTCCTCATTGCCATGTCTAATGGGCTGAACCTCAATTGTTTCAACTCCTTCTCCCTCAAACTCAATATTACTCTTCCTAACTCCGCTACCCAACTCTTTTTTAGACTCTTCATGACTATTCTCAACATTATCCTTGTCCATCCTTTCAATATCCTTAACTCATCTTTATAAGGGGTGTGATATAGGTTGGCTCCTCATATTGGATAGAGGGAGGCACATAGTTTAATATTTCATTAGCTATAGTCAGATACCTACCCTTTAATCTATGACGCGTTTCTTGTCACTCCTTCTTTCTTCATTTAAACTTAGTGAAGAGATTCACGATACTGTCACAATCAAGGTGCCTACCATATTCTCTAGTTAATGCCCTTCTATTATTACTCTCACTTACTACCTCAATCTTATCATAGGGCCCATCAAAAGCCCTTTCACTCTTTATGATCATGAAACTAGACAAAAAGCATACAAACAGACAATCGAGGGCTACAATGGGATTTCACTATTATGTAATTAAACAAGACACTTCGTCAAGGATTTGAGTACTCACCTTCACAATTAATGTGCTTTTCAGCTTTATTGTTCCATCGTCGACCTCAAAGGTTCCTCCCTTGCATAGTCACCTTTTGTTTGAAGCTAACCTAAGTTAAACCTCTGTTTTGAGTCTTTTGGTATACTTCAAAGTACAATTGTTTAGCTGTAAAAAAAATCCCTAAGGTAAATGTCGAGCAAGGGTTAAGGACAATAAACGAGAGTAAGGGTTCACATAGTCATTTCAAAAGCCACATGGAAATCTAGCAAAGCAAGAAATGGTCAAACTCAAGAACTTCATGATCAACGTCCTTAATCCGTTAGGTCAGGTCTGGGTTGCTACAATTTAAAATACTTAAAATGCTTAAAGATACCAATTGCACCTAAAGAAATAGTTCGAGGTTGATTTGCCCTTTAACCTTAATTCTTTGTTTTTTTCCTTAGATTACATTACATTACATTCTCTTTGATTCTTTGAACTAAACGGACCATAAATGTTGTATTTTTTTAATAGAACGAAACATATGAAAGAATTGAGATATTATGAAAGGATGATAAGCAAGAGCATAGTTAGTTAATTAGTAAGTGAGGAACCTAATTTGCAATTTCAACCATATGTTTATAGAAGCCAACAAATATGCAGATTGGCTTGCTTATTAAATTTTTCAAGTGACAACCTTAATATTTTGATTTTTGATGATCTACCTTAGGGTATCAAATCCTTACGAGTTTAGACTTAACTTAATTTCTTCTTCATATATAGTTCATCGTGACCATGTATTAAAAAAAAATTCTGCTATTTGAAGTTGAATGTAAAGACAACAAGATTTATTAGGTTGTCTAAATGTAAATGAACTTGAGTTGATGTAAAAAGTCTCATATTAAATAAAGTTGGGTTTAACAGCTAATATAAAATAAAACAAAAGGACCCATAAACTATGAGCTTTGAAATTTTGAGTTAGTTGTGCTAAAAAAGAAATTATTTATTCATGCAAACTCATGCGCATGGTCAGTTATGTACATCATATTCTCTCTGTTTTTTGGTGCAATCAGGGGGCCACTATCATATTCCTTTAGCTAACCTTAAATAATATCGACTAAAGAACACGAGTTTTACCCAGACGCATGTGGGTGTGTTTCATTTCTACTTCTTTTTAAGGATAATTCTTCCGTACTCTTGCCTCACACATCATGCACTGGTGGAGAAACTGCTCCAAAACTTGTTTGACTTCAGTTAATTATGCTTTTACTAATCCGAGATCCTAGATAGATGTTTCCGAAATTTATGAATTTGCAAAAATTATAATGTCTATTAACAATGGAAAAGTTGCAACTGAGCTGAACTTTCATGCGCGACAAAGCAACTATTGAGCCAAGGATGACACGCACCCGCGCACACACACACACACACACACATATATATTGGCCAGAAGGACAATTACATTAAATAAACGCACTAGAATTTGTTAATAATGCTGGACAAAAAGCTTAGGAGCAGGCAAATCGAAGCTTCAAGAAATATGAAAAAATGCATACATGATCAGTGCTAAAAGACGAGTCTAAGGCTTGGGGCTAATTCTGAATGAATAATATTAGAAGACTTGAACTATGACTGTGTGGTCACGAGGTGTTCGTACTGATTGCGATTTTTTTGTGTATGTGAATGTGTGCTCAATCTTTTGACTGTTATCTCCACCTTAGGAAACCCACTGTTGCCACTTTGATTTTTAATTTTTAACAAGCTATTAGGCATAATTATTGTAATGGATCATATAAACATTTATGGAAGCAACATGCGGAAAACAAAAAGAATAATCACGACTGATCACTTGTTGGCTAGCTCGAGAAGATGACTTCACCCAGAAGGCTGAGCCTTATCGATCAATTTCAGAGGTCTTCGTTTGATTTGCTCAAGAGACAGACATTAAAGTTAATTTCCTCATCAACTCTCTCTGGAACTTGTTTTTACTTTGTTCTGTATCTAAGATATTTGTGTGGAAGCATCTAGTTTGATGTGTTTGGTATACTATTACCATGAAATTTTTGTTTTTCTTCCAGATGAAGAAAACTAAAAGTTGAAGCATCCCTCAATACAGGGTCTTAAAAAGGACAATATGTGCGCTATATATATATATATATATATATACACACTCTGTAGTTTCTAACACTCGCTAGCATCAGCTTCAGAAGTTATCGCTGTTAAAAGGTCATTTTCCTTCCTTGAAAGTTTGCTTTAGCTGTGACACAAATTTGTAAGCTTATGGTGTGGAAGCACTCAGTGTGACCCACAGGCACATATATAAGAAGAATCCAAAGCATTTTCCTGGCTTTGAAGGCAACAAATAGAACTAGCAATCAGACAAAAAGCTAGGTGTCAGAGACCGAGAGTACTATGATTGGAATTGTATCTAATTTTTCTCTGCCACTGTTTTCTGCTTGGCCATGCCCTCTTGGAGAGACCTGTTTCCAGTTCAGCTTTCACTTTCATACAACATTAATTCTTCTCGTGAGATCAACATTTCATGCCCGTAATCAATAAAATGCACCTCCCTTTTGATCTTTTATAGACATTACAATTTACATGACTCGATTCTTCATTCATGGGCATGTAACAAGTTAATAACTACAGATGCAGATAAGCTTCAGTTTATTTGCATGTCACAAGCTCAAATACTAGCTTGATGAATTACAAGCTATGAGATGGATGTCTGAGACTGAAGATTCTTAAGGAAAGATAATTCACTTCAGTCATGAAAGTAAAAATATCTTCTCCTGGTCTAGTGAAAACCAAAGTTTTGAAACCCTAGTCAATGTATGCATACACAAAATAAGATTCCGTGCAGCTGTAAGAAGCCCCAGTCAAAGGACACAGATTAAAATTTTATTCAGATTGTGATAGAGGAGAAGATAACAATAGCAAGTAGTTCCTTCAATGTGACTATATCGATCCAACAACCAGCAGCATCACATGGTCAGATATTTTTTGACTTTGCATGAATATTCAGACCTAGCTACTGTAGGCGCTGTGCTGTACGTAAATAGCATTTTTGCCTTCTTGATTGTAATTTATGGATTAACGGAATAAAAAAAAAATTAAATGAAACAAAGTATTACACTAGGTCAATCTCATGAACTGGAAACTTTAAGTTTTGAGTTCTCAAGTGTGTCAGGCGAAATCTATGGTTCTAAGTTCAAAGAAACTTTTCGTATTTTTGGGAAATACTTCTTATTTTATTGCATATAAATTATTCCACAGTATATATTAATCATAAAAAGGAGCATTGACGGCATTCTTTTTGTTCTGTAGTAATTTGCAAGAGAATCAGCACATGAAATATCTAAGCTGCTTGATCCTTGCTGTTTCAATATTGCAGCAACACAGTACAGATCGGTAAATGCTATGAGGCTCACTTCATTTGTTTCCCTCTTCAGCTTTGATTGCGACGTCAAGACAAAATTCATGGAATGTTTAGATTCCCATGTTTAGTGTTTTTGGTCACGCTGTTTAAACATTCTAACTACTGTAACTTTTTATTTTCTCAGGGAGCGAGTGAAGGTGCTGTCTTTGATGACCAGAGGAGTTTTGCAAGTTCTAAATGAGTCACATAATTGACTACCAATATCTTTTGTAGTTTTTATTTTTTTACTAGAATTTTGAGCCATATCCTCTTTTAAAGAATTTTAATGAAATCAAGTCTATATCTATTAAAATATCAGTCATGTGTTACCTTTTGGAGAAGAAAATCCTTGGAATATTTTATTTTCACAATCTTACACTTGCATATTTACTTCTTATATATCATTCCCCACAGTGAAAACCTTATAAGAAAAGTAGGATTTATGAATTTAAGAAGTGCTCTACAAGAGGCAGACTTTTGGAATGAGCCACTCACAAACTCTTTTAACCAGGAGTACAAATGAAGTCTTGTGAAGTGGAGCTAGAAATAATATTTTTAACCAAGCTTATGACACATTTTTATCTTTCCATTTTTAAATTGTTCATTTATTTTTTTCCCCCAACTTACAGAATTTGGAGACAAAAACTTCAAACAAAAAGGGCAAAAAATAAGTTCAAGCATCATTTTCCTTTCCTTTTTCGAGCTCTCCTTTTCTTTGATTATTCTTTCCTTTTCTGAACTTCTAAACAGATTCTTTGAGATCAATTGACGGGTTCCCATTTGATCGTATAATGCAGATTCATCGCTTTACAGGTTTCTCCTGTAGAAAACTGACACGTAAGCCATCATTGAATGAGTTTAGTCTTGAAATATGGTCATTGAAATTTGAGTTAAGAGACCAAACCACATTATAACATTAATTCCACTGTATGTGAGAGCCCACCTGTAGGCCACACTCTTGGGGAACACGTGGCTCAACTCGATTGGGCCACCAGGTTGGTCCACCATGAGCGTTTCATTCCTGATCCTCATAATGGTTAGGCCCCCGTCCCTTACTCTGCATCTGTAACCATTGTTTGGAAAGCGGGAAAAAATGAAGGTGATGGCAAATCATGCATGCATCTATATCCACTTTGCTTCTCATTCATATTTAGTAATCATTTTTCATTGTGATCAAATGGGATCTCTAAGTTTTCAGTGTTGTTAATTTGTTACAGATCTTCAACTGGGTGCATAGGACGTTCCTTCATAGTGCTCTGAAGGGTTTGACAGATACATATATCTCTAACGTGTTCAAATAACTCTGCACAATGTTTATATTGTACGTATGCTTTGTTTTTAACAGATGGGTTTGAATCAGACGTGAGAAAGGCTGAGCCTGAAGCAATCAAACGGGATGATCAAGCTTCACTGAAAGAAGTTGCTCTCGTTAGTGGTTGGAAAGATGGCATTCTAACCATTGGCACTCTAGGCTGTTATGGTCCCTTCAAGACCTCCAGCCAACACAAAGATTACTTGGCTCTGGAAAGTGATGAAGATGAAGCAGAGAAACATGAGGAAGAGGAGAATTATTGCACAGATGGTGGTGTTGAGGAAGAAAACAAGTATTGGGAACCTGAGTACGAGGAAATGAAACCACTTATTCACACCAAGTTTGAGAATAACTTTGAAGATGTAGTGAATGAAAAACCCAGTCGTGCCAATGCTGCCAAAGTGGAAGCTCTTGTGGCTCTGACACCAGTTTTGGTTTCTGATGATGTCACAGAATGTATCCATGTGGGGACTGAGCAGAAGGAGAAGAAAAGTGAAAGAATCACCCTGGCTGACCTGTTCTTGGCTGATTCTGAGAAAATAATGAAACATGACGCTGCAAAAGTGTTGCTTGATGACCAGCCTGGTGATGATAAACAAAGCCTGAAAGCCAAACGTGGACAGCCCACATTCGCCAAGAAGCTCATTTCTGGCGTCAATAAGGACAATCCACACCCAATAAACAATATACGAAAAGTAAGTCATTAAGCTTCTCGTTCGCACAACCTCACTATGAACAAGCTTGTATAGTACCAAATAATTAACCAAGAACTTGCATGAATCTACTTGTTTGACTTGATTTTGTTTTCGTTTTGGTTTTAAATATTGCAGCTGATGAAGAAGATGATAAAGAAGAAAATCCATCCTGAGGTGGATGTCAAGAATAAAAAATCAGAAGACCAGAAACCTAGTGCAAGTGAAATCTGCGAGAATCAAAAGATTGAAGGTGCGGCAGCTGAACCAAATTTTGTTTAATCAGTGGCCTTTATTGTGATTTTCTTTTTTTAAACCCTCAAAGATAGAGTTTATAGGTTCTTTCTAGTTATTTTGTATTAGGAATTGAATCAACCGTATCCAACTTGAAACTTCTTAGATTGACTCATGTTCACTCAGATTGGCATAACATTATTATTATTCTTTTTTTTATCCTACCCCACTATTTTCTCCTCGGAAGTTTCTCTATATCCAGTCTAACAAATTTGACTG
Source organism: Prosopis cineraria (assembly GCF_029017545.1). NCBI lineage: Eukaryota > Viridiplantae > Streptophyta > Magnoliopsida > Fabales > Fabaceae > Prosopis > Prosopis cineraria. The sequence continues at coordinate 42,056,714 of NW_026555343.1, read as the reverse complement.
TCCTTTCATCTACTTGACTCTGATCTGAACGAAGAAATCATGCAACGCATGCTTGAGACGTTCTTCATTTGTTTGTGACTTGAGTGCAGACAGGGATGTTGGTGCATTGAACAAAGAAAGATCATTGTTTATACAAGAAATAAGTTGTTACCGAGGATGTTTGCATGATATTCAGTGTGTTACAGTTTTATGGAAGACAGATTCAAAATGATCATAAACCAAATCCAATCCAATCGTCACTTTCCATGTGGTAGTAATAATCATTTATCGTCTGTGCGGGTCCCCTTCCACCAAAAACAACTGAAAAATCCAACTAAGAATGCCAAACCAAACAATCATATGGTAATCAACCTGCGAAGCAAAACTCACTTTACATGATTGCGCTTTAATATTTATTTGTGAAAACAACTATTTATTTTGCATTATGTAATTTTGTTAGCAATTGCTCCAATTATACGAGGCCAAGCAAAAACAACATACTTTGACTCAAGACCTGCGTCTCATTTTGTTGGCCACATTAATTACTTTTCTTCTCTGCTGCATTTGCAATATTTTATTGATGTGAGGATCCCCCTGCTTCTTTTTTGCAGGCACCAGTGGTTAATCTGTCCTCTGGAGTGTGCTGGTAATCTGCAGTTGTACTTATATTTTATTTTTCATAATGTAAGGACGTGTATTGATCAGGTTAATTTTTGCTGGTGTATTTTATGAACAAAGCATGTGATTGTGTTGTCTGATACCTCTCAATTTGTAGTGTTGAATTTAATTACTTTGACTTGAATTGTGGTTGTCTCAACTCTCAATTCTCAATTCTCTGCTTCTCATGACATTTCATTTGGAATTTTGACAATATTTTGGGTCGTCGTTCATTCACCATTCGTTCTTATCACTCGTTCATCAAAGCCTCTCTCTCTGTTTTTGGTCAAGTCGTTTTCCTGCGGGATCAATGGCTTTCCCCTCTTCGAGTTATCTATGGAGACTAGCAATTATCTGATGAACCATTGACTTGATGGGCCTGGCCCAACAAGTCCAATTGACAATAAAGCCTATACTATGAGAAAATGGGGCAGCCCAATGAATTAATGAGCCCAATAACCAAAAGATCTTCAGAGCCTACCATGCAAGTTGCAACGACGGAACTACCGGTTCCACTCAGCGAGGAGAGGTCCTTTTGACACAAAAACATAAAAGAGATTGTTGCTTCGTCAGTTTCAGATATGAGATATAGATTGTTACTTCGTCAGTTCTAGATATGAGATATTTTTAACTAATGCATAGAGTCTCAAACAAAATAAATAAAAAAATAAATAAATAAAGCAGGTAAGTTGGTTATTTGTAATTAATTTGTAAAGAATTCATGACACTTTTCAAAAATACGCTTACCATTTAATCTAATGAATTAAAATTTAATGCACGGAGATAAAAATGCCCCCAATAAATGGAGATAATATATCGGGAAAAATTAAAATAGAAAATAAAAGAGAATGAGATCTTGTATATTATTTAGGACCAAATCTAAACTCTCAAATGAACCTTTTATTTAAGACAGGAGTGAATAGCTTACAAAACAGGTTTACAAGTGTATTCATGCATGATGCATGCATTCAATTTGCACCTGGCTCCAAGGGCCAGGCTAAGCTAGATGGGGAAGATAGAAAGAGACATAGAGGTGAGGACCACGTGGGCTTTCCTCTGCCAAGTGACAACCCTATAGAAACCGGGCAAAATCTAAACTGCTCACAATAGATTTTGACAGCCATATTAGATCAAAAGGACAAGACACTAACAACGGTCAACCTCCACCGGCACCCTAGCTCCGCGGCAGAGAGTGTCATGCTGACCAAGTTATTAATTAGAAAACAGAAGAATCCAACGAAAGTAAATCGCTACGTAGTGGACATGTTATTTGTGAACCAATGCCATAGCCTGGTCCCCCAGCAAAGGAGCGTCGTGGAAGCAGTATGCAAATGTGAAAAGGTCGAGGTTCTGGTCCCCTCCTCATATCATATATCCATGGATAAAGGTGACATTCAGGTCTGGGCATCGCTGGTCCCTCTTCCCTTCAAGCATTTAGGAACACTTTTTTGAAGTCAAATTCTACATCCTGTTTGCCCCACTTTCTTCGCGCACGTATAAGTTCCCACTCCAGCCTTGAAATGTTTGACCTTCTCCATCCTTTATATCGCTTGCAATTCAATCACTCACTCACTTTGGATCCTTTGTAATGAATTTTTTATCCTTCTCCTGAAATTTAAGTTTTATCAATCAGATCTCTAAAATTTCATACACAATTTCATTTTCTTATTTCATCTTATCCGACTAACATTTGTTTTTGCAATCTATAAAGTTGTTGTCATTCACTCTACGACGCATATGTGATTAGGGTTATCCGTCTTCAAACTATAAAAACTAGTTGTATATAATTTCAAAATTTTAAGGGCTTAATTTATTAAACATAAAAATTTAATGACAAAATGAAGTCAATAATAAAAAAAAATTCAGGGACCAAATAATTCACTTAATGATTATACATACATACATACAGACACACACACACACAGAGGTTTGAGAATCGCCTTTTCATATATACTAACCGTACATCATTAATTTTACTTGAGAGAGACGTCAATATTGCACACGTACGTCTATCTAATCCATTTATCTATCTATCTATTATAAGATACACAAAATTTCTTACAACTAAAGGTGATCAAACTATACACAAACTGATAATTGTATTCTTTTGTTAAAGTATAATTTAATTTGCAAAGAAAAATATTTAAATTTGTGTTGATGTTATTTATTTTATGTAGAAACCCCAACTTTAGTTTATTCTCGTTTATTTAAAAATTACAATTTTATATCAACCAAACACATTTTCAAAATACGTGTTAATGTCACACGAGTAATATATATATATATATATATATCTTTTGATTAAAATAAGTACCATTATCTCTGTTGTTATGCTGAGATAGTCAGCATGATGCATCTTTGAGATGATAACGAAATTTGAAAAAATAAATAAAAGCTGAGAAAATTCATTTTGAAGTCTTCATCTATCTTAATAGTGTGTTTGGATCCATAAAGATTTAGATTTGAATTTGGATTTAGATCGAATCCCACGTTTCGGTATACAAGAATTAACACAAATATATTTTTAATATAATTTTTTTATAATTTTAAATTCCCTCTATACTAGTTGTTTAAAATTTCAATTATTTCAAACCTTTTGTTTTTTTTTTCTTCATATTTTTACTATTAATGTATCTGACATCTTTTATATTCTTTTTAAATTTATCACTTTCAATTTTTCATTTTCACTTGAATCTCAATTCATCTCTTTTTTATTTAATTTTTTTAAAGAGTTAAAAGTCATTTTTATCTTTGAAGTGTATATGAAGGGTGACAAGTGACCCTAAGCTCAACTACAGATAATTTATATTGCTCAACCTCAAATATTTTTTGTTCTGTTACCCTATCATTATCTATCCATTTTTTCTGTTAATGAGAGCCATATTCAAATTTTTTTAATATTTTTATTATAAAATATTATTTTTAAAATAAAAAATTCTCTCCTCTCCTCTCCTCTCTCCCAATTGCTACTGGCACCCATGATTTGAGACACTAGCTCCTCCTCGTCAGGGTTGCTAAAGTCAATGGTGGGGACCTCCAGTTGAACCCCCTAAACGTGGTGATGTTGGGCTGCTCCGTCCCTGATCGAATGAACTCTAGTAGGATATTGCCCTAAGACAAAGAGGCTATGTCTTGCACTCTTTATCACCTCTATGGATTCTGAAACAGGGCAAGTAGTTGGGCTTAATGAATTGGGATGTGTGCCTCAAGAAGATAAATAAGAAAAAGAACAATGCAGCAGACGTGCTTGCAAAGATTGGACTAGATAGTTTGCTTGGGCTTAGTATTTTCACTAACGCCCTTGCGAAGTTACACACTGTACTGGAGAAGGATTTGCTGTATTTAGTTGATTATATAGGCTTACTAGCCTAGGATGTGTCTGTCCTCATAAAAAAAATACAAAGTAGCCCGCCTTAGTAACTTCCCTTACAACATCCGTTTCTCTTGTGCAACGAGCAGCTGATCCCTCTCATGCAAGTCATCATCATTTTGAGCAGCCTTGCTCTGTTTCTTTCTATAGAAATAGAGCAACTTTCTCTTCATAGAATATCACCGCTAAGCATTACATTGGAGTCATGTTCATTTGGGCCACACAACCATCAGTCAAAAGCTTCATGCATACATACGTGCATAGCTCGCGACACTCCTCTCTCTCTACCTTCTCTCTTTGGTCATCTTTCACCAAGTGCGGTGAACGCTCTAAGGTTCATCGTTGTTGTCTTGTTAAGCTGTCCTTAAGCAGCATTGGGATCCCATGGATGTTAGAGTTGAAGCCCGATGCTGTCCTTAAGAAGCGAAGTAGAGGGGGAGACGGGAGACGGGAGATGGGAGGCTAAGAGAGAAAGTAGGGAGGGGAGAGAGAGAGAGATACGAAGGGGGGAGAAATGGGAGTTTGAAAGATAAAGAGACGAAGCATAGAGGGAGATGGAGCATAGAGGGAGACGGGAGATGGGAGACGAAGGAGACAAAGCAAAGAAGGAGACGAGATAAGAGAGTGTGGACGAGAAGATGATGAGATCGAGCAGGAGGGAGAGAGAGAAGAGGAGGGAGGATAAAAAATATTTAAAAAATAGCATGGGGCCTATAAATAATATTTTATAATAAAAAATTTAAAACTGGGCCCCACAAATGAAAAATAAACAGATAAATCAATGAGGTGATAACATAAAAACATTTAAGGTTGAGAGATATAAATGATTCATAGTTGAGTTTAGAGGTATCTATACATTTTGCATATGCTTTAGGGATATTTTTGACCCTTGACCCCTTTTTTTAAACTATTTAAATAAAAAATTTTAAATAGATAAATTTTAAATGTGAAATTTAAAATGCATGATTTTAAATTTAATATTCAAATACAAATCCAATAATCCAAACGCTATCTAATATTCCCCTTAGACTGGACTTCTTTGAAATTTTGAATTTGATGGATATTGCCTATCGATCACTTATATTCAAATGATTTGTTAGTAAAAATTCCAATAATAAAATCCTTAGACCTTGCTAATTCATGGACACAACATTAAGTTACTATTGGAACATGTGCTGAAAGTGACAATATCTCAAAGAATCAAACCATTGAAAGAGTCTAATAATATATGTATCTGAACCAGATCTTTGATCCCATATGCAATACTGATTTTATCAATATATAATATATATGTTGCAAGCATGAATAGTAGTTCTTTATCTTAAAATACCGTTACTTCTTTTAGCATTCACTAGATTTCTCTGCTGATGAACAGTGTAGGCATAGATAGATTGAAATTATCCTGTTTTAATTAATTTCTCTAACAATCTCAATTAGATAATCAAATGTTGATTAAAATGTAGGAGAAATGGATATCGCTGCCCATACATGTCCCAAGAAGAACGAGAGGAAGAGGAAGAAAAATATATTTTATTTATAAAAAGGAACATGGAAAAAAAAAAGCGTGATGTTAGGGGTAAATCAAGAGATTAAGATGAGACACGACATTATTTTTTACGGAGCAAAAATTATAATGATAGATGGTGATCATGACTGTAGATTGACACAGAAATGCACAATAATAAGCGTACAGTTTGTGTTATATATAATAACCTGAAAATGACATTTAAAGTCCTCTCAAAAAAATTTATCACAATAAAAATCTATCATTTTTGTATCGGATATTATTTTGGGAAAATACTTGTATATTATCGTTAAAAAGTCCATCATTTTTTATTAGGGTTTCCTAATTAGAAATTGAACAATTTAATTTTTCAACTTTTGACCAATTAATTATAATCCCTCTATAAATTGATTCATTATCGACATAGCTTCCACACACTAGAAGAGTCTTTGTTCCTTGGCTGATGCTAACATCAGAGGAAATAATAGATTATATTTTTTCTGCATAGTTTGATTCAAAAGCAGCTATTCTCCATACATAGTTTAAAGTGTAGTCAACACTTCGGTGATGTGTTCAATACGTAATTTCCTGTGGTACTTTAAATTCTTACTCAAACAAAAACAATCACATAGATATTGTCATATTGAGATGATAAACTATTTTAATTTGTAGTTCTATGTCTATTTCGATTATATGATATCCCTGGTGCATTTTGAATTTTCACTGTGCTGTCAGCATCTTGTCAGCATAGTGTAATTTTAAAATATCTACTTAATCCTAGCAATATAATATCGACATTAAAAAATTATTAAAATTCAACGCACAAGGGAGACATATTTTTGAACAATAAATTAACTTCCATCATTCGAACTCTCATAGGATTATTGTAATTAAGATTAAGATTAAGATTAAAAGTGTATAATAACGAAGGCTAAGTGATCAAGGAATATGACGCAGGTTGCATATAACACTTTGTTAGTAGATAAATTGCTTTTGGGCTAAATCATTAACTACTATATATTACTTGTTACGATCATATAATTAATTAGTAAAAGAAAATGTCATCGAGAGTAGTGATCATGTGGTGAAGGGATACATATAGTTTACGAAAGGCTTCTCATTCAACTGGTGAGGCAATTGTAAACTCTTATTATAGCATGGAGAGTGATGTAATCGAACCATTTTTAAATAAGAGAAAATTTTTTAATAGAAAGGAAGAATTTATATCTTGAACTGGATTCTCAAAATCTTGTAGTAGAGGCAAATAAGAACAACTCTAACAATGCGCACATTCTGAATTAATAGAGGTTGATGAGAAGAAATTCAGAGATCAGATAAGTACGCAGTATATGCATCTATCTCTTGCGAAGCGAATAAGTGTGTGAATATTCTTGCCAATGATACCATGAGTAATCTTAAGACTATTCATATTTGGGTTTGTATTCCTCTCCTCTAATTTTTCAGTCTAGTCCTTAAGGTAGGATCTGATGAAATGTGTGTGTGTGTGTGTGTGTGTGTGTTGCTTTGCTTGAGTTGTTTGTATTCTTCAAAAGAAAGGAATTAAGGAAGGAGGGAGGAAAGAAGCAAGACTTTTATATTGCTGCATGATGTCGGGTATGTTAATTATCAAGAAGATAATAATTGAAGTAGTTTGAAAATTTCAACGGCACATTAATGTAATATTAATGAGCGCTAATAATTCTAATCACATAAATATGCATAACACTGAACATGGAAAAAGACAACTCAAGTGTGTCTCTGCTTGGTAGGGAAACTATGGTGGTACTATTGCTAATATATACCAGAGGGTGAGGAGGTAGAATATCATTCATGTCATTTAGTATGAGACACTTTTTAAAAGAAATAAATATAACCTTTGTTATAAGTCCCTTACTAGAGTGTTAATTAATTTTTTTAATATTACTCCTATTTTTTGGCCATAACAATATTACTTTTATTTAATGTACAAATATGGCAAAATTTCATTTAAATATAGATAAAATTAAAAATTAATGACTTAAACATACTCCCTTTGGTCTCTCTTATAAGGTACCTTTTAGAAAAATTCTTCGCCTTAAAATATAAGATATTTTGATAAAAAATAATATTTTATTAATGATGCTTTTCCAATAATAAAAACCAGAATGGTACTTTTTTTTGTTTTAAATTATAAGACACTTTTGAAAGAGATTTATTATTCCAAAATATAAAATACTTTAACAAAAATAATATTTTATTAATGATACTTTTCAATATTACCTTTCCCATTATATTTTCTCTCTTTAATATTATTTTATAAATGGAGTATTAAATAAAAAATATTTTTATAAGTTTATATTTTTGTTTAAAAAAAGGATAAAGGGGCAAAAATACTCACAAAGTAGTCAACCACGAGCACCCAGTATTTTAAAGTAAAAAAAGGACAAAAATACCCATAACCATTATATGAATGAGTGCAAAAGTAACCAGACCGTCAACTTTGACCGTTAAATGCTGAATGTGCATACCACGTGTCAGTCTTTGCTGACGTGGACTGAAAAAGGGATAAAAATACCTATAAAGTCATTGGTCAAGAGCAAAAATACCCATAATGTTATTAAAGTTGGTGCAAAAGTGACCAATATATTCAATCTCTTAAATGTGGATTGTTAGGTGATGCCTAAGCAAAAGTTAACTATTTTTTGCTGATGTAAACAAAAAATATTTCAAGATGAATTTTTATAGATGTTAATTGATCATTGTATGAGTACCTATAATATTACTTTAATAGGTGTAATAGTGACCAATCCGTCAACCATATGGTTTCTTTTCATCACCACATATCTTGCCCCCTTCCTTTCTCTCTCTTCACTCATTTTTTGTCTGCAAAACCTGAGATTTGACATAGTGAGATAGGTTATTCAAAATCAAATATTAACATTGAGCACATCTAGCTTAAGAGTATTGTCACAACCTTAAGCAATTGCATTCACGATAGATTCAAAATTTTTAAATGATTTTTGCCACTACTGTAAAGAAACAAGCGATTTAATTTGATATTCAATCAAAATGACATTTTCTTACATGATATTTATACAATAACTGATTAACTTCTAAAAAATTTCATCTAGTAATATTTTTTATCTACATCGATAAAAAAATAGTCAACTTGTGCTTAGGTGTCAACTAAACGATCAACATTTAAGAAATTAGATAGATTGATCACTTTTGCACTAACTTTAGTAACGTTATGAGTATTTTTGCTCCTGGCCTATGATTTCGTGGTTATTTTTGTCCCTTTTTAGTCCATGTCAGCAAAAACTGACACATGGCATGTACAGTCAGTATTTAACGGTCAAAGTTAACAGTGTTAGGTCAAAGTTGACGGTCTGGTTACTTTTACACCCATCCATGTAATGTTATAGGTATTTTTATCCTTTTTGTCACTTTAGGATACTGGGTGCCTGTGGCTGATTACTTTATGGATATTTTTACCCCTTTATTCTTAAAAAATTATCAAATATATTTAATAAAATTTATTAATATGTATAATTTTATTTAAAAATATCAAGATAGGGTGTGTCAAGCTCAAATTATTACTGCAAGATCAAAGGAACCCCAAAAGAAATTTTGGTTTGTCTTCACTAATTTCGGGGATGCCACGCTAATTGTTTTGGTTGGAGGCCTTATCTGACCAAACAACTACAATATTAAAAAATGGTGGAACTTGGGCAATGAATGCACGTTGCTGTCAATATCAGTAAATGAACATTTATGATAATTAATCTGTCAGATTAGGTTGAAGACATTAATGTTTGCTTCAGTTCTTTTTCGACACTGTTAAAGCACTAGTACGCTGCTGCATGGTGCGTGAATGATCAAAACTCTGCATTATTTGCGAATCCGCTCCCAAAACGCACCAATCACACTGTTTTAGTGTTGACTTTTAACTCAAGGGCTAAATTACTATTTTAAACACCTCTACTAGTAATAAGTAGTTAGGCCTTTTCTTTGATTTCAATTGTTTCATTTAATATATATATATATATATATATGTATATGTATATGTATATATATGTAGCTCTTGTGTGTGGTTTTGTCTTATCATTGCTTAACCACACCCAGCGGCAACGATATACTATTTGAAGTTGAACAATAATCACGTAATGTTATACATGTATTTTTTTTTAAAAATATAATTTCAAATCTTTCTACTATATTTAAATTTTATTATAAGTTTTTACACTTTCTTTTCGATATATTAGATTCTTATACTTTTATTTTTAATATTTTAAGCCTTTTTACAAGCAATGTTATATGGGCCTGAAACACCGAAAAATAAAAGCATGAGGATTTTAAAAAAATGAGGAGACCTATAATAAAACTAGAGTAAAATATAGGGATATGAAGTTATGTTTTTTTTTTTGAATTTTTTTGGCCTAGTTGAGCTATAGATTCATGATTAAATGAATGTATTTCACTGATATTTTGAAGATTCCAAGGATGTTTAAATTTGGAGGTGCTTGTAAGATCGAGCATACTAATAATTATGAATAACTTGAAGAAGTAAAATATAATTTAGCCCATGAATAGTCAACTTATCCACACACACACGTGTCTTAAAATTAAGGCCGAAAATATACGTGAGAATTGCAACGCTAAGATACATTATAAAGTACAAAGAGAGTTGAGTAGCACAATATTATAACTCAGAAATGAAAAATTTTGCAAGCTTTATATTCGAACCAAATCACAAGGTAATCGGCTACAGGTTAGCATTCTTCAAAGAAAATACTTGTTTTTTCCTCGCTGCCAGAGACGCGAATCCATGTGGCTCTTTTTCGTACTTCGCTAACCACCAAAAGAGCTTGACATAATTAATCCAACAGATCCCATTACGCAGTATCGTTAGCCTCAACAGAAACCTAGCCAGAGAAACAACCATAAATTATTTGATTCTCGTGGAGGCACAAAATATTTTACATGTTTCGTGGACACCATTACATTAAAAGAAAAAAAAACTTTCAGCAATCACTTTAGGAAAATTTTAAAAAGCCATTGTTAAAAATAAACAATATCATAAAAGTTGTTGCTCAAAGTTTGACCTTAATAATAATTAATTGTAATTATATATCATCATCATAATTTTTTAATTAATTTAATATTTAACATTTTAAGATATAACTTTGTTGTATTATTGTAATTTTATGATGAGTATATAAAATAACATAATGAGTTTTCATTTAATATATTTTATAGTAGCTATTATTTAATGCTCATGAGTCAAATTAAAGAATCAAGCCTAACCGAGTTATTTCTTGTCCATTATTGTTATCAAGTAATGGATGATTTAATTCGGTCCAACTATTTAAGCTAGTTTGATTCATTGATTTTGGTTAATTAATATCGAATTGAACTGAATTGACCAATGCATGTCCTTATGTGAAGTAATGAATTCATTCAAGAACTTATTGTTTGATATTTTAATTTGGAATGCATATAATGTGATAATACGTCTTTATTTTTAAATGTTTTATGATTCAATTGATATTTTAAACAATAACACTACTTGTTTATAATAATTAAATATGTGATAGTCAAATTTATTCATTCATATAATTATATTTAATCTAATCTAATTTTTCAATTCAAATTCTACATTTAATATTGATAACTTTAAAGTTTAATGTTAATTTAGATGTTCTCAATTCGATGGTTAATAATAGGGAAGAGGAAGAGAGGAAGACGAAAAGAAGAGAAATGAGATATTCTAAAATTATACTATGTATGTGATATAATATGATTTTTTTTATATATTTGATGCTATCTTGCAACATAAATATAGAAAAATTAGATAATAGAGTGTATAATTTTCTTACAAAATTACAATTTAAAAATAGAAACTAATTAAAAAAGTAAAATGTAATATAAAACAAGCCAATTACATTACTGAATGGTTATTTTTTTATTAAAAGTAAAAATAAAATTTTAATTAAAACTAGCCAATAATTAAATAATTATGATCTAATGTATAATCATCTATATTTTTATTATTGATTCTTAGATATTTTTTATATTATAATTATAAATATGAATATCAAAATAAATAACATAATAACCTCGAGGAGTGAAAAATTAAAATAAATAATATAAAGGATATGGTATCAATTATATTTATAGTTTAGTTTAGATAAAATAAATAATATAATTCACAATTTTAATAAATTGAAAGAATTAAATGAGAATATTTAATGATAGTAATAATATTTTATAATATTTAATATTTAAAATATATGTATGTTTGTTTAGTTTAATAATATATATTTAATTATACAATAATGGATTGCAGGTTCATTTCAACTCAATGGTAAAATGGTGGGACACAAAAAAAAAGAACGTCGTGAGTTTAAATCATGGACAAGATGTAACATCTCAAACTTTAATCCTTGATTAACTAAACTTAATAATGATAATTAAGTAAATTAACATGGTGTGTGGTTAGGGAGGTCTAATGACTAGTTTTGATTGTGTTTTAGCCCTAATTGTGGGTTCAATGAAAAGTTGGGCTATTTGAGCATCGAAAAGAGAAGAAAACAAGGAAGGAGTGTTTCTATGCCACATGCCGCGGCGTAAAATACGTCCACCACGATGCATAGACATAACTAAAGTGAGAAAGGGACCTCTTTATGCCATGTGCCATAGCACATTTAGCATCTATTATGGTGCTTAGTCATTTTCTGCAGATTATAACTCACAAACTGAGGCAGAAATAGAAAGAAGAGAAAGGAGGAAACAAAGAGGACAATTTATGCTCTACTATGGTTTATTCTTAGATGACATTGGAAGCATTTTGAAGCTAGAAACACTTAAAATAAGTGCCTTAAACTCTATTCTAATCTCTTCCACATTTATAAAGTCTTTGGTTAAGATTTAATAGTTGGAGATAATTTTTTATCCATATAGGTTAAGGATTTAAATTCATTGTCTCAAATAGCGTTAATGGGAACAGAATGGAGTATCTAAACCTAAACATAACAGGTTTTGGGTCTTTTGGTAGTTGGACCTAATTAATATCTAAAAATGACATTAATGAGGGTGGTTGGAAGAGTTATAATGCCATTAATAGGAGTTTAATATCTTCTTAATGTTATTAGGAACTAAAAAGAGTTAGTAAACCTAATGGGTAAGCCCAAATGGTAAAATTGATATTGTTAGAAAAATAGAAAAGTAAAAGTGTGAGTTGATAGTGTGCTCTTGACAATGTTAATGAAAGATAACTTGGTTAATTATAAATTAAGCTCTTGGACACCATTGCGACTTTGAAAATCAAGCTTAGAAGCTTAGAATATTGAGGGGTAAATCTTTGACCTCTCAAAGGTTTGAGGTAATTGGGGGAACCTTACTTTGAGTAATTGTATGTTAATTGCAACATGATATTAATTATACATTTAACATGTGAATTATGACTTGTGAATGTGTGTAACATGTAATAAAATTTTGTGATTATGTAAGTGCTTTGATATGTATTAAACATGCGAAAGTGATTGCGAAATGAGTTTTAAAGTTGCAAAAGTGATGTTCTCAATAAATTGCATTTTACAATGTGGTTTAAAATGAGTAATTAATGATGAGCTTGATAAAGATAAGTATGTGAGATTGAAAATGATGGGAATGTGTTTATATGAAATGAGAATGGATGCTCACTTAGGTAGCGCACGATCGTGAGCTCAATGTATTGATTTATAATAATGAAATAATGAGGTTATAAAAATAGTGAGCATCAAACATGACATGATCAGTGAACGAGAGTTTACCTAGGGATTGGGAGAAGAGAAAAATTCATATGATATTGAGACTGCATTCCAATACACAGGAGTATAACCTTATCCCACAGTTTATCGAAAGACTCGAATCTAGCTTTTTTTTACTAGTTTATTGAGGAGAATAATCTAGAGTATACGACATCGCAGAGATTCAAGAGTGGGAAAAACCGTATTCTAAAAATGAGTCATATGATCTTTGATTGAGTCTCACCTCATAATTGGTGAAATTGAGTAGTCCAATCACACAAATAGGGCCTTATTTAATGTTGTAGCCCATGATTTTAGTTGGAAGAAATAAGGAGGATATAAGGTGGGTTAATCATTACCTATGTAATTATATGACGTGTCACATGTTTAAGTTATGGCAAGTCACGTTGATATATATCGGGTCATGGTCACATGTCTTAGTATCTTGTGACAATATAATGTACCTAGTCTTTATAAGATGAGAATGCGTTAATTGAAGTGATAAGTTATGATATGTGTTCAAGCATGTTTTGAGAACTTTATTTCATATGCATATGCTTTAATTATAATTGATATATAAATGTATAGGGTAGGTTTTACCTTAGTTACTAATAGCTAAACTCACCCTTTTTATTTAACATTTTACAAGCTCTAGCTTTAGTACTGAGAGGGATAAAACTCCTGAGGCTTAGAAATTCATACATTCCTAGAGTAGGCCTTTAAGTGTTGTTTATTTTGTGTAATAGAATTTCATTACCAATTCTAGGATGCATTTTGGGTTTATACTTGCACTATATGGTTGCTTAAAACAATTGGGTTGTACTTTGGGCTTTGAGTAGTTATTGTGATAATTCATAAATGTTCATCGAGTCAAAATACTAGTGTAAGTATAATATGGTCGTTTTGAACTTGATATGATTGATTGTTAATGCAATGCAATGAAATTATCTCCCCATTTTATTTTTGGTATCAAGGGATTGAAGAGTGATTTTATGTTACACTAGTATTTGACTACGTGTGACATGTTGTACTGATAGTCCTAGCTCTAATGGATATGGTCTGGGTGTCAACAATGGCTTTTGGCATTTGTTTTGGGTTTTGGACAATCCTTGTTTGTGAAAAGTGGTAAAAATAGGTTTGGGTGTTCAACTTCCTCGTGTGACTTCTTTTGAAAGTAAAACTCCTGCCATTAGCTGGATTATGAAAAAAGCTTTCTGCAAACACTTAGATTATATCATTTGGACGCCGGATGGGGATTTAGGACATACCAGGAGTTTCCTAATTTTGCTATCAATGACAGTGGAATCTGCTGTCAAACGTGCAACATGCCATGGCGTATTGGCGCTTGAGCCGCGATGCGTGGCACAGAGAACAATGAGCCATAATGCATTGCTATATTTTTCAGCAAATTTGATGTTTTCTAACTATTTTTAATTTCTTTTATTCCTCTGAGATATTTCATACTTTTATAACTTATTTTTCTTTGATTAGAGAGTTAATGAATGGTTTGAACTCATTTCAACTTATGAAAATTTGGGATTCTTTTATTTTGAAGACTATAACTTAGTTTTCTCTTTAAAGGTTAATCTCTTGATTACCACTGAATTGAATTGTTAATAGTGTTTAGTAAAGGAGTTATTATACAAAGCAATTTGTGAAATGAAAATATAAATTGATGATACGGTGACACATAATGTGAGGTGGGGGTGACACATGGAGGATGATGTAGAAACATGTGATAGGTGACTAGGCGCCATGTGGGAGTATGAGGGTGATATGGTACCACATGTTAAGTGAACTAGTATCACTTTTTAGTGGCAACAAAAAGGTCGCCACTAATTGGTAATTTTTGTGGCAACATGCTCAACATTCAACAGCAACTAAATGGTCGCCATTAATGTAATGTGTATGTTGTTGTCAATCCTCAGTTTTTAACGGTGACTATCTTTATTTGTCAATAACTTTTCTTTTCTATGACAATACTTGTTGCCACTTATTAAATATTTTTAGTGGTAACTTTTATTATCATTACAAATAGAATTAACGACAAGAGCTTTTGCAGCAATATTTAAAAACTTTTAACGGTAACTTTTGAATTTTCAGTGACGATAAAAAATCAATTTTTTTGTAGTACATACTTTTCAAGCTCGTTATCACGAAAGCAAAACAAAGCAGCTACTACACACATAGTTATCAACATGGCTAATACATGCAAATGCAAGAGTAACATGCACGATTAATTAAGATCGAAATGAACTTAGAAATCGACCGAATATTTGAAGGGACTCTTGGTTTTTTATCCCTTTATCTGAACATGGGGAGCCACTCAAGCCATCTTTCTTGGTTGCTTCCGCTCGGATAATTGCCAAAGGGTCAGTGTCTGCGCGTAGTGAGATAGAGGGCAAGCCTTGATAACCAAGCTTAACGTTGATGGTATATATTTAATGGCATAGTTTATTAGCTTAATCAATTGTTGGCAAGTCTTTGTCAAAATTAAGCAATTAATTAACAGAAAAGTCAGAATTGTTTGTTATATCATTGTCTTGGGTTCCATGTGTTCCTTCAACCGTCTCCTTAATAACATGAGCCAAAGGGGCAAAAACAACTTGTAGGCGTTGTACACGTAAGGCCTACCTGCTCTGTGCCAGCGCTTACCAAATTTAATAGACCCTAAACTCTGCCAACGTTAGCCAGCGCAATAGGAATCATTAATTAAACCAATCGGATGGTGATCCACTTTTTTAATACCGCCTGATCAGGGTTTAAACTTGTCAATTATCCGCCACTAACTAGTCGCTTAATTAGATGTTCCTATTTCCTTCAAACCGGCCACAAGTTTCAAATCAGTGAGTCCGTGATGGAAACTATGGGCGCAAAGTAAGAGGGATTCTCTGTTATTTTGTGCAACTAGCAGCATATGTAAAGGGAAAAAATGTTCCTTTAATAAAAAATTTATTCATACACAACTAATGTGGACATGTGTTCCACAGAAACAGTAATTACTCATGAAGAGTACAATTAATTATGTTAGTCTTCCTGCATAGATACATATGTGTGTGTCTATACGTAAGTATATAGTTTTCAGCTATTTGATTGATATCATGACAGTGTTACTGCTGATCTAGTGATCTAGCTAGCAATCTTTTTAAACTATACCTAGGTTCAAGAAATCGAAGTGACAGTTTGTCAATATTACAATTTAATATCCCAAATTGAATATATTTGTACTAAAAAAATTCAAAGTTATATTTTTGTAACAATCAAAGTAGAATAATGTTGCCACGATAAAAATTAAAGTTCAAATTGTTATAAATCATAAAAAAAAAACATTTTTAAAGCTTAAAATCTTGAATTGTAATCTTTTAAAATTTCTACAATAATTTATATTTATGTTATCGGCGAATCCTTGCTTGTTTGGCAGTGTAACAGTGACGTGTTTAAACTGAAATAGTCCTTTCTCGAACTAGCTTTGAGCCACTTCTTCAGAGGATTTGTTAACCAAACATCAAAATGCCTTGATGGATATTATATTTCTGATTTACAATTGTAGACAGCAATGATTGACTAAGCATTTAATTTTTATCATCAAACAGTGTAAATTATTTTGAAACAAATTGTGTTTCAAAATACTGCAAAATATTTCTTTCATGTATCAAATCATAGCACGCAATTTTTTCAGAGGCGAAATAAAATTTTCGTCTGATATTTTCTTCTTATAACAACTAAAATGATAAACTGTGCGTCCTCTGAAACCTAAACAGTAACTCACTAGCAAAAGACATAGAACGAGAGAGACAGAGAAATTAATTAAGGACCAAATCTAAACAGCAGACAGAAGCACCTATAACTGTATCATTGTCCTCCATATGATTCTGAATAATAAAGCTGTCCACTGCAATATTAATATTGTTTTCCAGAAATGTTGAAACATGATATATTTAATACGTTTTCAGGTGAGCATGGCTGCACCTATTTTAATTGTAGTCTTTTAGGATCATAAGCGTGTTTATCATTAGGGCAAGTATTTTGAAATAACTAAACTATATATATATACACATATATTGTTGAATATTAATTTCTGGTCTGGCCTGGAAAAAAGCTTCTTGTTGCTTAGCCTGTCCTTTGCATGCAGAGTCATCATTTATACCTTATCTTACCTTTCATAATGATGCTAACCATTGACGTAGAAATGAGAGCAAACTTAGTTTGGATGGAATTATTTCAAATTGCCCAAAAACAGAAATGGAAGATTCAGAGTAAGTTTAGTAATAAATAGAGAACATTCCCTTCTTTATGCTCAATTTTTGAGTAAGAGTGTGCAAACAAAAGATGTCCTTGAATTCATCACTACCATATGCTTCACTCGCTTTTGAGTCTTCCAAAATTACGTTGTTAGTGGTCCAATCTTTATTCGACAGAGATAAGGAAAAATGTTGAGGTATATTTTGTTTTTTTTTTTTAAAGAAAATTTTAACACGTGTACAAATCACAAGAGATATTTGACCCAGGAGTGAAAGCCACCATATGGCACCATATAATGTCTAGTACTGCTTTCCTGATCACTACTACTACAATTCTATAATTAAGTCAATTTCTTATTTACATGAACAAATATTTAAATAACTATGTTTTTAAATAAAAGCAAGACATCTATAAATTGCGTGAAGTTTAATAAATGAATTGCACTAGATATAGTTTATTAAAAGTGAAAAATTACTATAGGTTTTATGTTCATAATGAAAGAGCGGTTACTCGTTAGTTTGTTTATCCAAGGATATCCTTAAATTTTGACATGAACACAAAATTAAGGGAAAAAATGAAATCAAATAAACGCCGCGTAAATCAGAGACCATGGAGTAGCCATGGACACACGACTCAATACAATAAATATAATAAAGATAACTCGTGTCTAATTAAATCAGGCGGTCAAAAATCAACTTGAATGAAACGTCAAGTACTTGTTAAGAGTGGCTTGTTTGGAACGAGGAGGGATCACCCTAGATTGGAGGAGAGATAAAATAGGTAAGAGTAAAGAAAAGATGTCACATTTTAACTCAAATTCTCAAGACTCAATTTTGTAAATCCTTATTTTTTATTATATATTAATTATTAAGTTTAATTTTATTAATTTTTCACATTATTTTTAGTTCACTTATATTTGAATAACTTAATGCGACGTATCTTCAATGAATTAAATTCTTTGAATTTATGAATTAGAAGGAGGTCATACGTGAGGAAGAAGGATCTTGTGGTGGTGGCCCACATAGAAACAGTGAGGGAGATGTATTTAACGTCGAGCAGTGAGAGATGAGTAGCATATGTGCGTGCGTGCGTGTGTATGGCTAAACGAAACAATGAACATTTTGCGAGATGAAGATGAGGGCAAGGTTGCTGTCTGTGTCTCGATCCCCATATACATAGAGCCAAGTTATTCCCAAAGATCATTCAATTTCAAAATATATTTTTAAATTGACCTCTCCTTTAGATAAAGAACCACGTCAACTTGCAAACAAAGACACTTCAGCATCATATTCTTGACCCTTTCTTCAGGCAACTCCTCTTCCCTCACGCATGCATCCTTCCACACTTTGTACTAACTTTCACTCTCATTTCCTTAAGATCTCACCCCCTTTCTTCACCAGTGACAAACGAGATTATTACATATACAAGGATTATGATTTGATACTCATACTATACATACATAAGGACCATGATGTCAGCCCCCGACCACTTTTCTAACCAGCCTGAGTTGACATATACCTTACACCTCAAGTGCGTGTGCTTGAAAATAAATGGAGAATTGAAGGAAGTGGAAAAGCTGATTGTCAAAATTTAAGAAACGCTCTTAATAATTTTCCCTACTTAAAATCGGTATCCGGTGAATCCGATGATAACATGTTGATACTAGTGTTTTTCTTTTTCCTTTTTTGTATTGCTTAATGTTTTTGCCGTCTGCATATAGCGTAAAACCACAAAAGAATATATATGCTTTGTATATGTTTCTTTTTTCCAAGGGCATGCATGAGAGTGATGCAAATACATAAACTAAGTAGACACTTGTATTAACTTAGCAGTATATACAATGACAACAGATTAATCCTTTTCTAATATTAAAACAACTTGATACTCTACTGTTAAATTACATAAAAAAAAACAGAACACTGAAAGAAAAAATTGAAGACCCATATGACTACATAAATGCTGATCCAAACATCGTCTTCCCCACATGTTCATGGTACTGTTTGTTATCTCCAGCTCGCATCAACCCCCTCAAACATGCATGCTAGATAAGTGCCAAGTCTACATAGATTCAGCCTAGAAACATTCTTAGATTAAACTAATTACGAATAAACATAAAATTATGTAAGACACGCCGTATACACATATTTATGATATGCTTATTCATAACTATTTCAATCCATCATTTTCTTTTCTTAAAGATATTTTTCTTCCACACTCTACCTCATATTTTTTTTTCGCCCTTTATATGATATCTTAATTTTAACCTAACCCACCACGCCTAGGGCACGCTTTGACCATGAGAGGATTGGCCATTTCGCTTGATAGCCTCAGCACTTCCGATAGATCCACCTCGTTCTCACCCGACGGTAGCCACTGAAACTCATGCAAAAGTGAAGCCACCCAAAAGGTCACTGTGGCGAAGCCCAATGACTTGCCCGGGCACGTTCTTCTGCCCGACCCGAATGGTGCCAGCCTGAGATCCGAACCGAATACTGAAAATTCCCCGTCCCCTTCGCTGGAAACGAACCTCTCGGGTATAAATTTCAGCGGGTCCCTCCACACTATTGGGTCCCGGGCTATGGCCCACATGTTCACCATGGCCGTGGTCCCCTTCGGCACGTGATGCCCATCAATGCTGGTATCGGTGTTGGCCAAGCGAGCCCACGATAGCAGTGGGCCCGGGGGGTGCAGCCTCAACACCTCCTTCACCACCGCCGGCAAGTACACCATCGCCACCACATCCGCCTCCGTGACGGCCCGTGACTTCCCTACCACTCGGTCAAGCTCCGCTTGAACCTTTGACTGCACGTCAGGATGAAGCACCATCCTCGCCAATATCCACTCAATCAGAATCGCCACCGTGTCAGTGCCCCTGAATATCATTTCCTGCAAAAATATATCCATTTAGCTGCACTTCCACATTTTTAATATTCTTCTTCGCTGCACAAAAAATAAAAAGGTACAGTTGAAAAATATAATTCTAGCAAGATAAATAAATTCGAAGAAGCAGTTTATATTTACCCAAAGTACGGCGACCATGTCGGAGTCGGATAGTTTATCGGGTTCATGGAGGGAGAGCAAGACGTCAACAAAATCCCGGTTCGTTCGGTCGTTTTCGGCTCGATGGTCGGCCAGTATCTTACCAACGAACCGGTTCACTTTGGGGACCAGTTTGGAGCACCTGAGCCGGATTCTCTGAGCATCCAAATCCGAAAGCCAAGGGAGATGGTCCCCCAAGTTAAGGGTACCCAGCAAGTCGTACCCTTCCTCTACTAACCGGCTCAGCTCCTCCATTTCCCAGTTTGACTCGTCCACCCTATAACACTTGCCGAACACGGAGCACATCATGTGGCTCAGAGACGCCTTCTTGAGAACATGCCGAACCGGAAAGCCTTTATAATCGTCAATCTCGCTTCCAAACACTCCCACCATTTGAGCAGCGATTTCGGACCTGTAAGACTCGGACGCTTTTATCTGCTTGGGAGAGAAGAGATGATTGGCAGCGATTCTCCTCAGGGTGCGCCAGTAGAGTCCATAAGGAGCAAAACCAATTGCTCGATTGAACATCAAGCTGTAAGCGGACTCCTTGATGGGTCGATCAGCGAAGACGGGGCTGTTCAAGATCTCCCTGGAGACGTCGGGGTGGCAAGACACGATGACTCGCGTGTGGCCGAGGCTGTAGGCCATGAGGCGGCTGGCGTTGCATGCGGAGGCGGCGGCGGCGATGCGGCGGTGGGCGAGGGAGGAGGACATGAGAGGGATGCTGCCCAAGAGAGGGAGGCCTCTGGGACCAGGAATCACGGGGGTTGTCTTTCGAATCCAGGAGTAGTACCTGCCCCAAGCAGGACCGCCGGGGTGAGACCAGTGGAAGAAGGAGACGACAAGGAAGAGGAGGAGGAGGAGGAGGAGGGTGCAGGGGAGGTTATCGTGGGTGCATTTGGAGGGTAAGAGGAAGAGCCAGAGGGTGTCAATGTGGGTGGTCATGCCGTCGGCGGAGGAGGAGGAGGTATGTGAGCAAGAGCGAGAGTGAGAGGTGGTGGATTGAGGGAGGTGAGTGGAATGAAGGTTGCTTGGGTTTATATAGGGAGAAAGGAGACTGCAGTGAAGGCAGCTTAAAGAATACTTCCTCAGCAGAAAAATATTGGCATTTTTATGCGAAACTCAACCCATGTTATTTATATTTAAATTAATTATATTTTATTATATTTATCTCTATTTTAATAAATATTTTATTTTAAAATAAATATAAAGTAATTTATTCAATAAAAATATTTTAAAAAAAGACAATCATTACCACGACTAAAAATATTTTATATTTTTTAATATTTAACTCTTCAAAAAATTACTTATATTTTTTAAGATAGGAACTAAGCATTTTGGTCATGATTATTGTTAAGATTAATATGGAGAGCAACCGCGCATAAATGAGCTTATATTTATACTCATATTCAGATTTACTCCATTTTAATTTTTATTATTCTTTCTTGGATAACTAATAGTAGTGAAAACGGCCCTTTATTAAATAAATAATTAATATAAAACAGCAGAGAGATTTTATGCCCAATTTTATTTTTTTATATTGTTCTTTCTTATTAATTATACATCAATAAAGAAAGACTCAAAAGTTTCAAGACAACGCGAGAAACAATAATAAAATAATTGTAATAAAAATAAGACTTTAAAACTTTTATGAGTAAAATAGGAAGCTTGGACAGCAAGGAGAGTTTAAAGTTTAAACACGAGCTCAGTTGGTCCGTACCGTTTGGCCATCATCCATAGACAAATATCAATATCATTGATATATTAATATGACATATAAACAAGTTTAATCAGGAGAGTTTTACCACGGACCAGCGGAAGAAATTTGCTTCTCATACTTTCTTATGTTAATCCTTTTCTTAAACTTTTTTTTTGGGGGGGGGGGTTGGGGGACATATCTTTTTCTTGAACCATCCTCATTTTATTTTTATCGTCTTACGTATAGACTAATTTCAATTTTTTGTAAATATATTTTTATTCACTATACTATGACAATCTCAAATTGAAATTGTTTGATTTAGTAATAGTAAGAAGTATTAAATTCACTATACTATTAGATTTATTGCAATTTTTTCTTTGGGAACCGGATCAATTACATCCCAAACCGTTTAGTGTTCTGAGTCGGCCGTGCTCGGAGGTAGGCGGCGGCGGCGATCATCAGGGTCAATGCCGAACTCAACCCGACAGGTCTTTTTGAAGAGATTCGCCGTCAGGGGTGGACGACGACGTCTCCGAAGAAGGATGCTGCTCCGTCGGGACAAATGGTCACCACCTGTCTGCCTCCCCTCTTTGTCCAGCCTCCACATCTTCTATTTTTTCTTTCCTTTTCTTTACTTTTCTTTTTTTCTTTTTTAGTTTGTAAATGAAAAAATAACAATAATTTTTTTAAAAATATATAAATAATAATTTAATTTCTTAAAATATCATAATTTCTCTGAAGTTCTTATGGGCTTTTCTATCATTAATGAATTTATTTAAATTACCAAATAAATAATTTATAAATTTTATTTAAATATTCACAATTTTTCTTTTTATATTCGCAATAATGCAACAACAAATAAGGAATTTAACATGTAAAGTTGTGATTTACTTTTGCTTTATTGCAAATATAAGAAGAAAACTATAAATATTTAAACAAAACTTGTGACTCATTTATTTTTAACAAAGAAAATTTGTTAATTTAAATAAATTTATTAATAACAGAAAAATTCCTGAAAACTTTAAAAAATTATGACATTTTAAAGAATCAAATTATTATTTATATATTTTAAAAAATTATTATTATTATTTTTCCTTTAATCATCTAGGAACACCTTTTACAAGGCATCCTACAAATTATTATAAATTTTATGCTATACGCTAATATATCTGATTGTTTCCTCGGCTATTAACTCTTACCATCCTACCATAAGTACGTAAAGTCCTTGTCCCTTTATTTCCTTATAAATTACAAATAGACTAATTAAATAATAAATTGAGAATTTGTAAATTTTAAAAGTTGACAAGTGAAGATTTATAAATAAAAATAATATTAAAGTATTAATATTTTACTAAAAAACTATTAAAATAAATACAATATTTTTTAGGCACTTACCAATATTATTTCCAACAAAGCCAATCACAGTGTCTTGTTAGTGATATTTTGATATCCTGCGTGGATAAAAAATAATATTAATTTATTGTTATTTATTTTATAATTTAAGTGATTTAATTTATACTATTTTCTAAAGAATACTTATTTATAATTTTGTATGCCTTTATAGTAATTTTATTGACTTTTATTGGAGGGATGACATTATTTCGCTTTTAACATATGTTACCCCTTGAATTGAGGCCAAACAATGGACTGAAAAAAATTTGAAGTTCAAATTAGCAGTTTAATCCGACTAAAAGTTGACATTATTTCGCTTTGGAGTATTATTTTCTTTTATTTTTTGAAACCAACTAAATAACTTCATAACTAATTAGTCATCATGGTCTAATTAATGAACTTTTTTAAAGTAATTTTAAATTTTTAAAAATATTATTTGAGTTTTAATTTAATTCTTTAATGTTTCATTTACATAAAGTTGTTAATGGATTCTTGCCATGAAAACTAGATAGATTTTTTTTCCCGAACAGACAAACCATTCTCTTATAAGAGTGCTGATGTCCCTCTCTATGTTATCGTCACCTGCAAAAACTAGATAGGATTAATAGGCATTAGTCTTAATAGACAAGCTTAAGTACAAGGTATTGAGTTTAAACTTGTATGAATATTTAAAAAACACACACACACATTTGTAAAAGCTGACCCACTTGTGTCTCTTTCTTTTTCTTTTTTTTTTTTTCCTTCCTTCTTTTGAATTTTTTCAAGTCCATATGCCCTCAATGCATGCCTTCAAGTCCTTGATGATGATGCCCTTTTACTTCAAATCCTTTGACCCAATTGTGTCTAGCAATGCTTAAATAATAAATGCTGGATAGAGTAATATGAATGGTATTGTTTATTACTCTAAAAAATTATACTGGGACAGTATTAAAAACAAAAAAACAAAAAAACTTATACTGCGACTCTTAGAAAATTGTAAACCTTGCCTCAATTCAAAATTCAAGTTGTTTGGTTATGAGCCCCAGAAATTCTATCATCGTTTAGTTATTGCTACATGACTATTTTATTTCAAGTATCCAGTCAAAGTTTAAATAAAAATTAAAATTACAGTTAAATGTCTACATTTAATACCCAACTATGTATGGAATAGAATTATCTTCAATAGAAAGATATCTATAAATAATCAAAAAAATAATATTATAGTTAAAAATTATATTAATGTTATGAATAAAATATAGAGAGAATGAAAATGAGAAGATGAGGAGGAGGAGGACAAAGAATAGAGGCAATAGAAATGAGGATAACATCTCTTATATTATTTTTCATGTTTACAATACAAATGACATGTCATATTTATAAGCATGGACTTATATCAAAAGGTTGCACAAATGATAATGGCAAATAAAGCAAAATCAATACTCATGATAGTAAGAGTTTTATAGGAGAAGATAAAAATGAAGAGATAAGAGAGATGAACATTCACATGATTCTTAATATTTATAACACTTTTTCTTAAATGTCTATTGTATAAAAATGTGCCTCGTTAAAAATTTTGATTAGAAAAAATCTTATGGGACAAAAACCTAACAGAAGAAAAGAGTATAACATTCAATTGTACGATATCCAATGTTACTTTATTAAAAACCTTACCAGGAGAATCCAATGGAACAAAACCTTGATTAAGGAAAAAAGAGTACAGCATGTATTTACTTCCCCTAATTACAACAACACTTTTACATTATTGCACTTCAAGATAACATACTAATTTCTCAAATGTGACTGTTGTCAATATTTTTTCAAGTAGATCTTACTCCTGGTCAAACCATGCTAGATGTGTTGTCATATTTAGAAGATATATTTTTAGAACATAATACTTTTCTCATATTATCATATCTCTTTTTTAATACTCCCTTTGATCCTATTTATAAATCACTTCCCGCATGTTTCATTAAAACTAAGGAAAACCTTAAATCTCTAACTTTGTTTTAAAATTTAACAAGTTTCCACACTTATTCCTAATAAATGTTCTTAAATCTTATTATTAATATTTTTATTCAAAGCATCTAATAAAGGCAAAAATGTGAAGAGGAGCATTGGGAATTGACACGTGTTCTATAAATAGGATCAAATTTTTCTTCTTCTCTCTCTACCCTATAAATAGGACTAGAGGAGTATTTGTTAGTTCACCAAAAACTTAAATTTGCTAACAAAGTTGTATCATATATAATATTAGCCAAATGTATAAATATCAATAAATATGTGATACTTCAAGACTAATCAAGACTAATCAATTCAGTATAGTCTTACTGACAAAATAAACATAACATAATAATTTTATAATCATTGAGTATTAAATACTCAATCAACAAGTTGAATGTAAAATAGATATCAAAATTTCATTCTCACATTATTTTGATCAAAACTTGTTTTCAATACACATTTGTAAAGACAATATATATATATATATATATAAACATACACTTGAATAACAACAATTCACACAAGCTTAACAACTTACATATGTATATATGTTAAATATTCTTGAGAATTTTTCATGCTTCTAGCATTTTAACTTCTTCAAAGATTGTCATGTAAAATGCTATAATAATATTCAATAGATGCATCATATGTCAATTCAATATACGATCAGAGTAATAATATATATACAAAAATTCACTACAAGATAATATACTTGACTATTATTAGACCTTTGTGATCTTTATTTTCATGTAAATGTTCATTTATCTTGTAATAACATTTACATTTCAAGTATTTGTAATGCATGTCCATGATTTTTACATATTAAAAATTAATATAATTCTACTCATATTTTGTCTTTTCCTTTGCCTTTTTCCATTAGGTTAATAGTCATTTTTATCCTCAACTATACACAAAAAGTTACAAATGTCCTTAAACTTAACTAAAGGTCAATTTTATCCCTTAACTTTAAATATCTTCTTTCTTATTACCTTACAACAACAACAACAACAAGCCTTTATCCCACTAGGTGGGGTCGGCTACATGGATTGCAAGACGCCATTGTGCTCTATCATTTATTAAGCTTTTAGAAATATTATTAATTAAGAGATCACATTCAACAACTTCCAAGAGTGTTCTCTTAGGCCTTCCTCTACCTCTCTTAATCGGACTCAAAGTTATATGTTCCACTCTTCTCACTGGTGCCTCCCTTGGTCTTCTTTGTACATGCCCAAACCACCTCAACCGATTTTCTACCATTTTTTCCTCAATAGGTGCCACCCTCACTTTTTCACGTATGTGCTCATTTCGAATTTTATCTTTACGTGTATGTCCGCACATCCATCGTAACATTCTCATCTCTGCTACTCCAACTTTATGCTCTTGTTGTCCCGTTAGAGCCCAGCATTCACTACTATATAACATTGCCGGTCTGATAGCAGTACGATAAAACTTTCCTTTAAGTTTATTAGGCACCTTACGGTCACAAATAACTCCTTTAGCTTTTCTCCAATTAAACCACCCAGCTTGAATTCTATGTGAAATATCTCCACTGATTTCGCCATCATTTTGAATAATGGCTCCCAAATATCTAAACTTTTCCACTTGAGGTATGATTTGATCTCCCAATTTCACTTCCAAATTATTTTCGAATAGTCTTTTACCAAATTTACAATATAAATATTCCGTCTTACTTCTACTCAGACGAAAACCTTTCGACTCCAATGTCCTCCTCCATAACTCAAGTTTGCAATTAACCTCTTCTCTTGTCTCTGCTATAAGAACTATATCATCCGCGAAGAGCATACATTTCGGGATTTCCTCTTGAATATGTTCCGTCAAAACATTTAAAATCAAGTTGAACAAATAAGGACTCAGAGATGATCCCTGATGTAGTCCAATCTTTATAGGAAAATCCTTTGTTTGACCACAAGGCGTTCTTATACTAGTTTTTACCCCCTCATACATATCTTGTATGGCTTTAATATAAGCAATCCGTACTCCCTTTTTTTCCAACGCTTTCCAAAGCACTTCTCTTGGTATACGGTCATAAGCTTTTTCCAAATCAATAAAAACCATGTGTAGATCTTTATCTTTACAACGATACTTTTCCATTAATCCCCTTAGTAGATAAATTGCCTCTGTAGTTGATCTACCTGGCATAAAACCAAATTGATTCTCAGAAATACTTGTCTCCAATCTCAACCTGTGCTCAATTACTTTCTCCCACAATTTCATTGTGTGGCTCATGAGTTTAATCCCTCTATAGTTAGTACAATTCTGAATATCTCCTTTATTTTTATAAATAGGAATTAATGTACTTCTCCTCCACTCATCAGGCATTTTCTTGGACCGT
Source organism: Prosopis cineraria (assembly GCF_029017545.1). Lineage (NCBI taxonomy): Eukaryota > Viridiplantae > Streptophyta > Magnoliopsida > Fabales > Fabaceae > Prosopis > Prosopis cineraria. The sequence continues at coordinate 42,028,730 of NW_026555343.1, read as the reverse complement.
AAAATCACATTAAATAATTTAGTTAACCATCTCACCCCTTCTTCACCTAAACATTTCCACGCTTCGATAGATATACAATCAGGTCCGTTAGCTCTACCATTTGCCATTTTCTTAAGAGCTTCCTTTACCTCCTTATCACGTATTTTTCGATAGAATGACAAATTTTGTTCTCCTTCACCAGTTACTAAATCCTCCAAGTTACTAGATGAATCCTCTCCATCATTGAAAAGTGTAGAAAAATAAGTCTCCCATCTATTTTTAATTTCATCATCTGTAACTAAAATTCTTCCCTCTTCATCCTTAATACACCTTACCTGTTCTAGATCTCTTGATTTTCTTTCCCTACTCTTGGCAATCTTATAAATATTTTGCTCTCCTTCCTTCGTCTCAAGGTTCTTATAAAATTCTTCAAAAGCTTTGGAACGAGCTTCACCCACAGCTCTCTTAGTTTCCTTCTTAGCCATACGGTACCTCTCCCAATTTTCCTCATTGTTACACAAATGTATGGCTTTAAAACAGTTCTTCTTATACTTGATTTTGTCCTGTACACTATTATTCCACCACCAAGACTCCTTATCTCTCGGACCAGAACCTTTCGATTCTCCCAAAACTACTTTTGCAACCTCCCGTATCTTTTTAGCCATATCCTCCCATATGATGTTAGCACTTCCCTGAGAATTCCAAATTCCTTTATCCAAAAGATTTCGCTTGAAAATATCTTGCTTCTCACCTTTTAATTGCCACCACCTAATCTTTGGTGTTACTACTTGTCGACGTTTTTGGATTTTACTCATAATACACACATCAAGGACTAGGACCCTATGTTGTGTCGTTACAGCATCTCCAGGGATCACCTTACAATTTTTACAAAGTTTTCTATCTGTGTTCCTAACCAAAAGAAAATCAATCTGCGACCTTGAGGCTCCACTTTTGTAAGTGATGAGATGCTCATCTCTCTTCTTGAAACAAGTGTTGGCAATCTTAAAATCATACGCCAATGAGAAATCAAGAAGAGTTTGCCCTTCATTGTTTAGCTCTCCAAAACCAAAACCACCATGCACCCTCGCATACTGACCAGCTTCCCTCCCGACATGCCCATTAAAGTCTCCTCCAATAAAAATCTTTTCACTCTGTGGTATGTGTCGAATCAACCCCTCCAGATCCTCCCAAAATAATTCCTTAAGACTGGCTTCTGTCCCGACTTGCGGCGCATAAGCGCTAACAATATTAACAGTCTCACGTCCAATTATCATTTTTAAAGAAATAATTCTGTCTCCAATTCTGCTAACTTCTACAACGTTCTTCTTCCACTCCTTATCTATAATGATGCCTACTCCATTGCGTGCACTTACTTTTCCTGTATACCAAAGTTTGAAACCTTGAATATCCTTAGCTCCTTCTCCACGCCATTTTGTTTCTTGCAAGCAAAGGATATTGATTTTCCTTTGAATCATAACCCCTACAACCTCTACAGATTTACAATTTAATGTCCCAACATTCCAAGTACCAAATCTAATTTTGCTTTTATGGACTAACTTCTTTAGCCGCGTGCGTCCAGAATGACGCGGTAGTCCTTGCTCATTTAACACTACATCCGGGCGCCGATGCAGCGGCTCTAACTCACTTATCACTGTACTCGAGCCATGCAGCGCGTTACTTACGGGCAACGACCTAGCATTAACATTATAACGTCTATTGTCCATGTTCATGATAGATTCAACAAATTTTTACATTGGCTGTTGATGGCCTAACACAACCCTCCTCCTTTACCCGGGCTTGGGACCGGCTATAAACATAGGCAGAGTTTTTCTTATTACCTTATCATTTTCTAATTGTTAGTGAGCCCCATATTATATTTTTTTATTGAAAAATATTTAAATTGAGGGGAAAAAATGACCCTTCAAATAGAAGTTGAGAGGCAAAAATAACCCTTAACCTAATAAAAATATTTTAAAAATAGTGAGACTCATTAATAACTAATGGATGTTAAGTGTTTTTTTTAATGTCAAGGTAATAATAGAGAGAATATTTAAAATTGAGAGATAGAATTAACTCATAGTTGAGTTTAAGAGCATTTGTGACCTTTTGTGTACACTTTAGGGATAAAAGTAACCCTTAATCCTTTTCTCTTTGGCCAACCATCTCTTGTCTACTTTTCATGAAAAATTTGTTTACAAAATCCTTATTTAATCACGTGATATTATCATTAAAATTCTTATCAATAACTTTATATTTTTAATTCCATTTTTCCAAGTGTGACATAACCGATTAAGATCCCTCTTTATTACTTTTAGGTACCTGAATCTCTTCTTGAATTTTACAATTAGTTATGTCGTGACTCTCTTATAAAGTGTCTGCCTCTTCAATATGATTTTGTATTAGGAACCAATTAGTCTTTAATGCTTCAAGCATGATTTATTTTCATATATTCTAATTGGAGCATTTTTAGCTAGAACAAGAAATTTAGTAATTCTCATATAAGTCAATGATTGTATCTGGAAGATTCTTTTGTGATATTTTAAGAATACAACATTTGATGAACTCCTAGTTCATACTTTTATATGTGAAGATTCAAATAAGATATAGTGATAATGTATTACATGTATTTTCTTTTCTAACTATTCATTTTCTCCCCCTCATGTTGGGAAAACTTTGTCAAATGATGACAACTAGCTAATCATGCCGTATAAGTCTCCTAAATCTATTTGTTTTATTCAGAGACGAACAAGAAGGAGAAAGTTTTCATCCAACATTTATTTCAACTTTTCATGAATAATCATCTATGTGTAACATGGTGGAACAATAATAATAAACATTACACATTTAAAAATTCTAAGATGGCATATACTTGGCTTCTAACTAATAGCCAATTTTCAAAAAGGGAAATTTACAATACCTCATTGATTTAATGCATATTGTTCTATAGTTCATAACATCAAGTATTTTAAGTCAACAATAAAAATATTTTTTTTCTAACCATTGATCAGCTATTTGTAAAAGAGGCTTTAACAAATGATTTTGTTAGACCACCTTTTAAATAGGCTTTTTCAAAGTCTAAAGTATAAATTTACTAGCATTTCTAACTAAATTTGTCTAGATCACATAGTCTAGAAATAGTATGCTTTTATATATAATTTATGCATATAATCTTGCAACTTTCATGTTGCAAAAATATATGATAGGTGCATCTATCAAATTTATTGAATATTTACACTATTCACATACTATCTAATGTGCTCATATATTTGAATTTGTTATATTTTTAGAAATGGATAGATCTATTCTCAATCATAACTAGTGAATATCTCATATTTTTCTTTGAGAACAAGCAGCACATATAAAATCTTAAAGTATATAACATGTTTTTTTTTTCCATAAAAAATCTTCTAGTTCTTCAATGATGTTAATGCATATTTTCAATAACCATTTGCATTATATACATTGAAATGATCAAACAAGTTATACCAATAATATGTAGTGGATTAGTAAACTACAAGTTGATTGTAACAAAAATTCAGTGTAAACTTTTCATTTTGCATAACATATAATTGATTTATGATATTAATATGCATCTGGGACCTATTGAACTTTTAGAACAAGTATATGAGTGATACTCAGTCACGTATTAGTTCATACTTGTGCCCCTACAATCTCTCCCTCAAGTGAGAATTACATAAACATAATTTTTCTATTATTGCATTTTGTAGACAATGAACTATGCATAGTAGAACAATAACCTACTTTTCATTTAAAAACCCAAATGCTTCTCAACTCAAACAAAACTATGGGTTTTAATTTGATTGAGCTAATGCATTCAAGTCCTTGACAAATCAATCTTTGATATCTATGGCCTTGTCTTTCATCACTTATCCTTTTCCAACCACATAATGAGAGACATATATTTTAGTTTTGAAATAGCTAATCAATTTTAATTGACATATTTTAATGTAGATTAATTTATAAATTATATACTCAATATAATAAATTAGAAATATAAATACAATTTTATACATATTGCAATGATTTTTGATAATTCCTTTAAAATTATATCAAGATTAAATCAATATCAAATATTTATTATAATAATTATTCACTAAATTAATGACAATAAGTTTAAATATTAACAACAATTGAACACTATGTAGACTTTCAAATATAGCCTTCTAGACTTAAACATAACGTATCCTTTAATTTTAAATTTCAGTATCATCATGTAACCTTCAGACCTTGTCATTATTTTTTTTTTCCTTACAAAAACTTTTCCATGCATTTTCTTTGATTACAACATGTGGCTTTGATCATTTTATAATTACTTTCTACATTCATCAATATTTCATTACCCTTTTGTCTTCATAATCAATTTGGATATTTAATTTTAATGAATTGCTCATACGTATTTGTCTATATGGCTTCTAGCCATATTGTAACATTACCTCATAATTTTTATTTCAATGCCCATAAAACTTTATTTTTCAACAGCTATGGGAAGACAATTATTCCTTTTAATAAAATTAGTAGCCAAGACAAAATATTGTTGGCTTTCAATTGTTTAATCACAATAACGCTCTGTGACCATAGATATTATCACTCATGATATTTTTGAATCATGATCTTTATCACTTTCATAGATATTTGTCCATGCTTTCAACAACACATAATCGATTTCATGAAAATTAGTCTTCAAGACTATAGCAAGAGTCTTTCAAATTTACACAAACTCTTTGACATCTTTTGATGCTTGAATAATTAACCTTCAAGGCTGTAATATTTTAAGTGTACTCAGATAATCAAAATGTCACGTATTTTTCTTATCATGTCATCTATTGAAACCACAGAATAGTCTAACGTGGCTTCTAATCATCTAATCATATGATCAATAGTATTAAGAATAACAATAATTCAATATTGTTTTTCAAGAAAAATTAATTTATATCAAACTAACAATCATAGTCATATCACACAACAAAATGAATCATAAAATTAATTATGAAACAAGAATATAGAAAATAAAATTCTCGTATCTCAATATGATGAATATGAATCTCCAACCATCCATATACATTATTTGAAATTGCAAGGTTATTAATTCCTCTAGACAAATTGGAAAACTCTTCCACATCATTTGGATCAAACTATCTCTATGTAATGACCAACGATCGATAAGAAATTTCTAGAACAATACGTTAGACTCATCTGGTAGAGATTCATGTTGATAACGTGTTATGAGTAAATTACAGAGGGAAAGAAAATAAGAAGATGAGAAGGAGGAGAGAGGATAGAGACAATAAAAATGAGGATAATATCTCTTATATTCTCTTTCATGTTTACAACATAAATGACATGTCTTATTTATAGGCATGGACTTATATTAAAGGTTACACATTTAATAATGGCATATAAAGCATAATCAACACTCACGATGGTGGGAGTTTCATGAAAAAAGATAAAGATGAAGAGACAATGGAGATGGACATTCACATGATTCTTATATTCATAACAATTAATTATATATTTCAATATTTTCTAGATCATTGTTGAGATTAAATTAAACTAATGTAACAATTTAAAATAGTACCTCCATTGATACATTAACACTATGTTTGAGAGATTTGTTTTAGGAAGAAATGAAATGAAGTGAAATGACTAAAAAGTCTAAACCATTGTTTGTGAGTTTTTATTTTAAAGAATGATGGAATGGCAATGAAGGCTTGTAGAGCCCTTCTTTGCCATCCACAAATCAATTTTTTTGTCCTCCAAAATTTAGGGCTTAAGAATGGAGTGATGTAATATAATTATTTTATTTACAAAATCACCCTTAGCCTCCTGCCTTAATAAAAAAACCTCATTTGTTATTTTTATTTTTCAGCCATCTCTCTCATTTCTTGACATATTTCTCTTACTCCAACCATCTTTCAAATTAAATTTGCTTAATGGTCACATTTCACAAAGGACAAAACAAATAAAACAGAAACAGAATTATCCATCAAAATGTTAAGATGACCTTCCAACTATACGATCCACAGCGCAACAACACTTAGCGCAAACCCGGTGCTCTTTGGCACAACCTACATTATCACCAAAACCAATCAGGCAAAGACAAAATCCACGGGAAAAAAAAATTGTTTATACAAACTAAAACAAATCTTAGAAGCAAAAACACTGCAAAAGGACAAAGCAAAACTAACCAGAACACAGGTTATGGTAAGCTTGACGAACGGCACGTTTAGAGCATCTCTGGCTGCAACATTAGACATTGGAGAAGGCCACTCAACTAACCAAATACTGTAATGCTAAAAGATAATAGAGGAACGACAGCAAAACAGGAACATGGAAAGAAAATTTAAAAAGAAAAAGGAGGGAGGGAGGGAGGAAATACCATTTGGCAGGTTCGACAAGGGGCTTGTACTTGCCATAACGGCGTTTCCAATCGATCTGTTCTTTACAGCGAGGGCACACGCCAGTGATTTCAGACAAAGGCCTGAACTTTCCTCCTACCTCCTGCAGAAGCGGGTGAGAATTCAATACCAGAAACAGTAAAAATGATTTAGTATTTCTTGACATATTCTTTACTTACAAATTTCTTGACATATTTGTTTTGTCCTTCTCTCATTTGTTTTGTCCTTTATTTCATGGGATATGGCATCAACGAAGACAAACTAACGTGGGAGCAGTAAATTTCAGGTTGGATTGTCTGACACGTGGGGTGCGTGTGGCACGACATTGTCTGAATCACACAGTGAGAGGGAGAGGCCTTGGCCCATGCGCTTTATGGCTCTCCTTCACCCTCCTTGCTTTTCGATCGATTTCCCTTATTCAATGCCTTCTATCCCTATCGTTGCTACCATGCATCCTTCTACCTTCACCCGCCACGTGTCTCCCCTGACTCTGACAACTCGACCCCTCTCCCGCCCTCCACTGCCCGAAGCCAGCCTCGTAATTACTTACCTCACCCTTCTCCGAGGGCTATACTTCCTGTCTTTTCACAACCGGACCACCACACATGGGTCTCCAATACCATGCTACGGTCGCACCACAACGTGTCGATGATGCGGGACCCACTCCTCCCTTGTTTGTACCTGGCTCAAGGCCTTCGATTCTCCGGCCCCACTATCATCGTTCCCTGTCCGTTGATCTCTTTCTCTCCAGGCATCCGAATCTTCAAATGTCCCTCGTGACCGCACGATCCTTGAGACGCTCGTACCATTTTAGATTGACATATGCGGTGTACCCCCATCATGCAATCAATTCAATTTAATCTCGTTTGTCTTCCCATTCTACAATTTCTTCCCCGTCAGGTACGCTGAGTCTTTCATCCAAGTTAATTTGGGAAAATGACAATAAACTTTCTCAAATTATATAAATAATAATTTAATATATTAAAATATTATAACTTTATTAAAAAAATTTAAAATTTTTGTGTTAATAAATTTTAAAGTAAAAAAACTATTTTATTTTTAATTAATAAACTGTGATTTCTTGTTCAATTTTTATAATTTTTTTAATAAAAATTATTATTTTTTAAATAAAATTTATGATTATGATTTATTATATTGAGAATTTATTTTATAATAACAAAAAATTATACTTGATAAGTTGTAATTACTAAAAGACTTTTGACAACAATAATAAGTTACGAATAAAAGTTCAAAAGTCATTACTGAAGGATTGTTATCATAACTTTCGTTGCTAATAATTATTTGCAGTGACAATGTAAGTATACTTTTAGTGTTGCTACCTAAAGTTTAGTTTTTGCCACACTAAAACTTTTTTAAAATAATGAGTTATTTTATATCACATCACTCTATTATATGTGTATTACATGATTCCACCTCACATCACATCACACACTATGTGTTCTACAAATAATGCCATGCCACCCCACCATCTTATACCATATTACCTGTCACGTGTGCGACTCCTCAAACCATGTGGCTACTTCACATATTTATTACAAAATATGCCAAATATAAGATTTAAACCCTTTGACCTCCCATCTCCAAATATCAAATCTTCTTTCTTTACCAATTGAATTGAAATACACATACAATTATTATATGTAAAATTAAATTTATATTATTTAACTACATACACGTATATCAAATAATATATTACTAAAATATATATATATATATATATTCTATTTTCAATTATTAATAGGATGAAATATTTTTATGATATTTTTAATAAAATATTATTTTTTACTAGTAAATATTATGTTTTCTCAGAAAATGAACTTAAAAAAATTTTTAAATATTAAATAATTTTCTTATAATCATTGTAACTAATTTTTAAATTTATTTTTTAAGTGAAAATTATTAAGTATATAATTTATTTACAAATATGTATTACATTAGTTTATGTTAAATATTTTTTACTTTTATCTTCTCCATATTTTTCTCAAAAACTAATAAATTAAATTATTTAATTTTTATCTTCTCTCAAAGTGGTCAAATGTTTCCTCCCCTTTTATTAAAAATATATTTTATCTATACTCTTTTCATATCTTAAAAAAGTATGTTAATAACGAATTAATTTTAACCACATAAATTTTTTTCAGTAGTCATTTTAAATAATTTTAAATTTTTAATAAATACTAAGAACTTTTACAATACAAGATAATCACAAGAATCTCATATGTGATTAATCTAGCTAACATCTAATCATTTTCTACCTGATAGCAAGGTAAATTTGAATAATTTTTCATATTAGTCTTAGTAGTAATTAGTTATAAAAATCTTATTAGGAACATCTTTTTTTATAACAATGAAAATCTAAATACGATAGGAAGAATCACATAAAATCCTTATCCAAAAGCCATTATTAAAGATTAACAGAAGAAATAGGTACCGTGTGTATATTAAGTTAAGTATAAAGTGTGCAATATGTCCATTAGTCTATAATGTCATTTGCATTTTGCAACATCTAAACAACTTTGACATTCTAATGCAATTTATATATTTGTATGTAAATAATAGTTTATATATAACTTAACCTAAATATAATTAAAAATAATAACTTATTAATTAAAATACTAGCTTAATAACATAATTATTAAAAAAATATAAGCTATATATGTCTAAAAAATATTATGAATAATATAAAATTGAAAAAATGATTTTATAATTGTACTTAACACATCTTCACCATTATTTTCTTTGTCTCACTATCCTACATATCATTTACTTTTAATTTTGTATATAAAATTAGAAATTTGATTTTATAAATATCTTTTGAATGATTTTATTAAATTTTAAAATAATTCATAAGAAATTGTTTAATAATTTAAATAATAATTTTATAGATTATTTCATATAATTTAAATTTATTTTTAATTTTTTAAAATACTTTTAGTGAAGACAAATGTTATTACCTAAAATAGTTATACAAATTATTTTTAATTTTTAAATTATTTATTTATAAAAATACTTTTAACGATGACAAATAGTTATATTTGGCAGCAACAATTAAAATAGACTTTTGGTGGTTGCATTTAAAAGTCACTACTAAAAATATATTTTTAGTGATTACTTTTGGGGGCAACATATTGTCATCGCCAAAAGTAGATTTTTGGCAGCAACTTTAAATTGTTGCTGTCAAAAGTTATTTTTTTGTAATAAATTTGTTGTCTGACTCTTGTGATTCACAAAATAAAATTTATTATTTTTTAAACAAATTTTGTAATTGAAACTTATTTTTTAATAATAAAAATTACACTTGATAAATTATAATTTCTTATTTAACTCTTATAATTCACAGAACAATAGTTGCTTTTTTCAAGTAAAACATATGATTGATGCTTGTTATTTTCAATAAGGGTAAAGTAATTTTTTAAATTTAAAATTTATTAACACAAAAGTCTCTAAAAATTTCAATAAAATTATGACATTTTGAGAGATCATATTATCATTTATATAAATTAGGGGGATTTTATTATCATTTTCTCAATTAATTTGGTCAATAATTTGTAAATATTTTTTAAAAAGCATTCTTCTAATTCAAATTTTGATTGTTATTACATATCAAGAGCTTGAATTCAATATTTCTAATTGAGTTAGATCAAGCTCCTAATTTGTTGATCCAAATGTTTGGTGATGTATTAGATATTAACATTTCTATTTCGTTGACGCAATATTTAAAATAAAATAAAATAAAATATATGAAGTCTTAGATGAGGCATTTTATATTTTATTAGGAGTAAAATTTCATTTCGATTTTATATTTTACATAAACCACAACAAATAACAATAACTAGTTTTATTCAACTAAATGAAGTCAACTATATGGATTGCATGATGTCATTATACTTTATCATTTGCCAAACTTTTAAAAATGTTGTTAACATAGAGGTCTCATTCAACAACTTTCATAAATGTTCTCTTTGGCTTTCCTCTACTATTTTAACAGGGTTCAAAATTATCTGTTTCACTCTTCTCATTGGTACCTCTCACAGTCTTTTTTATACTTGTCTAAATCATTTTAAACAACTTTCTACCATTTTTCTCATAATAGATGTTATGCACACTTTTTCTCACATATGCATGTTTTATATTTTATCTTTTTATGTATGCCTACACATTCATTTCAACATTTTCATCTACACTACTCTAACTTGATGCTTTTACTGTCCTATTAAAGCCCAACATTTACTACCATGTAACAAAGTTAATCTTATGCCAGTTTGATAAAACTTTCCTTTAATTTTATTAGATATCTTTCAATTGTAAATAATTTCTTTAATTTTTTTTAATTAAACCACCCAACTTGTATCCTATATGTAAAATCCCCATCAATTTTTCCATCATATTAAATAACTTAAGGTATGATTTAGATATAGAATCTAAATAGAGCCAAAATACTAGTACAACTAAGGAGTGGGTACTCTTGTGAATGATGATGAATTACCTGTGAAGTTACATGATTGAGATCGCACCTTCTAATTCTGAAATTAAGAAATTGGACATTGAAAATATGATATATATATATATATATATATATGTTATTGGAATGTCGTGGTGTGTTACACAATTATATTTAGTTTATTGAGTGTAATTTAGGGATGGTTGTGAGCTTATGACACTTGGTTATGATTTTAAAACCATAAAGGAGTGACTTTGCATTTGAATGTCTAACTTTTAATTGAAAAATGATCTGTGTGTGAAACTAGTACCATTAGTTAAAACTCTGATAGAACTTTTTATAAACTCCATATCATCTCAATCGAACATTAAATAAAGACATGAGACGCATTAAAAGTTCACCTTTACTATTGTCAAATGACAACAATAGAGCTATCAATTTTATATAATGCACCACGGTGCATGGTACAAAGAGAATCATGCCATGGTGCATGAGAGACATGTTGTGACACACCTTTGTGTTCTTGTGCTAAAATGTTATCTTTCAACTAAAATGCAAATGCTTTACTACAATTCAATATTTCATGTTTCTGTAAATATATTTTACTTTGATTTTGGTTTATTAGAGTTACATAATAGTCTTTTTAAAATGTGAAAACTTGAAACCCATTTTTAATGGTTTTTGACTTTTGAAAATTGAGATGATGTTATATTATTATGGTAATCCTTTTGGTGTTAATACCATATTATTTTGGTTATGGACTTTAAGTGTGGATTTGTGAAGACAACCTTACAACTCGTATGACCTAACTTCTTTAGCTGCACTCCTTCAAAATAATGTAGTAGCTCTTGCTCAATTTTATATTTTAGTATGAAAAAATTAATTATTTAATCCTTATAGTTTTAACTTAGTCATAACTTGATCATCAAACTTTGACTTACTGTAGCTTGGTCTTGTAGTTTTCACTTAGTTGTAACTCAATTTTTATATCTTGACTCATTGCAATTCAATTCCACTGTTTGAACCATTTAAAATGTTGGTCCTTATATATTTAAAATATATAAAATTCTAAATATTAAAATTATGTTAACATTTGGGGACTAATTTTAAAATACTAAAATTTTTAATTTGACAAAGATTATGAAGATTTAATCTGTCTAGTTTTATTGTCTAAAATATAGGAGTAGTATTTTAAATATTAAAATTATAGGGACTGAATTGTACTGAGTTAAAGTTTAAAAATTAAGTTATAATTAAGTTAAATTTTTAAGAACTTAGTAATGACAAATTAAAATTTAGAGACTGAGCCAACATTATATGAATCAAATAATTAATTTTGCCCTTAGTATATTGATAATGATTACTTTGCAGTATACACAACATAAGAAAAGTATGACTTTGCAGTATACACAACATAAGAAAAGTATGACTTTGCAGTATACACAACATATATTTATATTCTATTATTGAATCATTCAAAACAATTCAAATTTTACCCCTATCTAGCATTTCACATTGTCTGGTATGTATGGTGGTTGCAACTTGCAAGCAGTGTTTCTGTGTTTATTTGAAAACTTCAAAAAAAACAAAGAAAGAAAGAAATTAAGACCGACATTTGCTTTGCATCCTCTTGACTAATAAAAAAGATGGAACAATGCAACAAAAAATAAAATTTTCAGATTCTCTAATCGCTAAGTTTGTTGGGAGAATTGATTAGTTGAAATATAAGCAAATTGTCAGGCAAAAAACACACGTAAATTGAATTAGAAACATTTCGGCCGGCAAGAAAATTGAGTTTTAAAAAAGATTACATTATTTAAATAAAGTCTTTGGAAAATGACAATTTGAGACCCATTAGAACATTAATTACAATTATAGTTTTTGAACTGTTAAAATCTTAATAATAAACCATGGTCATTACTTAGAATAAATTATTTTTTTTGATTAACTTGAGATTCACACTTTTGTAAATTCTCAATTAACGCTGCAAGAATTTTTAAGTATTTTTTGCTAATTTTTCTAATGATTTATCTATATATTGACAGTAAAAGATGGCAAGTGATTGACTTGTAATTCATAACTAATTCTCATAAATTTTTAAAGTTACAAACAATCTCAAGTGTATTTTATATATTTTTCAAGTAATTTATATATTTATATATTGATAATAAAAAATTACATATAATTGTTTGTGATTCACAACTAATTTTCATAAATTTTCAACTAATGTTACAAATAATTTTAAGTGTATTTTATTGATTTCTTAAGTGGTTTATCTATATGTTAACATAAAAAAATCAAGATTTACAATCGACTCTTATAAATTTTTAAATAAAATTATAAATAATCATAAGTGTATTTTATTAATTTTTTAATTTATTATTTATATTTTTTAATTGCAAGTGAAAATTATAATTTATTATTGAGATTTCAATAATTTAACTTCTATAATTGTAATTAATATTTTATGAGGTTCTTAATTTTCATTTTTCCTAAAATCTTTTTGCACATAATTTATTTTTGGACAAATGAGAAAATTAAATACAAGGACCTTAAAAATTTTATCAACAAATTTCATACAAAAATCCCAAAAAATTATCGAAAAGGACTATTCTTTTTGTCATTTCTTGCAATTTTTTTGTAATTTTTCAGTCCATTAACAGTTAAACATAAATTTTATTAATAGTAGAGATTAAATTATACTTTTTAAAGTTGAAGAGAAATATTATATATAGTAAAATATAAGTTTAGAATATGTAGGTTTTTAAACTTATAATTTAAAGGTTAATTTGTTTATTTTTCTTTTATTTTTTCCTCAGGGCTGAGAAAATACTACAAGCTTGAAAAAACCATGTCCATGGCTCCGACTGCATCATGGTCAATAAGTGTACTAATTTTTTTTTATCCTCTTTTTTTTTTCCATAAACAATTTCTCTCTCTCTCTCTCTCATATGTTTTTTTAATTAATTGTTCATGTGGGGGGCAAGCAGGGGTGCTTCCCCATTTTTTATGATTTATCTTCATTTTTACCTTGGAAAAATGAAAAAAAATAATTTTGGCCTCCATTTCCATAATTTTTTTCATTTTGGCTCCCATACCTTATGTCCTAGACCTGTCCCCGACACATTGATTTAATGAATTAACTAGTACATACTTCGCATCTCATCAACATGGCCTCGATATGGAAGAATAAAGAAATAATTTATTTAAGTTGTTTTCTTTTTTCTTTTTAAATTTACTCGGATATTAATTAATGTGAACATAAGAAACATGACCCCAAACACTTATTATCCATTTTCATAAAAAAAAAAAAGGGTTTAGGATAAGAAGGAAAAAGACATTTCATTTTTTTTTTGGTGAATTTTGGTTGGAAGTGTATTGTCGTAAAAAATTTCCTGAACGACACTGTAGAATAGTTTGTATCCTTTAAAGATTTTATAAGCGTTTTCAAGTATAGAAGCAACAAATTTAATTTCAAGCTTTAGCATGGTTTAAACGCGGCTCTTTTCTTAATCCCAATCGCAAAGTATGTGATATGTATGTGTATACATATATCCACACCAACACCTTTAAGTTAAGGTCTTGATTGACAATTAATCAATTCAGGTGTTATTGGACGCTTTGTTTTATATATATATCATATATATCATATATTATTGGGAGAGTTACAATAAAATTGCAAAACTTGAAATTATAACCATTAATTTTTTAAAAATGAATTATAAATATTAATTCAAAAAATTGCAAATTAGAATTTTAACTATAAATTAAGAATTGTATTTAAAATTTAAATATTTTATTTGTAGTTAAAACTTCAAAAATTATGATTATCTAAATCAATAATATTTATCATTAATTTTTCAAAAAAATTTATTAAGAACTTAACTATAATAAATTCAATGGTTTGGGACTTTAATGTCATTCTTCCAATATTATTCACTGCAATTGTCGTTAGAGTCGGTAATTTAGGCCAAGCTCGATGAGCCAGCCCGAACCCGCCCGAAAAATTTAGGCCCGAACCCAAAAAAATATTTTTTTATTATTCGGGCCTATTCGAGCGGCCTGAATAGGCCCGAGAAAATTCAGGCCAAGCTTGATCGGGTTTGGGCTTGGCCCGAATACCCGAATAGGAAAAAAAATAATTTTTTTAAAAAATATATAATATAATAGATATTAATTTTTTTTAAGTTTTATATCATTTTATTTTAAAATACCATATATTTGAGTGTATTACTATAGTTATTTTAAAAAAATAAAAATATTTATATTTTTCTATTTTTATTATTTTTAATCAAATAAAATATCTCATAATAATAATTAAAATATATTTTAATATTAATTTTTATATTTTAAGACTCAATTTTTTTTTGAAAAAAATTGAGTCATATAAAACATTTTCTTGTCCAAAAAATTATATTTTATATTTTTTATAAAATAAGATAATTAATTTTAAATTAAAAATAATTTTAAAAATAAAATTTGGACATGTATGAATTTTTGGCTCTACTACTAAACAAACATAATAAATAAAATAATATTTTTAAATAATTATTTAATTATTATCCACGCCAAACTTAGTTAAAAATTAAGAATGAACTAAAGTAAATACTTTTTGTATATAGGACTTAAACAATGTAAAATATTTAAAGAAAAAAAATTCAAAAAAAATAGTATTTTGCTCATAATTAAATAATTTTGTTTTATATAATATAATGACCACTATTTTTTTTATATTCTTAAAAATAAAAAAATATAGTTTATCCAATAGTTATTAAAAACTTTGAACTAATCAGAACAATAATTTTTAATTAATGGTTTAACCGTAGTTGAATTGAGATTAACTTGATCATAATTAAAATAATATGATTCAATTAAAATGTATAAATATTTTTATATAACTATGATAAGGGCAATATTTAAATAAATAAGACATTAATTTACAAGTAAAGGAAATATTCATGAATAAATTGCACATAATACAATAAAACAGTAACAAAGCTACTTAAATACTTAACTATAAAGTTAATAAGTTATTATTTTTTTATTCCTTTTAAGTTAAAATAATATGTTATGCTTAATAAAATTATTTAAAAATTAAAATTGATTAAAAATAAAAAAAATATTTTAAAAAAAGTTTTGAGTATTCGGGCCAGCCCGAATAAGCCTGAAACCCGAAGACGTTAGGGTCGGGCTTGGCTATATGGGTTTTTTAGAAAGAGTAGGATTCTTTAAGCCCGATCCGAATAAGCCCAGCCCGAATTGAGTCCGATTCAAATAAGCCTGACCCGCTCGAATCACCGGCTCTAATTATCGTTGCTAGTTACTTCTAGTTAAAACCCACCGAACTAGCTCCTCGGAAACTTTCTTAAGGGATTCATGCAGCAATGATTGATAAATGTATCGGCCAATTGATGTATCTTAAATTAACTGAAAGCGCCCAAATTAATTAAAAAGGACAGGGGGCAACATTCACATAGTTTATGTGTATATCATATAAGTCTGTTGAATGTTTAATAAAGAGCGATCGAGCATACTGTTTTGTTTTTTCCGAAACTGATATGGCATCGTTTGTTTTATTCATTATTAGATATCATTATCTGATAGTTTTGTGATGAATCGTACCAGAAGATCACATCCTATCATGTATTATTAAGTAGAATATAATGTTAAAGAAGAAAAATCAGAAGTGGATGATCTTCTCAAATATTCTTGTGCAACATAACTATCCAAGATTTGATTATACAAATCTTTTTTTTCCCCTTTTGATATCATGATTATGCAAATCTTTGTTGTAATATCAAAATCAATTACAATTATATGATGATGATTATAATGAAAAAATTACATACAGCCCCTTCCCAATAAAATTAATCATAAATAAAGATCAATATTAAACAGATTGTTATTAAAATAAAAATATAATTTTTTTAAAAAAATAAAATCTATTATTAATCTTTATTTATAATTAATTTTTATGGGAGGTTGCTGAATGTGATTCTCTCCTACTTTTTAAAAGCTCTTTCCCAAGCTGTAAAGAAGAAGAACTCCGTACGTGTGGGACATCAGACAAGGCTCCCACCAATCTTCCAAGTTCGTACTAAATTCCAACTCAGTCCTTATCATTACAGTTATTTCAATCACGATTTATATTCTCTAATTAGCTTTCACGATCAAATGTCTTGCATTTATAAACCACACATACAGGCCATGAACTTCACGATCGATTTTACCAATATTACGTCAGGTCATTGGAAACCATGTACCATTTATTCTATAAGTGAACATCATTCCTTCACAAGACGACAATGATAAACTTAAGAATCCAATTAAAATAACAATATATACTAAATTGAAACTTAGTGAAATCTCTACATATGATAATAACCTAATATAGTTATTGCTACTAATGCATGCATCCATCAGTATCTTGTAATTTTGGGTTATATATCCATATATCACTAATTAAATTGAATTATTCTCACAAAGGTGATATTATTTTTTTGAGATGCTTGGAAAATTTAAGAGGATCGAGTGATAATATAAAATCAACAATCAACAAGTTACTTTAAAATAAAATGGCACCCATCTGCAGGCCATTGGCAAATAATATGATTTGTTAGGATATTGTTTTGATCTATACGAGAAGAGAAAGATGTGTGTGTGTGTGTGTGTGTGTGTGTGTACAGAATTGAAATTGATGAAATGGCTATGCGATTGAAATTATTCCTTTCCTATCTCACATTATTGTTTATAATTTAAGACATTTTCTGTAAGTTATTGTTAATTATTAAATGTAGGATATTTTGTTGTTTTAACAAATATCTTTTCATTTTTTACCCAAGTGTTGATTAATGTGCACTGAATACTCATGGAGCATGAAAAAGTGTAGGTATTACTGTGGAAAAGGGCAACAAACAAAAGAACATAATTATTTTTTATGAGATTTACAAAAAAATAGTTTTTAAAATACGGGTGATATGAAATTAAGAGAAGTTCCAAGGCCCCTCTCCCTCACACAGACACACATAAAACACACGGAATAATTAATGTGGGTTGATAGTGAGCTACAAAGCACCATATTTTAAATTGCCTCATATATATGTATCAGTATCATATCTGATATCGATACTCACCGATACTTCTTCAATATGTATTTATAAAGCATTGGGATAATATTTTTTAAATTTTTAATACGTATTTGATATTTCTAGATTGCTAATCAATACTTGAAAAGCAATTTTTTTAAAAAAGTTGAATTTATTAGAACTTTCAATATTAAAATTTTTATTACTAATATCATTTTTTTAGTTTGCTTTTAAAGTCAGATTAGATTTTTCTTAAAAAATAAGTTTTGGATGTAATAAAAGAATAAATATTACATTTTTCTTAATATAAAAATGTGAAAATGTAATCTTATGATGGTTGAGAAGGAGACCTAGATATTGATACTATACCTATTAGTAAGGACTAAGTGATAGGAAATTAGTTTAGGTAAAATAAAACTATAATTAATGATTGTATTTTACTTGGTATTATTATAAAGGACCATATATGCATGCTAATTTAAATATTTTATAAATTAAAATTATATTTTTTATTTTTTTTATAAATGTATATACACATATCTAAAACGTGTCACATCTTATATTTTTAAAAATTAAAGTATCGACGTATCTCCAAAACGTATGTTAATATCCGTCCAACCTAGATTGTGAGAGCCAGAGAATCAAAGCAAAGTTGGCTCTTGTATATATCTCATAAGTGTGTGTGTGTGTGTGTGTGTGTGTGTGAATTGAACGTGGCATCAAATCATGCAACTTTCTGCCTGGTGATGTCTCTGTCCATTAATTAAATGCAACTTAATAACACAACCGATTCAAAGCTGCAAGGAAGAAGTGTGATGAACAGGAAACTTAATTAATCTGATTACCTTAACCTTGGAAAATATATTTTTTAATGTTGAACGAATGAAAGCCTGATGATCACTGCGCTGGAGTTTAGTGGGATTTTGCACTGCAAAAAGAAGCCTAACCCACTTGCCTTTAAACAAATTGACATATCATATGATCGATTCCATTTTCTCAATTCTGACTGGTTTTGTGTCCGCGCTATGCCAAGACAAATAACACAGATTCTCGACTTTTATCTTCGTCCATACTGTTTTTTTTCCCTAAAAAAAAAAATGGATCTCTGAATGAAGAACATGTTCATCGTATTAGGAACCGTGGTCCTTTCACTAATATACTGGTGATTTTGGAGAAGTACCTGCCATGCATTCGACCAAGTAGGGGGAAAAAAAGAAAATTTAATTTATTCCTAGGAAATATGGAAGGCAATATGGTGATATGCGATATCGGGTCCCACAAACTAGAACAGATCTGCGTAGTTAGATGTCCTGATTCTTCCTAAACATCATGTCATCAGTCCAAAACATATCAATCATTATCTATGATCGAATTAAACTTCAACACCGCCGTATGTATTGATAGACATAACTATCTAACTAATTCCTTTATGTGTGCACTTCGAAAAGGATAGGAATTTTGTTGCTGCTGATTAAAAAGTAACACAACCACCTAAAATGATATATTAAATTAGAAATTAACATGAGTAAAACAAACTTTTTAGGGGAGGAAAATATATTTAATAAACATACGTATGTATTAATACACACGCACATGATGATCTATACTTTTTTAATTGGATTTTAATTTGGAAGAAAGTGACCGTTGAAAACTTTTATATGACAAAATTCTCAAAAAATGTGAGATAATTAATAAGGATATACACGAGCCGCTTCCTCCATTAGGAACCTAACAAATCAAAGGACATAAGGTGCTTTCTTTAAATTAAAGAAGAACCACCTTTGTAATTGAGAGCTTTAACAAGTTCTGGCACAGGTATGTATAGTGCCGCATATAGTTAAAGAATAGAAGAAGCCTTATCTTGATCTCATAATATTCTTGTTTCCTTTCGATAGATTATATTCTAGATGCAAATTATTAAGTATATTTAAACCTTTAAATTACATCTCATGCAACTTGCTTAATATTCTCCTCCATTTCATGTAAGATCGTGTATAGGATCCATTTGTTGCTTCTGTTACTGATTGGTGCCAGACAACTTGATTTCAATGTTCATAGAATTTTCCAAATAACACAGTTATCTCTTCATATATGTGTTTTGTTATCTAATCAGTTACTTTAGTCATGTTTTCTTTTTGACACAATCCTTATAGAAAACCAAACCATGATACGAAATGGCACTTGATATTATAACATTGTAAAAGAACAATCTAGGAATATTAGATCATTAAGAGATGGGTGCATCTCACTGATTAGGATAAAATTAACAATTCTAACCAAAAGACTGTCTAGAATATCATTATAAGTTGGACTGGACTTGGATTCTATATATAGATTCTAAAGCAGTTTGCTCGAGCACTTTAAATATTAATATTCTCCTCAAACTAATAATATAGTTATATGTATTGATGCTAATTATTTAATATGTTTAGCGAACATAGGGGGTCATATGTGTAAAATAACATGAATGAATTCAGAACAATTCATGTGGTCACCATTAGTAACTATTGATATAGAGATTTATTCTCTTAATATATATTATTAAGATTTATTCTATTAAAATTTAGGGAATATTTTGTATTCGGTAGATATTATTAGGATGTTTATTAATTTTTATTATATAAGTTCACCTATGTATTGTAAGTAATACAATTTGTGAAAATAGTAACTTATCTTATTAATTTTAACATGAGATATATTTATATAAAAGAAAAAGATCTATTGAGGTCTATCAGAAAATAAAATAATAATAGAAAACAAAATAGTTACAACCGCCCTTACTATATAAAATTATATACAATAAAAAATATAATATTGTCCAATATTACTCCCCACATGCTCAACTGGAGAATGTATATCACACATACCCAACTTGGACACACTATTGCAAGAAGGACTTTTAACAACGATTATTTTTAACTTTTTACGTCGGTATTAAGTAAAAATAAAAAAAAGAGTAGTGAAAAAGGTTCTTTTCACGTCGATTGAGTAGCCGACGTTAAAAGATAACTTTTCGTGTCAGTTGTAGTACATAATTGATGTTAAATGTCATTAATTAACAACTTTTTTTTAAAAAAATAAACTTTTCACAATGGTTATTTGAAAAACTGTTGTAAAAAAATTTTTTCACAACAGTTATCTGAAAAATTGTTGTGAAATGTGACTTTTCACAATGGTTTTTAAGAGAACTATTGTTAAAGAATATTTTCATAATAGTTTTTTAAATAACTATTGTAAAAAGTTTTTTTTAAAATATATTTTTTAATTTTTTGATATCCAAAACTTTAAACTTGCAAATTATATAGATTGTGTGACAAGTATAAACAACTAGCCAGCAGAATCACAATGACTATACATGTTACAACTACACTCAATATACTTTTTACAACAATTGTACATATTTTTTTACTACTAAAAGACTATAAAATTTTGTTCACTCTCAACAATGTGAAAAGTATTTTTAGAGAAGTTGTTGAGCCAAAATATCTCAAATACCATCAATCTCTTCTTCATTATAGGGCTTTGGATTATCAAAAATTTAAATAATAAAACTGTTGTCACAAATTACTTTAAGGAATTGAAAACAAGAATTTAAACTAAAATTATAACTAAATACCTCTTGTAATCTTTCAGTATTTTCAACTTGAATTATCTCATATATGTAACGAAGAATATAATATCCGTATTCTATGTTTCCTGACTGCTGAAGGCACTAAAATAAATAGAAATTTAAAATGAAACCAAAAAAGTATGAGGCATAATTAAATATAAAAGTTAAGAATTTATTCTTACATTTGGTTAAATCCATTCTATCAATGATTTTGGCTTGCGTTCCCCAAAGATAAGTAAACAATATGTCTCAAGTGCATTATTATCAGTTGTAAATTAACAACATTACAAAAGTATAAATACTTCTTGTAGAAGTCTTTTATATAGATAAAATACTTACTTGTTGAAGATCCATATGAAATCCTTACTTGGTTTTCTACACAACGAACAAAACCAGTATACTACAATTTGATTCGAGCAAGTAACACAAAGTGATCAATGATAACTATAATACATAAAAATTTTAATGGTCATTAGATAATATGAATATAAATACACATACACACATGCAAGAATAAAAAATACTCGCCTATCAATAATCAGTGCTAGATAACGTGATAATTTTGTATCTGACATATCATTCATCACATATGTCATCCTCCTATGCACTGCATTGTGAGATTTCGACACAGCTTCAAGACACAAAAATCCAAATCTGTTTTGCCAGGTATAATGGCTTCTCTGCATCACTTTATAAGCTCTCTTATGTATGTACTTGCGCAAAAGACTCAATTCTAATATCATGGATCATATCCTCTATTCTATCATCCCAAGCATTCACATCTATTTCTTTCTCTTAGGATATTGAACTCATCCCTTCAGTTTCACCATGCCATATGCATTTTCTATACCTCAAATTTATCCTATCACAAAGTAAATGTTCTCTTATCTCATCAATACTTAAATGACTCCCATTTAAACATTTGACGTGTGGACAAAAATATAGGTCATTTTTATTTGAAGCATTCCATTTAGCAAATTTAAGAAAATATTCCACCCTATTCTCATATTCTTCACTCATTCTTTTGGCATTCATTCAACTACGGTTCATTGTTTAACTACCTAATTAATTAACATAAAATTTAACTATTGACTTAAGTATTATAAGTAATTATCAGCAATTTATAAACTTATAACAATTCCAAAGAAATAAAAAAATAAAGTATATTAAACTTTTTTAGTTGAATTATATTTTTTTGAATTTGAAAAAAATTAATAAATTATATATGATCTCAACATTTCAACATTTACAAAACAAAATCAACTCAACAAATAATCATATTCAATTTTCTATTTTTAATAATTAAATTTTTTTTGCAGAATCTCCTCTAAAATTATGGCATTTCAAAATATCAATAATAAAAAAATTAATTCATATTAGACAACAAAAATTATAGCATTTGATAATAATAAATTTTTTACTCATAACCATTTAAATGACAAAAAATTATGCAACAAGATGACAAATTAAAATGTAAAACAACTTCTAATCTATTATAAATTTAAAAAAATAAATAAAAAAACTTGGAACAAGGAAGAGGAAAATCTGAAATGCAACACCAACGACACAGAGGGAAGAAACCTGCCACTGCATTATTGAAAGGAAGATGAAATTGTTACAAAAAAAACCATCAAGAATCAACAGAGGAGGAAGAAGGAACAAGAAAAGAGTGAAAAAAAATCAAACATACCCGCCAAGAGAGAAGCGATGGAGCAGAGAGGTAGATGGCATGGCAACAGCAATGGCGAGACTTTTATGGATGGGATGGCAATGATGACGTGTGGTAATAGAGCAAGGGTGAACAGACGAAGCGGTTGTGGGTTTAGAGTTGTATGGCTATGAGTTCAAATTTTTGGAACATATGTGAGAATTGAAACTGACAGTGAAAGGGGAAAGGTGTAAATAGGTTTTAATGTCGGTTCCCTAAGGAACCGACGTTAATAATGTTTCCACGTTGATTCCCTAAGGAATCAACGTAGAAACATACATCTTTTTTAATTTTTGGAAAATACTTTCACGTCCATTCCTGTAAGAATTGATGTGAATAAGTTTCTTATGTCGGTTGTCCTAACAACCGACATGGAAATTTAAAAAATAAATAAATATTTTTTTAGATAAAACATACAACGTCAATTAATGTGATAACCAATGTAGTATATTTTTTAATATCGGTTTTGAGTATAATCGACGTTAAATAATTAATACTTATTTATACTTATGCCATTGCCTTTTTTTACAATAGTTTTTTATATAATTGACGTTAAAAGGTGTCATTAATAGCTATTTTTATAGTAGTGACAAGAGATCATTGAAGGGATCAACTCTAAGAAACTTGGTGTAGATGTCAGCTATTTGATCCTTAGAATGAATAGGAAGCAATTGAATAATGCTAGCTTGAAACTTATCATAAATAAGATGACAATCCAGCTTGATATGTTTAGTGCACTCATGAAAAGTAGGATTAGAGGCAATATGAAGAGCAGATTGGTTGTCACAAAAAACCAATGAGGAGAAAGATGAAAGATATGAAGGTCTTGTAACAAAAATAGCAACCATTGTAACACACAAGTCACGAAACCAAGAGCTCAATATTCAGCTTTAGGAGAGGAATGAGAAATAGTGGATTGTTTCTCAGAGCGCTAAGAAACCAAAGTTTTATCAAGAAAAGCACAAAAGCTAGTAATAGAGTGACTAGAATCAACACAACTAGTCCAGTTAAAGTTAGAGAAAGCCTTTAATTTGAGATTAAAGTCAACGAGAAAAAATAAGCCCTTACCTGGAGAGGACTTAAGGTAATGAAGAATACAATGAGCAACTTGTAGATAAGTACTACGTGGATTAGACATAAATTAAGACAACTGTTGGACAACAAAAGTAATGTTAAGGTAAGTGGTTGTCAAATAAGGAGACGACCAACAAGACATCAATAAGCGGATAGATCATCAATATGAGTACCATCATCCTTAGAGAGCTTGGCAGACTTATCCATAAGGGTAGAAGCTAGTTTGCAAGCAAGATAGCCACAATTATTAAGAATATCCAAAGTAAACTTGCATTGACAAACTAAAAATGCTAGAAAAGTTACGAGCAATCTCTAAACCAACAAAATAATAAAGCTATCCCAAATCCTTGATTTTGAAAGAATCATCAAGAAACCATTTTATAGAGGCAATTTTAACAGAATTTTTGCTTGCCAAGATAATGTTATCAACATAGACAAGTATAACTATAAATGAAGATTCTTACTTTTAAATAAAGAGTAATCAGCCTTAGATTGAGAGTAACTAGAAGAAGTGAGAGCAATTAGAAAACCATTCACGACTAGCTAACTTAAGACCATAAAGAGACTTTTGAAGCTTACAAATACTATCAAGACGTGGGATGTAAAACTAGGAGCGAGAACCATGTAAACCTCTTCATCTAAATCCCTATGCAAGAAAGCATTATTAGCATCTAGTTGCTCCAATAATCGAGAATTTGTAGCTACCAAAGCTACAACTAAATGAACAGTGGTTAGTTTAGCTACAGGTAAGAACATATCAAAATAATCAATGGCTTTAGTTTTTGTATAACCGTTAGCAACTAAATGAGCTTTATACTGATTAAGAAAACCATCAACCTTAAGCCTTCTTTTAAATACCCATTTGTAACCAATTGGATGCTTGCTTGTAGGGAGTTAAGTCAAGGTCTATGTATTATTTTGCTTAAGAGCTAAAATTTTAGCTTGCATAACATCCCTCTATTAGAGAAATTTCACTGCCTGATTATATATTTTGGGCTCAAAAAAGTAAAAATAAAGAGAACAATGTGTTTATAAGAAGGAGAAATATTGTTAAAAGAAAGAATAGAAGATAAAGGATACTAAATGCTTGGACTAATGGAAAAGGTTGGAGTTGAGGTAAGAAGAGAGCAATGATAATCATGCAAGTAGAAAAGGGCTTTTTGAGGCTTGGAAGAGCATTTTAAGGGTGAAGGAAATGAGAAAACAAGAAAAGAAATAGGATCAAGGTTGGATGAAGTAGAAAGAACAAAAGGGTTAGGAAAATCATGAAGTTGTGTGGATAATGGCATAAGCAAATCAAAGGTGTACAAGGAGTCAAAAGAAGAAGAGAAAGGAAATTTAGCTTTATAAAAAATAACATGTCTATTGACAAAAATGGAAAGAGAGTGAAAGTCAAGAAGAATAAAGCTTTTTCCATCTTGAAAACCAAGAAAAACACATTTTTGAGCTCTATGATTAAATCTGGTATGCTAAAGAACGAAAGTAGAAGCATAACATAGAAAACCAAACACACAAAATATGAAAAATTAGGAAATTATTGATATAAGAGTTTATAAGGAGTTTGTTGCTTCAAAACAGTTGTGAGAAGATGATTAATGATATGTATAGCATGCAAAATAGCATAAGACCAATAATCCAAAGGTAAATGACTTTGAAATAATAAGGCCATAGCAACATTTAGAATATGTTAATGTTTGCATTCAATAACACTATTTTGTTTAGGAGTTTCAACATAAGTAGTTTGATGTAAAATCCCTTTAGAATGAAAAAAATAATGCATGAGAAACTAAAGACCATTGTCAAAGCAGATAATTTTGACATGAAAGGAAAATTAATTTTTAAGAAAAAGAATAAGACGTTCTAAATGATTGCATGTTTTACATTTTTGTTTCATCAACATAACCCAAATAAAATGAGAGTAATCATCAATTATAATTAAAAAATAACAATGGCCATAAATAGAAGTAGTGTTAAAAGGACCCAAAATATCAACATGTAAAAGTTCAAGAGGATGATTTGAATAAAAAGTACTAACAGGAAAGGACAATGCAAAATGGCAAACATCACAACTCTTATTTAGAGTAGGTTTGCAAGTAATAAAAGAAGATTTCTAATTAAGAACACTAATAGCAACAGGAGAGGCATGACCTAATCTAAAATGCTACAAATTAGAGGTAGGTATAGTTTTAGAATGTAAAGAAATGGTAGGTGTTAGAGAAAAGGATACCCTACTTGCATAATCCTGAAGAATGTAAAGACCATCTTGAACGTTAGGTATACCAATTGCCTTCCAAGGGTCCAAGACTTGAATAAAACAATGAGAGGAAGTTAGAATTAAACAACAAAGAAGGTAACGAGTAAGTTTAGAAATAGAAATAAAATTACAATCAATTTGGGGAATGAACAACACATTAGTAAGGTAAAGAGTGGGGGAAAAAGAGATGGTGCCTGAGTAACAAGCCTGAACAATGAAATCATCAAGTAACTAAACTAAAATGGGAGATATAGAGACTAAATTAGAAAATCAAGAAATAAAAGAGCAAATGTAATTAGTTGTCCCACCATTAATGATTAGGGTAGAGAAGAAGCGTTCAGTAGAGAGTAAGTGAGAAATGCCTAGAAGCAAAGACAAATTTAAGGAATTATTAGAAAAGGTAGTTATAAGATTAAATTATGCTGAAAGGGATAAAGACGCAGAAGGTGTAGCAGTTTGCACGAGAGTAAAAAGTTTATTATATTAGTCCCTTGAAAAATTGTAAAGAGGTAACAGAAGATGAAGACTGAGTGGTGCCATTAACTAGTACAAAATCATTTGGAGTAGTTGTAAGGTGCACAAAGGAAGAATTTCAAGGCTTCTAACTAGGTGGATAACTATGCTTCTTGTAACAAGTTTCCATGATATGTTGAGATTTGCCACAAAACATGTAAAATTTGGTGTTATTGGTAATGTTTCATGCAAGAGCACCTATAGGAATAGGAGGATGAGATGAGGTGGGATTAAGGCAAAGTTTAGGTGCCATACCTAAAGCAAGTTCATGTTCTTATTGAATAACTAGTTGAAACACACAATTGATTGGAGGCAAGGGATCAATAAATATTGTGATTTGATGGTAAAAAAATGCTCATTCAATCCTTTAAGAAATTAAATGATATAATCTTGTTAAAGATATGAGCGTGCACGAGTAAGAGCTCCGCAAGAACAAGAAAGAGAATAGGAACAATGAGGAAGCTAGATGAAAATTGGTTAATTCATTTAATTCATCCTAAACAATCTTCAACTGAGTGTAATATTCTGTGATAAAGGAATCACCTTGCTTCAACTAATAAAGTTTATCTTAAAGTTCACAACCCCAAAAAATATCACCTTGACTAAATCAATCTCAAAGATCAAACCAAACTTCATATACTCGATTAATCCATATGATGCTTTGTGCAATTATTAGCTTTAATGATTGAGTGAGCTAGGTAAGGAAGAGATTGTTGCAACGCTGCCATAAGGGAAAAAGAAGATCAGAAGTTCTTGGTATAGGAAGACCTCTTTCGATGAATTGAAACTTGTTATTAGATAAAAGGGCCATCTTTATAGCCTGCACTCACAGATGGTAATTGTCACCATTCAATACTAGAGAAACAAGAACTAGCACTGGATTTTCATTTGGATGAACATAATAGTAGCTAGTTGGATCAGTAGAGGGATAGGGAGACGAGGCTATGAGGTTAAGGTTTAATGGCATGAAACAAGGTAGAGAGAAAAGGGTAATCTCATTGGCTTTGATATCATAATACAATTTGTGAAAATAGTAACTAATCTTATTAATTTCAATATGAGATATATTTATATAACGAAAACAAGATCTAGCAAAATCTATAAGAGAATAAAATAAAGATCTATTGAGATCTATGAAAGAATAAAATAATTACAAAACTAAAATAATTATAACCGACATAACTATAAAAATTAGGTACAACCAAAAATATAATATTTCGTTCGTTAGTAAGCCTTTCATATAAATAGAGTACAACAATTTTCCAATCTCTCATAATTTCTTTCATATAAATCAATTATGCAATTCCTATGGCCTTGTGCCTCAACTAACCACTCTTATCAGGCATCAATAAATAATACATATGTTTAACAAAATCAAACACAAATGAGGAATGAATCCTAAACCGACAAATAATTATTTTGCAAACTAAAATGAGACTTAAGGCTTACTCAAGCTAAGCCTCAAGCTTCCAGATGCTTCCTCTTTACTTCACTAGGCATACTTAAAATGTTAAAGAGGGGGGTGAGCACTAATGTCTTAGTAACTTAAGACTTTACCATATATGTATAATTAACAAGCGCACAAGATAACATATTATAGGCATACATGCAATTTCATTACGATTATTTAGTTATGAGCATAAACGCTTAAATGACATAATTCATAACCATTAGATGCAACACATGATCATATGTAATATAGACAACCCCCTTATTGCTCCATCTAACCTTGTTCTGTTGACAAGAACCATAGGCTTATCCATGGTCTAACCCACATGCTAGGCTGACCAAAGCATCTTCGAAGCTCGAGATATACCCTGACCAAAGGTATAGAGCCCAAGTCTCAAACTATGGCTCTTCTCCTTAAAAAATTCAACTAGGAGGTGTCACTATCCTATGTTCCTCCTTTACAAACTTGATTGGATAATTATTGAGGACTAGGACCTAACATAAGGCCAAATACTCAAAGTAGAGGCAAATCACATGGTCACTGAATCATATATATGGTAATATCAATAGCTCATCTCTTAAACCCCTCACTAATGCCTGTCATGCATGTGCAACAATCACAGCCTACATGTGGGCTTTACAAGGAATCTAGTACCTTATTAAATCATGACTATAAGTCACAATTGCACTAGGCAAGATTAAAGTGACTCATTAAATTCCATAACCACATTCTTTACAATTTCTTAACAATTTATCACATACATGTATAATCTACATATAGGTATCATTCTCAAATAGAAAAAATAATACATGAGCAATACTCATACAAAATCACCATACCAAATATAGTTTGCACATACATGAAAAAACCCTAAGTTACCTGTTCTTATTGAGCTAACAAGTAACCACATAACAAAATCAAACAAGAAAACCTCTCAGTGAGAGTTTATTAGAGTTTGTTGAGAGCAATTAGCCATCTTGGAAGAATGAATGGAAACTCAATGAATAAAAAGTAAGGTTTTCACTAGGTTAAAAATTTAAGCTTATGAATTTATATAGTTAAGATAATTTTTTTTGTTATTAATTCCACAATATCTTTAAAGATAATTCTAAAATGATATGATATCTTTTAAAACTTAACAATATTATCTTACTATTATTTATATCTATATATCTATATATATTTTATTTATAAGTTAGTTCAAACATTCAATAAATTTAACTAGTTCAATTCTCATTTTATTTTATTTTCTTAATTCTACTACTTTAGGCCCAAAATTTAATCTCATGCCCTTTTTAAGGTGTCTATTATCAATGTGATACTCCATAAAATTCAGGATGTTATAGCAAACATGCACAGTTTTGCTGAAAAAAACTCTTTTACCCTTGTTTGATGTATTTTTAATGCTCCATGTTTCCATAGTCTTCTTTACTCTAATTTAGAGTACTTTTAAGGGTTTTGACTTATGATTTCATATCCAATTTGTTCTAAGATCTCAATTGTTGTAGTGTTTGAAAATAGTCTTCTTCTTCTTTTAATCTTCCTTTTAGCCATGGTTGATCCTTGCATCCTTGCTTAACCTCTTAATGGAGTGAAACTGGTTTAATTAGTTGAGGTTAAGTGTGTATAATGACGGAGGTCAAACTACAAGAAAACAATAATTTTCTCACTAAATTTTCCCTCAAAAAAAATATTGAACAGAAACTCTTACAAAATTTCTCTTAGAAAGCCTCTTCTAAAAAATTAATTACAGAATTTATCACAAAAACCTAAATAGAGAGAAATTATGATAGAATGATAAGAAAAAATTAGAGAGAAAAAACTTGCTTAATGATTGGAAAATATTCTCCATGTAAAATCCATGAGAAATGTTTGATAGAAACAAAAAATTGGCAAAAAAAACAAGAATAAAAATAAAAATAAGAATTCATTAAGTTTCTCATGAATTTATCTGCGAAAAGCTTTCTCACGATAAAATCTGAGAGAAAATTAATAAGTTCTTTTAGATAATGCTGAGAGAAATAGTCTCTCAAAAAAATTTGAAAGAGCTTTCTCAGAGATTAAGTTAAGAAAAGTATTCTCTTGACTTCTTTTGTGAGAAAATATCTCTTCAACAAACCAAAGAGAATTTTTCATAGATTAAGCTGAGAAAAATATTTCTCTCAGTAAATACTAAAAGAAAAGTATCTTTTGAGATATTTAAATTTTTATTAGGGAACAATTTGAGAAAAATTTCAAATTTCTCTTAGATTTTTTCAAGAGAAATTATAAAAATACATATTACACATATTATTACTTATTCAATTATCATATTATGTATATTATTGAATGATATGATCCGTAATATGATAAAAGTAATTGTAAAACAAGAGAGGTAGATACTAAATAGTGGTTGGGTCTAGCATTATGATATGACGAACTAAGATTTAAAACTTTGCTCAAAGAGATGTCCAAATTTATTTCTTAACCACATGTCAAACAAGATAGGTTACCTCAAGAAAGAAAATAGATTTATGCAATTATAAAAAAGAAGAGAGAGTAAACATGGGAGACATAAAATAGTGTTAAAAAACTAATGATAATATATATAGGGAGAGAACCTATGTTAGAGTATTATATTATTATATAATATATGATTATGGTTTATATAATATCAATATTAATTTTTCATACATTCGCTAATATCTTTAGCATATAAGAAATTGTGTTAAAAAAAGTAACTATAGTATTAAAGTGCATAAATATTTCATTTTTCTAACTAAGGAAATCTATTTATTTAATTTAATATGTATATATATAGTATCATATAACTTATTTATTTTTAAAATATACAAAATTAAGTTATTCTGAAAAAAAATTAAGTTGTAGTCTTATTGATTGCAAGAATAATGTGCAAGCACATTGCTTTAGTTCACATTTTTTTAAGCTTACTGAATTTTTTTTCTTTTTTTTTCTATGGAAAACATTTTGGCCACTTATTGGCTAAAAAATAAAGTTTTTGTCAAACTTATCCTCGATAAATTGTTGCTAATAAAAATATTTGTCTTAAAAAATAAAAATTTAAAATAATTATAAATTATATTAAATAATTTTATATAAATATTTTAAAGTTTAAAAAAATTAAAATTTAAAAATATAAAATGAAAAATAAATTTTATTAATTAAAAATAATTTAAAATTAATACAATTAATTTTAAATCATGTTAAATTAAATAATATTATAAAATTATTGATTAAATTATTAAAAAAATTTGGAATTATTTTTTAAGTTCAAATAAATTGAAATCATTCAAAAATATGCTATTTTATAAATTATTTTTTTAAAATAAAATAATATAACCATTATAAAAGTGCATAGTTTATTACTATAAATTTAAATTTGTTAATTTATGAGATCAAATTTATTTTAATTCAACTAGCGATAAGATAAGAAATAAAGGTGGATGACATAGCACAACATGGCCCACACGTGGGAGGGGATTAGAGAAAATAAAATTTAATATTAGTATCTTATTTAAATTTTTCTCAATATATTTCATGACAAATGCCTCTCAAAAATGTTTTGAGAGAAAGTTCTCATGGAAATTTCCATGAGAATATTTTTCTTGGTTAAATCTTAGAGAAGTTTCTATCAAATGTTTTTGAGAGGATTTCCCTCATATTAGTCCGGGAGAAACATTTTCACTCAAATTATTGTGAGAGAAATTTTTTCTCTCATAATATTTCAAGAGAAAAGAAAAATCATGCAAATTTTAACTCAATTAATTTTTTTAAGAGAAATCTCTTTTCTCCCAGCTTTTTATGTTTTCTCTTAGAATAATTCTGAGAGAAATGTGCTATTTTTTCATAGTGACATTAGATTAACCAAGTTTTGATAGTATAAATAGAAGAGTACAACACTTTTCTAGTATCCATTTCTTTCTCTCATGACTTCTTTACGGTATCAAAACTAGGTTAAGCAAGTTTCTTTGATTCAGGAATGGCCAGAAGTTGTAAGTTGATCCAATACACCACCTCATATTTTTATGTGCCTATTATTTTGATCTTGACAACTTTACTATTTGTTACTAATTTGATTTTGCCATTTTTTATTAGAATATTCATTGGTTATTGTATTTTTTTCTCATGACTTTTTTTTTTATGGTATTAGAGCTAGATTAACCAATTTTTGATAATATAAATAGAGTATGATACTTTTTCAATATCTATTTCTTTTTCTCATGACTTCTTTTACTGTATCAGAGCCAGGTTAACCAAGTTTCTCTCATGACTTCTTTCATGGAAGAGAATCTCAAATTTCTTCAATTCATGAATGGCTGGAAGTTGTAAGTGGATCAAATACACTGCCGCATATTTTCATGTGCTTATCAATTTGATCTCGATGATTCTGCTATTTGTTACTAACTTTATTTTGTGAGCTTGAGTCTTTGTCCTTCTCATGGACGCAATGTTCGTGGCTCACTTGACAAATTTGTTGCCTTTGCTTTTGCTTCCACTTCCCCCTCCAAAAAGAAGTATGCACTGTGTGAATATGGTAAGCAATTCTTTGCGGACAACAATAACTTGGCACCTTATTTCCCACAAAACAACAAAAATACTTTTTCTTTGCTTTTAAGTTGTTCAATCCAAGTAGAGTCAAGGAGATGGTAGCTATAGAGAACATTCCTAATAATCAAAGGCATGATGCAGTGAAAAGTCTAGTTTATGAGACACATGCAAGGCAAAGAGACTAGGTCAATGATTGCTATGGAGAAGTGATGCAATTGCAAAGACAATTGTAACAACATAAGTTAGAAACAAGACAAAATCATCAAACATTCGTAGAACTCTCTCATGATCTTATAATAGTTCAACAACCTCCTGAAGAGCAAATAAATCTCTATCTCAACAGTAATGTAAAGTTTAGATTATATATTGTTTAAAATACTCACACCAACTAGATACATTTGAATTCCATGTTAAAGTTGAAAATAAAAGTTGATCGGAAAGAAAGCAAAGAGTCCAGAGAGAGGGGGCAACATCGAGACTCAAGAAAAAGATATATTGAAGTTGAAAGAGAAAGAGCGTAATAAGTCACCATTAAGAATCTTTGAATCTCATTTGAAGTATCTTGAATGTAATATCTGCAAATCTGGTCCTTCAAGCAAGAGGCCAAATATGTCCTCCTCAACATTTAATGTACATTTTCTAACAGATTTTTTATGGAGAAGATAAAAAATGAATTGCACACTTTTTTAAATTTTTTGTAAATCATGCACATGATCATAATTAAGTTTTTCTTAAAATCATGCAACTTTATTCCTCATTACTATCACAAATGTTAGTATGCATATAATCTTTTTGAAAGTATAAAAATTTCTAGTAAATAATTTTAATTTTTTTAATTTTTTAAAGGATATACGGTACAGGCATGGCCTTAAACACTTTAAATAAGAGTCAAACTTTAAAAAAAAAAATATTTTAAGAAAATCAAACTTAAGGGATTGAGCTCCTAATATGGGCTTGGCTCACCCATTTTCCACCTATACAAATCATTAAGACTCATCATGAATTGTTTGTCAAGATGCAGAGAAAACTTTGTCATCCAATAATTTATTGTTGAGCAATGTGTATAAATATGTGAATCATGGAGTCTAAAACGGATCCATTACGATAAGCCTGGAAAGAAATTATTGAGATTAATTTTATATATGTGGTTCAAAGAGAAACAAAATATTAAAAGAGGCAAGTGGGTTTTGTAGCTTTCACCGTTGTTTTCCCGTCATAACTTAATCAGATAGAAAGTAACAAGTAGTAAAAAGGTAGTTCCGAGTTGCCAGATTTTGGCGCCAACCTCTCCGAGTTGCCAGATTTTCGCGCCAACCTCTAGGTCCTTTTTATAGATATATTCCATGATAGTGAAAACCAGAGACCAAGTCGAAAGGGCCCTTCATTCTCCGTGAATGAAATACCCATTGCATCTAAGCCATAACATCAACCTAGCTTCATGTTTATTAACTTTGCAGTCTGCAGCAACTCTTAACAATTTGGCCACACATATATAATATAACACAACTACGCATGTTTGTATATGTGTGTGTGTGAGTACCAGAATATATACATAGACAGCGTCAGAATGATGATGATGATAATGATTGATAAATAAATACAGAATATTTTAAAGGTTCGGTATATGCCAGACAGGTGCCTTGTGATGACTATGAAGCAACTCTCATAGGCTCCGCTAGGCTTGGACGAAAAGGGTTTCTCTTTCATTGGCTCATTCCATAATAATTGAGGTATATAATATTTATTATGTTCTGGTATCCAGCACTTAACTATAACTAATTTTTTATTTAATTTATATTTAGAAACACATATAATATTTCGCATTTAAAAGTTACGTATTTTAATTTCACTCCATTGTATTCTACATACCAAACCATTCCTAGGACCTTTGAGGTTGACTTTTTTTGGTCCGTGGAACGAGTTGGAAATGGTCAAAGGTGGGAAAGCAATATATAATGGTGGGAAATCACATTGTGACGTGGAATTAGAGCAAGTGATTTGACGTGGCTAGATATAAAAGTCTGCCCCAAATTAAGTTTGGATTTTTAAACACCATATTAAATATGTTACCTTGAATACACACGAGTCTCGTTTTAGGTAGACAAACATATTCGGTGTCTTTTATACTGTCCTTTGTTCATGGTCAACATCCAATTACGATGAGGCAAAATGTTTAGATGTTAATTCTCATTCGCATTTAGAACGACTGAAATTTTTACACACACACACACACACGGGGAGAGAGAGAGAGAGAGAGAGAGAGAGAGATTTCAACCTTTCCTTTCTTTAATTTTCTATTCGTGAGCATTGATAATGATGAATGGATTAGGCAAGTATTTTGTCATTTGTTGTGATTATCATACATATCAAAATTTGAATCTTCTTTGCCTCTAAATCATGAGAAAAGCAAAATAATGATACAATAGATAAGAGTATATGAAAATCGCTTTGACTTTTAGTTTTGGTTGAAACAAGGTCACTTTGATTTATTTCATATGAAGGGAGATAGAGAGAAGATGGAGGCAGTGAAAATAAAATGAGTGAGGCTCATACACTTTATTACTCATTAATGTTAACAAGACATTTTATAAACTTTACACTTACAAGAATTTAAATTAATTCAAAGTCAAAAAAAATTAAATTAATTTTCACCCGGTATTTTACACTATTTTTAATAAAATAACTTGAACAAATTTTAAATGAGTTAAGGTGTATTTTTATTCCCGAACTATTCTTCATGGAATATTCAGTGTCATAAACTATTTATCATAATAATTTCATCCCTCAAATAATTGAAACATAGCATATTTACAATTAATATTAAATACCCCAGCATTAACCATTTAAAATGCTAACTGTAACTTAAGTTTGACTGAAAATGACACCTATTATACCAAATAAATCCAAGTTAATAGACATTTTTGTTATGTTTTAATTATTTTAGGGATAAAAAATTGTAACAATGCAAATAATTAGGACTGCTTCTCGAAAAATTATTCAAGGACCTTAACCCATATTATATTTTGGACTATCAAAAATAAATCTTATTTTGCCTCTGTATTGCAAAAAAAAAATTAAATAAATAAATCTTCTTTTGGGAGATCTAAATTCGCAAAGTAAGAATGGCAGTGCATCTCATATTGGGCCGCTAAAAGAGCCCTCCCTTGTTCTCCGGGTAAAAGGTAAAACTTATTGTCCATTACTAAAGCCTAATGAATTTATTTGGTCGGCCCACTATGTATCAGCCCACAATAACCCGAAAGGAACATGATGTCTTAAGTTGGAAAAAAAGACGCCAGATTTACGTACCCAAATAAAAAAATATAGATTTTTCATCCCAGTATTGGGTCACTCAGCAGCAACTAGATTGACTAACTGAACAAATTATGGGTCACAGGGCCTGAAAAGGGAGGGGAAAAAGTTGACAATTATGATCCTTGTGGAAGGAAATAAAAGATAGTAAAACAATCCAGCTCGGTTTTGATTACTGAAGCAGAATGTGTCGGATTTAAATTCGTGTAAATGTAAAAAATATCTTTAAAAATGTTACATTTAATTAGACTTGATAATATTCAAATTTAATCTAATCATATAGCTATATAAAAATATAACAAAAAATTTATGAAAAAAATTTGAAAAAATCATATCCAATAACTTATAAAAAATATTATTCATAAACAAAAATTAATAAGTTCATCAATAGATTGTTATTAAAATAAAAATATGATCTTATCATTTTTTTATTTGAATGATGACTTATCATTAATTCTTGTTCATGGATAACTTTTTTCATAAGTTCTATTGTTTAAAAAAAAAAACCAAAAGGTGGGCTTAAAATTTTAACAACTCAATCCCAAAGTCAAAGGAGTGTTTATATATCTTTTTTAAAAAATATAAGGTCACAGAAAATTATGTGAGTAGAAGAGATTAGGTTAAGTCCAGACTCATAATGAATCAATACCATAGGGGTGAAACATAAAAAATTAAAAAATTAAGAATCAAAAATATTTTTAAAATATATATATATAATTATAAATAATTTTAAACTCAACTAAATGTATGTATATCTCCCAAGATTTTATTCCTCAGTTAAATGTATCAAACTTCTGTTTATAATTAGTGAGGCCCACATTTTTAAATATTTTTTATTCCCACCTCTCTCCTTTCTTTGCTTCTGCAACGTCTTCTTCTCCAGCCGGCCACTCCGAACTTTCATCCCTCAGAATGACGATTGCTGCGAACTTCCCCTCCCACTTTGCTGTCTTCTTCGCTGCCTTATGTACTGCTAAATATACTCTCTCTCATCCATCTATCCCTAATCTCGCTCTCTCTGCCCTTTCTCTCTCTATGGATGGAAACACAAGTCCAATGTCGATGGTAGTGCCTGCACAGCTATTCTCTCTCTCCTCCCCTCCCACTTCGTCGTCTTCTATGCCGAATCTGGCAAAGCAGGTGATTAAGTGGTAGTGCCTGCACTACCCCTCCAAGTGATCGAATGGCGATGCATGCATGCATGCATGAAGGAGGAGGAGGCGCCGGTGGGGTTGAAGAAGTCGCAGAGAATGGTCAAGTTTGTCGCCACCCTCCTCTTCCTCTACATCTTCATCGCCGCCGTCCTCCCCCCTCTCTTTTCGCCCATCGTCCATTCTCATCTCCTCTCTCTGCTCCATCTCTACACCTTAGTGTTGTCGGCCTCCCCCCCCCCTCTCTTCTCATCCATCATCCATTCTCATCTCTTCTCTCTCCTCCATCTCTGCACCTCAGCATGGTCGGCCTCCCCCTCTCTCTTCTCCCATCGTCCATTCTCAACCCTTCCCTATTCACATGGATCCACACAAGCTTGCTAACTAGTAGCAAGAACTCTGGTGCTAGGAGCTTTCATTAGTGGAGGGATTTCACCGGAGGGAGTGGGGAGGGGGAGAGGGAAGAGAAGGAGAACAAATATTAAAAAATAAATGGTGCGACCCACTTAAATATTTTATAAAAAAATATTAAAAAATTTAAATATGAATCTTATTAATGATGACAGATTTAACATAGGGTGATTGAAAGTTAATTTTTAAAGAATGAGAAATATAAATGATCTTTAATGGAGTTTAAAGTACACCTTTGTAAATAAAAATAACCCTTAATTAAAAATTAAAGCATCTGTATTATTGCTTGGCCACCCTTATAACCACTAGATTCTTCACATCTATTGGCGCTGAGGTTATTCTCGGAACAATCACATCTGAGGATATTTCCTATAAATCTTAAATTCAAGTATTTTTAAAATTATTCTGGCAAAACAATAAAAAAAATTATGATCAGCACTTAAAAAATTAATTTTTTTAGAATAGTTATCAGAATTATCCAAATTTAATTTTCTTAAAATTTAGTCACCATTTTTTAAAAAATATAATAAATATATTAAAATTTTAGTAAACTTCATTTTCTAAAATAATTATATTTTTTAAAAATTTACAAAAAATTATTTAGTCAAAGATCAATTGAGAAGTACTTTTCTTGACCTGCGAAAACGACCTTCCTTCAATATTGTTTGGTTTCCCCGCCACGTTACAGATGTCCTGTCCAGATTTAGTAACTGCACCATGAATCAGTAAAATTTATATTAATAATTTTTAATGCATATTTCACTAAAAATTAATTAATAAATAAATAAATTTATTTAAAGTATTAATATAAATTTCAATAATTTAGATAATGCATACATTCAATGCTTATAGTCATCGAATCAAGCGTCCGGTCTTGGGGTGGGTTTGACTCGATGACTTGGAAACGACGATAGCCACGACCCCCAAACGAGCGAAACGGTTCCAGATCGAAGCAAGCCTTGATAGGGGAGGCCCAATTGTGAATACAAGGTAATAAAATCGCCTCATCTTTTATTTGTTTCCATTTCATCTCTGTCTTCCTCCATAATTAACAATCCGGCATCGCTCTTTTCACTATATTCTGTATTGGACAAATTCGGATTTGATGAAGGCAATTCTCAATGTTTCTATATTGTTCGAGTGAGACGCTAGTCAAGGAATGAGTTTTCTTGTTTGCATTAAGTTTTGTGTATTAGAAATTAAATGGGTAAATGATTCATTTGCTTCGCGAACTCATTTTTCGCTTCTTCGATCCTCTTAAACGGTACAGAGATCAAGTTGATTACTTCTTGTTGGCATTAAGCTCTGTCTAATGACTGGTACGCTGATGAATTACTACGTATATATATTCTGAGTTCATGCTCGCTCCGGTGAAGCTTTGAGTGAACCTTACTGAGTTTAGATCGATTTATTTTAATGCTTTGGTATGTGTTGTACGAGACTCCTTATTTTCGTAATTCATATTTGTATGATGTAAACTGAAAGAACTGTAGAGTTCCATCCACTGGTTGTGTGTACAGATGTCTTCATTATCTTGTCGCTGAAGTTTCGTTTCTTAAGAATTTCTTGAAGTGACAAGTGAGCTACTGAATGATGCTAACTATAAAGACAAAGCTCTCTGTCAACACACGATAGAGAAATGTGAGCCACCTTTGTTCTGCTGTTAAGTCTAAAATCTCTTCATGGGTTTTGCGATATGCGTTGACACAAAGTTTCACTGTCTCTATTGGTCATTAAATTTCCGTAAGTTTCAGCCTTTCAGGCATCGAATGTAGTTTATCTGAGTCGAAGAAGCATTGAATCAGCTGCAATTAATATTGAGAATCATTCAGTTTCTTAAAGTATCTTTCCATAATGCCTGTGCCATTCAATCGTAGTTTTTTCACTGCCAGGGTTGTTAAACTGCTAGCAAATTGCATATTAAATAAAAATGTGTTGATAA
Source organism: Prosopis cineraria (assembly GCF_029017545.1). Lineage (NCBI taxonomy): Eukaryota > Viridiplantae > Streptophyta > Magnoliopsida > Fabales > Fabaceae > Prosopis > Prosopis cineraria. The sequence continues at coordinate 41,988,815 of NW_026555343.1, read as the reverse complement.
GTCTGGCAAATGAGGATGGTGTGAATTTATTTTAATTTTCATTTGTATTGGTATCATATATTAATAGCTAACTTGAGAATAGCCACTTTGTCGGTAGTTATTTTCATTGAGGCACGTGAAGGGCTTAAATTAGTGCAATTTGTAGTTTGTAAAATTTACCGTTGGAACAGAAATGTGGTGAATGAGGAGGAATAGCTATAAAATTAACTTTTGAAGATAAAGATTAAGGATAAATATAATTCCTAAATAGCAATAACCTCCAAAACTCCAGATAATTAACAACTCAAATTTTAAATAAAGAAAACTTCCTAATCCAGGCTCTGGAGTCCTACTCAGATAGGTTTCTTAGTATCGTATTGCAGTTGAATATTAGGATTTACCAAAAAATTTTGCCTGAGCAAATCATGAAATTTAAATGACACACGAGATAAAAACCCTTTTATTCTTTATGGTTTTCCATTTAAAAATTTTTAAGCGTTATCCTAGAGTTAGAGGTCATGAACACTATTAAATAATGCAGTCATAGTTTGACATGATCATATCGTTCTTTAGTTATCTTTGACTTCTAGGATTTAACCCATCTTACTGTTACATCAATAAGATGAGGGATCTGAATTTAAGAACGGTCTGCGATTTTATGAGGTTCAAAGATATTTATATCTGCATTTTATTGAATAATCATGGTCAGACTCTGCATATAGTGACATGGTCGCGTGGTTATGTGTTGGTATGATTTTTATTCTGGGGATGAGTTACAGGTATATCTAAAAATAGAAATTCAGAATTCTAGATCTTAGAAGAAAGGGCAACAATCAATCCCCTGTTCGTATTAGTTGTTTTTCATGACTATAAATGTTATATTCATACACACTAGGAGTGGCTTGAGTGGTAATCAAGCTTGAACTTAGTAGCTGAAGGACCTTTGCAATATCAAGGACTCAATCTTGTAAAGAAAAATGCTTGTAGGGAGGGACAGCCTTAATCCTACGGCGAGATTAGTCTCACACCCCCCCCCCGCCTGTTTTCAAGTTCTTTTTTGGATGTATTAATGTATTACTCTGATCTTTTTTATGTAATTTTGTCACAATGGCCAAATAAAGTAAAACCAACTTTGTGAACTTGAAAGTTCATGAGGATAGTCTTGAGAGAAACAGACACATCTTGAATGTTACACGGCAGTCTAAGTTCCCTCAAGTTTCAGTTCTTGGTTTGCAACATGTGATATAATGGTTCTGATTTCGAAAAAGTCAATCTATGCTCATTTTGCATCTCTAATTTGGATAGAATTTTGAGAATATATCTGCTTTTTCATTATCTGAAACTGCCCGCTTTTAAACGAGTATCAATGTAGCATTGAGCTGCACACGAGTAAAAGTTAATCACAAAAACTGCTGTTGAGATTTTATATTGGTCGTATTACATGTTTCGTGTTTGATCCCATTTAATCCAAGATGGTTATGCTAGTTATGCAGGATTGTTATCTCCCTCGGGCACATCAGTTAGTATATAGTGTCAAAAGAACTCTTAACATTCCACCCTCTGTAAACCCTATTTTGATCTTTTATCCCTCTCATGATTACTCCACATCATCTTCAGATTCACTGGATGAAGAGATTGCAGCTATTTCTGGATATCAGCATCTGCCGCAGCAGCTTACGGTATCATCGCCAAAAGTCTAAAGATGGAACCCTCCATACTGATCACCTAGTCCCTAGTAATCCCTACAGGGCTACAGGTAAACTCTCTTGTTATACAGAAATTTGTTCCCTTTCCCACCCCAATCTTGACCCGCCAGCCTCTTGGACTAGAGATCACTTGTAGCATCACTTCAACACATTTTCCTCTATAAATTTTCAGATACCCTGTCTCACTCAGGACCAGAAGTCCCACCACTGGTAACCAGCAGGAGACTGGTCTAAGAGTTCATCTGAATCAAAAGAACGCCAATCTTCTGCTGAAGTCAGGGAATCATCTGCTTGCTCGACAAAATTCAGAAGAGTAGGTTGATCTTCAAGGCCAAAGTATTCTGCCTTTATGCTGCTGTCATCATCTGAGAGAACACCCAGTACGTGCTCTGATCGCTCCATTGTTGAGCTCGGATTTTCCTCAGGTTTTGCTCTAGCGGTGTCTCCATTTTCTGATACACTGTCCATGCTGTTTGCTGGTTTGGCTTGCGTGCAGCACTGAGCTTGCTCGTTTGGCTTCTGTATTTGACCATTCAGCTTCTGCAACTGCTTTGACATTGAAACTAGAGTCATTGACTTCTGAAATGAAATGGGTTGATTTCTAATTTTCTATGCATGTCTCTGCTTCCAAACCAAAGAATAAAAATTGAATTTTGTACTTTTTGTACCTGAATTAGCAATGCCTCCTTCTCCTTCTTCAGAGCTTCGAACCTGGAAGCCAAGCTGCTATAACTAGCTCTTAGTATGCTGTAGTCTCTTTCAATCTGCTTGGACTTCCATCTCGCCCTCTTGTTCTGGAACCATATAGCAACTTGCCTTGGCTGCAACCCGAGCTCTCTTGCCAGCTGCACCTTCTTCCTCGGCTCAAGCCTTGACTCTGTCTCAAACATGGATTCCAACGATCTGATCTGGTCATCACTGAACCTTCTCTGGATTTTGCTTCCCTTCCTCTTCCTCGTGAGTACTCCTCCTCCTGATGGATCTGTGCTGCTATAGGCTTCTGCTTCCGCAGCTGCTGCTGAATGACAATATTCCATAGCATGCTGATCAAACATCTTGTGGGGATCTACAGTGACTTCTTCCTGGGTGTTTAAAGAACTCGAGGTTTTGTTTTTGGTTTTGTCTTCTTTTTTTTTTTTTTTGGGGCCAAATAAAGAACTCGAGGTTGAGTATAGGTGGAAGGGAATGTCTCTGGGACTGGGAGTGTGTGCCATACGATAGGCATGTATTTATTAGCTTCAAGTATGGGAGTTCCTATCATGGAGGTGTGACAGAAGTCTTCAATTTCTGCTTTATATCCACAAACCCAACGAGGTCCTATTCAACCTATGAAGTTTCTCCACCTGTGCCTCATGCATATCGCCTCTTTTCTGTTGACAGTTTATTTTATTTTTCTTCTTTTGAATGGGGCCCCGGGTTCGAGCCAGCTTCCTTGTTCGGCTTGGTTTGAGTGGCTTCCTTTCCTTTCCGCTCTAGTTTCTCAAGCCATGTTTACCGCGTCATCATATTGCAACAAGCACGTAATGATTTCTCGAATTTAATGACATTTTTAATGGTTTATGTGAGGAAGGATTTAACATTCGATGTTGAATGGGACTTCGTCGGTGACATCATCTTCTTCATATAGAGGATTGTGCCCTGATTATATATTGGCTACATGAATCACGTTCTTCACTCAGTTGTCTGGTTACACAAGTCATGCAATGATTTCAAGTTATTTATAATACTCCGTCAAGTTCGGTCAAGTTTCATCGTTTTTTTATTTGCCTGAAGCAACCTTTTTTAGCATGGTGCATGCTTTTTCTTTTTAACCTTGTTTTCCTGTCTCGACTCCATTGGTGCCACAAGGGAGTGGGATCATGTAGAGCGCCCCCACCAAAAGAAAACTTTGCTCTTGGTGGCTTAAATACATGACTTTAAAAATTCTGTGCTTAGAAAATATATTTTTTTGAATTTTTAAAATAGAAAACAGGGTAAAATGAGGGATGGAGCCGAAGCTGGTGGCTTGAGCAGGAGCCAGAATGGGACTGGAGACTCATGATGGGGATTAGGTGGAGTTATTTTCAAGCTTCCAACCATTTTTTAAGTAAGAAATTGCCATCTTCAAAATTCTCTTTATTTTTAAATTAACATTAAAATTTTTTTTCACCCAATAAGATAAGTTGCCAGGAGACACACTTCTGTCACCTGTCATAGCCAGTCAATGAAATGTTGCCACCTGCACTCAGTCAAAACATAGTATCTTCTTACGTCGTCTCTTCCTTCGGAGTTTGGGGTTTCCCTCTCATGACGTGGCGAAAAACCAATGGCAAGAGCCTACTGAGGCGATCACATCCCGCGACGGGTGTCGTACTCCGAACGTGATATCGTAATTTGTTGAGATTCTGATTTGTGGAACAAGTCTTGTTTTACACGTGTCCTTCTTAGTGGGCTCTACCTGTTTGCCACGTAACTCTTTGCCTTTTGTCCTCTAGCCAACTCTCCAACATTTAAAATTAAAAATTAACTTTTAAAAATTTACTTCTCTCCTCTAAAAATATAAAATAATTTTAATTTAATTTTATTATTAATAAAATAATTATTTATTTTTAAATTAATTCTATCTCTTTATATTTACACCTATTAAACATTTTATAATAAATATAAAATTATTCATTAATAAAAATATTTTTAAAAAAATAATAATTATATTTAAAAAATTAAAAATATTTTATATTTTTTAATATTTAATTTTTTAAAAAATATTTTTAAAGGAGTATATAATACTCAGCTTTTAATTTATTTATATTTTCTTGACATTTCTAATGATTTAATTTAGCTTTTAATTTTAAAATTTAGCTTTTCTATACCCAAGAAAAAATAGCTTTTGGGAGCTAAAGTCGAAAAAAGAGAGCCGGGGAATGTAAATAGCTCAAGCTTGCAGAAATTTCTTTTTTTAAAAAAAATTACCATTTATTTGGGGCTCAACCCCATTTGAATTAGAATTAGTCTAAGTCAATTGTAATTTTGAATAGCAAATGGTTTGAAGAGGGTAACGAGAATATTAGAACAATTGAAAAGCAGCAGAAGAGGCAGAAGAGAAAATAATATAAAACAAGATTAATTACGTTAATTCAATTTGCATAATTAAGTTCTTTTTCGCCAGAAAAATAATTAAATAGCTAAGAATAGCATATTATACTTATGTGCCTAGTATGTGTTTTTTATTTTTAAGAAACATGAACTCATTAGTTATAACACACATAATTCAATCTGTCTCTTCACACACACACGAATTATTAATTATATGAGGATCGAATTTCCAAGACCGACTAATTAAATTAACCTTGATGATGCTGTGCTCAAATTTATTTATTTAATGGATGAACTAAATTAATTGGTACTAGTTTTGACACAAATCGAACTCAAATCGTTCAATACAAAAATCAATTCATCTCTTTATCTTTGTTAGTGTTTGACACAAATCGAACTCAAATCGTTCAACACAAAAATCAATTCATCTCTTTATCTTTGTTAGTGTTTAAAAATAATAAATCAATTAATTAAAAAAGCAGAGTTTGACTGTTAGTCTTGCTTATAAATTAACGTGCTAGCTACAAATTAACACTTTAACTAATAAATGTAAAATATTATTATCTCCAATACTATAGGACTCTCATGTTCAGGAATCAGGAGCTTCTAGAATGGAGGCCACTTGTTTATTAAGTAGGATATATTTTTAATTATAAGTGTAATTAAAAATAATGTTGAAGGGGGTCGAGATAAGCATGAATTATCAGATGCGTAATGGAGCATCCAATGAGGGAAAAGGGACATGTTGGAGGGCTTGAAAATGAACATTCTCGTACTATTTTGAAAATATTACTACCAATGTCCTATACTCCCACAAGAATGTTTCTTTGCTTCTTTCTGTTTTCTTTCTCCCGTCACTTTCATTTGTGCGCCTAGTAACTCAGATGAAAAAATCGAAGGCTTTTGTTACTCTCAATGATTAATCAACAGTAAAGAAAGCAAGGATGAAAGGAAATACAAGTTGTTTATTGAATCATCATAGCACGATTACAACTCTTGCATGACAGAAAGCGTAGCAAAATGCAAAAGTGTAGATACACTACCCAAAGCGAGAGAATAGAAGTGTTTGAAAGAAAATCCAATTACAATTAACTTGTCCTCTCTCCATTCATATCCCTCACTTATCCAACTCATACATGGCGTGGAGTTTCTAAGTGGGCAATTTAATTCTAGAGCTATGCCTCGACCCATTCTCTAGTGGCATACCCAAACTATTTCCCAATTTGCCTTAGAATCCATAGTATCCACAACATTCCCTGGTTTGGATCTCATATGTAGGACCATGACAATGCCCCTAGCATTAAAAGAGACCTTGTCTTCAAGGTCGAAACTCAAATAAAGACATGTGATCTCATCAACTAACTTCCAACAAGGAAACTCACCATCCATTTGAGCAAGACCATAGCTTCAACAGCTACAGGTTGAATGACAGGACCCTTAACCAAAGTCAAAAGTGATAATGGCACTGAAGGCTTGAAAGTTGAGTTGTAACATTTCTTCAGCAAAGACAGGTGGAAGACTAGGGGAATCTTAGCCTTAGGAGGAAGTTGCAATTTATAAGCCATGGAACCAACCTTGGCCATAATCAGGACTAGACCAAAACACCACATTGCTAATTTATGATAATGTCAAAGTTCTACTAAGTGTTGCAGATATGGTTGGACCTTTACCCAAACTAAGCCACCAATATGAAAGTGTACCTCACATCATTTCTAGTTTGCAAAGCACTTCATCCTTACTTGAAAACGAGTCAAGTTCATCTCAAGGGATTCCAACAAAGCATCATGATCAACTAGCTGATGCAATGGAGAAAGGGAAGTGTCCTCTGTTGATGCTTATCGAAATAAAGGTAGCGGAAGACGACCATAAAAAGCCTGGAAAGGTGTTATCTTAATTGCTTCATGATACAGAGTGTTGTAACAATACTTAGCCCATGCCAAATAATTAAGCCACTTTCAAGGGTGATTAGCCACCAAGTAACACAAATACATCTCGAGGCACCCATTAACTGCCTCTATTTGGCTGTCGGATTATTGGTGGTATGAAAATCTAATCCATAGTTAGGTGCCATGAGCTTTAACAAGACATTACCAAAATGAGCTGGTAAAAGTCTAATCTCTATTAGAAAAGATGGTGAATGGTAGGCTATACAACTTGACTACATTTTGCGTGAATGTAAGAGTGAAAATCTAACTTGTATAATTGGCCGTAAGAGGTATGAAATGGACATATCTAGAGAATCAATCTAGCACAGCAAATATTATAGAGTACTCTTCTTGTAATGGTAGTCTAGTGACAAAGTTCATCGATATATCCGCCCATATGTGGTCAGGAATGGGCAAGGGATTAAGTAACCTAATTATATGTAATTGCATGACCTTGGCTTGCTGGACATGTCTGACAATTTAACACAAATATCAGAACATTATTATGCACATATGGCTAATAAAATAAGGTTGCCAAGTGTTTGTATGTATGAAAAGAACTTGCATAGCTCCCTGTTACTATAGAATGGAATTCATATATTAGCTTCTGATGTAGTTTGGTTGGATTAGATAGTAGAACAAATTAATCTCTCTAGCATAAATCTTGGCCATATAACTCATATTAAGTCAAACCAGATAGGTCAGATTGTAATTGTAGCTTTAGTTACTGAAGTTCTGAAGAAGTGTGAATTGCCTAAAGGACATCATCTATAAAAGCATAAAAGACTTGCAAGATAGCATGTAAAAAGGCATGTGATTGTGCATCTATCATCTGATTATATAACCACGGTTTGTACTTAATGGTAAATTAATAACCCATCAATTTGAAGATACAACCTCTTGTTCAAGGGTGTTAATATGCTCCATAAGGTGATGCAAACTATCATGGTCTATCTAAATTATAAAGGGTGCTTGAACAAGAACAAATACTATCTTAATTGTGTGATTGACTCTGTAATGATGTATAGCTCTCTATTCTAAAATGATTGAGCCTGCATTCTATTGGATAACTTTTTTGGAAAGAATACAATTGGTTGATCACCTTGGCCAGTACTGCTCCTATTTCTACTTTGAAGCTATCGATCTCTAATAAAAAAGGCTCATCAAAGTTTGGTAGAGCTAATATAGGAGCTATAGTAAGAGTGCTTTTCAATGCTTTCAATGCTTGTTGTGCCTTATCAAACCACACGAAAGAGTCTTTCTGTAACAACCTCATCAAATGACCTGCTATGTGTATCCTTAAATGAATTTCTAGTAATACCTAAAAAGTCCTAAAAACTCTCACAATTGAGTTACTATGGTAGGCACTAGCCAGTCATGAACTATATTAATCTCAGTTGGGTCAACTTCTACTCTAATAGTTAAGACAACATGACCAAGGTAATCCACTTTGAGTTATCCAAAAGAGCATTTAGACAATTTGGCAAATGATTGATGCCTTGCTAAAGTCTATAATATCAGCTCAACATGATGTAATTGGGCATAGTAGGACTGTAAACTAATATATCATCAAAGAAAATAAGCACAAACCAATGTAAATATGGTGAAGATGGATTTCATAAGAGCTTGAAAAGTTATTAAGGCATTAGAGAGCTTAAATTGCATGACCAACCATTCATACAAGCCTTGATGGGTTCTAAATGTTGTCTTCTCTTAGTCTTCAACATTCATAAGGATTTGGTCGTACCCTGCTCTCAAGTCTAACTTTGAGTAGTACATTAATCCCTTGAGTTCATCAATCAACTCATCTACTATGGGCATAAGGAAGAAATCCTTTACCATTACCATATTAAGAGCTCTATAGTCAACACAAAACCTCCACGTTCCATCCTTCTTTTTCATTAAAATTATCGGTACTGAGAACAAATTAACATTAAGGCATATCAAGCCTTCTTCTAACAAGTTAGCTGCTATATTCTCAATATCTATCTTCTTCTAATAGATAATCCTAAAGGGGAGTTAAATACTTATTTGTACTTTTCTAAAATTACTTCTAAGACTGAGGTTGCCCATTGGGCTTATTTTTGCAAAGTTCACCATCTATTTACCACATTATTGGATCATAAATAACTCAGCAACTAACTCAATCCCTATTATTCAACCCAAATGATGTAAGTAGGCCTGCGTTATGGGTGCCAACCTACTCCCTATCAAAGTAATAAATTCACCTCAATCCCCAAATCTAATTATTAAAGAGCTGTAATCAACAATATGTGGCCCTAGAGTCTCAAGCCAAAAGACACCAATCACTATGTCAGCCCTGCCACTAGAAGGAAAAATATCAGTACTCGAATTGTGTGCCCATAAATTTGTATGGGTTCTGGATAAATATCCTTAACTAGTCATCAGCTGACTTATCCCCACTAACACCTTCAATAGTAGAAATGGTTCTGTAGGCAAGTTAAGGTGTTGTATGATTCTAGCATGTATAAAACTATCAAAATCCTTCCATCTAAGAGTACTTTCACATTCAACCTAAAAATCTTCCCTTTAAACCATATGGTGGCAATTCTCAAGGACCCACAAAATGCATAGATGGATAAATGGTAGAGAGTGGTGTTACCTTCAAGTTCTTCTTAACTCATCCTTCCTTGTTCCTCTTTACTCTCCTCTTCATCTTCTCCAATCAACATCATCATTTATTTCTTGAGGCATTTGTGACTAGATGAGAACTTCTCATCATAAAAATAATATAAACCCTTCCTCCTTAATATTTGTATTTTTGCCAAAGACATCCTCCAAATTGATGGTTGGCTTGGCATTAATAATCATAGTTAAATTGTTGAGCTATTGTTTCCAACCAAATCTCCTCCTAGCAACCTCTTGACATAATGGCCTTACTCATCCTCAACATTAGTGAAGGTGAAAATGTCGTCTGAAGGCATGAGGGAGCTGTCACTATGTCCTTTGTGGCAAATAGTCTACCCAGGACTATCACTTTCAGCAAGGTATCTAAAACTTAAGCAATCACATCTATGCATACTCTATCTCAAGACCTTCAATGAAATAGTCAATTCTGGTCTCCTCAGGCATATCCTCAGAGTAGTTGGCCAAGGCCATAAATGATCACACATAGTCATCATATGTTCCTTGTTAGGTTAGCTTGAATAATTGGGCATGAGCGCACTCATAACGAGTTAGTCCAAAAGTGCTCTTCAACCACTTGAGCTAGTATAACCCATGTTGGAATATGATTGGCTTGTTACATCATTTAGAACTAAGGAACTGTTGGTTTATCCATATGAATTCCAGCCATTACCAAGTATTGCTCTACATAGAACAGCCAATCTAAGGGTTCACATCCATCAAAACAAGGAAAGTCCACCTCCACTTGTTTTCTAGTGTACTACGCACTTCATATTAGCCAACAACATGATACTTTGCGATTGAGTCCCAATTGTCTAACTCTCCTAAGATTTTGCGTGTCTTCTAACGACTTGACCATCATTTCCATAAACCCTTCAATCTTTATGTCATTTTAGCTATAAACTCATAAACCCGCCTTATCTCACCTTACAACTCATAAGGCCCCCCTTACTTAACCACATTTAACTCCATCTAGAAGGTAATCAAGGGATTAACCCTCAAAAGATTATCAAGGTTGTAAAATTTCATAGATGAGAGAATCCTCAAATCATTTATAGTGAGATTTCAAAACTCAATTTTTAATCTTAATCACACACTTAAAATGTTCAAATTAGAGTTTGAAAATGATGCAGAAGCTTTGAAAAACAAATGAGATCCAAAACATTGAGTTTCAAAACTCAAAATTATGTTTCGTGTAAAAAATGACCCATACGTTGGGACTTATATGCCACGGCTTACTCACCTCTGTGCCATGCGCCATGGCATAAGGCACCATGAGTTACGGCACATTGCACAAATTTGACATATATCAGTTGTCAAAATAACAATATAAGGAGCAAACTTCAAACGTGTCCCAAATCTCCATTCAACATTCAATTAAGGTAGTTTCAATATCTACATGGAGCTTTTTCATAACTTTAGCTAATAGCATATGTTTCACAAATTTTTTTCTATAAAAAGTTAAACATCAAAAGTTATTTTTACCACTTTTCACCAAGATCTCACATCAATGGTGTCCCAACTCAATCACAAGTGCCAAAAGTCTATACTGACCATCCGACCATACTTAATAAACTCTAACAGACCCATGCAATACACCATACATAATCAAAACACATGTTTCTCAAAATCATTACCCAACCTCAATTTTCACAAAACACAAGGAGGGAGGAAAATCATGTACAAAACCATTATTTTTATTTCAAATCATTCAAAATACACATGTTCCTACTTACACAAGTATTTTAGCCCTATCCACAAGTTTACGATCAAAACTTATTAACCCGAGGCATAAAATATGCAAGTTGTATGCTACCATAATGTAAGTAGTACAAAAATGACATGTAAATCTTAGCTGGCAATTATATTAACATACATACACATGAAACAATAAAGAAAGCCATACAAAAGGATTACTCTACAAATCTTAAGCCCTTACGTGTTTTTCTGACTCGGATCTGATAAACTAGGCCCTAAAAATATTGAGAATTGATAGGTGAGTACAATCACTTAATAACCAAGTTTCACATAATTTATACAATTGTATATCAATTGTAAACAGATGCAAATAGGCAAACACAAGTACAACATAAGTGAGGAATATGGCCACAGTTCACAATACTAAAAATCATGTGACCGGACCCAAAAACACACATATCCATTGTGATTCACAATGCACAATATGGAGTCGCAATACTACCAATCATGCACCTTTAACACATGCCGAACCACAATACTAATAACTATGTGATTGGATTTATATGCATAATCATATACCAATATATCCTCCTATTACCTCCAACATGAAACCAGTGGCTATCACGTGGCTACGTCCTTCATGAACTAACCCAACCTTTTACTTGTGAGAGGCTACTGGGCCAAGGTTAACTCACTCATTTATGTAATTCAATTTCTCTCAATACTAATAACCATGATGTGTTATACCCCTAATCTAGCCCCTTCATGAATCGATGGAAAGTAGCTATGTTCGAGTTACTCATAGAACCAGTGAAACCATCCCAAATCAACCATGGGATAAGGGCTACCTCTCAATTTTAATAGTTAGTATGAAGGCAAGTTCTGAATTCCAACGGTCACTACCATTATCACATGGATTTAAATCAACTACTTCTCTCCCTAGATGAACTCTCACCATTAATCATGCTATGCACAAATCACATAATTATGCATTTAATTCGAACATATCATGTCATATGACTTGTAACAGTCCTCACCCCATCCTACCAAAAGTCTTTTAGACTAGGCTCCAACACTCCTCACGGAGCCCAAGCCAGCTTTCTCTAAGGTGGTACTTGAATTATTCCTCATCCCACCAAGGAGGCCTTTTGGAGTCTTTCCAGACTCGAACCTCAAACCTCTACCACCTTAAAAAAGTTGAGGCTAAGTCTGGTGTCATTGAGTGCATTTCCTTAAAATGGTAGAAGTTGGAGGTTCGACTCTGGGAAGGCTCAAAAAAACCTCTTTGGTGGGATGAGAAATAACTCAAGTACCACCTTTAAAAAACATGAATTGGGCTCCATATGAAGTGTTGGAGCCTAGTTCGAAAGATTCTCGGTGGGGTAGGTGAGGACTGTTACATGACTCACATACTCCTACTTAATTACTCCAAATACTCCGTGTTATACATTACAATTTCACTCACAACAACATGCCAAGATAAATTCATAAATCACAATTAGATATCATGTAAGAGATTTTCATTTATCAAACTACTCACAAGTTCATCTTTTGCCCAAAATTTACATCTATAATTTGAAATATAATTCACAATTCAAAACAATCCATTTTCAACCAATAGTAAATTAATATTCAACTATATAAAGATAGGTTTCTCCTGATTTTTTCAAACCTTTAAGAGGTCAAAAGTTTACCCTTTTAAATATCAACTTTCAAAGCTTCTCACAAGTTTGAATGGTGCTAATAACAATGATCTACAATCACATTACAAAGATATCATCATTATCCCATTTTGTGAGTTTTCCAACATTAATCTCCACACACTCTATTCTATCCATCCAAAAATTTACTACCCATTCATACCCAATGGATTCACTAAGTTTTATTAATGTATATTATCATTAATAGATCTTTAAACTACTATTAATGGATATCAAACTCTCCTAACTACCTCATTTATGTTGATTTTCAAATAGTAAAGGCTCCACTCCACTAACCATACACAAAATCATTAATCTAGGGTTTATCTACCTCAAACAACTCTTATTATCTCTATTTTATCCAATGGAATCAGATCCTTAATTCCTATGGACTAAAAATTAACTTTTCAACTCAAATCCTAACTCAAACTTTCATGAAAGAAAGAGAGAAAGGACAAAAGAAACTCATCACACTTACCTTAAGTGTTAAAAAACTTAAAAGTGCCTTCAAGTATTCCAAAGTGTGTGCCCTAATAAAGCTTTAGTCATGCCCTTCATTTTCTCTTCTCCTCCTCCTTTGATTTTGCATGCAAAGACAAACTAATTTAATCAAGATTTTGACCATGCATCGCGGCGCACGCTACCCTCCGCTGCGACTCATGGCACAAAAAGGCTTGTTGTATTTAAATCTGCCTTTGTATGCTGTAGCGGATTGATCACACACCGTGACATAAGACACAAAGAGCATTCCTTCACTTTTTCTTCCTCTTTCCTTACTCAAGTGGCCCGCCACTGATTCTGACCCACTTCTAGAGCTAAAATTATAATAAATTACATCAATTAGGCATCTCAGGCCACACACCTCATTAATTCATCAATTACACTCATTAAGTCAATAAATTATGTTTAATTTTCCGGATGTTACACAACTCCTTGAGTATGGTCTTCTTCGACATGGCTTTCTCAATGAAAGCATCATATTGTCACTCTTAATGATTAAGCTACAATAAAAAAAAAGGCAAGGATGAAAAGAAATACGAGTTGTTTATTGAATCACTATAGCACGATTACAACTCTTGTGTAATATAAGGTGTCACAAAATGTAGAGATGCATATACACTACCTAGAGAGAGACATAGAGAGAGAGAATATAAGTGTCAGAGAGAAAATCCAACTACAATCAACTTGCCTTCCCTCTATTCCTCTCCCTTACTTACCCAAGTCACACATGGAGTGTAGTTTTCAAGTAGGCCGTTACACACCTGAACTATTTCCCCAATTTGCCTCAAAATCTAAAGCATCCATAGCATTCCCTGGTTTGGCCTCATATGTTAGTCCGTGACAGCTTTTGAAGAGAAAGAAGAAGATGATAAGGATAGTAACATAGGAAAACATCTTTTGACTCCATTGTATGTATATCATATGGTGGTGGTTGAGGCATGAACTGAGCAATATTTTACGTATGGCTAAGTATGAGCGAGAAGAAACTAAAGAAAAAAGCAACCAATCTCTACTTGGAGAATGGCGATGACGAAGCCATTTTAAAGATGCTAATTATTCATAGAGGATTAATCTGTTGAAGGTCTTAATAAGGTTTGGAAAATTTTGGCTTAAAAGAAATGCAAGTGCTTTACTATCTGCAATAGTTAGGCGTCTATGTCTAGATGAGTAGCCCATTTCTGGATGGAATTTTAAATTTTTATACGTAACTTTATCAATTACACTTTAAGGTCCACCCTGGCTCTCACAATGTAAGTTGTTATAATTAAACTTGAGATTTAATTAATTAGCCCACAATATTTAATATGAAACTATCAAGGGAATGTATCAAATTAAATAAATGAAATTAATCATGCCAGACTCGTCAGTCACTTATAATGCCATGAACAAATTTTATCACACTCGCCAGATAAGCGACCATCCTATGGATGGAGATCTCTTATCTTCCATCCTCATCAAACTGGATGTAGAAATCTCCTAAATACTAACACGTGTAAAGAACATATTTCTCTAGGCTTGTGTACTATTGCCCAAAAAAAGGGGCTATGGGAGGAAAAAACTACAATTTATTGTGAGATTGAAACCAAGTAAATTTATATTAAGAGTTAGTTAAAGAAAATTATATGATGTCAACCTTTTATTTGATTCAAGAAATAGAGATTATGCAGACTACAATTACAGAAGGACGATAGATTCGGAAGTCAACAGAACAATTGATAGCATCCTTGTAGTAAGAGCCACTTGTGATGTTCGAGTTATTATGAACTTCTATGCGTGGTGGCTGGCGTGGAATATGATTTTGTCTCCAAGCCATTAATTTTCTCAAAGCAAATTCACTGGATTTAATTATTTGGTCATTTCAAGCGAATATTAATAACAATGTTCTAATATTTTCTTTAATAATAAGTGGATTGCGTGATCAAGTTTGTCTCCTGAAAGTCTCATCTCTCTCCGTAATTACCAACAAAACATGGAATTACCAGCAAAACTTGGAAGCAGCACAAACAAGAGGCCCTATTTGTATCAGAAAACCTTAATTATTCTTAGCTTAGTTTCTTATTTTATTGATGAGTTAAATGTCGTACTGGCTTCCAAACATATCTGTCTCATACCAACAAATCACAGAAGCCTGAAAGAAGGTGGCAAGATTCAACTACAGCCCAGCCCATAATGGACTGGTGGCACTGAATGTGGCCCAAAACGACCGTACTTGAAAATAGAGCTCATTCCTTTTTTTTTTTAATAGCTTTATTGAAAATGAATTATTGTCAAAGGGCGGGTATTTGCAAGAATTTAAAACATGTGGTATATCAATGAAACCGTATTGGGTTGAGAGAGAGCTTTAACATGTCTCACGCAATGTTGAAGGTACAATCATTATAAATGCAAAAACAAACATTATACTTAGAGCATATAAGATCCTGAGTTTAATGATAACTAGATGTAAATTACTATTTTTAGTACACATTGTTGATAAAGTGTACTCCATCCAATCCTATTTATAAATTACTTTTAGCATAAAGATAGAATCAACCTTCAAACTTATGAGGGTTTTTTAATAATTAATTAAAATTTTTAATATTTTTTAAAACAAATGATTTATAAAATAAAAATACATTAGATTATAAATTATGTACAATTACATATAATGTAAAAAAAACCTCGATCTCTGTCTTTTTCATAGAAAAAACCTCATTTGTCTTTCTTTTCCTTCTTTTGCCATCAACCTCTATTGCTTTCAACCTTCAGCTTTCCAGTTCAGCCTTTAGGTTTCTCCCATTCGCCTTCCACTTTAGGTTGGTTTCTCCCTTCCCTTGATTCATTTCCCTTTTTTCTTGATGTTGAAGATGTTGATTCTTATAAGGTTTTGGCATATCAATGCTACTCATTGGCTTTATGGCTCTCTATTGAGAACATTTGGTTCTCTTGTATGTCCCTATTTGGCACCAAATCACATGAAGATGAAGGTAACTACTTGTTCTTTCAATTGCTATATTGTTAGATTGAGGATCTCTATATTATCCAGATGGTAGTGGTTTTTTTCGATCAATTGACAAATTGGATCTATGTTGGACCCTTTTTTATTTATGTTTTATGTTTTCTGTGTTGTTATTTGTTTTTGTTTATGGTCTTTGCTGGTTTAGAAATGGGTCTTTATTTGTACTAGACTAATAGTTTTTAATAAATTGTCCATTTTTCAAAAAAAAAACTAAAAAATTAAAAATTACAAAAAGTGGAATATCATTATCATATATGATATATTAGTTTCAATAAAAAATTATAAAAAAATCATAGCAGTTTATATTTTCAACATGTTCTTTTAAATATTCCATAAATGAATTTTATTGAAAATATTGGACAATCCATAGTCAATAATACTGAAAAATATAGAATAAATAGGCAAAACTAAAATATCATATGAAATTAGCGGACGAAAGATGCAATTTGGCCAAATAAATAAAATAATAAAAAAATTATTTTCAAGTGTCAATCCCTCCTCTCAATGATAACCAAATCCTAAACTTCATTGCTTCTTTTTCTTCTCTCTCTTAACTCTCTCTCTCTCTAACCCCCTCTCATATAACGTGGGCATGCTCCCTTTTCAACTTGTTTAACTAGAGCAACTTAAACTTTATTAATTAACTCTATCTAAAAATTTAACAAGTTTTTAATATTATTTTTATTAATTATATATATTTTAAAAATAAAATACTAGTAATAATAACACTCTCAACTTTTAAAAGGGCAAAAATATAAAAATAAACATAATAATTATTGAGTTTTATTATAAATAGAACTAAAATATAAATCCTCTCTCTAACCTATAAATAAAACTAGAAAAGTAAAGTGCAAATCATTTTCATATTGTTGAGAGCGGTATGAAAAAGATGCTATTATCATAAATTAGGTAATGAGACCAAGGCTGTTTCATAGATCTTGTGAAATTATTATGAGAGAGATTATGGTGTAGATAGGGTCGGGAATATGAGACAGGTTATGTAAATTGGCTCGAATAACTGGTCATAAAGGTTAGGTTAGGTTGGAGAAAATTGACCCAAGTAAAAATAAGTTTTTTCTAACTTGGACCATATGACCCAAAAATTATATAGATTAAAGTTAGCTCGTCTAAACCATATTCTTTTTAAAAAATTAAAAAAAAAAATAAAAAAGATAAAATTTTGTAAATATAAACTATATTAGGCATGACCTACTTACTTATATCAATTATATATTTTATAAAAATATTATAAATTAATATTTTGATATATTTAGAATGAATCATGAAGACATATAAATTAATTAAAACTTATTATTTAAGTATATTTTTTAAAAAAATTCATAAAAAATAAATTTAAATAAAAAATGGATTAGCAAGTTAGCCCATTTAACCTACTAACCCTTAAGGGTTAGATTAAAAATTTTTTCAATCATATAAAAATGAGTTGAATCTAACCCAACCTATATTTCTCTCAACATGGGTGAGTTGGCCCATATTCCCACCTCTAGGTATAAAGCAGAGGATTTGATATCCTGCTCAATTATTACATACTCTGTTGCAATGCCATCACTTTTCGTATAATTTCCAACTAAAACAATTGAAACATGAATAGGTAAGACTTTAATCATGTCCTTTGATTTCTTTTTTCAAGAGTTTTTGGGCACTCTAAAGTTTTTTTGAGAGCATAGGGCACCTTAAAGTTTTGTTAAAATAAAATTAATAAATATACTAAATTTAAATATTTTAATATTTAATAATTTATTAATATTATTATTTATAAATATTCATACAAAATTTATTTTAAATTATTTTTTAAAATTAATAGCTCAATCTTGCTTTTTCATAAATTTACAAATGACTTGTTATTTTTACACTATCAATATCCAAGTCTTTTTTTAAGACAATGCTAAAATTGTACACCTTTTGTGCATATTGAAACTTACCTATTTTTTTAATATTGGTTAAATTCTTAAATTCTTAGGTCATTCTCTATAATTTTTTTGGTTAACTAACAATTTTCTTCAAAATATTGTACTACTCAAATTTAATATTTTGTTATGTTATAATGTTAGGGGTAAGACCAAAAACATGATAGACTAGGACCAACAATTTGCCAACAAAAATGCTTATTTGGAAGATATTATCTATCCCATTAAGGTATCACCATGAAAGATATCATCTATCCCATTAATGTATCACCAAAAAAGTTACCTAACAGATGAGGGAAGAACACACTCTTCATAATTTAGAAGTCATGCCCTTCGTTTTAATATAAAATTACAAAATAAACAAATATTAAAATATTGAATTGAGTGGTGTAATATTTTGGAGGAAAACCATTAGTTGATTAAAAATTACTAGAATGAATAAAAATTTTAAAAAACTCAATCAATATTAAAAATATGATCGATATATAAAATATTACAAGTCATCTATAAATTTTTAAAAAACTAGTTTGAGCTGTTAATATTTAAAAATAATTTATAAATTTGGATTAATATTTATAAATAATAATATTTAAATTATTAAATATTTAAATATTTAGTATTTTAACAATATTTATTAAATTTTATTTTAATAATATTTTAAGGTGTCAAGCACTTCTAAAAGAGACTTTAGGGTGCCAAACATTTTTAAAAAAGAATTGAAGAATAAATTCGCACCGAAAGATTAGTAAAAGTCTTATCTATCACTATGCGTGGGCC